>NC_077238.1:61947970-62580827 GCF_947179165.1 Solanum dulcamara | reverse complement strand
TATCTCCCATCGTTATATCTAATTTGAGAGCACCAATGACTCTCTGCCCCCTTGGTTAAATCCTTGAATCGTTAGATGACTTTCAGACAGTTTATTTATCGGGATTCCAAGTTCCTTCATAGTACGAATAGGGAGAATATTGACCCCAGATCCATTATCCACCATGATCCTATTTACTTTATGTCCACACACAAAACCTATCATATATAAAGTACGATTATGCAATACTTCACCCAATAAAAGATCATCATTAGTGAATGTAAACTTTGCATCACAAGTGTCCACTTCTTCAGAGTGAGGCTTTATAGGGCCTTTATGTGATAGAGGTAATGATGGCAATGGGTTTTCTCCCATTGTATCTTATTTATCAATGTTACAACATGAGGCCTTGGTCTCATAATGAAAAATCTTTTCACGAAACCAACTTGGCAAGAATTTCTCTAATATCACCTGAGGACGTTGCTTTTGATAGTAATTTCCCCCAAATCTTGACTTCTTCACATTCTTCTTTACCCTTTGAGTTTCAGGTAGTTTCTTCATCTTTTCTCTTGTCACTTGCTTATTTAGTTTTCTTTTCAAGCTCATTTTACAACATCTTCATTGTGTCACTAAAATCCATCCTTCATCATCAGTATAAGCATCGCAAGATTAGTTTTCCTCTAGAGGTTTATCTTCCCTTATTACTTCATTCATCAAAGGAACAAGCAATGATGCGTTAATATCTATTTGTTTGAAGTCACCAAATTTAATCATTTTTGGTGGTGATGTGGCTAGGTCATCACCACTATCATATATTTCGATAAAGTTGCAAAGCGCTATGGGGTCGAGTAAACCAAAAGTGATAGAGACTTGATTTGAACTCTCCTTCTTGTCTTCAAGTAATATCTTTCCTTCACGGGCCAAATCCACGATCTTTTCCTTAAAGATAAAATACTTTTTGATAGGATGGTCTATCAAAGCTGATATTTGCATTAATTTGGATCATTAGTCCTCCCAACCTCATCTGGATGCTTCATTTCAGGTAGCTCAAAGAGTTTTAATGTTAGAAGCTCTTCAAAAATTGCTGGAACATCTGAGTCCAAGAAAGGATACTCTTTTGCCTGCATTTCCTTCAAAGTCAGCTTTCTACCAGTGTTATTTTAAAAAGTCGTGGTCTTCACCCTTTGATTCTTACTTAGATTTGTAGCCACTTTCAAAGGTACGACATTAACATTTATCGACTCCTTATTTCCAAACTTAGGTGTCGATTTTTCTCCTTTCTTTACCTCTGTTTTGTCTTTTCCCTTGCGAGTCCCATAAATAAGTGGTCCTTCAATCCCGTTTGCAGACATGCTCAACTCCATATCATGAGCACGTATGGCTAGTTTCTCAAATAATTTTCTTTTAATACCCTATAGGATATAACAAAGTCCCCAACGCATTCCTTGAATACACATTTCTATTCCAGAAGTTTCACTAAGCCTATCCTTACAATTGAGGCTTGTATTTCTCCATTGGTTGATGAACTCAATGATAGGTTCATCTTCTCATTGACGTATATTTGTGAGTTCAATCATACTCACAGTACGCCTTATGTTATAAAAACGATTGAGAAATTCATGCTCAAGTTGTTCCCAACTATCAATAGAGCCAGCCTCGAGATCCGTATACCAGTCAAAGGCATTTCCTTGTAAGAAGCACACAAATTGCTTGACCAGATAATCTCCATATGTTCCAGCATTATTGCAAGTTTCATTAAAATGGGCAATGTGTTGCTTTGGATTTTCCTTTCCGTCAAATTATTGAAATTTTGGAGGTTGATAACCTACAAACATCTTCAAAATATCGATTCTTGAAGTGTATGGCTTTGCATACGTAAATGATGACTTTGAAGACACGTCATACTTATCTTTGATAGTTCCCATAATGAAGTCCTTTAGTTGATGAATGAGGATTCCTCCTTCAGCAGATACTTGTGGCTCATCACCCATATTTATTTTCTTTATAACTGAATCTCCATTTTCTTGTATCATCGGACGTTTTCCAGGTGCATTACTTGAGTCCCCTTTCATAACATTTTCAACTCTGTCCGTCAACTTGACAATTCGATTATCCTGATCTTGCACATATTTTATTAGACCTTCAATTGCCTTTGTCAAACTCGCCAGTTGTTCTTCAATAGTTGAGGCGTTAGTCATCATCGCTTGGATGACCATTATGGATGATGGATCAAAGCATGAATTTTTCCTCAAACTGAAATTTGTCTGAAACAAGTTATGTGGAGTGATTGGGGAAGATCTAGTGATCAAGACATCATCTTCATCTTGAATAGTGCAATTCCTTGTGTTAAAAAGACTAAGTCCAGCCAACGTCTTTTCAATAATATCAGCTATATTCTCTCCTTCTTTCAATTCATTCGGAAAGAATCTTGCCCCTTTAAAGATGAAGGATCAAAAAAAGGAACCAATACGGACGGAACTTGGAGTGCTTGTTGTCCTAGCAAGTTTGCTCGGTTCTTACTGATGGGTCCCAAACTCCCCATAGTTGCATCAAGTATGTTCTCCACCTTAGAGGAAAACTTGGAATCAGTAGCCTTAGCAATAATAGTTCTGGAGTCAAACTTCTTAGATGCCATTTAAGTATTCTTGAAGTTTGATGATCGATGTAAAGAGATGAAAGGTAGAGATCGTCCCACTGGGCGTGCTAATAAGTGGTGTAAACAACACATTTTTGAGCTGAGAAAAATAAATAATCAAAATTGGAAAATTGGAGTAAAAGTGTAATATTTGATTTTAAAATGTAGTGCGTGTTACAATCTCTATGATAATCCTCTGATTCTTCAAATAATATGGAACATGTTGAACTTGAATTTGATTTAGAGTCATGGGCTTGAATAGCTTGATCTTGAATCTTCATCTTCAAATTTGGATTTGAATTATTCGTCACGAACACTTGTGTGGTTATGAAGAATAGTAAATATGAACAAGTAACTTGATCTTGATATTCTTGATATTTTTCTTCGTTCTTGATCTTGAACTTGATCGTGAACTTGAACTTGAATTTGATTACTTGAACTTTGTATCTTTGTAGAGAATTTGTGGTCTTTGATTCACGAGCTCTCTTCTTACTTCTTGTTCTTGAAAAACCCTCCTCTAAGAATAATGAGGACCCCTATTTATAGTTGTAGGGAGTGGTATAAGGGTGCGATTTGATTGGTTGGTTTGAACTGACCAATCAAATTTCTTTGGTGAAGAGCTTTAATTTGATTGGTCAGAAAATGTCACATATACATGTGGCATTATTCTAGTGGCTCATTTAATTTGACTTAGTTTGCCACATAACTTTGACATGTGGAATAATTTTAGTGGCTTATTTAATTTAACTTGGATTGCCACTTAACTTTGGCACATGACATAATTTTAGTGGGTTATTTAATTTTACTTGAATCGCTACATAACTTTGGCAAATGGCATAATTCTAGTGGCTTATTTAATTTGACTTTGATTGCCACATAACTTTGACACGTGGCATAAAAGTGGGCCTCTAGGATGAGATGATATCAGGCTTAACAAAGTGGGGTCATCTTTATAGCCCAAATCAATGGATTTAGATTTTTTAATTAAATCCACATTTATTGGACTTAAATAATTGACCCAATTTTATTAATTCAAAATATTTATTTGGACTAATATATCTTGAATTTAATATAAATTGAATCATTCTATAAATTTATACTTAATAAATTTTAAATGACTACACCTGCTAATAACTTATGGTGCAACCCTCTTGTTGATTTCCTGAGAGTGCATTAGCCCTCGACATGATTTCCACCACACACCTTAGCATCACCTATCAACCAATGCCCATGGGAAAATGTGGGCACACTAGAATTATACTATCCTCTATCATGTCAAACCTTGGAGAATCACAACATGTCATAAGGATACCTATCCCTGCGTACTGTCGGAGCCTTTGCCAAATTTTTCCTTACAATCCTACCTTGTCCGAGTTTACTAGTTATTGATCAAAATTTCTAGTCCACAGAGATTTTAAAATTCCACTAGTTAAATCCTCAATTTTATTTTTACCATTTGAGCAGACTTGAATCTTTGACCAGCTCTTTTGATTCTTCCTTGCATTAACAAAGAACCACAAAATTCTCAAAGCTACATCCCCACCGCAATCATACATGTCATAAATCACATCCGCCATAGTTCAAGAAACACTGCTGAAGCTTCTTCATCCCTTAACTAATGCATACTAGATTTTGACAATACTTTGCAGATAATTTTTCATCAACTTTGACTTTATTTTCTCACGCAAACAGCTCCAAAACTCTTTCTCTAACCAAACTTTTCAAATCTAGTACCCACTAAATTAGTTCTTAAGAAAGAGAGGTGGATCACAACGAATACACTTAGAATTATTCCACATAGCATACTAAAATTTCAAAAGAATTATTCCACACCAAAAGCTCTGATACCACTTGTAATCATTTAAAATTTATTAAATATAAATTTATAGAATGATTCAATTTATATTAAATTCAAGATATATTAGTCCAAATAAATATTTTAGATTAATAAAATTTGGTCAATTATTTAAGTTCAATATATGTGGATTTAATTAAAAAATCCAAATTCATTAATTTGGGCTATAAAGATGACCCCACTTTGTTAAGCCCGATATCATCTCATCCTAGAGGCCCACTTTCATGCCACGTGTCAAAGTTATGTGGCAATCCAAGTTAAATTAAATAAGCCAGTAGAATTATGTCATGTGCCAAAGTTATGTGGCGATTCAAGTCAAATTCAATAAGCCACTAGAATTATGCCATGTGCCAAAGTTAGGTGGCAATCCAAGTCAAATAAAATAAGCCACTAAACTCATGCTACATGTCAAAGTTATGTTGCAAATTAAGTCAAATTAAATGAGTCACTAGAATAATGTCACATGTATATGTGACATGTTCTGACCAATCAAATTAAAGCTCTTCACCAAAGAAATTTGATTGGTCAGTTCAAACCAACCAATCAAATCATGGAATCCAATATAACCCCTACGTTGGTTGGAGAGACTATTTTCCTGGTAGAACTCCGTCAACTTCATTCATTTCTTTAACTTTAACTTTAAGATCTATTTGTGGATCCATTAGCCTAAGACTACAAGGGCTCCAATGTTGGCACATAATTAATGAGACAAAGGGTTTCTACTAGGATTCCCTTGAATCCCACCTCAATGCCCCATTCGATGCTAAGTCAATCCCACAGAATAATTTAATACTTCAAAATATTCATAGCATATAGCTTGAGAATTCAAAACATCATATTCAGTGGAATAACTCATTAAAACATTTGGTTATTCAAATATGCAAGAATTGTCCTTATTGCATAAAGAATCCATTATTCATATCATTTTATCATTCTTTTATTTCATAAGACTCCCTTTTGATCATTGACATGGCTTTCATAATTTCATCATTCTTTCATTTTATCAGACTCTCTTTTTATCATAGACATTAATTTCATAAACATTCATTTGTAGTCAAAGCTTTTAAGTCAAACTTCATTGAAAACATAGTAAAACTAGGTGAGTTCAAATAACTTCAACTTGCAAACATGTATGTAAATGAATATGCATAAATACTTTGAAATTTATCAATTAAAAATCATGCTTTAAACAACCACCATGAATTTCAAGAACCTTTAAAGAGCTAAATAGGGAAAAATATTTGAAAACCATCAATTCATACATATGAAATTATTTTGCATTAAAATAGAATAATAATTATTAGTTTAATCATGATTCATGCTATTAAGTAGAAATAAGAATTACCCATAAGAAAATCCTTTTTGAAATCAAGATGTTTAGTTGGAAGAGCTTTAGACTCCGTGGGTGGAAGAATTCATGGATAAACGTCCACATACCTTAGAGTAAATTTTAAAGAAAATAAACATAATTTATCATATAATCAAAATAATTTAGGCATGAGAATGAAAGAAATAATCTCATGAAGACTTACATACCTGGAATCCGAAGCGTTACTCAGAATCGAAGAACTTAATAAACACTCTTGAATCCTAGCATATTCTCCTTGCCGGAGCATTTTGTGTACTATCCGGAGTATATGAATTATTGAAATAGTATTTCTACACTACTAAGAACTAAAACTATATTTTGAGAATGAGTAAAGGAGTGTATAGAGAGAAGAGTTTCTTGAGAAAGCTTTATGAATAAAATGATGAAATAAAGTGGGTATTTATAGGTGTGAATGAGGGACCTAACAATAATTAAAATAATTATAAAGAAAAATTTGAAAATTTAATAGAAGATTATGATGTCGTGGGTGATGTCAAATGTAGGACTATTGATATCATGGGTGATGTCAAATGGATCTAGATCTTTCCATGGTTGGTGAGATGAACCTTTCTTTTAACGGAATATCCTTTTTTGGAGCTGCATTTGAAAAAGATAACTTCCTCATTAGGATTTGGTGTCTTGATATGAATTGTTTATCTAGAAGTCTACTTTTATGTCGTTTAAGAATTAAACGATTTGGAGCATCCTACAGTGAGATATGATTTTTCTTCTACTAATACTTTATTTCATCACAAGACCATGTCTTGCAACAATTAGTTTATTTGACCTACATAACCTCCAAAACTTAAAATTTTGTTTTTTATAAAAATTGTAGGTAATGAAGTTCAAATTATTCAGAAATTTGAATCACCTAATTTGGACCATTCTATTATTAGTTATGCCCAAAATACAGAAGCGATATCATTTTCATCGAGAATTGGAACATCATATACAATGTTTTTAGGGAGTGTTACACTATCCCACCGATGTGGGATAACCAACATTTTTGAATAAATTTTTTTTGTTCTTTTTTCAAATCAATCACCAACACACATGACTTCAAGTTGAAAAATGAGGCCTGACCGAATGAGCTACAATGATTTTTGTGACAAGCATTCACAATTAAGTTTATCCTTTTGTTTGTTTTTTCTTTTCGATTATATATACGTATTTAATATTTTTTCTCAATGAAGTAGTGTCACGTGACACCCCTTAGCCTTAAGTAAATTTATTCCTGCTAGCCAACATATGCAATTATACAAATTTTTTTACAAAAAGTAAGTGTTTTAATTTGTGGCTTGTTCTCATTCTCTTTTTTCTCTAACTTTGTACAACTTGTTGATTGAATCATACTTCTAAAATTAAAATATAGTGTATGAGATTTAGTAGGCATTTAAACATGTGATTTCATTTCGTGATTTGAAATCATTAGATGAAATCAACGTTTGCATATGCAATTTCATCTCATTATTTCAAATCATGAGATGAAATCCCAAACTCTCCAAAAATCGGAGGTCTCACCACTATCAGGAAGGAAATGATCTTCAATGGAGCGCCTAGATGCTTTTTCGCGGTAAGAGCGGTGTTGTAGCATCAACAGGTTGATGATCTCTAACACTTGTTTCTACATCATAAAACGATGCAGGCCAAATGGTGTCAGAACATGAAATGTACGAGTATGTAAAATAGCTGAAAGAAACATAATTCAACAACTCAACACCAAAGGAACTCAACTCAAAGACTCAACTCTGAAATCTAGTCAACTCACTAAGCATGCAATATAGAAATAAATAGTGCTTTGAAAATAGACTCAATAGTATCCAACTTAACCAAATTAAACCAAATCATTTTAGGGAGCTTCTCTAACCGACAACCATCAGTTATGAGCTAGTGATGATACAACACTTTGTAATTCCATTGCTGCAGTCATCCAATACCTTGCCAGGGTAAGGGATGATCACCTCAATGGATCCACAATCAATCAAAGTCAATCGTTTAGGAACTTGATGGGCATATCCTCTATCCTACACTAACCACGTAATTTATGGGGTTTGAGTTGTTATTTACTCTTACACAAATAGGTGCTCAATACTACTCCAAAAAGACTCAATATACTCATACCTCAATCAACTCATTATAATCAAATCAACTCATTTTGTCTCAATGGACTCTTATCAATCTCAACTCATTTCAATCATCAAACTCTTATGTGTGAAACATACATTCGACTCATTCATAACTACTCAAGACTCTATCTCAAATCAATCATGTAACTCGATGCTCAACTCATTCAGACTCAATGTTCATGCTCTTTCAAACCTCAATAAAATATGCATAGACTCAGTTTAAAAGTCATAATATGTTAAATACATGAAAACCATTCTCCTCATCTGAAAATAAATGCATAGACCGTAAAAATCATCAACTCAGTAAGGATTCATGGGAATGAAATCATGAACAATCAATTAAGAACTCCAATCATAAGCACCAACATGATATATTCACATCATACACACACACAAATATATATATATATATATATATATATATATATATATATATATATATATATATATATATATATATATAGAACTTGATAATTAATTACATAAACAACTTAAGAATCCAATTAAACAAGATTTGAACTTAAACTCTGTCTCAATTTATGATGAAACCAATATGTAGGGCATGGGACGAACTCATTCTAGCATTGTGATTAGCCTTACATACCTGGAAATTGAAGGGACGATCAAAAATCAAAGGAATTGCTCGAAGAGCTTGAACCCTAGATTTCTTTCTTTTTTCTTCAATCACTTCTCTTAAGAAGATTCAAGTGTGAATGAGAAGAAAACCCTATTGCGTATGGGAAAGGATTGATATTTTGTCCTTAGACGTACAGGGTTCAATTGGAAAAATATGGGAAACGATTAGAATGCCCTTCATTAAAACTTAGTCAGGCACTATCAAGAACGTCCACCACCATCCGTATAACTAACCATGATCTGTGTTGAGTAGTCATGGTCCTTGAATTGGGATCTATTAGGAGGGGTTGACCTTCACAGAGGTCACTACGGGACATGAAGGCTCTTGTGAAGTCGAACCATCCCAAAGGTTCAGATGGTTAAGATTCACAAACCTCTTCATGGTTCGTGAACCCCACTACGGGTTGTGATCCTCGATCGTGGTCATCTCTAGACTTGGGAGTCTTGAGGGGTGAACTCCATAGAAGGTACTATGGTCTGTGGTGTTCACCATGATCTGTGGTTCCTTCGTGAACTTCTCCCTTGACTTTTGTCCCTTTTACGGGATCTCTCTACGTACTGTGAAGTGAAATACAGATCATGGTTGGTCTCGTGTTCCTTGCCTAGTGTTATTTCAGATCATTTCAGAGTTAGTTTAGGCTAGACACTTTGGAGGAGTTACAATATCTCCCCCTTGGGATCAATCATCCTCGAATGATGGCCAAGCTGGGAACTCGCTCAAGAAAGGAATAAAAAATAAGAACTTAGATACTCAAACATTCAAACAATCACACAATCACTACTCAGACTCAAGAAAACATATCATATACTCAAAGTCAGAATGAACATCAACTCAATGATAGGAAAAAGGACATCATAATCAATATCGTCATTAGAAGGAATGAATATATAAGAGTATTTAGCTTTTATATCGTATTCAGCTTTCCATGTAGCCTCCTCAACGAACTGATTTTGCCAAAGAACCTTGACTGAAGGACCTCTTTAGTTCTCAATTTGTGATCCTAACAATTAAGAATTTGAACTAGAAACTCTGTACAAGTCAAACTCTCTTTCAGCCCAATATTGTCAGTAGGCACATTAAGTGAAGGATATCCCAAGAACTTTTTAAGTATGAAGATATGGAACACTAGATGGACAATACCTAACTCTGGCGGTAGCTCCAACTCATAGGCTACATTACCCACTCTCTTCACAATCTGCTACGGACCAATATAATGCGGACTCAACTTCCCTTTCTAGCCAAACCTCATAACTCCCCTTATGGCTGAAACTTTCAGATACACCCAATCATTTACCTTAAACTCCAAGTCTCTTAACCTAATATCGGTATAAGATTTCTATCGACTTTGAGCAGTCTTCAACCTTTGTTGAATGATCTTGACTTTCTCCATGGCTTGATGAACTAAGTCTGGACCTATCAACTCGGCTGCACTAACTTCAAACCAATTGATCAGAGATCTACATCTCCTCCTATAAAGGGCCTCATACAGGCCATCTGAATACTCGAAATTCTTGTTAGCGATTATTTATGAGAAAAAAATGAAATTATGAAAACAAGCTGTTATTGTAGGCAAACTCAGTAAGTGGCAAGTGGTCATCTCAACTACCTTTGAAATCGATAACACAAGTTCTTAATATATCTTCAAGAGTCTAAATAGCGCGCTCCATCTGACCATTTATCTATAAATGAAATGCGACACTAAGATTTACCTTCAACCCTAAATATTTTTGGAATGACTTCCAAAACTTTATAGTGAATTGGGTACCTCTGTCTGAGATAATAGACTAGGGAACTCCATGCAATATGACTACCTCTTGAATATGCAACCTTGTATAGTCCTCTGTTGAGTCCATAGTCTTAACAAGAAAGAAGTGGGCTAATTTGGTCATCCTATCCACAATCACCCAAATCGAATCATGCTGCCCCCTAGATTATGGTAAACCTTTGATAAAGTCCATGTTGATAATTTCCCACTTCCACTCTAGAATCTGAATATTTTAAGCTACACCACAAGGCCTTTGATGTTAAACTTTAATTTATTGGCAATTCGGGCACTTAGACATAAAATCATCTATCTCTCTCTTCATTCCATTCCACCAATAGACTACCCTCAAGTCATGGTACATCTTTGTAGAACCTCGATGGATAGAATATCTGGAGCTATAGGCCTCTGCTATAATCCTCTCTCAAATGACATCAATACTTGGAGCACACAACCTGCCTTAGTACCTTAACACTCTATCTCCTCCTTTGGAAAAGCGATATACTTTTGCTTATGAAAATTATCTTTCAACTGAAATAAGATAAGATATTGGTCTTACCTTTCCTTTACCTCAGTGACTAGAGATGATTCGGCCTAATTCTGGACAATAACGCCACCTTCACTAGATACAATAAGTTGTACTCCCAAATATACAAGTCTATACACCTCTTTATCCAACTCTCTCTTTCCTTCATCCACATGGGCTATACTCCTTATAGATAACCTGCTAAGAGCATCCACAACCATATTAGCTTTACCGAGGTGGTAGAGAATACTAATGTCATAATATTTGAGTAGCTTGAGCCATCTCCTCTACCTTAGGTTCAACTCTTTCTAGATAAACACATACTGCAAGCTCTTTTGATCAGTAAACACATCTACATGCACACCATAGAGGTAGTGACGCCAAATCTTGAGAGAAAATACTATGACTGTCAACTTTAGATCATGAATCGGGTAGTTTTTCTCATGGATCTTAAGCTATCTAGAAGAATATGCAATAACCTTACCTTTCTACATCAAAACACTACCTAATCTAACTCTAGAAGTATCATAATAGATAACAAACCCATCTGTTCCCTCGGGTAGGGATAAAACTGGAGCAGAAGTCAACTTTATTTTCAAGTCCTGAAAATTCTTCTCACAAGTATCTGACCATTGGAACTTGACCTTATTTTGAGTCAACTTAGTCAATGGAGATGATATAGATTAAAACCCCTCAACAAACCTTTGGTAGTATCTAACTAAACCCAAGACACTCTTAATGTCAGTCAGGGACATGGTACTTGGCTAGTTCTTTAGTGCCTCAATCTTTTGTGTATCAACTCAAATACCATCTACAGAAATAATATGGCCTAAGAATGCTATTGACGCAAGCCAGAACTCACACTTGGAAAACTTAGAATATAAATTATTTTCCTTGAGGGTTTGGAGGACAATCTTGAGATGGTTAGCATGCTCCTCCTTATTCCTCGAATAGATTAGTATATCATTGATAAATACAATCACAAACATATCTAGATACTGCTTGAACACTCTATTCACAAGGTCCATAAATGTTATAGGTGCGTTAGTCAAACTAAAGGACATGACTAGAAACTCGTAGTGACCATACTTGGTTCTAAATGTTGTCTTCGGGATGTAACATTCTCTTACTTTCAACTGATGATAGCCTGATCTAAGGTCTATCTTAAAGAAAAAAGTAGTATCCTAAAGTTAGTAAAAAAGATAATCGATCCTCAGAAGGGGATACTTGTTCTTTATAGTAACCTTGTTCAGCTGACGATAGTCAATGCACATTCTCAAAGATCCATCTTTCTTTCACACAAATAGGATAGGAGCGCTCCAAAGTGAGACACTCATCCTAATAAATCCCTTATCTAAGAGATCTTTCAGCTTCTCTTTCAACTAGGCAAGAACCATTATATATGGTGGAATAGATATAGGTTGGTATTAGGAAGAACATCAATCCCAAAGATGATCTCCCTATCATAAGGGACTTCAAGAAGATCATTACGGAAGACCTCGAGAAACTCATTGACTATAAGAACTAACTCAAGGGATGGAGCCTCCATGCTATCATCTCTCACTTAAACTATGTGTTAGATACATCCCTTTGGGATTAACTTTTTGGCTCTATGGTAAGAAATGAATTTACCCCTAGGTACTACTGGACTACTTTTCGACTCTATGACAGGTTCATTTGGAAATCAAAACTTGACAACTTGAGTCCTACAATCAACCAAGGCATAACAAGCATAGAGCCAGTCCATGCAAAGAATTACATCAAAATCAACCATGTCTAACTCAACTAAGTCAGCCATGATATCTCTGTGATAGATGGATATTACACAATCTCTATATACACTATCAGCTAGAACAGACTCACCAACAGGAGTAGAAACATTGAAAGGATCAAGAAAATACTAAGGAAGAATCTCAAACTTGCTAGCCACATAAAGAGTCATAAAACACAGCATGGCACCCGGATCAAGCAAAGCATAAAAATTGAAAAAAAAGACTCAAAGCATACCAGTAACAACATATGACAAGTTCTCCTGATCCTAGCAACTAGCCATAGCATATAGGCAGTTTGAACCTCCGCTTGTACCTGAAGTGGTACCTTTCTGATTTCCTTAAACTGTGGGTGTCGCAGTAGAATACTAGGCTCTATCACCCTACATCAGACACTCTCTCTTAAAATGTCCTACCTTATCACATTTGTAGCACCCATTTGAACTTTCTCTACATTCTTCCAAATAGAGTCTACCACACTTGCACCAAGGTGGCTTCTCCTTTGAAACTTGAGCCACACTTTCTTAGGGTTGAGAACCCTAGGCTTGAAGTTCTGTTGGCTCTACGACTTATGCTCATACCTTTAGTTGGTTACAGATGTAATGGCGGATGACAAAGCATAGTTAGACAACCTCTTATGAAAGAAGGACTTGCAGCCTCTACCTTGCTTTTGCTCACTGTCTTGCTTGGCTGATTTGGCTTTCTTTCTCAAGTGCTCCTCTCTGTACTTATTTTTTCCTTTCTCAACCTACTAAGCATACACCATATGCCTGGAAATATCTATGTAAGAAATCAATTGAGAGACCTTACACTCTTTCTTCACATGCTTACCAAGGCCAGAGACAAATTTCTTCATCTTTTATCTCATATCTGGATCATCTCTAGAGCATATCTGGATAGCTGGATGAAATTAAGACCATACTCCTTTACTATCATACCCTCTTATTTTAGGTTCACAAACTCTTCAACCTTGGCTTTCCTCAATTCTCTAAGAAAGAAATGATCAAGGAAAGCACCCTCAAATTCATCCCAAATAGCAGGGTCAACATCCTCACCTTTACTCTCCTCCTACTGGTTATACCAAACATTTTCCACGTCCTTGAGATGATAAGAAACCAACTCAACTCCCTCAACTTTAGTAGCATACACCGTTTTAAGAATTTTCTACATCTCATCGATGAAGTTCTAGGGGTCTTTCTCAACCTTAAAACCCATGAAGACTAGTGGGTTCATCCTTAAGAAATCTCGAATCCTCACCGAAGCTGAAGACTCTTGAGAGCAAAAGATAGGAGCTGGTGAACTCTGGTTACCATTACGGACTACTACCAACTAAGTAAGCATAATAATTTCTCCTTCAAATTTAGCCTCTAAAGTAGGAATCGACTGAGTAGTAGGCATTTGGGGTTCCTCCGTAGCTCAGGCAGGTCGACCCCTAATCTTCACTCCAGAGGTGGGGGCATCTCAGACTGTGGAACCTCAGTACTGATAGTATTCCTTTTACTATTGTTACATTTAGGAGGCATTATTTGTAAACGCATGACGTATGAATAAGGAAGGAACTTTTCAAAGTTAGACTTTTTCAAATGAACTCAGAATATGAAGAAGTGAAATAATTCCTAATGTCTTATAGCTTCCTCATTATAAATATAGTGCACGACACACCCTTAAGCAAGACTCTACTAGACACGACTTTATAGACATCCTAGGACTTTTAAATTCTATGCTCTCTTACCAAGTTTGTTACTTCTGAGAGGGTACCCTAGGCATGACTTACACTAGGAGACCATTGCTGGCCTCAAATGAACCACTTGTTCCAATCACTCATTCAATCACATCAGCGGATGTTTTAAAATAACTCAAAAGAGATGCTTAGGTGGGTTAACAACTCAATACTCAATAAATATGAAAATCTTAAAATCAACAATCTCAATTAGACTAACTCAATCTCATAAAATATAATTTTTGAGGAAAACAACAACTCAAGAAACCTTAACTCAATCTACTCAATCTATGTCTAAGAAGCCTCTATCAACTGTCAAGAGGGAGATAAACCCACGGCTAACCAAAAGGAAATACTCAAAAGAAATACTCACCACTATTAGGAAGGAAAGGATCTTAAATGAAAAACCTGTTGGAGATCTCTAACACCTGTATCTGACATCATGAAATGATACAGGCAAAATGATGTTAGTACATGAAATGAACAAGTATGTAAAATAGCATAAGAAAACATAATTCAACAACTCAATACAAAGTGAACTCAAATAAAAGACTAAATTTTAAAATCGAATCAACTCAATAAGCATGCGGTTTAGAAATAAATTGTGCTTTGAAAATAGACTCAATAATATACAACTCAACTAAATTAAACCAAATAATTTTAGAGAGTTTCTCTAACCGACAACCACTTATTAGCTAGTGATGATACAATGCTTTGCACTGTCATTGCCGTAGCCATCCAATACCTTACCAGGGTAAGGGATGATCACCTCAATGGATCCATAATCAATCAAAGTCCATCATTTTGGGACTTGAGAGGCATAGACTCTATCCTATGATGGCTACGTAGTTTATGGGGTTTGAGTTATTATTTATTCTTACCCAAATCAGTGCTCAATACTACTCCTAGAAGACTCAATATGCTCATACATCAATCAACTCATTATAATCAAATTAACTCATTTAGTCTCATTGGACTCTTGTCAATCTCAAATCATCTCAATCATCAAACTCTTATGTGTAAAACATACATTCGACTCATTCATAAGTCCTCAAGACTCTATCTCAACTCAATCATGAAACTCGTTTCTCAACACATTTCGACTCAATGCTCATGCTCTTTCAAACCTCAATAAAATATGCATAGATTCAGTTTAAAAGTCATAATATATTAATGCATAGAATGTAAAAATCATCAACTCAGTAGGGGTTCATGGGAATAAAATCATGATTATTCAATTAAGAACAATCATAATCATCAGCATGATATATTCATATATATGGAGATCTAGATAAGGAATTACATACACAAATCAAGAATCCAACCAAATGGGGTTTGAACTCAAACTTTGTCTCAATTTTTGATGAAAGAAATATGTAGGAAAAGAGGAGGAACGTAGTCTAGCATTGTGATTAGCCTTACATATCTGGAAATCGAAGGGACAATCAAAATTTAAAGAAATTGCTCGAAGACCTTGAACCCTAGCTTTCGTTCTTTTCTCCAATCACTTCTCTCAAGAAGATACAAGGGTGAATGAGAGGAAAACCCTATTGGGTATGTAAAGGACTGATATTTGGTCCTTAGATGTGTAGGGTTCAATTGGGAAAAGGTGTAAAAAGATCTAAATGCCCTTCATTAAAATTGAGTCAGGCACTATCATGGACATCCACCATGGTCCGTATAACTCACCACGGTCCATGGTAAGTCGCTATGGTCCTTTACTTGGGCTCTATTGGGATGGGTTGACCTTCACAGAGGCTACCACAGTCTGTCGTGGACACTATGGGCTATGAAGGCTCTCGTGAAGTCGAACCATCCTAAAGGTTTAGAGGGTTAAGCTTTATGGACTCTTCACAATCTATGAACACCACTATGGGTCGTGATCCTCGATCGTGGTCGTCTCTAGACTTAGGAGTCTTGAGGGGTCAAATCTACGAAAGGAACTATGGTATGTAGGGCTCACCATGATTTATGGTCCTTCTCGTAAACTCCTCTCCTAACTTTTGTCCCTTTCACGGGACGTCCCCATGGACTGTGAAGTGGCTTACGGACCATGGTTGGTCTCATGGTCCTTTCCTGGTGCGATTTCAGATTATTTTAGAGTTAGTTTAGGCTAGAGACTTTGGGGGTGTTATAGATAGCAATGGTGAGTACTAAATAACATGGTACTTAGCAAGTCAACTAACAAAAAGAAGTAAATCTAATGAGCACTAGAACTCCTTTTCATTCCAACTGAACCTTTTCAACTACAAACCTACACAGAAATTAACCCAATCTAGCCTATATAATTCATTTATATCAAGTAGGTCAATAATAGCTCATCAACATCACCGAATAAGTCACACCAGTATCAAATATATCAGTCACAAAGACACAAAGGGGCATATACACACTTCACAATGACTTATAAGATATAATGCAATGTAATGCAATGTGATGTCACATAATGTGATGCATGTCTATTCTAATGATACACATCCACTGTATAATAAACTGGAGCCCATGGGGGATATATCTGTCCATGCATATACAACATATGGTATGTCCCTTGAATATCATGTAATCTCCACCACAACGTGTGGCTTATCCATCGAATATCATCTAGTATCTACCACGACGTATGGTACATTCCTTGAATATCATATAGAATCTACCATGACATGTGGAACTTCCCTCGAATATCATATAATCTCTACCACGATGGGTAGTACATCCCTGAAATATCATTTAGTATCTACCACGACATGTGGCATATCCTTTGAATATCATATAAAATCTATCACGATGTGTGGCATGTTCCTCGAATATCATATAATCTCCACCACAGCGTGTGGCATGTCCCTTGAATATCATTTAGTATCTACAATGACATGTGGCACATCCCTCGAATATCATATGGAATCTACTACGGTATGTATCACGTCCCTCAAATATCATATAGTATCTACCAGGGTATGTGGCATGTCCCTCGATTCCTTTTTATATTTCTTTCATTCATAATTCTTGTTGGAACCATTTTTCTTCGACATAACCATCAATCGAATCTCATCACAGTGTTTTAGAACCAATGCAAATAGGAATATTCATACAAATAGTGAGAATATGATAGTGTCCACAATCATAACGCAAATCATATCACCTGCAATTCACATCACACTATCAATAGGATATCATCAACAACAATTACATCATTCACATCATTATAAGTCATCAAGTCTCCATTTCATAACCTTTTTTATCGAAACTATTGATTAATCGATGAGCAAGTATTTCCAAGTCAATTCCAATAATCAACAATGAGCAAAAGGTAATTTCATCAAGTTCACAATCACATTTAGGCTATCATAATATTTCATCAAATTCTTCTCAAGTTCAAGTCAAGAGGTTTGCGTATTCCGATCACAATCATAGCACACATACTCTTTTTATTAATTCCGATCTTTTACTAAGCATAATTCACATGATTATCATCCCAAACTTTGTTCCCATTATTCCCCAACTCCCATACAAAAGCAAGTTCAAGTAACTTTAAGATTTATGGAGTTTTAGTAGTTCACTTGCCTTAGTCAAATCACGATCAATCAATAACTTGAGCCTTCCATTTCTGAATAGAGTCTGAAATACCACAATATATTCAAATAAGAATTTACAATAAAATTACAGAATTAACGACACCAAAATCATGAAATTCTAGAAAAAAGGCCAAAATGACTCAAAAATCCCAATTCCGAAAACAGAACTTAGATTCAAGAATTTTTGGATAAAAATGATCCTCAAAGTATTACAAATACATTAGAGAAAATTATTTTTAAAATGGAGTTCAAAATAACCCATAATCACTATTTTAAGAAATTTGAAGTTCTTGAAGAAATTCTAAAAATTTAGGGTCCAAAATCCTTAATTCAATGATATAAATGATGAGTAATGTAGATTTTAGGTTAAGAAGACATACCCAATCAAATAACCTCAAAATTCACTTCCCAAATTGCCAAACCGAGCTCCCAACGTCTACAAAGGGAGAAAAAGATCAAACCTCCGACCAAAAACCATCAAATGTCGCGATTGTGACCCCAAGCTCACTATCGCAGCCCTCACTAAAGCGATGCCTGGTGGTGAAAGCGTATCTGGAAAAACAGGCGAGCTTCGATAAAGCCAAGGGGTCATCGCGAAAGTGACCCCCTATCTCGATCGCGATGCCTGCACTAGAACACATCATCTCTAAAATTCTCACTTTTCAAACTTCCAAATAAACCCTCGGAATTCTTTTGAAATTTCATGCACATAAAACATATATTCTACCATACTAAATTCCACGTTTTGGACTCAATAGAATCGTCGAAATTTGAATTCGGGGTCTCATTGACCCGATATTCAATAAGTCGCAATCAAACTAACTCTAAGCCTCAAAAAGACAAAAATTTCCTCGGAGCTTTCGAAAAATACACAAGAACTCTTTCTAGGCCTAAAATTATACCCTGAATCCAACAAATTTATCGGAATTCCATTATGGGCATTGGAACTCCAAATGTTGACCTAAATCAACTCTATGATAAAAATTCAAGAATCTCCAATTTGGACCTCAAATCTACGTTATAACTCCAAAACTAATTCTGTCAACTCTCCTAGACCAAAGCTCACATTTTAGAGCTGATGGAATCGATGGAATTCCATTTCATGACTTGAAACTCCAAATGACATAGAATACCACTATTTGATAACTTAAGCTTTCAAAACTCAAATCTTTCCAAAATTCTTGACTTTTTAAGGAATTACACAAAACCAACTTTGAATACTGATCAAACATGACTTGAAAAAACTACTGGGAGGGGTATGATAGTTATTTTGCAAATATTATAAAAAATGACCTTCAAGATCATTACATAAAGATATTAATGGTAAGACAAAATTAGCATTCAATTAGGACTCTATTAACTGATTTTGAAATTAAATTTCTTTATTTTCTTAATCAGTTGAAAATCTGGTAAGATATCTTCCAAACTGAAAATATTTTTTTAATTTTTGTCTCCAACGTTTTCTCTTTCTCCTCTGTGCACAACAACTTTTCATCATTTTGGAAGAAAATTGAATCTCATGATCATGAAAAATGAAAGATTCTTTTCAATACTTGTTCAACATAGTGGTAGATGAGACTGTACAAGTATGTTATTCAATGATTTGGTTTTTTTTTTTTTTAAATTTGTTGTGTTAAAAATATTCATTTATTTTTGTTTAAGGTATTCCTTTGATTGTTTGTTATTTGTAATGATTAACTCATTTAAATGTGACATGAATTTTGTAAGAATTCAGTGTACTTGAGAATTAAAAATGAAGAACTTTTTCAAAATGGATAATGCGGCAATTTTTTTTATGTCTAGTTACATTTTGTACGAAACAGTGGGTTATGCGTATATTTAGCATAACGATAGTATGGTCAATTTTTTTTTGTCATTCAAACTATTCAAAAATCTCAGTTGAATGTATGTCTAACAAGAGTTTAATGAATTTGTGTGGATGAATATTGCATGGATATTGTATAAATTATGTTTAAATGCTAAAACATATTTAGGAATTGCATAAATTGATTTATTGTGATGTTAATATTTGGTATGAAAGTGGTATACAATTTGTATAAGTATATTTTTTATTTGGTATATCCATAGTATAATTTTTTTTTCGGTTTGAAAATGTGCATGTTCGATACTTTTTGGTTTAGTAAGATTTGTATGCATTTGTAATAGTAATTATAATAAATTGTCATGAATTTAATATATTGTGTCTTAGTTGGTATGCATGTTGTATAAATTATGTATAAATTTTATATACAGGGAAATATGTTGGGCTTACAAATGTAGGATATTATATATGAAGCTAGCACTCCATACGATGGGTTGGTTAAGGCAATTTCTTTGTAGTTAGGAGTGACATAATTGTAGATGAATTGGAGATTAAGTCTCTCGTGAGTGAAAGGTGTCCATCAATAAGGATACATAATGATGTGGATGTATACGTGTATTTCAACCAAAGGAAAGTTAACGATGACTTCTTCATCAAATTTCCTTATTTCCAACCTTCACACTTATGGTGCATCACATCCTCCCTTCCTTAGAGTTATTTGATAACATTATACATAATCTTGGTCACGTGGCAACTTTTAAGAAGTTTAAGAAAGCTTTTCGAAGTACAAAAGTATAGGGCATAACATCCTTCCCCCCTTTAGAACATTCGTCCTTGAATGTTAACTAGTCTCATAAGGTCGCACGAGGACCTTAGGAATTCTCCATAATGGTTTTCATCCATAGAACTTTTATTCATTTATTCAACTAACCCAGGAGTTTAGACTCCCTGTAAACATAGGGAGCACGTACGAATATTTCTTTTCCATCTCTTCTTCGGCCTCCTAGGTCAACTCTTTTTTATTCTTATTTCATCACAAGACTTTGACGGATGCCACATCCCTAGTTTGCAACCTTCTATCCTTCTTTTCTCTTTACCTCTTACCTCCTTCAGTTGATGTTAGGGCTCACTATGGCTTTTGCCCTCGAGACTAGTCATGTCTCAATAGTTTTGCCTCAATCCATCTTATACTTTCCTTTGATGTATCCAAAATATTGCAATCACCCTGTTGTTATTGAATTATTATTGTTTTAATCAAGTAAACACTTGATCTGACCCTTAACACCATGTTGTTGCACTACCCCTTTAAATTTATAACTATACATCCTCCTATCGTTTCGTCCTCGTATTCAGTTACTTATGTCTATCTAGGGTGCTTCTATTAGAACTTCCTTATTATTCCTCCAGCTCATATCTATTTTTTTTGGTTGTGCGCAAGGAATTCCATATTACTCTTTATTTTCTTGCACTAGATATCCTTTTCGTCGTCATATAACCTTTATTCGAAACTTTCCTTACAGGACTTGATAAGTCTTCCTTATTTGTTCCATAACTCGATTTTCCATTTCACACCTATCTTTATATTCCTATTACATGGACCACGTCATACCTTTTAGTTACTTCCTTACTATGCTTTACTTTTTCTCATAACGATCTTCGTTATATTCACATGATATCCTGTTCGCATTCAATCCCATAGTATAATACTGCTTAACCTTCTTCACGATTCTTATTATGGGTTACTTACCCTTTTTAGTTAGTCTTATCCTTAATGTCTCACAAGCTCTCTTATTAGCACTTCATATCTGTCACAATTCTTTTTCCCTTCTACTCTTGTCTTAATCATACTATTACTTCTTTTAACTATGAGCCCGTTTAGATGGGCTTTAAGTAGGTCAAAACCAACTTAAATTCCTTTTTAGCTTTTGGACGTGTTTGCCTTATGCTAACTTTAAGTCATAAAGTTCTTAAAGTCAGTCAAAAATGAAAAGTTGGGATTCCTAACTTTTTTTCTAAGTGCTTAAAGTCATTTTCTTTGACCATGGAAATTAATTTTATATCCCTTAAATTTTAACTAAATTCCCAAACTGCCCTTTTTATTCTTTTAACCCTAAAATTCACATAATTTTCCTCATTTAAGCACTTTTATCCAAACACTCAACTGCTTATTTATAAAAATAACTTTTAGCACTTCAAAATTCTAAAAGCACTTCATACATTAAAGTTAATTTTTTTAAGTCCATCCAAATGGACTCTATAACTCGTCATAGTTTATCCCTGTGTATCAATTCAGTCGGTGCCTTAATATATCATTCTATCCAGATCTATCAGTCTTCTCTGGATCATAAGTCTTTTCCAACTTCGTTCTACCATACCAGTACCGACCTCCTAGTTTCTATTGCCATCAATTCAGTAATTAACTGATTTCTCAAAGTCAGTCATACTCGTAGTTTAGTCAAATCTCATCCTTATTATGGGAAAGGCGTACTACAACCTTCTATCTCCTTCTCCTTTTATTTCTAGGAAAATTTGGGTAGAGTTTCCTCTGTATTTCTTACTATCTCAACACCTGCACGCAAAAATGCCAACAATGCCTCACAGGGCCAACACCTATATTCATATCATATCATATCGCAGCCACATAGGGTGCCCAATATCAATAATAGTATAAAATGGTGGACTCACCTCATATGTCCTCATGAACTGCACCTGTTACACTTTCTTGTCTACTTTCCCTTTCACTTTTCAACCTTATATGTCAATCGTAGTTCAACACCCTACCTGACATATGTCTTTCGTGCCTTTGCTTTCCTGCGTGTTTTGTAACTTCCAATATCGTCAGTTACTCTCTTCTATCGATGTTTTCCTTCTACTGAAAACACAAGTTAGTAAAAGGAATTTTATTCCCTATTACTCGACTCTATCGCACGATCTTAGATATGAAAGAAAAGTAACATCCTAGATGTCCTATAGCCTTCTGTCTATAGATATGGTGCATAACACACTGATAAATAAGATTCTACTAGACACGGTTTGTAGACACTCCAAGGATGAACCGCTCTAATACCACTTTTGTCACGACTGTTATACCCCATACTGTCGTACCTTGAGACTTTCATAACTTGGAAGGTTCTTAAGCTTCTTGAGAGGTTCTTAAGCTTCTTAAAGGGTGCTTAAGCCTCTTAGAAGGTGGTCTAAAAGAGGTGTGAATTGTTATACCCCATACCCTTGGGCTCGGAATATCTCTTAAGTTACCTAGAAGTTATCATATGAGCCAGACAATCCAAAACATTATCAAACAACTTTAAGGAGGGGAGAATGTGACACCTCATAGTAAAGAAGGTTGGAAATAGAGTTATCAGAATCCGGAAGGAGTTGGAGGCCAAGTGATGTGTCGTAGGACTCGACTTATCTACATAAACTACTAATTTAGAAGTCTTACATATGTGAGTTACTTGATTACATACCAAGCTTACATAGCAAGGATTTCATAGGCACTTAAAGTGAGACGGGATTACGAATGAGATTATGAACCAACAAGGAAGAGAAATAAAGATGCGTGGCAGCCAATGAGGGAGTAACACGTGGCAGCACCTCAAGAAATCAGGTGACCCACCTGCTTGGGGTCAAGTAGGTGACCCACCTGCTTGGGGGAGGTGGTCTCCACTGCCATGTAGCAGCCCCTAATTGGCAGCATGTATGTGTTTGCCCAATAGGGGCTGGACACGTGTCACCTTTAGGGGATGACACGTGTCACCCCCTAGGAAGCATATATATACATAATATATGACTCATAAGTCATTTCCTTGCTCAAAACATCAGCCAAACAAAGACCAAAAACCCTAGAACTAAAGGGAAAAGAGTGACGGCCTAAGGGAGAAAAAATAGTTAAGTCCCGATTTTGTTCTGTAAATTAATTATCCAGCGTATACAACAATGTTAAGGACGTATTAATATTATAAAATCATGGTTTGGAAAAGTACAAAATCGACAGCAAGCAGCCATGACGTTTTAATCGCGTTAGAAGAGTTTCCGAGGCAAGTTTTGGCTAGTTTTTGCCAATTTCGGGAAAGGTAGGTTATTTGCTTTCGATTTGAAGTTTATGGTGTTTTCATAGGGTGTGTTACACATCTTTTATGTTGCTGGAACTGTGATAAAGTCGTAGGAATGATCGACATTAGAAACAATCTAAATTGAAGTCGCTATAGCTAAATTAAAGTCGAATAGTGGGTTGTGTTTATGATATGGTTGTGATGCTGCAGCTGCTGGTTGTGTGGTGGTGTGTTGAGGTTCTGTAAAATTATTTAAAATAGGTATGGGTGCTGCTGGTTGCAGCAACCCGACACTCCATTTCGTATAATTAAAGATTTTGCAAAATGGAAACTAGAAACTCTATTTTGGTATCGTGGTTTCGAGCGAGTCGTTTGGAGTTTGTGTTGTAGAATGTTGATATGAATGTAATATATATACCTTGAAGGTAATTGATGTTGGTTGTCTGTAGCTATTAGGAGTGTAATTGGAAATTTGGATAGGGCATATTATAGGGGAGGTGCTGCTCGATTTCCGATAACTCTTTAACTAGTTAAAGAACTAATCGAGGAGGCGAGCGAAGAGTTGAGTTCTATGAATACTCATGTGTAACCTAAGGTGCTTGAAAGACAAGGGTTGTTAATATTCATGTTGCTGTTATATTACTTAGTTTCAAAGGACGACAAGACGAATGGAATAAAAAGTAACCCGTAAGTGGTATGTAAAGCCTATTCTTTCTCTTTCTTTTGGTATGTCGTAGAGGTAAGTAAAAGGTAATATGATATCTAGAGTACTTCCATTCCTAAATGTCTCCTGTTATTTTCTGGATTGTGAACTCTCACTATAGTTGAACTACTTTCCTCGAACTTACTATACGTTAAACAGACAATGAATATACAAATTTCTAATCGGAAAGACTATATGACTATATGTACTCTGAAATCCTTTAGCGGTAAGAACTACTTTGGTATGTATATAAGGACCCCTAGATGTTAATTAATATAGTACTAATGGCCTTTAGAGGGCACTTGAGCTGATCATATTACCACCCTGATTCCCAGACATTAGTTCGGCCTTCATATACTGTCGAGTCTCCGATAACTATCTAAACTGCATATAGTTACTCACTACTCTACTCGTATATACTGTAACACTTCTTTCACCGCATCTTGAGCCGGGAATAGTAATCGTGCTGCATTGTCTATTGAGCTCCTCACTAGAGGGCCAGGATACGTATGTATATATATATGATATGTTGTAATAAGGTGGTGATGGCATTGGGTTGTGATGATCTTATAGGTGTATCCACCGGACCCCTGATAGGGCCGGCTATATTATATAATTTGAACATGCATGTTTTTATGATTTACAGAGTACATATACAGAGGCTTCTTTTATAATGTACTGGATTTCGTGCTTCTCCTCTTCAAATATGTTTCCTGTTATGCTCTATTTTACACACTCAATATATTTGTCATACTGACCCCCTTTCTCCGGGGGCTGCATTCATGCCTGCAGGTACAGGTACATAGTTTGGGGATCCGCCAGCATAGGAGTCCCACTCAGCGGTCCAGAAGTGATCTATTGTGCTGGAGCCTGATTTTGGGTACTAAACCTTGATGTGTATATTAGTTTTGTTCACAGGTACGGCGAGGGCCATGTCTCGCCTTATGTTACTGTCCTTCTTACTCTTAGAGGTCTATGGGTACGGATGTAGGTTGTACATATGGGGTTGTGTATGTATATGAGTTGTATATGAGCTATATATGAGTTGTATATGTGCTGTAGATAGATTGTATATGAGTGGTCTATGAGTTGCATATGCGTGTATGTAAAGCTGTGTTGATATGACTTGTGATTTGGGGCGTTCCTTCTGTCGGGGCGTCCTCGTCGGCTTGCGTATATATGTATTATGGAATGACCCTATACGTTACAACAACTTTGTCAGCTTGTATGTTTTCTTACCTGTTAGTGTATTTTAAGTATAAATAGGAGACGGGTTATGTATAGGTGGGAGTGGTACACATGTGTGTCCAGTTCGAGCACCCCTCATGGCCTACGGGTTTAGGTCGTGACAGAAGTGGTATCAGAGCAGTACTTTCTTAGAGTGTCCACAGACCGTGTCTAGTAGAGGCTTGTTTATCGGTGTGTTGTGCACCACATCTATAAATAGGAGGCTATAGGGCATTTAGGATGTTGTCTTTCTTTTTTTAGATCGTGCAATAAAGTTATGTTTTATGATGACCTTTCACTAACCTACCATTGTATTTGCAGTAATGCCTACAAGGAGAGCAACGATCGCCCAAAAGGGCAAGAAAGCAGCGGGGGAAACCAATTGGACCCCGAGAGTTACTAGGGCTCGTGCCCAATCTACGCTAAGGGTTGTACCTCAGTCAGTGAGTTCTAATACACCGTCATCTCCAGAGGAGGTTAGGGCAGCGGGAGCTGTAGACCCTAAACCTCCGATACAGGAACCTCCATCCCCACAACACGGGGTGGAAGATAGGGATATAAGAGATGCAGTGCAGTTGTTGACTGGACTGATAGCAGGAAAAGCTCGAAGGCATGGCCCAGATGATGCCAATAGATAAGATAGTTTGAGGGTCCGCAATTTCCTAGCCTGTAACCCTCTAGAATATCATGGATCGAGACCTGCAAAGGATCCATAGGAATTCATTCGACAAATGCAACGTACCCTATGAATCATTAGGGCTTTGGAGACTGAGTCAGTTGAATTGGCCTCCTATCAGCTGCGTGATGTGGCCGCTAATTGGGATGAGTCTTGGGAATTGTCGAGGGGCGAGGGTGCTCCTCTAGCTAAATGGGATGAATTTATAGAAGCCTTTGTTATCCACTTTTTGCCTCCAGAAATGAGATGAGCCAGGGTTGATAAATTCTTACAGTTGAAGAAGAATGGAAGGAATGTTCGAGACTATAACCTCGAGTTTGACTCATTGGCAAGGCATGCCCCACAGTGGTAGCGAATATGGCAGATAGGGTGCATCATTATGTGATGGGCTTGGTCCTTTATTTGGTCAATAGTTGTATGGCCATGGCTTCTCAGCCCGGTATGGATATCACCCGGGTACAAGCATATGCCCAAGGGGTAGAGGAGCTACATAGAAGGCATCAACCCGACAAAGGGTTGGATAGAAGTCAGCCTAAGAGGGCTAGGTCAACTGGTTATTCTAGGGAATTTCGAAGCGAGTGGTTCCAGCAGTTCGGTAAATATCCCTCCCAGCTAGCTCAGAGTGCACCTTTACAGGTTCCATGTGGATGATTTGAGAGAACCAAGTATTCAGGGGCTGGTCAAAGCTCTAGAGCTTCAGGTACACAGGTGAACCAAAGTTCTCGATAGTCAAGAGCACCGATGCCCCAATGTCCCCACTGTAATAAACCTCATTCTGGAAAATGTCGCTGGATTATAGGTGCTTGTTTTTCTTGTGTCTGCCAAGGCTATATTTTGAGGGAATGTCCATTTAAATGTACTCCAGGTGGTGCAGCTCAGCCAACTAGGTCAGTTGCGGGTTCTTTTTCTTCTGTGGCTATGCGCCCGATGGGGCGGGGTATGTAGACACCAGCAGGTCGTAGTAGAGGCCATGGTGGAGCTTCCAGTTCTATCGGCCCTTCTAACTGTATATATGCTTTGGCCAGTAGACAGGACCAGGAAGCATCGCCGAATGTGCTCATAGGTACACGATCAATCTTTTCTCATGATGTATATGCGTTGATGGATCCAGGCCCTACTTTATCATATATATATATCCCCTTTTGTTACTAATAAGATCGGAATTAAGCCGGAGTTAATAGAATCATTCGAGGTGGCTACATCAGTAGGGGACTCTATTATGGTAAAACAAGTGTATAGAAATTGCCCGGTAAACATATATAGTCATCAAACCTTGGCTGATTTGATAGAGTTAGATATGGTGGAGTTTGATGTTATTATGGGTATGGATTGGCTAGCTTCGTGTCGTGCCAATGTAGATTGTAGAAATAAAGTGGTTCGGTTCTAGTTCCCTGATGAACCAATTATTGAATGGTTGGAGAACACAGCATCGCCGAAGGGTAAGTTTATTTCATATCTTAAGGCAAGGAAAATGATCAGGAAGGGGTATATTTATCATTTGGTCCGCATGCATGATCTGGAAGCAGAGGTGCCAACTCTTCAGTCGGTGCCCATGGTTAATGAGTATCCAGATGTGTTCCCAGATGAACTCCCAGGTCTCCCTCCTGAATGGGAGATAGAGTTCACCGTAGACATGCCACCAGACACTCAGCCTATTTCTATCCCCTCATATAGAATGGCACCCGCGGAGTTAAAGGAGCTAAAGGAGAAGTTGAAGGACTTACTGGAAAGGGTTTTATTAGGCCCAGCATATCACCATGGGGAGCACCGGTACTATTTGTAAAAAAGAAAGATGGATCATTGCGAATGTGCATTGACTACAGACAGCTGAACAAGGTAACAATTAAGAACAGATATCCTCTCCCCAGGATTGATGATTTGTTTGATCAGTTGCACGATGCTCAATGCTTTTCGAAGATAGACCTGTAGTCAGGCTATCATCAGGTGAGGGTAAGAGAGACAAATATCCCAAAGACCACATTCATGACCCGATACGGGCATTATGAGTTTAAAGTGAAATCTTTTAGGCTGATAAATGCTCCAGTGGTATTTATGGATCTAATAAACCGAGTTTTTAAACCATTTCTAGATTTGTTCGTGATCGTATTTATTGATGATATTCTGATCTATTCACGATTAGAGAAGGAACACGTAGATTATTTGCGGGTGGTACTGGGGGTACTCCAACACCAGAAATTGTACGCTAAGTTCTCTAAATGTGAATTTTGGTTAACTTCAATGGCTTTTCTGGGACATATTATTAGGACTAACGGTATTCGCGTAGATACCAGAAGATTGAGGCTGTAAGGTCTTGGCCAAGACCTATAACCCCTATAGAGGTACGTAGCTTCTTGGGGTTAGCAGGGTACTACAGAAGGTTCGTGGAAAAGTTTGCTTCCATTTTAGCTCCTTTAACAAGACTGACTCAAAAAGTAGCTAAGTTCCAATGGACTGATGCCTGTGAATGGAGCTTTCAGTTATTAAAAGAAAAATTGACTACAATTTCTATTCTAACTCTCCCTGATGGACCAAATGGCTACGTTATCTATTGTGACGCCTCTGGTATTAGGCTAGGATGCATTCTGATGCAGAATGGCAGAGTTATATTTTATGCCTCCCGACAACTTAGGAAGCATGAAAAGAATTATCCAACCCATGATCTGGAATTAGCAGCGGTGATCCATGCCTTAAAAATAAGGAGACACTACCTATATGGTGTACATGTTGATATTTATACGGACCACAAAAGCCTCCAGTATATTTTTAAGCAGAAAGAGATAAATCTACGGCAGAGAAGGTGGCTGGAGTTATTGAAGGACTATGACATCGACATTTTATACCACCTAGGGAAGGAAAATGTAGTGGCGGATGCACTCAGCCATAAATCAATGGGTAGCCTGGCAGATGTACGACCAGAACGGAAAGAGATAACTTGTGATATTTGCTAGCTCACCAATCTGGGAGCCTGCTTAGCTAATTCAGGTGATGACGGGGTTTCTGTTCGAGGAGTTGCTGAATCCTCGATCATGGAGGAAGTAAAACGATGTCAATACCAGGACCTTGTTCTAACATAGTATAAGGATGAAACTTTCCAAAAGGGAAAGACTCTATTTGAAATCATGGCTGGTAGGATACTACGATATCAAGGTAGAGTCTGTGTACCAAAAGTTGCAGGTTTGCGACAACAAGTATTGACAGAGGCACATCATGCCCATTATTCTATTTATCCGGGGTCAACCAAGATGTATCACGACCTCAAATGTTTATATTGGTGGGACGGTATGAAAAGGGATATAGCAGAGTTCGTAGCCCAATGCCTAAACTGCCAACAAGTTAAAGTTGAACATCAAAAACCGGGTGGGCTACTACAGGAAATAGAGATTCCAACTTGGAAATAGGAAGCGATTAACATGGATATCATTACTAGCTTACCTCGCACTCCCTGAAAGCAGGATTCTATATGGGTTATTGTGGATGGGCTGATAAAATCAGCCCACTTCCTCCCAGTCAAGACCACATACTCAGCTGAGGACTATGCGAAGTTGTACATCAAGGAAATAGTAGGACTTCATGGAGTTCCCACATCTATTATTTCGGACAAGGGAGCCCAGTTCATAGCCTACTTTTTGGTGGTCATTCCAGGAAGGCTTGGGAACACAGGTAAGACTTAGCACAACATTTCATCCCCAAATTGATGGGTAGGTCGAGCACACTATTCAGACACTAGAGGATATGTTACGAGCCTACATAATTGACTTTAAAGGTAGCTGGGATGAGCATGTACCACTTATTGAGTTTGCTTACAATAATAACTATCACTCCAGTATCCAGATGGCACCATATGAGACTTTATACGGTAGGAAGTGAAGGTCACCCATTGGATGGTTTGATGTTGGTGAAATGCAACTCGTAGGCCTAGATATGGTCCAACAGGCGGTGGAAAAGATAAAGCTTATTCAGGAGCAATTATTAGCCGCCTAGAGTCGAAAGAAGTCATATGCAGATAATCGATGCCGACCTTTGGAATTTCAAGTGGGTGAATGGGTGTTTTTTAAAGTGTCTCCCATGAAAGGAGTAATGAGGTTTGGCAAGAAAGGGAAGTTGAGTCCGAGGTATATTATCCCTTACTTGATCCTCCGCCGAATAGGCAAGGTTGCCTACGAACTAGACTTGCCAGCAGACCTGGAAGCAGTACATCCAATATTTCATATATCAATGCTTCGAAAGTGTGTTAGTGACCCATACCGAGTACATCCCATAGATGACATCTAGGTCACGGAAGAATTGGCCAACAAAGAACAACCGATCGCTATCCTGGATGACAGATTAGAAGACTGCAGACTAAGGATGTAACTTCGGTCAAGGTATTATGGCGAAATAGGAATTATGAATAAATGACCTGGGAAGTTGAAGAGGACATGAGACACAAGTATCCGTACCTGTTCTCGATATCTACAAGTAACCCCAACTCCTGAAAACTTATATATTAATTGTTTGATGAAGATATGCATTGTTGTAATGGAAAGAGGTCTCCTTATAACCTGTACAACGTCTTAAGGGAAGCTTTGTTTAATATTCGAGGACGAATATCCTAAAGGGAAGAAGGATGTTATACCCCGTACTATCGTACCTTGAGACTTTCATAGCTTGGAAGGTTCTTAAGCTTCTTAAGAGGTTCTTAAGCTTCTTGAAGGGTGCTTAAGCCTCTTAGAAGGTGGTCTAAAAGAGGTGTGAGTTATTATACCCCACACCCTTGGGCTCGGAATATATCTTAAGTTACCTAAAATTTATCATGTGATCCGGACAATCCAAAACATTGTCAAACAACTTTAAGGAGGGGAAAATGTGACACCTCATAGTAGAGAAGGTTGGAAATAGAGTTATTAGAATTCGGAAGGAGTTGGAGGCCAAATGATGGGTCGTAGGACTCGACTTATCTACGTAAACTACTAATTTAGAAGTCTTACATACGTGAGTTACTTGATTACATACCAAGCTTACATAGCAAGGATTTTATAGGCTCTTAAAATGAGATGAGATTACGAACCCACGAGGAAGAGAAAAAAAAGATGCGTGGCAGCCAATAAGGGAGTGACACGTGGCAGCACCTTAAGTAAGCAGGTGATCCACCTGTTTGGGGTCATGTAGGTGACCCACCTGCTTGGGGGAGGTGCGCCCCACTGCCATGTGGCAGCCCCTAATTGGCAGCATGTATGTGTTGGCCCAATGGGGGCTGGACACGTGTCACCTTTAGGGGATGACACATGTCACCCCCTAGGCAGAATATATATATATATATATATATATATATATATATATATATATATAATATGACTTATAAGTCATTTCCTTGATCAAAACATCAGCCAAACAAAGACCAAAAACCCTAGAACTAAAGGGAAAAGAGTGACGGCCTAAGGGAGAAAAAATAGGTAAGTCCCGATTTCGTTCCATAAATTAATTATCCAGCTTATACCACAATGTTACAGAGTATTAATATTATAAAATCATGGTTTGGAACAGTACAAAATGAACAACAAGCAGCCACGACGTTTTAATCGCGTTAGAAGAGTTTTTGAGGCAAGTTTCGGCTAGTTTTTGCCAATTTTGGGAAAGGTAAGTTCTTTGCTTTCGATTTGAAGTTTATGGTGTTTTCATAGGGTATTTTACACATCTTTGATGTTGCTGGAAGTGTGATAAACTTGTAGGAATGATCGACATTAGAAACAATCTAAATTGAAGTCGCTATAGCTAAATTAAAGTCGAATAGTGGGTTGTGTTTATGATATGGTTGTGATGCTGGAGCTGATGGTTGTGTGGTGGTATTTTGAGGTACTAGAAAATGCTTTAAAAGAGGTATGGGTGCTTCTGGTTGCAACAAACCAACCCTCCATTTCGTATAATTAAAGATTTTGCAAAATTGAAACTAGAAACTCTATTTTGGTATCGTGGTTTCGAGCGAGTTGTTTGGAGTTTGTGTTGTAGAATGTTGATATGAATGGCATATATATACCTTGCAGGTAATTGTTGTTGGTCAGCTGTAGCTATTAGGAGTGTAATTGGAAATTTGGATAGGGCATATTATAGGGGAGGTGCTGTTCGATTTCCATTAACTCTTTAACTAGTTAAAGAACTAATTGAGGAGGCGAGCGAAGAGTTGAGTTCTATGAATACTCATGTGTAACCTAAGGTGCTGGAAAGCCAAGGGTTGTTAATATTCATGTTGCTTTTATCTTACTTAGGTTCAAAGGACGACAAGACGAACGGGATAAAAAGTAACCCGTAAGAGGTATGTAAAGCCTATTCTTTCTCTTTCTTTTGGCATGTCATAGAGGTAAGTAAAAAGTAATACAATCTCTGGAGTAATTCCATTCCTAAATGTCTCCTGTTCTTTTCTGGATTGTGAAATCTCACTGTAGTTGAACTACTTTCCTCGAACTTACCATACGTTAAACAAACAATGAATATACAGATTTCTAATCGGAAAGACTATATGACTATATGTACTTTGAAATCCTTAAGCGGTTAGAAATACTTTGGTATGTATCTAAGGACCCCGAGATGTTAATTAATATAGTCCTAATGTCCTTTAGAGGTCACTTGAGCTGATCATATTACCACCCTGATTCCCAGACGCTAGTTCGGACTTCATATACTGTCGAGTCTCTGATAACTATTTAAACTGCATATAGTTACTCACTACTCTACTCGTGTATACTGTAACACTTCTTTCACCGTATCCCGGGCCGAGAATAGTAATCGTGTATAATTCACTGCATTGTCCACCGAGCCCCTCACTAGAGGGCCAGGATACGTATGTATATATATATGATGATGTGTTATAATAAGGTGGTGATGGCATTGGGTTGTGATGATCTTACAGGTGTATCCACTGGACCCTTGATAGGGTCGGCTATATGATATAATTTGAACATACATGTTTTTATGATTTATAGAGTACAGGTACATAGGCTTCTTTTATAATGTACTGGATTTCCTGCTTCTCCACTTCAAATATGTTTCCAGTTATGCTATGTTATGTTTTACACACTCAGTACATTTGTCATACTAACCCCCTTTCTCGGGGGGATGCGTTCATGCCCGCAGGTACATGTACACAGTTTGGGGATCCGCCAGCATAGGAGTCCCACTCAGCGGTCCAGAAGTGCTCTATTATGCTAGAGCCTGATTTTGGGTACTAAACCTTGATGTGTATATTAGTTTTGTTCACGGGTACGGCGGGGGCCCTGTCCCAGCTTATGTTACAGTCCTTCTTACTCTTAGAGGTCTATAGGTACGGATGTGGGTTGTACATATATGGGTTGTGTGTGTATATGAGTTGTATATGAGCTATATATGAGTTGTATATGATCTGTAGATGGATTATATATGAGTAGTATATGAGTTGCATATGCGTGTATGTATAGTTCGGGCACCCGTCATAGCCTATGGGGTTGGGTCGTGATAATGACCCAACTCTGTAGGCCATGACTGGTGCCCGATTTGGGCACCTAAACATACTCGTAGACCCAGTGAGTATGTTAGAAGAATAAACAAATGAGGAAATCAAAAAAGATCGCTAGAGAGCGCCCGCAAATAGGTATAGCATGCGAAGGTCGTTAAGGTCGTCACTGAACACAAGCCCAAAGCATATATACATAACCCACATCACAAGTCTACAGACCTCTACAGAACAATAGTCTAGTCATACGATGGGACAGGGCCCCATTGTACCCTTAACCAACATGTACAAACGTACAACAAAAATGTTAGTACCAAAATAGTGCTCCTAACAAAGGAGCACTACTAACCAACAGGGTGGATGTCCTAAGAGAGAGGATCAGCAAACCAAGCGTCTGTACCTGTGGGCATGTAACGCAGCCCCCAAAGAAAGGGAGTTCGTATGGAAAATATACTGAATATATAAAGCATGGACTGTAATAAGTAAAGTCAATACCAGAACAGAATGTGCAAAAATGAGTGAAATATCCAGATTATCATAATGTTTATCATAAACACAAATAGTGTATGCAGAAAAACATATGCCATATCCGGCCCCATTACGAGACTCGATGAAAAAAATGTGGTCGCCACCCTTTCACTGGCGCCACAGCACAGAAGACATCCAGAGTAGGGAATATCTCCGTAAAAAATCATATTATATCATATGGCCATATCAGATCATATCATATCATATATGTACATGGCACATCGTAACTCCACAAATACAATGTATAGGTCATACCTGCCCCTTACGTTGGGGTACGACGAACAATGCAAAGAGGTACACACGATAACAATCCTGGCCCAAACTCAGTGAAAGAAGCATTGAGGCATCCACAAGTGGTGTAGTGAGAACTATATGCAATTTAAATCATATTTGAGACTCGATGGAATAATCAAAATGAGCTATAGTTTAAAATTAAGACAAGAGTCATATCAAGTACCTTTTGAAAGTCGCTATGGATTATATAAAAATAGAACTTCTGGAATCATATACTCATATCCAAGAGTAATAAAATATCTTTTAGAAATCAAGAAATTGGCCTTCCTAGTGGCTCTAGGAATAGGAACTTCCTTGGAATCATATAAAATTCATATATTTGTTTCATAAAGACCATGCCAAAAGAAAGATTAACTTTTCATACTTATGTCAAAATATTCCAAGAGAGGGAATAAGCTTTACATACTTACGCCAAAAACATGCCAAAAGAAGGAAATATTAGATTTACATACCTCTTTCGGATTACTCTTAACACGTTCGCCTCGTCGTCTGTTGAACCTATTTAAAATAAAAGTAATTATAAGGTTAGTGACCTTCAACTTTCCATCTTGTAATTCTACCACCAATTACCTATAGGAACCAATCCCTAATCCATTTCCTTAGACTAGTTCATTATTAGTTCCGAAGATAGCGGAAATCGAGCAGCATCTCCCCTATAACTTGCCATATCCAAACTTCCATTTTAACCTCAAAAACCTAGAAGAAATATTATCCACAAAAACCAGAAGACAATACACACTTACATCACTTCAATATTACACAAAACAATTCCCAAACAGCCCGCGCAAACTACGACTCCAACATACGGTTTTCAATCTTTATTTCGCGAAATCTTAACCACACGAAATGGGACGTAATGTGGATGAAACCAGAAGAAATTATACCTATATTTAGACATGTTTCCATCCCTGAAATACTACAAAAAAACTCCCAACACAACCCCACAATAATAACGACGCTAGTTAAATTTTAAGTCAACTAGAATACGGCAAAATAGTCCCTACACGACCTGCCACCTTATTCAGCAGTAACATGCATATATTTATGTTTCCTACTCACATTTACGCATTCATAACATGTTCAAACCCTTACCAAAACGTGGGAGAAGAGAGCCAAGCCATACCTTGTTAGAACTCGCTAAAACTTGCCTCAGAAGTTCTCTTAACATGCTGAAAATTGATGGGCTGTTCGCATCCTTTCTTCGCTGCCCCAAATAGTAATTTTACGCTATTAAACACCATCATGTAGCCGTGGGAACCTTAAATAATTAATTCACGGAATGAAATCAGAGGGATTACCTTGTTTTCCTCCATGTCTTGGCTGCCCTCTTTCTCTCTCACATTTTTCTCTTTTTTTTGCTAAGGAAGCTGAAAATGAGATATTCTTCAGCATAACATACATATATACACTTCCTTAGGAGGTGAAATATGGCATCCCCCTAGGGGTGAAATGTGGAATCCCCCTAGGGTGCCACCTCATCTATGTGGCCACTCATATGGGGTCTACCCCAAGTAGGTAAGTCACCTACTTGCTTTGAGTAGGTGCGTCGTCTCTTTATTTCTCTTTCATGGATTCGCAATCTCGTTTCATTTTAAGAGCCTATGTATTCCTTGCTACTTAAGCTCGACGTGTACTCAAGTAGCTCAAGTATGTAAGACATCCAAGTTGGTAGCTTATGCAAGTAAGTCGAGTTCCACGACTTTTTATTTAGCCTCCATCTCCTTTCAAATCCATATAACCCTATTTCCAACCTTCACACTTATGGCACATCACATCCTCCCTTCCTTAGAGTTATTTGATAACATTATAGATAATCTTCGTCACGTGGCAACTTTTAAGAAGTTTAAGAAAGCTTTTCGAAGTACAAAAGTATGGGGCATAACATCTAGCAAGTTTTTCACCTGCTCCTTTAGCTCCTCTAACTACGTGTGTGCCAGTCTAAATAGAGGGATAGAGATGGGCTGAGTATCTGATAGTACGTCTATAATGAACTCTATCTCCCGTTCAGGAGGAAGACCTAGGAGTTTATCTGGGAACACATCTGGATATTTATTGACTATAGGCACCAATTGGAGAGTTGGCATCTCCACTTCCAGATTATGCACACGAACTAGACTATAGATATACCCTTTTCTAATCATCTTCCTTGCCTTAAGGTATGCAATGAATTTGCCCTTTGGCGATGCCGTGCTCCCTAACCACTCGATAGTTGGTTCTTCTAGGAACTGGAAATGAACTATTTTATTTTTGCAATCTACGTTCATATGGAAAGCAGCTAACCAGTCCATACCCATTATAACATCAAATTCTATAATATCTAATTCTATTAAATCAACCAATTTATGATGACCATATTCATCCACCAAGAAATGTCTATATATTTGCCTTACTAACACAGAGTCGTCTACCGGTGTGGCTACCTCAAAGGGTTCTATCAACTCAGGCTTTATTCTAATTCTATTAGCAGTAAAAGGAGATATATATGATAAAGTAGAGCCTGGATCAATTAGTGCATAAACATCCCGGGAGAAGATTGATAATATACCTGTAACCACATTTGGCGATGCCTCTTAGTCCTATCTACTAGCCAAGGCATAAATACAATTTATAGGGCTGCTAGAACTGCAAGCTCCATCACAGCCTCTACCACGGCCTGCTGGTGTCAGGATACCCGACCCCATAGGGCGTATAGCCACAGAAGAAGACGAACTAGAAACTGACCCAGTAGGCTGAGCAGCACCACTTGGAGTACCCCTAAGTGGACACTCCCTTGAAATGTGGCCTTAACGGCCAAAAGAAAAATAAGCACCTATAGCCCAATGACATTCTCCAAAACGAGGTTTACTACAGTGGGGAAATGGGGGCAATGGTGTTCTTGACTGATGTGACCCCCGGTTCACTTGTGTACTTGATACCCTAGAGCTTTGACCGGCTCCCGAATACCCTATACTTTCAAACCTTCCACATGGAAACCACAAGGGTACACTCCAAGCTGGCTGGGAACGATATCTACCATATTGTTGGGGCTGTCTGCCTTGAAAGTCGCATGGATAACCCACTGACCTAGCTCTCTTCTATTGGCCCTTATCATAACCTCTATTGGGTTTCCACCCTCTGTGCTGCTCCTCTATCCCTTGGGCATATGCCTATACCCGGGCAATATCTATGCTTGGCTGAGAAACCATGGCCATATAGCTATCAACCAAATAGAGGTCCAACCCCATCATATAACGATTCACCCTATCAGCCATATCAGCTACAACAATAGGTACATGCCTCACCAACGAGTCAAACTCGAGGCTATAGTCTCTAATGCTCTAGCCATTCTGCCTCAACTGTAAGAATTTATCAATTCTGGCTCATCTCTTTTCTGGAGGTAGAAAATGACTAAGAAAGGCTTTATTAAACTCATCCTATTCTGCTAAAGGAGTACCTTCTCCCATCACTAATTCTTAGGACTCATACCAATTAGTGACTAGGTCACGCAACTGATACAAAGCCAATTCAACCAACTAAGTCTCCGAGGCCCTGATTATCCATAATGTACGCTACATCTGCCGAATGAAATCTTGTGGATCCTCCACAAGTCTCGACCTATGAAACTATGGAGGGTTAGAGGCCATGAAGTCATGGACCCTTAAACTATCTTGTCTATTTGTATCATCCAGTCCATGCCTTCGAGCCTTCCCTGCCATTAATTTGGTCAGCAATAGCATGACATCTCTCATCACCCTATCTTCAAGCCCTGGCTGTGGAGCTGGAGGCTCAGGTACGGGAGCTTCAGGATCTATAGTTGAACTTCTCTAAGCTCCTCTGGAGGTGGCGGCGTAGTAGAGCTCACTGATTGCAATACAATCCCTGATATGGATTGGGCATGAGCCCTAGTAAGTCTCGGGGTCTGACTGGTATCCCCCACTATTGACTTGACCTTCTGGGCAGTGGTTGCTTTCTTTGGAGGCATTGCTGTAAACCTAATAAGCCGTTAGAGAGGAATTATCTTAATATTGTAGCTCTATCACATGATCTTAGATATGAAAGAATGATAATATCCTAAATATCCTGTAGCTTTCTATTTATAGATGTGGTGCACAACACACCGATAAACAAGCCTCTACTAGACATAGTTTGTAGACATTCTGAGGAAGAACTTCTCTGATACCACTTTTTCACGACCCAACCCCGTGGGCTGTGACTGATGCCTGAGCTGGACACTAGCATATACTCCTGTTAATCATAAGTAGGCCACGTATAACTTGGACTTAAGTAAATAAATGGTTATCTTGAACCTATCGCAACCTATCAGTAAACAATACTATGCATAAGCCGACGAAGCTGGCACTACGAGGGGGAACGTCCCCAAAATATGCATTATAAGGACATAACCCATATGAATATATAAAGACATAAATACATAACCCACACGCCTATCTATAGACCTCTAAGAGTAGTGACAATAACATATGGTAAGACAGGGCCCTCGCCGTACCCTCAAATACACATAAAAAATACATACATCAAGGATCAATACCAAAAACTAGGCTCTGACACAATGGAGCTTCTTCCTAATTTTTTGAGCGGAATCCTAAGCTGGTGGACTCCCAAAACCTGTATATGTACCTACGTGCATGAAATACTGCCCCCCCGAAGAAAGAAGGTCAGTACGATATATGTAGTGAGTATATGAAGTATAACATATCATAAATATGTCCATATTTGAGTTAGAGATTCAGGAGATAAGTATGAGATTCCAGAAACCACTGTACTTATACCTTAAGAAGTAAAATCATGCATGCTCAGATTATATAGTATATCCGGCCCTTTTAGGGACTCGCTGAATCAAATAACTGTAGGACCATCATAGGGCCTAGCGCCATCATCACCTATACATACATCATATCATCACATATATACATATATACCTGGCCCTATAGTGAGGTGCTCAGTGAACAATGCAGTGAGATTGAGCATGAATTCGTAACCGGCCCGGGACTCGAGTAAAGAAGTGTTACAGTATAAACGAGCAGAGTAGTGAGTAACCACATATAATTTAAATCATTATACGAGACTCAATAAAGTAGCCAAGTGAGCCATCACTTGAAAGTCAGGGTAGGAATTATTTGAATTACCCGCCAGATGTCACTAAGGAATGTATCATATGGAGCCTCAGAAATCATAAACATGAAAATGCTAAACAGCTCATGGGATCACAGACATTTGTCATCGGAGAGTCTTTAGGGATAGGAGTGTATACATCCCATTATTATTCAACATACAGAAGACTCAAAAATAGTAGCTCAATTACTTTAAGAGTTTGACATCTAGAAGTGAGTAGGAGTTCTATTCAGAATTTAGGAATGGATTTTCTCCAAAGCTCGTACCTTATAGTACTTATATCAAAAACATGCCCAAAAGATGGGAAGGGATAAGCTTTACATATTCGCTACTTTCCTTTACGTAATCATCATATATACATATACCGTACCCGAACCATCATGGGGCTTGGTATCACAACTTTCTCCTTACATTATTATACCATCATGTCCATGCCAAAGACATGTCTAGAAAAAGGAAGGATAGCTTCACAAACACTACTTTTCAACACGTAGAAGTCTTGAAAGGCAATACGCAATTCTTACAGGGGTTCCAACATCCAGAAGTAGATATGGATTATGAGGCATATTTGGATTTCTAGGAATGGAATTTTCCCCATATTTCATATACAATCCTCTTACGGCTAAGACATGCCAAAAGAAAAGAGAGATAGCTTTATATACCTCTTATGGATTCTTCTTAACTGTACTCGTCTCATCATCCTCTGAACCTATTTAACATGAAATTAATACGAATATCAAAAACCCTCGACTTTCCAGCATCTTAAATTACATTCAGTTATCCATAGAACTCACTTCCTTGCTCGCCTTTCTTGGCTAGTCCTTTAGTTTATTAAGGAGTTAACAGAAATCGGGCAGCACCTTCCCTATAACTTGCCCTATCTGAACTTCCAATTACATCCTCAATTATTACAGCCAACCAACAACAAGAATCAGCAGCTTATACACAAATAAACCACTTCAATAATACACAATACAATTTCCAAACAACTCGCTTAAAACTACGATACCAAAATAGGGTTTTTAATCTCTATTTCGTAAAACCTTTAACCATACGAAGCACCCAAACCCCTTTTAGAACACTTTCCATCCCTACAACACACAACCAAACCACTCCTAATTCGCAGAACCATAATCACAACACATTCGATTTCACTAAAATGACTTCAATTTAGTTTGTTTCTAACGCCAAGCATACCAATGTAATTTTCTTACTTCCAGCTTCTTTTAAGACATGTAATACACTCCATAAAAACATTATTAACTCCACTTTGGAAGGGAAGACCTTACCTTGTCCAAAACTTGCCAAAATTTACCTCGAAAGTCCTCTTATTGCGGCTGAAACTTTGTGGTTGTTTGTTATCCTTTTGGTGCTGCTCCAAACCATAAATTTACATTATTAACACCTTAATTTCATCATGGTATACCCTATATAATTTATTCACAGAACGAAATCAAAGAACTCACCTCTTTCTCCCCCTTGGACGATGCTACTCTCTCTTTAGCTTAGGGTTTCCTTTCTCTCTTTTTCTTGAATTTTTTGGAAAAGAAATGACTTAAGAGTCATCAAACATACATATATAGGCTCCCTTAGAAGGTGACACATGTCATCCCCTAAGGGTGACATGTGTCTAGCCCTCATTGGGCCAACACATCCATGCCTCCAATCAGGGGCTACCACATAGAAGGTGGGGTCCACCCAAAGTAGGTGGGTCACCTACTTGACCCCAAGAAGATGGATCACCTGCTGCCATGTATCATCTTCCCTTTCTTCCACATGGAAGCTCTTCTTGCTACCACGTGTCACTCTCTTCTCCACCTCATGGGTTCGTAATCTTATCTTACTTTAAGAGCCTATGTAATCCTTGCTACATAAGCTCGGCGCGTACTCAAGTAGCTTAGGTATATAAGAAATCCGAGTTGGTAGCCTACGCGAGTAAGTCGAGTCCTACGACTCATTGCTTGGCCTCCAACTCCTTCCAGATTCTTATAACCTTATTTCCAATCTTCCCTACTATGGGTTAGCTCATTCTCCTTTCCTTAGAGTAATTTGATAGCGTGGTATATTATCCGGACCACATGGTAACTTCTAAGAAGCTTAAGAAGCATTCTGGCACAGGAATGTAGGGTATAATACTTTTAACGTGTTGATTCCTCTAAAGAACCTTAATGGATGCAACTTCCTTGTTCCTCAATCTTTTGACTTGCTGATCCAAGATTTCGACCGGAACCTTTTCATAGGTCAAGTTCTCTTAAACATTCACTATCTCCAAAGGCATAATGAAAGTAGGATCTACCACACATTTCCTTAATATAGACACAAGGAATACCAGATGCACCATGGCTATTTCCGAAGGTAATTCCAACTCATAAGTAACTTTTCCAACTCCACTCAAGATTCTATAAGGCCCTACATTTCCTAGGGCTCAGTTTCCCTTTCTTACAAAACCGAACCACACCCTTCATGGATGATACCTTCAAATACAGCTAATCATCCAAATTAAACTCAAGATCTCTTTTTCTAGTATCAATATAGGACTTTTGATGATATTGAGCCATCTTCAACCTTTCTCTAACGACGTTCACCTTCTCTAAAACATCTAGTGCCATGTCAGGGCTCAATAAGGTCATCTCACCTACTTCGAACCAACCAATTGAAGAACTACATTGTCTCCCATATAAACCCTCAAATAGCACCATCATGATAATTGAGTGGTAACTATTATTATAGGCAAACTAGATACGAGGTAGATGATCATCCCAACTTCCTTTGAACTCCAATACCCAAGCCCTTAACATATCCTCTAGTATTTGAATAGTTCTTTTGGCTTGACCATTGGTTTGAGAGTGGAATACGGTACTTAACTTTACCTTAGTACCAAGGCTCCTATGAACGGCACACCATGCAACCTTAGCAACTCCCCAATATTAAACTTAGTATAATCTTCGGCACTATAAAAGTTCTTGACTGGTAGCAAGTGAGCCGACTTAGTCATTCTATCAACAATCACCCATATCGAATCATGACATTTTCGGGTATGAGGTAAACCCACTATGAAATCCTTATTCACATCTTTCCACTTCCATGTAGGTATTTCAACAGATTGTGCTAGGCTACCCGACCTTTGATGTTCAGCTTTCACTTGTTGGCAATTCAGACATTTGGACACGAACCTTGCTATGTACTTTTTATGCCACCCCACCAATAGAGCTCTTTAAAGTCTCACTACATTTTCATTGAACCAAGATGAATAGAGTATGAAAAATGATGAGTCTCCATCAAGATCAAACTCCTTAGGCCATCCATATCCGAAACACATAACCGACCTTGGTAGTATAGCACCACATATCCCCCTTATGAAAAGACCTCTCCCTTATTTTCCTTCACCAACCTCTTTAATTCAACAATTATTGGGTCAAGGTCTTGTTTTGATTTGACATCTACCATAAAAAAGGATTCGGACCCCTTATGAACAACCATACCACCACCATCGGTACCATTCAACTTCACCCCTAACCTAGCCAATTGGTGAAATTTTTTCACCAACTCCCTCTTGCCTTTATCTACATGAGACATACTTCCCATAGACACTCTAATAAGTGCATTGGCAACCACATTGGCTTTACCCTGATTCTTAAAGAGTTCTAGCCACCCCCTTTTTCCATATATTAAGGTCTTTTTGGGTGAACTCATATTGAAAAGTTTTATGATCAGTATACTCATCCACACGTACCCCATAGAGGTAGTGCCGTCAAATTTTCAAAGAAAAAACAACAGCTGCCAACTCAAGATCATGGGTAGGGTGGTTATGCTCATGCACCTTCGATTCTTAGAATCATACTCTATAAATTTTCATTTTGCATCAAAACACAACCCAAACCAAGCTTTGAAGCATCTCAATAAACCAAAAACCCTTCTAATCCTTCTGATAGAGTCAAAATAGGAGTAGAGCTAAGTTGATCTTTCAAATTTTGGAAACTCTTTTCACACTCGTCCATCTATATGATTTGCGTTCTTTTGGGTCAATTTTGTCATTGGAGGTGAGATGGAAGAAAACCCTTTAATGAACCTTCTGTAATAACCAGCTAGATCCAAGAAGCTTTTAATGTCCAAAGGAGACAATGGTCTAGGCCAATTTTTTACCGCCTCCTTCTTCTTAGGGTAACCCTTGATCCCATCACCAGACACTATTGACCTAGATATATCTCCTACTTCAACCAAAATTCACACTTGCTAAATGTTTCAAACAATTGCCTATCCTTCAACATTTAGAGCATAACCCTTAAGTGATTTTTATGTTCTTCCTCACTGTGAGAGTAAATCAAAATATCGTCAATGAAGACCATAACAAAAGTATCAAGGTAGGGTCTATACACTCTATTCATTAGGTTAATAAACACCACTAGTGCATTTATCAACCAAAAACTCATCACTACAAATTCGAAGTGGCCATACCTTATCTGGAAAGTAGTCTTGGTAATATCACACTCCCTCACCCTTAGTTGGTGATAGTCGGACCGAAGATCGATCTTGTAGAAGCGACTTGCCCCTTGCAATTGATTGAATAGGTTATCTATTCTAGAGATGGGTACTTGTTCTTAATGGTCACTTTGTTCAAATAATAGCAGTCTATGCACAATCAAAGAGACCCATCCTTTTTACTTATAAATATAATGGGAGCACCCCATGGAGAAATACTTAGCCTTATAAACCCCTTTTCAAACAAGTCCTTTAGTTGTTCCTTCAATTCTTTCAATTTCTCCAGAGCCATTCGATAAGAAGGAATAGATATAGGTTGGGTATCAAGGTGGAGATCGATACCAAAATTGACTTTTTTAGGAGAGATACCAGGAAGGTCATCAAGAAAGACATCGGTGAACACATTTACTATGGGAATTGACTCAATAAGATGACCTCTAAAGTCGATATGCCTAACCCTCACAATATGATAGATGCAACTTTTAGAAATCAACTTCTAGACCTTAAGGAAAGAAATAAACTTACGCTTCACTACCAAATCACGACCCTCTCATTCAAGAACAGACTCATTTAGAAATTGAAACTTAAATTGATGAGTCGTACAATCTATAGAAGCATAAGACGCATGTAATCAATCCATACCAAGTATAACATTGAAATCTACCATGTCAAGCTCTATAAGATCACAAGGGACAACATTCTGCAAGATGGGCACGGGATAACCCTTATAAACCTTTCTACTAACAAATGACTCACCATCGAGGGTAGACACCAAATAAGGCTCTAGTGGAGTGCCAAATGAAAATTTTGCACCTGGATCTAACAATGTATACACATCATAAGTAAAGACCTTTAACATATTGGTCACCACATTTGGTGTTTCCTCAACTCCGTGCCTCCTATGCAAGGCATAGCAGTGTTGGCCACCTTCTTGAGTTGGTTGACCATAAGCATTTTGGCCTTGATGCCTACCACTAGCACCACCTCTACAATCTCTAGCATGATGACACTGTTTTCTTCATTTGAAGCATACATTGGAGCACACCAAGTACTCCTCTTTGTAGGTCCTCCCACACTTCATGCAACTAGGGAAAGCATGGGCACCAATATTTTCTCTTGGGACTATTAGATTAGTACTCTTGTCCTTTTTAGTCTTGGGAGGAGGTGTATTGATGGAACCTTGCCTCACAAACCGTTGCCCACCATGGCCCTTGCTATTGTTACCATAATTGGACCTTTGAATATTGGGCCCTCCACCATCCCCTCTAGATTTCTTGAACCCTCTTGACCTCTCCATTAACATCTATTCTTCAATTTGCACCGCATATGTCATTATTCAGAAGATTTCTATCTCTTTGACCAACATGGCCATCTTGCACTCCTTGGACACCAATCTTGAGACACGGAAAATGCACTTGCTCATCCTTACCTAGGGTTCAGAGACTATGAAGGGAGCATACTTAAACAACTTAGTGAATTTGAGGGAATACTCCCTCACACAAATACTCCCTTGATAAAGGTTGATGAACTATTGGATTTTAACCCCCCTTAGCTCCAATGGAAAAAAGCGGTCAAAGAAGGCACCTTTGAACTCTTCCCATCCTATCGGACCTATTTATTCCTCCCTCTCAACAACCCATTGTTTGTACCAAACTCATGATATATGTTTGAGTTGATAAGGCCCTAGCTCAGCCTTCTCATTTGGAGGCACACCCATGATAACCACAATCCGATACATCTCATCAATAAACTTCATAGGGTCCTCATCTATTTTAGAACCATCAAACTCAGGTGGATTCATTCTTTAGAAATCCCAAATCCTAGAAGTTGGATTTTGTATTTGTGGTAGAGGAACACCTTAGTTCCATTGATTGGCTATGGCTTTAGCCAACAACGTGATGATATTCCAAAATTATACATAGGTTACCCTTTCCACATAATGTGGTGCATCGGGAACCAGAGGAGCTTAGTCCTAATCATCAACCCTTTATCTTAGAGGTTCTCTTAATTGAGGAAATATCTAGATAAAACACAATGGGCCGTTAGTTAGACGAAGGCTTAGGACACACTAAGGCACGACATGAATTTGAAAGAAGTGAATACTTTCCTAAACATCCCATAGTCTCCTATTCATAGATGTGCTATGCTTCACAACCATGAACGAGGACATATTTGATGTGGTATGTTGACTCTGAGAACTATTTCAAAAACTTGAGCTTTGATACCAACTTTGTCACGACCCAAGCCTAGGTCCTAGATATGACATGGCCAATGAGCCACCCAAAGGTACCTCACCCAAGCCTCTTAGCGTTCGTTAAGCATTTTATTTTTATTGATAAACAAAGGAAGAAGAAATATATGGGGTAATAGGACTAGGGAATTTCACATAGATTAAGAGTCAAGTCACTTTAAACATCTAACATTTTGTCCAACAAAACCTTTTACATTTAAGACATAGCGGGGGCTAAGACATGTCCCTAGATCACCCTCAAGGTATAATTCAAAATACCAAAAATAACTCAAGAGTCTATACAAATATAAGCTAGAAAGATAGGAATATTGTCCCCAAAACATGGGAACTCACTAACTAGTAGTCGCATTCAATGATTGAACTTATCCACGGGGAGGAGAGTGTGGAGAAATGCCAGTCCGTACATAGAGATATCATGTAGGTAAAAGTATGTATTAGTACTTTGAATGTACTAAACATGTGAGCATGCTATACAACGAAGAACATAAGAGACATTCATAAGAAATATGCATAAGTGAATACATTCATGAGAAATCATCATATGAAGCCTTAAAACATTCATTTTGTGGAAAAATGACTATAACTGATATTTAAGACTATGTGAGCTAATACATGGAATCCAACAAAACCCCGTACGTTGGCACAGGGAGACTGGTTTCTGGCTAGAACTCCGTCAACTTTAAATATTTCTTTAAATTTAACTTAAATGGCTAATTGTGGATCTACTAGCCTAAATTGCCTACAGGGTCCCCTATGGCGCATAGTTAATGCAACATGAGAGTTTACTTTAGGACCCCTTAGGTCTAGTCCCCACCTACATGTTACATTCGGTGCTAGGTCAATCTCACAGAATATATTTAGATATCATAATAACATAAGCATTGTATAACTTAATCATCAAATCATCATTCGATGAAATATCTCATTAAAACATTTCATCTGATTTAATGCAAGAATTGCCCTTTCATATTGAAACCTTGCTCTGGCTAAGAATCCCTTTCATCATTCAATCATTTAATCATAAAACTCCCATATTAAAACATTTACTTCATAACTTTCATTTTGGAGTCAAAGCTTTTATTTCAACTTCACTTTATCATAAGGAAACTAGGTGGGTTCATTTCTTAAACCTTCAAATGCATTTAAACAAGGGCAAATTACACCCAATGGTCATTCGGCCAAAATAATTACAACAATAATGACCATTCGCTGTATAGGCATGTATAGTCAGTGTATATTTCATTTATAGTCAATCTATATTCAGTTTTTGAGTATATCATAATGTATATTCAGTGTATAGATTATGTATCAGTAATCTATATTATATAGTCATGGTATATTTCCTATGATTTTGGCTATTTTTTATGTAAATAAAATATGGCTATATTTATTGTAAACTAATTAGTTTATTGTATATATTTAAAATTGTTCCTTTAAATAATTCTTGCATACACGAGAGTGATGGAAATGCATCAAAATACACATCTTAAAAATAGTCTACCATATACACTTCAAAACCACTTTAAAGCCTTCATATAGGTAAGCAAATCATTCATTTCATGAAATTGAGAGTCAATATACATCAATATAGGTAAATAAACTTAAAATATATCATAATCTATGTATTTTAAGTCGTTATGTAAAAGCTTATGAGAATTAATCATTTGAAAATTTTAAAAACTAAGTATGAAATCATTTGCGCTCTATGGGTGGAAGAACCCATGAATGAAACCCACATACCTTGGGCAAAACAAATCCTAATGAAGACTTGAGGAGGGATGGAGACTTGGAGAGGTCTTGAGAAGAAACCCTAATCTTGCCTTAAAATTTTTAGAAGAGCTTGAAAAGAGAGGATTTGTAAGTCTTGAGCATAAGTGTGTAAATTAAGGTCTTTGAAGGGTTAGGGGCTTTAGATGGGTGAATTATTCCCTCAAAACGACACCACTTTGAATTGAAATGTAGGAAAAAACCCATCCTTTTTAAAATTAGATCGAAATAGGCTTCATGAGGGGCCCTTCACGGTCCATGATTCTAACCACGGTCCCTAGTGGGGTCTCGTGGTAAGGGACTTGGAGAAATATTTTAAAAGGGCCTACAGATCAGTCTCTGAAGTTTCACCACAGAGCCCCTTCATGGTCTGCAAAGGGCACTACGGGTTGTAAAAGTTGGTTGTGGTGTAGGTCCTACAAGTGGACTTGCAAAGTGTCCACCACGGTCTGTGGAGGGTCCCATGATCCGTGGTGGTCGTCCATAGACCTTTCCTTGGGAAATTTCCTAAGGATCTTGGGGAGGGGGCACCACGGAGGGCTTCATAGGTGGTAGTGCTCACCACGGCCCGTGGCCCTCCATCGTAGTTTGTTCCCTACAAGTCTGAGTCTCTGAATCTCTACCATGATTTCTCACCCCGGTCCGTGATGTTTACCACATCCTGGGATGGCTTCTGTGGTCAGCTCCTAGTGCTAGTTTTTTGCATGTTTTGATAATTCATCCTTTGTTCCTTGGTTTAAGAACTTTCACATTTCCGAGGTCTTACAGTAATTGATCCTAGAGTACTTTCAGCCATGGATCCCAACAAGTTCTATACTTTTGCAATCAATTAAAGTATGTATTCTTATGGTTTTATGATCTTCATTCCAATTGCATGAATTAGGATTCTAAATATGTTTTGAGCTTATTTTAATATAAATTGATGGTTATTGTATTAAATGAAAGAGTTTTCCATGAATTTTCCTATATTGATCTTTAGGGTTCATGATATGAAATATGGATATTTTCAACTATACTTCCAAAGGATATTAGCTTTATTAATTATGTATGGGTTGATAGAAAATATAGGATCATGCATGTTTTAAAGTCAATTCTATAATTTTCAAGTCAATTGATCATGTATTCATGTTTTACCTCAATCTCAAGTACATGCTATGATCATGAATTTCAAGTATGTAAGCAAGTTGTATGAATGAGGGTGACTTAAGAACCTAATTGTATTTTATGAAAAGGATTCGTAATGATTGAAGTCCTACACCCACATTACATGAATCACATGTTAATGATCTATTCCTATGATGTATTTACAATTATGATATGACATTTATGACATCCTGATATGTCATCAATGCTTTTGAACATTTTTGCTAAAAGTAGGTTCCGATTAATATGGTAATCGAAATACCATCAATGATCGTGGATCAATTTTTATCTAAACCAAAGTTCATTAGTAGTATGGGAATTTGATATGATAACCATAATGATGTACTATATTATAAGATTTTGATTTCTTATAAAACTATGTTATGATTATGATATGTATTTCATGGGATGTTAACTTAGCACCTAGAGGACTTTAAGGTGGGAGCTCGACCTAAGACTTAGGTTGCCACCTTAGGTTTGCCAATACGGCCTAGCTAGTGGATCCACATATGGCACATGATGATGATAATATTGGACAGAGTCTACCTTGGCATGTAGCTTTGGATTCTAAGTAATCGCTCGAATGGTCTTAATGTCGGTTGGTTGTATTCCACACATGTATGGCCCAATTTATGTTTTAAATGACTAATCATGTCCTTTACCTTTATATGATACTCTTATGTTATAAAGTGCTTTGGCCATTCTCATGTTTACTTATGATTTTACTAACCCTTTCATCATATTATTTAAAATGGTCATTGTACAACATGGTTTTGATTATGCATTGCATCACCTGCATACCTAGTACATTCCAACATACTAACGCATACTTTATTGCCTACATTATATCATATTATACGGACGAAAGATCCATCTTATTTGTGTGGCTAGTTGGTGATCCATCTTGAAGATTTGTGTGGTGAGTCCTCATGCTTCAACGGCAAGCGGAGTCATTTACTCTTTTATTATCATTTTTAGACTATGCTAAAGATTTAAAGACTATCACACATCATGTCATTACTTTCTTGAGGGTTATCTAGGAATATGTCATCGTCCCCACCTATGTTGTCATGTAGAGGCATATTGGGCATATTGTGTAAGGAGTTTATGTTGTCATGATTCTCTTTAGATATGCTATATTCTTGGACTTTCAAGAGTTTCTGCTTATTGTTTACCTTATGAATGCTTATGATATGCTAAGAGACTTGGTTGGGGTTTCTTTCTAATCCTAATCGGTGTGTCATGGCTAAGCCCTAGTTCGGGTCATGATAAAAAGCCAAAGTCAATAAGTAATAGTCCCCACCTATGTTGTCATGTAGAGGCATGTTGGGCATATTGTGTAAGGAGTCTATGTTGTCATGATTCTCTTTAGATATGCTATATTCTTGGACTTGCAAGAGTTTTTGATTATTGTTTACCTTATGAATGCTTATGATATGCTAAAAGGCTTGGTTGGGGTTTCTTCTTGAATTCTAATCGGTGTGTCATGGCTAAGCCCTAGTTTGGGTCATGATAAAAAGCCAAAGTCTATTAGGACTTATAGAGGAATAAAAATAAATTCCTCTATCTTGATTGCCCCGACAAAAAACACTCCGCCAGCTGCTAAACAATATATGAAAACCAAGATAAATTTAATTAATAAAGGAATTATTAAATCCATTCCTCAGGCTCAGCAAAGATTGTGCGAAATGAGAAAACACACAAAAGATACATGTGAATTTTCCTCTCCAAAAAAGGAGAAGATGACAGAAGATGCCATGTCGACATCTTCTGAATAAAATAGATAAAGATGGACGAATAGAAGAAGATAAGGAACGAAAAAGATAAGAAGAAAGAAAAAGTTGATAGCGACCCCTTTTTGTCATTTTGTAAATAGACATAGCATAGGTTGTCCAACTAGTTTGTTTACTTTGAAAAATGAGGGAAGAAGAGTCGTTTCTTCTTTTCTTCCCTTTACTAGTAGATAGAATGTCATTTTCAAGTCACTTTAATCTTTATTAAACATATGTAAATGTAAGTTTGAAGTCCATCTTCTTCGACTATAAAAGGAGACAGTTTGTAAACAAAGGGGCATCAGAACTTGAATCCACTCTTCTCCATCCTTGTAAAATATTAGTTATGAATAAAAACTAAGTTTGTGATTTTTTTTATTGAGCATCTTTATTATTTTAGAAACAGATTATGATTATGATGTAATAATAGAAGGATTAATCAATAATATTCAAAGAATCAAAGACCTAGATAGTGTTAAGATGTTATACTGTTATAATATAAGAGCCATGATAGATGTTAAAGACGCTTTAGAATACTGTTGGAGCGGCATATTAAAAAAGACAGATTATTATATAATGAGTAATTTGTTTGATCATAATTGGACAAATAAAATAAAACCCCGAACGGCCCAGCGTGGTGATATAGGATACCAACACAAACCAATTTTTCCAAAAAACACTCCCTTGCTACAATATGATACTGATTGGGACAACCCTCAGATAGACTATCTTTTGATCTTAACGCAAAGTTTAACAAATAAAATTAATTCTCCTAAGGGGGAATATGTTATATCTAAAAAAATCATAATATAAAAAATTGAGTAACTTTCCTGAGCAACATAATATTATAACAGTATAACATCTTAACTTAAATAAAAAGTCAAGGGTCCAACACGCTTCCATACTTATCCCGCTTTGATCGTAAATACTTTGGGTATCCGCCGAGACTTTTACTAGATGTTTTAGTCCCAACCTATCACCAGGTAACTTCCCTTGGTGTTCCTTCAGAATACCACAACACAACCTAGCTTCGTTTTCTACTTCTAGGCGTAAGGGTAATATGGAAGGGGAGTTCTTTTCTTTTTATAAAAGGAAAGGAATTATAAAGTAATAATAAAGATGCTCAAGAAAGAAACTCACAAACTTAGTTTTTATTCATAATATATATTTTACAAGGATGGAGAAGAGTGGATTCAAGTTCCGATGCTCCTTTGTTTACAAATTGTGTTCTTTTATTTATCAATAATACTGAAGAAACTATAGATAAATGGGAAACTTCCTTAAGGATTGCAGTAATAGTAAACAAAATGGATTATGACACGACTAAATACTTTATAGAACGAAGTTTATTAAATAGTGTGCTAAAAGTTTGGCAAAACATAAATGATGCCACAAGAAATGATATTTTTGGTACTGATGATAATATTGCTAATTTAATTATAAGGCTACCGAAGCTATAAGATTAGAATTTGTCGGAAAAGATAATATTTTAAAAGACCCTGCAATGATTAAAAACTATGAAATTACTTCGTAACAATTATAATTATGTGATATGTGTGAAATAGATAAATATATTTGTGTCTTTCAGGATTACTATTACTATGTTTATAACAGAGTACAAAATATGAAAATGTATCTTCCTCTGTTTTGCACTAAGATACCAAACCTATGGGGTAAAAGGTTAATAGATACTTATAATTCCGGTACAGCTGATACTTTAAGAAAAAGAAAACATCATTTAATACTGATTAAATGTTCAAGAAAGAGCGTTAGAAATTTCGGTTACTTATAATAAAGTAATGATACCGTTATTATCTAAAAAAGATATTCAAGATAAATTACAAAAAATAATTATAGAAATTCAAAATACCCTTGGATGGATACATATAGGAGCTATCCAGATAATAATAAAAATATATTTAGAGAAGGGTTAGATACCCCAATAGATTTAGCTATTATAGATAACAGGATAATAAACATGGAAGAGGATTGTTTAGGAATCTTATAAGGAAATCTACAATATAGAAAGATTAAGTTCAATATATGTTCAAGAATTTTATACCATCTTTTGAATATATATTTTGATAAAACTCTAAGCTTAATACAAGATTTTAAAAGAAAAGAATTCTTTCATAGAAACAATAGACCATATTCGATAACTTATGTTTTTTCATATGTAATTTCAAATACTCATCATTCAGATTGCTTTACTATAAAAGATACAATCGATTATCTCAATTTATTTGAAGAAGTCAGCCAAATACAAATGTGTAGCATAGCCAAGATAAAAAAAAATAGAAGATACATTATTAGACTTAGATTTACAACCTAAATCCTTGTATAATCAATAAGATTCAACATCTAAATTATCTTTTGATAAAAGTTGAGTTATAAACCCATCTGCGTCGATAAGACAAACACAATAAGAAGATTTATGCAACCTATCTTAGAATCAAAAAATGACAAAATAAAAATTATAAGATAAAGAGAGAATATTTTAATGGTATAAGATTTGTTCCTATGAATATCCTAGTAGATACTAGTGCTAGTGGAAATTACATCAGCTATAGGCTGTGTAACCACCTTCAACAGTATAGCTTAAAAGATAAACATTATTATTGCTATTATTATTATTATTATTATTATTATTATTATTATGATTATCATCATCATCATGATTACTATAACTATTATTATTATTAGTGTTAGTGTTACTACTATTACTATTATTATTATTACTGTTAGTACTATTACTATTACTATTATTACTGTTGCAATTATTATTGTTGTTTCTATTCTTATTGTTGTTGCTATTGTTATTATTATTTTTGTTGTTATTGTTAGTATTATATTCAGATTTACTTTAGACTTTTTCATGTGATTTACTCAAATGTTTAAAAGGTTCACTTAATAAAGCTTTTGCATGTATGTTTAGTCTTCAGTTAGTAATCAGCTAGGCCAAGGGTTCTCTTGGGACCATCAATGGTTTTCGATTGCCCGCCACGTCTAGTGTGTAATCTTGGGGCATGACAATAGTCCTATTTGATTCTATTTCAGCATGATAAATTAGAGAAAATTTACATAATGGTAAAGTTTATCGTTATTTGTTCATAAATGTGAGTTCTATTGTGAATGCATAAATTGTGCTTTGATGCTTAGTTCTTAATTTATATTCGGTTTTTTAATTTGAATGGATTGACTAGTTCTGCTTGTGAGGCACTTGTTTCATGATATATAGGTTATGTTGATAGGTTTATTTGTTGGAGTGGTGAGAAAGCTTAATTTGATTAGTTAGAGTCTGCCATTGAGGTTGGGAGGTTAAAGGTTTGTTGTTTGTGGAATAACTTTTATAATGATTGGGAAGTACACTTGATGTTGTGAATTGTTGTAGGGCCTATCTATTGTATCAACCAAAGTGGTGTTATTATTATAGTTTATTGATTGAGATAAGATTCAATACTTGATCGAGTACAAGCGAGAGTCTAAGTATGGGGGAGTGGGGTGATGCGAGTCCAAAACGTTAAATATTTAGCCATTATTTTCCTTATATTTTAGTATGTTTAATTATCTTATGAGACTTGACTATCATATTTTTATAGGTCATAAGGAGTAAGGCGTATGCCCCCATGTTCCCACCACACCCCTCTGCATAAATTATTTTTTCTTTTATTTCATCGGGTACCTGAGTTTTAAAATGAGTAGTTTCCCTAAAAAATGGAAGAAAACTTCAAATCTGTAATGAACTGCTAGGTCATTTTCTCTCTATATATGAGTTTCAACATTTAGATCTTTTTATTAGAGAACCCAAGTTATTTACGTCTTGTTGGGACTAATAGTTCAGTCACTTGGTCATTCGGTTGGATTCGGTGCAAGTTTCTATATTTTGGAGCTTTTAAAACTTAAATGATTGACTTCGGTCAAAACTTCAAGTAAATGGATTGGACTTAATATGTAATTCTAATGATTATTCTAGCTTCAGAACATCGATTTTGGTCTTAAAGGACTTTTTTTAGGTCTCAAGGCATCTTGGCTCATTTCGAGAAATGTTGTGGCTTATGGCTTAAAATAAGGCTTAAGTGTGGGACCTAATTTTTGTCGATACAATCTTGGTTGGAAGTTTCCAAATCTCTGTTGAGTTTGAAATGCTAATTTTGATTGGGTATCATATCTTGTTTTCATACACAGGGTTCTAAACCAATCTCGAACACCCATGGAGAGTTCATTAGGAATTCTCTAAAATTTCTTGTGCCTCGTACTGGTATAGCCGCTTAAGCAACCATAGCATCGCTCAAGCGGTTACTTCTTTAGAGACCAGGGGTTCACTTTAGTAGTAACAGGCCTCCGTGGCTAGGCCTCTTTAGCGATCATGCCCACTTTTGCGGTGCCACTTAAGTAGCTAAAGTGACCGCTTTAGCGGTACCTTTAGGTAATTAAGCTCGTTTTAGGGATTCTTTCCTCATAAGTTGTAATTGATTCTTGAGAGTTGAGAGATTGTTTATGGGTGGGAATAGATTGTTCTTGAGAGGTTTTATTAGAGGATTACTTTTAAAGTTCGATTGGCTTGTTCTTCTTGAATTTGACCCCTAAGTTCCCCTCCCTTCTTGTATATTGTGACCTTTAATGTTGAATTGATTTTTCTTAATCCATGAGCTTGTTTAGCTTGATTTCAAGATTGAATTATTCCTATTTTGGTGGCATAAGTTATTTGATATAATTAGGACCCACTGATCATTTGGCAGCATTCGAAGTCCATTTAGAAGAGTAAGGCTCCAAAATAGTGGTTTGGGAGCCCTCATGATTAGATTTCAGGTAGGATGCAATTTACTAGTATTTAGATTGATCTTGTAAATGTAAATTTATATTGATTAGCTAGAATTAGGAAGTTTTTTAGTTGATTGTTGTTTAGTTATTAGAATTCATGATTTATGCTTTTTTGGGGGGTTTCGGGTATCGAGCATGCCTATGTGTAATATTGTGATTTTAGCATGTGTTTATGGTATTTGTATGATGTTGATATGTTGTTGGTTATCTTGTTATTGGTATTAGCCTATGTGTAGGCTAGTGATTGCTTAAGAATTGAACTTCGGAGCTGAGGATTTATAGATTCTCCGATGTTGCTCGGATGGCTTAGCTCCCTATAGACCAAAATCGCAGACTTGTGTCTGATAGTATGAGCCTTAACTAGGCGTTAATTGAGCTCTTTTGGCCTTTCATCCATAAATCCCACTTGATGCTTTCGGCCATAGTGATGATTCGATTGCGAATTTGAGCTTCATTCAACTATTCGAGATTTGATTTGGTTTAAGATTGGAGTGGTTTATTGGCACTTCTGGAGTGGATTCCTATACATGGTGTACTTATAATAATTGTATTTGATATGGGGTTCTTCACTGGCATCTCTTATAGTCAAGATTCAAGTATGGACCAATCTATTCAAGTTCTAACACATGATCTTCAGCCATAGTTTGCGTTTCAGGCACTTTCTCCTCAGTTGAGTTGAGACTTGGTGGCATGGTTCTATTGGATTCTTAGGTTTATACACTCCCTTCTTCTCGATTCATCAGTTTTCCTTAAAATAGTTGTATCTCTTTTGTGTACTCATCGGGCTCATGGGGTCTGTATGAATTTTTACTTAAATTGTTCTACAGTTTACCTTTTGGGCTTTGGGGTCCAGTTAGGTTATAGCTAGTTACTTATACAATGATCCTAAAAGTCATTTTTGAATTTTTTCACAAAATAACTATTTTACCCCTCTCGATAGTCACCCTAAGTAAATTTAATCAGTGTTTGGAGCTAGTTTTGGAAGTTCATTGAAAACTTAAGTCAGTTGAAGTTTTTGAATTTTGAAATATTAAGTTATTTAGAAGTGTTTTTTCATACAAATCAGAGCTACAAGTCTCAGAATGGATTTTTGTCACTTTCATCAGCTCTAGAATGTGGAATTTGGTCTTGGAGAGTTGTTGTTTCTCAATTTGGTTTTTTTTTGGAGGATTTGAACTCTTAAGTTGGAAGCTTAAGTAATTTTAGACTAAGGTTTGAATTTGGTTACTATTTGGAGATCGGATGCTCGGATGAGATTTCTGATAATTCTCTTGGATGCAAGAGGTGATTTTAGGTCATAGAAGAGTTTTAGCATAATTTTTGGGAGTTTTGAGGACATTTTGATCTTTTTGAGCCTTAAACTAGTTTATTTACGACTAGTTGAATTTCGACAGTTCTATTTAGTCTGAAACATCAAATTTAGTGGGGTAACATGTTTGGGTTGTCTACACGGGGTTCACAATGAATCCTGAGGGCCAATTTGGTGAATTTTATGTTTTTGCATTCGTTGTAATCTTTCATCTGTTACTTCCTTCTCCTTATTCGCGAGCCCTAGGCTGCATTCACAGATATCATGTCAACCCTTCTCCATATTCACAAAGACCAAGTCGTATTCAAGAAGAGTCTGTTGTTCCTCTTTCATGTTTGTGGAGTCTGTGTCATGTTTGCATAGGGTTCCAGTGCTTGCCTCCACGTTCTAGGAGCTAGTGGACTACATTTGTAGATGGTAAAAACCTCTAACAATGTAATATTCTCAAAAGTAAAGAATTTGTATTTTTTTCCTCCATTGTTGAGTCTAGAGAGCTAAGTTTGAGCTAATTTTTAAAGGGTTTTCAAGATTCTTCGATTGGCTAAGTAATTTTAACCTTAAACCTTCATTACCCATTGATTTTATCATGATTTTAACCTTTAATTCTTGATTTTGAACTTCAAATTTTGGGGATTTTTCAAGAACTCAAAGTTTTCTTAAAAGGTTGATTCTGGAGTGATTTTAACTCCATTTTTATATGGTTTTCACTAATGGGTTCCAAATATCTTGAAGAACATCTTCATATAAAAAATTCTAAAATCATCTCTTCATTTCCGAAATTGGGTTTTTGGGTCGATTTTGGCCCAATTTTAAAAATTGTTGAATTAGGTGTCATTGTGTTCGTGTTCTTATTGGAAATTCGTATTTGAATAGATTTTGCTTATTTGGAGAATCAATGGAAGGGGAAGGCCCAAGTTTCGAAATAGGTTGTGACTGAATTGAGGTAAGTGAACTTCTAAACCATTGTTAAAGCTTGTAGAATCTTGCACTTATTGTTATGTGTGTTGGAGAATAATGAGAATCAGTTTGCGTTATTTGCTCATTTTGGTTGATCTTAATAATGATGAAAAGGGGTAATAAAATAGAAATACGGTGGCTTATATCAATGTGAATGATATGATGATGACTTGATACATTGTGTATATATGACGTGATTTTCTTGATACAAATGGTGTGTTGTTATAGTAATCATCATATTCTCGTATTTACATTGGTTTTGATATACTGTGTTGAGATTGGATTGATGATTATGCATAAGGAAAATGATTTTGGCTATGTCAAAGGGAAATGGTTCTAGCGATTGATGATTATGCCGAAGTGAAATGGTTCTATAAATGCCAAAGGGAAATGGTTCTTGCAATTTATGATTATACTGAAGGGAGTGGTTTTGGCGGATACATGGAACATGAGAATCCCACATGGGTTCAGGCATGCTAGTCAGCGGATGTGTATCATTTGGAAATACATGCATTACTATATGTGATATTTCATTGCATTGCGTTGCATATCTTTGTCATTTATGAGTTGATTTACACCTTGGGGTTTTTGTGATTGATAGTTTTGTTATCTTGATATGATTTGACTAAGATGTTGTTGAGCTATTCCTGATTGAGAATTACATGATATTTTAATTGTTAGGTTGGGATAATTTCTATGCAGGTTGTAGTTGAGGAGATTTGGTTGGGATGACAAGAGTACTTGTATTATATTTAACTTTGCTTAGTGAGTACCCTATTATTTGTCCTCACTCCTTTCTTCTACACTTTTGTAGGTTGTGAGCTCAGAGCCACGTGATTTCCTCATATTCCTACCACATCTAAATATTCAATCTTGAGTTGTTGAGTTGTTGATGGGCATGGGAAGACAACTAGAAAATCAGGCGAGATTGGAGACCCTAATATCTTTTAGTTTGACGTAGGCGGTTAGGAACCATATTCCATGCAAGACTAGCAACACCACAACCATAACAAATTACTAGGTGATACATGTCCATATAGGCATCTCAATCAAAATACCCCGAGATTCGAACCACAATAACTATCTAACTATTAAGCAGTAAATCTTATGATAGATGGTACAATTTTTCCCCACATAACATGGGCTTTTGCAGTTCTCCTGGCCTATACGCCCTCTAAGAGTCAGGGAACAACTCCAACTCTATCATTACTGACTTACATACTTAATACTTCAGATGAGTATTCCAATTAAAATAGGCAGTGTGATGGTAAATTTAATCATGTAGTTGCATCAAGCTGATATTGGTAAAAATAGTAAGCCATTAAAATCCCAATAAGAAAATTTATTGGGTGTTTCCTTACCCTAATACTCCAACTACTGGACTGAACTTTCCACCCCCTCCCCAAATAGAGAAGAACAAGAAAGAGGTTTAGTCAACATTCATATTATTCATAACCAAAGTATTTGTACAGAAGATTAGCATTTTTCTAAGACTTGGAAAAGAGTTAGATGTTACTAATATTCTATCCATACTTTTAGAGAGAAAACTAAGTTGAGACCAAGTTGATCTCTACCTAAGACCTTGACTTCCTTTTATAGAAGAAGGTAGCTTAATACAAACAAACAGAAATTAAAAACACAACTTGCACGAAACCCTATTCTAAAAATAGATGAGCCCTACCTATCTAAAAATAGTAAATCTTTATCTGAATTTAGTATTCTTATCTAATATAATAAAAGAAAACAAACTTTATTCAGAATGGGGTCCACCTAACATGTGAAGGAGCGTACTAAAATAAAAGACAACAAACTTTATTCAAACTAGCATGTGCAAGCAGGTTCATGAGTAGCCTATAAGTGACTTCAAGCATGTGTGTAAGCTCCTTGTTGGAATCTTCCAAGAAGGTTTGTAAGATACTAGTTGGTATCTTCCAAGTAGGTGAATAAGATACTTGTAGGCAACATTCAAGTAGGTGGATAAGCCACCTACTGATAAACTTTTCTAGAAAGTTTTGGAATAAACTTGGCTAGGAAGTTGGGTGGCAATCTTGGCTAAAAAGCGTTGTGGTAAATTTGATGGATGATGTGGGTAAGTGGTAATTTCGTGGTGAAGGTGGTAAATGCACATGTCATCAGGCATCATACGACTATACAGTGGTTGGAGGTATTGGAAGTGGGCTTAAATATCCTCCTTCCATCCACCAGTTGAAGCCATGCTTTTTCTTGGATATCTCATTATTTTGCAGGCTTCGTTTGAGAGACTTGGTGAAGTATCTGTTCCTGTAGGATGGTCCTGTGACATTGTGATCCCATTTTTATGCTGGAACACTTAACTAGATGCTGGTGATGGCCTAAGTGACTATGTCCCTCATTATGTCATATGGAACTTGGTATTCCTTGGCAACTTGCCTGACCTTTTCCTAGTGCAGATCATTGTCATTGTATTAACACAACATCCATTCTTTTGGCCATATTTCTTTTGGGATACACCTATTTTTGTTGGAAGATAGACTTTTGTGCTTCGTGATATTTGTCTTCCAAGGAAAAAATAGAGACAAGAAATTTCCAGCAGAAGGAAATTTTCAATCGTGTGTGGACCTGCTTCTTTATGATCTTCACCAAGCGGTGAAACATGAATATCTTAGCGTCATAGGAATTTTGGAAGCAATAAATCCACCATCATTATGGCCTAAACCACAGAAAAAACTTCTTAAGGGGTGGCTGGATTCTATCAAAATCCCTAAATAGGTTACACTTGAACTCTAGGAGGATGTAATATTGGTGGCATAAGTACCAGAACAATCATATGAGTTCTTGGGGGAAATCCTTCTCAAGGAAGATGAACACATGTAAGAATGGATACTTTAGGTTGATTCTAAAAGGTTTGAGGATGGATTCTCCATACTTTGTCAATACCTGAAGCTCATAGAGTATCCTCCATTCCGTTATGATAGATGTATCAAACTGAATATTGTGTGAAAAATTATGATCGGTATTCCTCCATGTTGATTTGAGTGGTTGTTGGTGTTTTGAACATGAAGATAGACTTGGTGGGTCTTCTTTTTCTTTTTTCATCATTGGTGATATGGAATAACTTTGAGATCAATGTGTATCACTTGAATTATTTTCTGAAATCTATTCCTTTTCTTCTTCTTTCAAGTCCATCTTTGAACTGTTTCTAGATGTCAAACCTAATTAGGAGGTATCTTGATAGAATGATTGAACCAAGGAGTTTGGTTCCAAACTATATGCTGTGGAAGAATTCAATTATGACCAGATGCTTTGTGATTATCTTGTTCATCAATATTACTTTTGATGGTGTGAAGAAATTCTAAAAGTGAGAAATCTATTAATCATCAGGGAGAACTATTGGGTTGAGGATGGATGATTCTACCCTTGTATCAATAAGTATGATGACCTATATTGGTTTATCCCATTTGGATGAATAGAAGACTAGCTAAACATGAGGATTGTCCACCTCTAGGAAAGGCTAATAAATTTTTTTGTTCTTTAGAGATCTGGTACATGCCATAGCCAGATCCTTCATGAGTATAGTCATCATTGCTTGTCATCTTGTAGAAATCTAAGAAGAAGAGAGTTTCGCTCGGTTGTTTGTCCTCCAAAGAGAAGATCGATTCAAGATCATCATTTCTACTAAGAGAGATTTCTATATGGTCTTCTATATCATCAAAGAACTGGTGGGACTTAATGGACCTCTTGGATTGGGGGTTGTTTCTTGCAACGTCCAGGTTAGATGAAGCAATGATCATTTTTAATGTAGTTTCCTGGACTTCTTCTCCTGAAATATTTGGTGTTCCTATTTAGCCTGAATTTATCATCAGGAGGCCTTGGCATCTTGAATCTCTTGTACTGCTTGTAATATTTCTTCCCTATTCGACGGACTGAGCAAGAGTAATCACATTTAGTGACTAAATCACTTTGACAACATGTTCTATCCAATGCTGGATTGTTTTGGACGATATGTTTTAAGAAAGATCTCTTTGTGCAAATGCTATCCAGTGCCCAGAAGAGGTCCTGCCTAATGTTATCGATATGTGGGGAAGTTATCATTTTGTATTTACTTTCAATGATCATCATGACATAGCCAGCTAACATCTTTGGCAGTGATGGCATAAATGCCTACTTCAAACTAGGGTCTTCTCCTAGATTAAAGAAGATTTATGCCATCTTTTGGAAATAGATATCAATGATATATATATATCAAATGATATACAGTTCATTTCAAAGAGTTGTCATCACAGCTTCTTTGGCTGTTGTGCTATATCTTCATAAAAGACTTCTTGAAGGTTGTTGATGTAGGTTGTGAAATCTTGAGATGTGAGGAAGAAGTTCCTCTCTGCTTCCCCTAGTGCATTCCACCAATCACGAAGAATGTTGGAGAACCTCAAAGTGAACTCTAATAAGATCATGTACTTTTCTCATTCGACAAGATTTTTTGTCACTATCCAAGTGTAGAATTCTTTAATTTGATAGGGACAAATTGAGACTTTGACTTCGTCAAGAGAGAATGTATGAAATCTAGTCCCATTTAATTTTGGTGGTGATATCATAGGGTCGGGTCCTTTTTTTAGGAATTTGATCATCTAGCATGCCATCTTGATCATCATCAATTTAAGAGATGGTTGGTTCCTTATGCTGGTTTATGAATATTGGGGGATAGTCCTCCTCGTCTGATTCTAGTGAGGATTCAGTTGTCTCTTCAACATATTCCTGGGAATCATCCACATATTCCTGGGAATCATTAAAACAATATTCATTATCTTCAATGTATTCATCAGAGGGATAATTATTCTCAGGTTCTGGTTCTAGATTGATGTTATAAAGGTGTTCTTCACATTTGAGATAACCATCAATGGCTCTGAGATAATCATATGTTTGACTATCATCTTTGAGAGAGTAAATCTCTTGAAAAACTTGATCAGAGATGATCAAATCGGTATTTGGGTAACCATGATCTTTGAAGAACCAGTCATCATCATCTTGGAATTCCTTTAACTGGGAATCCTAGTTCGTATCTTCATCTGAGACTGTCTTTAATTAGGATTCCCATTCTTTGTGTTCGTCTGACTTTTTCTAATCAGAGATCAAGTCATCATTTTGAACAACAGAACATGAATCTGAGAAGATTAAGTCATCATTTTGGCACCATAATTTGAGATAATCATTGTTCTAAGGTCCTCAACTTTCTTTCCCTTGGACTTATGTTGCACTTCTTTAGGTTACTTTCGACAGCAATGGTGTTCTTTCTTTCCCATACAAGTTTTGCAATACCAATCTCTGGTTCCTCTTTTATGGTGGAGACTTATATGCCCCAAAGAAGAGAGCGGCAACAGGATTATCTAGCTCAGGTGGGGGATATGGCTGTGTGTACATGGTAAAAGGGTAGACCTAGTGGGAGAGATCTGGGTTCTCACTTGTTTGGAACTATCGTGCTTCAGCAACTGGATTTGCTCTTTGATGGAGGCCATCTCTCTTTGTTTGGGTCAAAGAAGTAGTTGAGTGATGTTCCTGGAAGACATAAATCGAGGTGTATGGTTTGAAACTTGTTCTAGTTCTCTGGTAAAGCCGGTATATTGGGAGGGTACCTTGTTCATATTTTTCTCCATCGATTCTGTTTTGCCCATAAGTTTGCATTGTGAATGGACAATGCTCCTCATAGACTGTTTGATACTGGACAACACTTTTTTGGCTCATGGCGTTCTCTAATTTCCAATTGAGTGTTGCATCTATGTCACTTGGGGGCACATGTTCTCCTGTTGGCAGGATAACTTTCTTTTGTGGTATTTTTGGACCATGGCTCAGGTTATCTTTTTTGAATGGATGATATAAGGGGAAATCATATGTGTGACTAGAGCGTGCATGGGATAACATAAAAATTTGTGATGTAGGTTCTTTTAATGATGTTGTTGCTACCAAAGAATACAAGTGTACGCGGTCTCACAAGTAGTAAAGTGACTCTTTTCAGAGCCGGATTGTCGAACCCAAAGGACTCTAATGAGGCTCTTGTTAGCTTTTCAATGAACTAAAGTAAATGTGTATGTTGTAAAGAGTTGATATTTTCTTACTTCTAAAATTAAACTATTGTGAAATACAACTAAAATCTATTCATTAATTTCACTCAGATTTAATCAAGTTAAAAAGAATTTCAGAGTTGTAGCAATTATAGAGGTCAGGCATAATACTCTTTACTTTGGAATCCAATGGGTCATTTAATTACTAATTTGTAGGGTTGATATTACAATCATGGTCTTCCGACCTGTAATTACCTACCTTTGTTGACAGCTTAATTATATCATTGAGCGAGGATAGGCATGAACCAACAAAAATGGATTAAAATTATCATCCTATTTAGTAACAAAATGTGGTGTATAGGTATGTGTCACGAGCATCCTATATATGAATCATCCTAGTTAACCCTAGAACAAACATGTTCCCTACATTCCATGTTTTATCTTCTATCCATCTTCTTAGTTCAAGGTAGACAACGCATTCATCCTAATGTTGACTAGACATTAAAACGATAAAATCAAGAATATAGGAGTAATCATATACAAAGACCTATTATCAACCAATGCAAATAAGTATTATACCATAATATTGTGGCTACATCCATAGAATAGGGAAACTTAGCCACTCATAGTCTGAATTACAATGATCAAAACAATTAATAACGTTCAAGAGTAGTTAAACTGAAAGAGAAGGAGAAAAGTAATCCAAGAGTACTTCATTCGTTCCCATTCTTAATCTTCGAAAATAAATTACTGAAAGACTAATAAAAATTAGAAGTGCTTTTTATAGCCTCAAAAAATGCAAAAATCCATAACTTGCACTAAAGTCTACAATGCTGATTTGTGTCATTCATTTACAAGTTTTAAAGATTTACTTCCTCGATATAGATTTTGCTTTTTAGCTTCCCAACTTCACTCTTAAGCTCATACTTTCATCAAGATGACTTTTTAAGGTTTATTTCTCTTTGTTTATCCCTGAAAGTGTGTAATCACATTGGCTAGCTTAAATAACCCATAAATAACATTAAACTGAAATAAACCTAGGGTTTTGTTCTCAAATGCGACTACAAATATGCGTTATGTTGGCTATTAGGCGCATAAATACACCCAAGATCACTTCCCCACACTTATTATTTTGTTCGTCCCCGAAAAAACTTCCAAAAGCATGCAACACTAAACAAACTGTACATAAGGCAGTCCTACTAAGACACAAATGATTGCATAAAAAGCCCTCATCACAACAAGCATGTTCGAATTTCTTCATGAGATTGACTAATCCAACAACATTACCTCAAGAGTTGACTCTATAAAGAAGCAAACTCATATGAGTTATTAAATCAAGAATCATGCAAAATTACCACTCCTTCAATGAACATGTGCCCTCATCACACAAATTTTAGCTATATTCACTCACAGTTATAATCAATTCAAACAACAATGGGTACTAAAATGAAGTTCGCTAACTCTGCCAAATGAATTCACAAGTTCTTCAAGATGAAACATAGGCTTTCCCTTAGTGTAATGCCCAACTCATTTAAGGAAGTTCAGAGTTAAGAATCACTTAGAACTTTCAGGGTTGTAATGTAGTCTAGGAGATGGGTAGGTACTATTTTTAGATATGAATAGTGACTATTTTCCCAAACGCTTTAATACACTACATTTAACATTTCAAGCACATTCTCCACAACCTCTTTCTTACCCCCTTTTCTTCAAAGTTCACCCCTTTATTTTTAAGCACTTAACACTTGTGTTCCGGCGTTTTTCTTTTTTTTTTCTTTTTTTTTTCATTTGAATTCTTTTTTTTTCAAAACACCATGGTTTTATTTTTGAACTCACTAACAACAACATTTCAGCTATCACACACCAATAATTATGAGTTAGTAGCACAATAATCCTATTCTTTCACTTTCTCTTTCCTAAAGAGTTTGGGCTCTTTGGATCAAGTTCATAGTCTCAAGAAAAAAAATGGGAATAAGCTTCAAACCAGGCTACCAACAAACATGTCAAAGGATCAAAAGGGGTTAACTATGGATTTATATCAAGCTGGGTATAATAAGGTGGTTTAAACTAAGGCTACCAAAGAAATGTCTAGATCACCTCCTAAACTTCAAACTCCTTTTGTTTTTCTTTATATACCCCAGACAAGTTCTAGCAATTAAGAAGCAAAAAGGAATATGAAACCAACCTCACACACATAGCACATGTTCAATTCAAGAATGACAAATATTATGAACTTTCAACCAAACAATCACATGAATTCAAAATTAAGCATGCATACCTTAAGTCTAACAAAAGAGCTCAGTCCTCTTAGACTAGCCATTTCAATTAAATTTAATGCTTTTTGACCAATCACTTACCACTTATGCAACCTTGTATCCTAGCAATACACCTCATATACATAATAATACAATGACGATGAATACCCTTGGATGGTTGTCAGCCATCCATCATTAGGAAACATTACTCAACTATGACTTTACTTAATTCTGTGACACTCTAATTTTTTTATACAGCTCAAAGGAACTATCCACGGTGAAAGATCTTTAAAAAATGTCATGGAACCCAAAACAAACAATAAACCTAATAATAAAAAATAAGATAAAGTATTTACAATTATAAACAAGCATCCCCCACCCCACACTTAAAACATTAGCAATGTATTTATTTCAACAACATAATAGCGTAAATTAAAAATGAGGTAGGAGACTTCCCTGTTTACTCGTCCATCCCTCAGCATTGTCTGGATCCTCAAGGGCTAAGGGTGCGACCTTCTCTCCCTCGAAATTAGATTCAACATCAGACCAATTTCTCCTTTTTTACTCATTAGTAGGGACATCATCATAGGAGGTTTCACAGAATTTGGGCCTGATGCCAAGCACAACCTTTGCATGATCATTAAGAGGGTATTGGTTTTCCACCTCACTCAATTCAGCTACTATGGATCGTCTGTAGCTTGTACTATACTGGAGCATTTCCAACCCATACATATGGGCTATTATCATCTCATCGCTCTTTGCTCGATTTATGGAAGTGAGTGTGGGCCCATATATGGTATTTGACCATTTAGTCTTTATGACATCAATGAGCTCTAGAGTGAGAGGGACCATATAGGCTAGGGGATCTTCAGGTACCCCCAACTCATCAGCACAGTAGAGTAATTAAGCTTCCAAAGGCATATCCCCTATTTGTGTGAACTTTGGACTTCCTTATGGTTGATTTTATGATAGCACCCACCCATATTGATCTCCATGCCCTTAGTGAGGGCATAAACATGTCATACACTATCCTCTGTGACCTCTATAAAGTGGAGCCTGGTATGAGACAGTGCATCATAATGTTTACTCAGACTCATGCTTCCCTATTTTTATGAGCATAGGTATAAGAGAGGTGGAATCCTTTGTGCCCATGGTACAACCATTTAGTTGTCAACCTAGGCTCATAGAGAGTGTGCGAGATGTCTTGATAAAGAAGAGGAATATTCATCCCTATTAGTGTTCCTAGAGGTATCTCAGGAGTCCCCAAGATCTCATTAATGATCATAGGTGACAGTGGAACATCTACTCCCCGCACAGTGGCATAATGGGTGCAGGTATCTGGTTGGAAGTTCTCATAGAACTCTCTCACCACGTGCAAGGTTCAAGGTTGTGGGTCTGCAAATAAAAAGCTTATATTGAGCTCTATTAACCTTCTTTTGATCTGGGGAATCTCTAAGGAAAAACTTTCATCTTCAAATGGCATGTCCAGAAAGTATCTGGATTTATTATGGCGCTTAAACCATTTTTCCCCTGCCTGGTGCCCAGCCTTCAGGCCATACCAAAGCGCCTTCTTTCGTGGGACAGTGGGAATAAGTAGTATTGAGGGTACACCTCTTTCCCTCTTTGGGCTACTAGTGGCCGACTACTTTCCATGTCTATGTCTCAAAGACATAATGACCTACATCCAATCACCAAACCACAGATAAGCATGTTCAAATTATGACTGAAAATGAAAGACATACACCACCAACCAACTAGCCCACACTTGAACGTTATCATCGAAAGCACAACGATTAAAGGTACTCAGACTTCCCCTTTTCAACATAATTTAATCAACATGCAATCTCAAACGTAAAAAAACAATCACATTAGGTGAATATATATGATCGTTAACTTAAAAGGTCAAGGCACAAACTTACTTCATGCATCAATATTCCCATAACTAATCTTGCATGCTACTCAAGACTTCACATACCTTATCAAATTTAGCATAACCCCAACAATTACCCACAATTTAGCACATATATTATTCAATAATTCACAATATAATGATAATGAATCACAAATCCCACAAATTCCCACAACTACACAAGCATGTTACTCAAGAATTCACATTACATGCTCATTAAATCACAAAGTTACTCTTTTTCAAAAAAATTTAACTTAGGGTTTTAGTCCAAGAGACTCACCCAATCAAACGAATCCAACAAAATTGATATAAAATTAGAATCCTTTCACCCACATCAATTTACAACAAATATCTAGCCTAAAATAAAAAGGAATTTTGAAAATTTGACTAACAAGCATACTCATAACAATTTTTGGCTCCCAATGTGAAGGAAAGTTGAAGAAAACATACCTTACTAACTTGAAAAAGATGAAAACACAAGAAGTAATTGAAATCCAAGAGAGTGTCATGGATTGAGAGAAAAAAAGAGAGTTTGACATTAGGGGAGAGGGAAAATTGTTTGTTTTGGGTGAGGGGGCTAAGGGTTAGGGCGGATTTAGGTAATTAAAAGGATTGGGGATGGGTTGGGCAATTAAAAATGGTTTTAAATGAAATTCTCCAAAACTTGACCAAAGTCTGCGATGTGGGCAAGTTGTGGACTTAACTATTTGTGCCAAAAATGTTTTAATAAAAAGTGTTGCCTGAAATATACCAGACCGCGACCCGCTCCTGGCGTGGGCTTGACTTTGACTCAAAAAATAAAAAAGCTTAGAATTACTTGTTTGAGCCTATTTGTGAGTGGAGGGAGTTGGTTCGAACGCAGACTTGTCGCAGATTCCACTATTTTGCCAGTTTCGTTCTCCTTCTTTGTTTGTTCTTCAAGTACAATTCATCCTAAGACTAAATTTACAAAAAAAACAAAAGAAAAGTTAATCTATCCTTAAACCAACAACTACAAACTTAAAATCATCAATATTCCACCAAATCACGAGTTTTCTCCCTTCTAGCGCCTGATTTAATATCGCAGCACAACTCATATCCTTTCTTACTCATTCTCCATCTCCAATTCCTCTTTCTACCGATCAACATCATTTCCAAAATAATGCTTTACTCTTTATCCATTTACTATGAATGTAATTGTTTTTGCTTCATTCCATAACTCCACAACTCCATGCGATAACATTGTCACCACTTCAAAGGGCCCAATCCATTTAGACTTGAGCTTACTTGAAAAAAGTTGCAATATAGAATTAAAAAGAAGTACCTGTTGTCCTGGTTTGAATGTGCGAGTGATGATGTGCCTATCGTGCTATCTTTTGGTTTTCTTCTTGTAGACTTTGGCATTCACATAGGCGTATAGGCTAAATTTCTCTAACTCATACAGCTGATCCATTTCCTTTCTATCTTTGAGCTCTGGATCTATATTCAACTTCTTTATGGCCCACTAAGCCTAATACTCTAGTTCAACTGTCAAGTATCATGCTTTGTTTATCACCATGTGGTATAGAGAGGTCCCAATAGGTGTCTTATATGCAATCCTATAAGCCCAAAGTGCTTTATCCAACTTAATGATGGCCTCAACCCACTTGGACACGTAGTCCGTTGCAACCAGGATGTATTGGTTCCCATATGAGGGTGGGAAAGGACCCATGAAGTCCATGTTCCATACATCAAAGATCTTGACCTCCAGGATGTTATTCTATAGCATTTCATGCCTCTTAATATAGTACCCATCCTTTGACACTGATTGCAGATCCTGACATAACCTGCAACATCTTTAAATAATGTTGGCCAAAATAAACTAGACTGTAATACCTTGTGAGAAGTATGCTCTCCTCCATGATGGCCTCCATAGGATGATGAATAACAGATCTATAGCACTCGTTCCACCTTAGCTTTGGGACCACATCTTCTAATCATTCTATTAGTGTCCTGTTCGAATAAATAGGGCTCATCCCATATGTAAAATATTCCCTCATACATCAACCTCTTTTTTTACTGTGAAGTTGCTCATGGGGAGAAGACTCAACTTACTAGGTAGTTGACTATATCTACATACCATGGCAACTTAGTCACCTCCAAAACTAATAGCTGCTAATATAGAAACTCCTCTTTAATCTGTATTTGTTCACCAACATATGATAAACTCTCTGATATGGACAAATGGTCTGCAATTTGATTCTCACAGCCTTTATGATTTTTGATGTCTATGTCAAACTCTTGTAGTAGCAGGATCTATATAATAAGCCTTGGCTTGGAATCTTTCTTGCTAAATAGTTACCTGAGAGCTGCATGGTCAGTATAAACAAAATCCTTAGTACCTACCAGGTATGACTTGAACTTGTTGAATGCTAGACCAGTGCAAACATATCCTTTTCTGTCACGGTGTAGTTTGCTTGGGTAGAGTCAAGAATCTTGCTTGTATAATAGATGGAATGAAAGATCTTCTCCTTTCTTTGTCCTAAGACTGATCCCACTCCTATGTCACTAGTATCATACATGAGCTGAAAGGGCAATCCAAATTAAAAGCTATCAAGATTGGGGCTTTAGCCAACCTCATCTTCAGGAGCTCGAATGTCTACATACAATTTCCATCAAAAATAAACTTACCCCTTTTTCCAGTAAGTTGAACATGGGTATGGCAATCTTTGAGATGTCTTTTATATACCACCTTTAAAACCCAGCATGCCCCAAGAAATTACGAAAACCTTTGACTGAAATAAGAGGAGTTTATTTATCAATCACCTCAAATTCGCTCTATCTAACTCTAGCCCTTGTTTGGACACCTTGTATACTAACACAATTCCGTCCTTCACTAGGAAATGATAGTTTTCCCAGTTGAGGACAAGATTGGTCTCTTCATACCTTGCTAAGACCTTGTCCAAGTTTTTTAAACACAGCTCAAAGGGCTCCACAAAGACTGCAAAGTCATCCATGAAGATAGCTAAGAAAATCCTCCACCATATCATGGATGGTTAATATCGTGCACCTTTGGAAAGTGGTAGGAGAATTGCACAATCCGAATAACATATATTTGAAAGCATTTGTCCCATAAGGACATGTGAACATGGTCTCCTCTTGGTCTTCAGGAGCAATGGTTATCTGATTGTATCCCAAATACCCATCTAGGAAGCAGTAATACTCCTACTCAGCCAACTTATCTAGCATCTGATCAATGAATGGAAATAGGTAATGATCTTTCCATGTCACATCATTCAGCTTCCTATAATCCATGCAAATGCACCATCCAGTGATTGTTCTGGTTGAGAATCGATTCATTTTTCTCAGTGGTTATCACAGTAATCCTATCTATTTTAGGCACACACTAAACATGACTCACTTACTTGCTATATGAAATGGGATATATGATTCCTCGATCCATCCACTTGATTATTTCTTTTATTACCACATCTTTCATTATGGCATTTAGTCTACATTGTGGATGTGCAATTGTCCTATGCCCATCCTCCATGAAAATCTTGTGCATACTCAAAGCTGGGCTAATCCCATGTAGATCAACCATTCGCCATCATATTGCTTTCTTTCACCTTTTGAGCACCTCTAAAGTTGTTGTGATCTGCACTTCAGACAAAGAAGAAGAAAGAAGTGCAGGTAAAGTATTATTGACACCGAGAAAGGCATACCTGAGATGGGCTGGAATTGGCTTCAACTCCAATTTAAGAGCTTCCTCTATTAATAGTTTAGGTGAAGGACCAAACACTCTATCCAATGACTCTACATTCTTTTTCAACATACTCACATCTGGGAGGTCAAATACTTTGGCTAATTCCTTTGCTTCAATATCACCTTCAATATCTTGACCTACTAACACTCTCTCCAAAGGATTTTTTGGTAAAACACACTGAATTACCGCTTCCTTATCGATCACATTCATTGCAAAAAACTCCTCATAGATAAAAGGAAACTTCAATGATTAATACACATCAAACACCACTACTTTATCATCTTCTCTCATAGTCAATCATCCAATAGATACATCAATTAATGCACCTTTTGTTGCTAAGAATAGGCATCCAAAGATGAAAGGGACCTTTGGTTCAGGCCCAAAGTCTAGAATAACAAAGTCCACAGGAAAGATAACGGAACCCACTTGGACTAGCACATCCATAATTATACCGTCTGGCCTAGACACAAAGCAATAAACTAATTGCAACAACATCATGGTAGGCTTGGGGTCTCTCGGTCCCAACTTCTTGAGCATAGATCTGGGCATGAAAATTTAAAGCTTCACCTCGTTCAAAAATTAAGGAACTACACTCCTTAGTGATTGCTACTTTCTCATATTCTGCCAACTTTCTCTTATTTGCCATAATGTCCTTGACATAATTTACATATTTTGGGATACCCTACAAAACATCAATCAAAGGTAAGTTAATATTTTCTATTTTAGCATGTCAATTATCACAACCCGACCTAGGGCCGAGCCATAACACGGCGATTAGACTCTCAAAAGACTCTGACCAATCCTCTTAGTAAAACATTCATGAGCATACATAATGAAATTAAGCAATAAAACTAAACCAAGATACGAAAGCAAAATCTCAAATAAAACAAAAGTCTCAAAGTGCGGAACAACAACATAGACTCTTTTGCTATCTAACATGCCTCTACTAACTTGATAGGGGCATAAGACAAGCTCCTAGCTCACCCATATAGACAATATAAAATAATGAAATAAAAGCTATCAAAGTAAAAAATAAGTTTCATGTCATCGAACTGTGAGTGCTTACCAACAATGAGGATCTAATAGCAACACTCTAGCGACGAGCAGGAAGAGGATGAACGTGATTGCCGACCCCTACATTATGATATAATATAGGAAAAAAGTATGCTTTATTACATGAAATGCACTAAGATGTTAGAATATGCATGAACAATAAACATAGGATATAATCTATATGAATCATGGGATGCAAGACCAATATCATCAAAAGGATGAGTAAACATGAAAACCTTAAAGTCAATTTATCTCATTGGTCAACGCATCGAAAAAATCTCATAATCATTATAAACATTTACATATGTGGGAGATAACTGTAACCGATATTAAGACCATGTGAGCTATAACATGGAATCTGATGATCCCCATATCAAGAAGGGAAGGGGGTTACTTGCCAAGATAGGCTCCGTCCAATTATTATCATCATGTTTTATATGTGGATCCACTAGATAGGCCATATTGGCAAAGTAGTTTAAGAGACTATAGGTTACTACTAGGGCTTAGGTCGAGCCCCCACCTCAAAGTCCACTCAATGCTAAGTACATCATCCCACGAAATACATACCATAACATAATCATAAATCATACTTTCTATGCTCATAAGCTTTTCAAAATCATAATTCATAGAAATAGCTCATTATCAATTAATTCATGTGATGTGGATGTAGACCTTCAATAAAAATATATAGGGTCTTAAGTCACCTTTCTCATTAAGGATCTTAAGGCACCCTTTTCATTGGAGTCTTGAATCACCTTTAAGGATCTCAAGTCGCTCTTTCATTAAACTTGCTCGAAGCATCATTAAAACATTATCTATAACCCTTCATAAGTCATTCATAAAGTTATTTGCATAAAGCATCTATAAATCTCATTCATATAACTTGAATTGAAATAACATTGAAAATCATCATCATATCTCATATATCATACTTTAAACTAGCATATAGCATAGTTTATTGAAATTCAACTTGAAATCTTTCAATATGAAGTTAATTGTGCATAATTAGGCTAATATCATGAATACATATCATAATTCAGAAGACCCAATGCAAATCATGAAACTAGGGCTTTTAATTGAAGAAATCATAAGATAATTGAGAAGAAATATTTGGGATTCCATGGGTGAAAGGTACCCATTAATAAATTCCCACATACCTTGACCTTGATGAGCCCTAAATTGTAGATATTGAAAGTGTAACCTTGAAGAACCCTTTTGAATTGCTTGATGGAGAAGAAGACCTTGAGAGAAAATTTAGGAGAGAAGGTTTTGGGGTTTGGGGAGTTATGTTAGGAATGAGAGGATTAGAATACTTTAGGGTAGTTAATAGTTAGGAATTTAGTCCCAAAAACCATTCACATTTATTATTGAAACATAGGGAAAAGACTAAAATAACCTTCACTTAAAATTTGGAAACTAGGTTCACAGAGTACCTACCTTGGGTCCTTGTAACATACCAAGTTCTGTGGTAATGATTGTGGTGAATACCTCTGGCTTTGAGAAAAGGGGAAATCTTTAGGACCTCCTTCACGGAGACTATGACAGTCCGTGAAGGTTACCATGGGTCGTGGTGAGGGTTGTGGTGGGGAACCTAATATGGGGTTCTACAGGGGTACTTACCACGGGACCCACCATGGTCCGTGAAGGGATATATATCCCATGGTGTTCAAGCGTGGTCCCTTCCCTATAGTAAAATTATGGGGGTCTCCGGAGAGGGGTAACCACGGAGGGCACCACGGCTTGTGGTGCTCACCACGGTCCGTGGTCCCTTCCCTATAGGATTGAGTTTTAGAACCCTAACCACGGTGTCTCACCATGAACCATGATCATCAGTAAGGTACGTGATGACGCTCGTGGTCATCACCTGGTGCTAAAGAGCTGCATTTTCTATAATTTCATATTTTGTTCCTCTTTTTCCATTTTTCCAAATTCTGAGGTCTTAAAATATCTCCCCTTTGGAAACATTCGTCCTCGAATGTGACTCAAGATAGCATAAATGGAATAGAAAAGGAACATAACAGCCGAACATAAATACAAAATATCTCGATAATGCATAAAACATGAAATATTTAATATTATGCTAAAATATGACTTTAAAACTCATTCCATGAACATGGATACATATGAAACCATGAAAATAAATAAAATAGATAATTTGGGCTAATTGGATCATGAAGGAACTAAATACCTCACTAGGCATGGAAGGAAAGAGATAAGGATATCGAGACATCATATAGGCTTCGGCTCATATGTAGCACCCTCAACGTCTTGGTTCCTCAGTAAAACTTTAACTGAAGCTATTTCTTTGTTTCTCAACTTTCTAACTTGCAGGTCTAAGATCTCAATCAGAACCTCTTCATATGAAAGACTCTCTTTAACTTCAATGCTGGCCAATGGAAAAATAAATCTAGGATCACCAACAAACTTCCTCAATAATGACACACAAAAAACCAGATGCACCGATGCTAAAGTTGAAGGCAAATCCAACTCATAAGCCACCTTACCAATCTGCCTCAAAATCTAATATGGGACAACATAGCGGGGACGTAGCTTTCCTTTCTTACCAAAATACTTTACACCCTTCATTGGTGAATTTTTTAATTAAACCCAATAATTAACCTCAAATTCAAGTTTCCTTCTCCTCACATCTGAATAGGACTTTTGTCGGCTTTAAGCTATTTTCAACCTTTCTCTAATAAGTCTAACCTTCTCCATAGCCTCAAATACCAACTCTAGTCCTATCAAAGCAACTTCACCTACCTCAAACCAACTGATAGGGAATCTACAAAGCCTCAAATAGAGAAAACTTAATGTTAGAATGATAGCTGTTACTATAAGCAAACTCTATTTATGGAAAATAATCATCCTAATTTCTTTTAAAATCAATAACACATGCTCTTAATATGTCCTCTAATGTCTGAATGGTACGCTCGGCCTAACCATCCATTTGTGGGTGAAAAGTTTTATTAAGCTTCACCTAGGTACCAAAACCCTTTCAAAAGCATTTCCAAAACTAGGATGTAAATTGAGTACCTAGATCTGAGATGATAGAAAATGGAACACAATGAAACTTAACCAACTCTCAAACATACAATATAGCATAGTCCTCGACTGAATATGAAGTCTTAACTAGAAGAAAATAAGCCAAATTAGTCATTCAGTCAACAATCACCCAAATAGAATCATGTTGCTTATGAGTACAAGGCAAACCTATAATGAAGTCCATATTCAAGGCTTCCCACTTCCAAGTAGGAATATCAATGCCTTGAGCCAAACCTCCAGTTTTTGTTGCTCAACTTTCACTTGTTGTCAATTTGGACACTTAGCCACTAATTTCGCAATATCCCTTTTCATGCCATTCCAACAATACAGTTCCCTTACATCTCTCTATATATTTATGGAGTTGGGATGAATAAAATTCCACAAACTATGAGCTTTGGAAAATATCATATACTTCAATCTATAAACATTCAGAACATACAATTGGCCATAATATCTCAAAATACCATCTCCCTCTTAGGAGAAAGCCTCAATGGCTTTTTTGGCAACCGCTTTCTTCAATTCAACCAAAGCGGGATCATTATCTAGTTTTTCCTTTACATCATCCATAAGAGATGATTTGAAATCATTTTTCACAATGATACCACCATCCTCGGAATCAACCAATGGAATACCCAAATTGGCTAATCTATACACATCCCAAACTAGCTCTTTTTTCTCATCCTCAATATGAGCAACACTATTCATGGACAATCTATAAGAGCATCGTCTACCATATTTACCTTACCCGAATGATGTAGCACACACATGTCATAATTCTTCAACACCTCAAGACATCTCCTTTATCGAAGGTTCAAGTCCTATTGAGTGAAGACATATTGCAGACTCTTGTAATCGGTGAGAACATCCACATGTACCCCATATAAATAGTGTCTCCATAACTTCAAAGCATATACCACTTCCGCCAACTCAAATCATGAGTTAGATAATTCTTCTCATGTGTCTTGAGTTGCCTTGACTCATAGGCTATCACTTTACTATTTTGAATTAGAACACAATAAAGACCAAGTCATGAAGCATCATAATACACAATGAACCCATCAGAACGTTGTAGTAAAGTCAACACCTGGTCACAGTAAGATTTTCCTTCAACTCTTGGAAGCTTTTCTGATATGCCTTAGACCATTAAAAATTTACCTTCCTTTAAGTCAAAATAGTCAAGGGCAATGCAATGGAAGAAAAACCTTCCACAAACAATCTATAATAATCGGCTAAGCTCAAGAAACTCTAGGCCAATTCTTAACTGCCTCTATCTTATTTGGCTCAACCATAATTCCTTTTCTGAAAACAATGTGATGAAGGAGCACAACTAACCTTAACCAAAATTCACATTGACTAAACATTGGATACAACTGACAGTCCTTGAGAATTTACAATACAATTCTCAAATGATTGGCATATTGTTCCTCACTTTGAGAATAGATCAAAATATCATCAATGAATACAATCACAAACATATCCAAGTATTACTTGAACATCCTGTTCATCAAATTCATAAAAGTTGTAGAGGCATTCGTTAGTCAAAATACAAAACCAAGAATTCAAAGTGACCATACCAAGTTAAAAAATGTCTTGAGAATGACACACTCCGTTACTTGGAGTTGATGATAATTCGATTAAAGATCAATCTTTGAAAAGTAGATTGCTTCTTGAAACTGATCAAATAAGTCATTAATCCTTGTAATGGGATACTTATTCTTAATTATGACCTTTTTCAATTTCCTATAATAAATACACATATGGAGAGAACCATCTTTCTTCCTGACAAAAAGAATTGGACCACCCCATGGAGAGATACTTGGTCTAATAAAACCTTTATATAAGAAATCATTAAGCTGATCCTTTTGTCATGACCCAACCCCGTAGGCCGCAATTGGGGTCCGACTTGTACCCCCTTATGCATATCTATCAGCTACCCTTAAGTTGAACTGTGTGATGTGATGATATATAGAAACTCCAATGGGTCAAAAACTTTTTTTCAGGAACCCGTAGCCTCATTCACCTATATCATAACAGGAAAGGGCACGCAAGCTGACGAGGCTGCCATACTACGAAAATATTTGCAATACGTCATATGAGCACAACTGAAATAAACTTACAAATAACCCACATATACATGTCTATAGACCTCTAAGAGTAAGAACTGTATCATATGGTGGGACAGGTCCCCCGCCGTACCCCTGAATAAATAAATATATACATCAATGACCAGCATCAACAGTAAGGCTCCAGAACAGCGGAGCACGTCCAACATAGCTGAGTGGAAACCCTAAGCTAGCAGATCTCCAACATGAATATCTGTACATGCGGGCATGAAACGCAGCCTCCTGGAGAATAGGGGGTCAGTACGACATATGTACTGAGTATATAAAGCATAACATATCATAATTGAAACAATAACTAAAATGGGGATACAGAAAACATATATAATAGTTAACAGATTACTGTACCTGCACCTTAGGACATGCAGTCATATACCTTATCATACCCTGTACCCGACCCTCTAGTGAATTCAGTATCATAATTGTTTCATCATAATCATGTGTCATTATATCATCATATACAGCATAATCTCGTATGTCATCACAGTATATCCAGTCCACTCTAGGGCTAGAGGTCACATATGTATCCCTATACTTTCATATGCATGCCTACATAAAGTATACGACCTTTTAGTGAGGGACTCGGTAAAAGAGTAGTGTACGTCTATAGCGTACCATCATCATACAGTAAAATATGCCAAGGAAAGTTCAGCCCGATCCATAATTTAAAATAATGTCGAAGAACATACGGCTTAATCCACATTTTCAATTATATCATCATATATATATCTGGCCCGGGATGCAATGACGAGCATCATCACATACGGCGTCATCGTATGCTTCTCTTCATCGTATACGGCACCTCATCCTCGTATACATCTACATATATATAGCTGGCCTGGGACTTGATGAATGAATAGTAAAACTAGGCACGACCGCATTCGCGACCCTCTTATGGGACTCGGAGGAAGATAGGTTACAGGGTGATCGAGAAGAGTAGTGAGAAACTATATGCAACTAATTCATCATTTGAGATTCAATGAAACAGTCAAGTGAATCGTCACCTCAAGATCAGATTAGTAATCGTCTTAAGTATCTTCTAAACATCATAACGAAGCATATCAACTGGAGTTTTAGGAATCATAGTCATGTATCAAGACAAGGTTAAACAGCTTATGGAAGTAGAGACATTTGTCATCTCAGAGACTTTAGGAATAGGAGCTGACACATTCAAGTATTATTCAGCAGATAGGAGACTCGAGGGTAGTTCAACTATTTTAAGAATTTTAATACCAAGTAGTAAATAAAAGTCACAAGTTATACCTGAAGCTTATAACTGGAACTACCTCCACCTCATATCATATTCTATTATATTTATACTTAAGACCTTCCAAAAGGAAGAATAGACAGGCTCTACATATATTACTATTCATGATCTAGCAGCCTTAAAAGGCAATAACTCAACTATTACAGGCATCTTAACATCACAAAGTCAATAAAGTCTATGAATTACACCTGGAGTTTCACGAGCAGAACTATTCCCACATTTCATATAAAAACAATTAATAACTTATGCCTAAGACATGCAAAAAGAAAAGAAGAATAGCTCTACATACCTATTATGGGTTAGTCGCATCCAGACTCGCTTTGGTATTCCTTTAACCTATTTAACATGGAAGTAATACTAAGGTTAGTAACTTTTGACTTTCCAGTTCCTAAATCCACAACCAAGCACCCATAGGAATCAATTCCTTATTTTCCCTTCTCGACTAGTCTCGACTAGTCTATAACTAGTTAAGGATTTAACAGAAATTGGACAGCACCTCCTCTATAATGTGCCCTATCCGAATTTCCAATTATGTCCCTAATATCTACAGCCAACCAAAAACATAACCAGAAGCTTATACATACATAAAACATGGAAACTTTATACAATACAACCTCCGAACGACTCACTCGAAATTATGATATCCAAAATAGGGTTTCTAGTTTCTATTTTGTGAAACCTTTAACCGTACGAATCGGAGGGGAATGTGGATACAAACAGAATCTCCACCACATATTTTAGGATACATTTAGGCCCTGCAACACACACCACACAACCAGCATCAGCCTCCACACACACAACGCCTCATTTTGACTACAATTTAACTACGCCGACTTCAATTTCGATTGTTTCTATCGTCGAGCATTTCCACGACCTTTTTTATACTTAAACCAGTATAAAAGGTATATAATACACTAAATAACAACCCAATAAACATAAAATTATAATGGAAGACCTTACCTTTCCCTAAATTGGCCAAAACTCGCCCAAACCCGCCTCGGAAAATCTCTTGCTGTGCTGAAATGGAGTGGACTGGTTGCTGTCCATTTGGTGATGCTCCAAACCTTAACTTTACATTATTAACACCCTCATAACATTTCCAAAACCTTAATAACACGTGGGAAAAGAGAATCCATCCATAGCTTATCAAATGGCTTTCCAAACATGCTAAAAATTAACTTTGGAACCTCCTTGACGCGGCTGAACACACACCACACAACCAGAAGCAACCTCCACACACACAATGCCTCATTTTGACTACAATTTAACTACGACGACTTTAATTTTGATTGTTTCTATCGTCGAGCATTTCCATGACCATTTTTATACTTCTAGAAGTTTACAAGGTATATCATAAAGTGCATAAAAACCCCATAAACTTCAAATTAAAATGGAAGAACTTACCTTTCCCTAAATTGGCCAAAACTTGCCAAAACCCACCTCGGAAAATCTCTTGATGTGCTGAAACGGAGTGGACTGGTTGCTTTCTGTTTGGTGCTGCTCCAAACCTTAAATTTACATTATTAACACCCTAATAACATGTACAAACCCTTAATAACATGTGGGAGAAGAGAATCCAGCCATAGCTTATCAAATGGCTTTCCAAACATGCTGAAAATTAACTTCGGAACCTCCTTGACGCAGCTGAAATGTTGTGGCTGCTTGTTACTCATTTTTGCTGACCCAAATAGGATTTTTATGTTGTTAAAAACTGTTATACCACCTTATGATATCTTAAATAATTAATTTATGGAGCGAAATCGGAACGTACCTATTTTTCTCTCCTAGCCGTCCTCTTTTTCTCTCTAGACTTAGGGTTTTGCTTCCTTTGCTTTGGCTGATTTTTTGGATCAGAGCTAAAGCTATTAGTCATATATACATATATTTAGGTGGTCCTAGGGGGTGACACATGTCATCCCCAAAGGGGGACACATGTCCAGCCCCTATTGGGCCATGAATCCATGCCATCAAGAAGGGGCTGCCACGTGTCCTTGTGGGCACCACCTCCCAAGTAGGTGGGTCACCTACTTGACCCTAAGTAGGTGAGTCACCTGCTTGCTTGAGGTGCTGCCACGTGTTGCTCCTCCATTGGCTGCCACATGTCGTCTTTTCCCTTTTTTCATGGGTTCGTAATCTTGTCTTATTTTAATAACCCGTGTAATCCATACTACGTAAGCTTGATATGTCTTTAAGTAACTCAAGTGTATTGGACTTCTAAATTAGTAGCTTATGAAGGGAAATCAAGTCCTACGATTCATTTCTTGGCCTCCAATTTCTTTCGGATTCTTATGACTCTATTTCCAACCTTCCCTACTATGGGATATCACATTCTCCTTTACTTAGCGCCGTTTGATAGTGTCGTAGCTTATACGGCTCACATGATAATGTCTAAGGAACTTAAGAGACATTTTGAGCTCGAGAGTGTGGGGTGTAACACCTTTAACTCATCCCCGAATGTTACATAAAACTTCCCTTAAGAATTCATATAGATTGTAAGGAGGTTTCTTTCCATTGTGATAACACATATTTTCATCCAAATAGTTAATATACAATTTTCCAAGAGTCAGGATTACTTGTAGATACCGGAAATAGGTACGGATACCTGTGTTTCGTGTCCTCTTCCACTTCCCAAGTTATTTCTTCACCATGCTTATTCCGCCATAGTACTTTGATAGAAGCTACGTTCTTAGTTTGCACCCCTTTTAATATGCCGATCCCGGATGGCAATAGGTTGCCCCTCATAGGATAACTTTCCTTTCATGTTGACCTCACCCACCAAGAATAGTTTGGGAGGGTCACTTATATATTCGCGGGGCATTGATCTGTGAAAACTGAATGTATTGCTTCAAACCGGACAGTAGGTCCAACTCATAGGTAGCTTTATCTCCTCTACAAATCATCTGAGAAGGACCAATGTATCCCCTTCTTACTGACTCTAGGCTGCTAGTCAATAGATTGTCCCTGAACAAGCTTTACTTCATCCATATATTGCTGGATCCCCTTTGGGCCTATCTTTAATTGAAGGGCGAAATGTTGTACTAAGATTCACCTGCATTCCCAATCCCTATCAGAGCGATCTCTAGCGATTAGCTATACATTTAACTTCCCCGTCTGAGATAACAGATGTGGGAACCCCGTGAAATCGTATTGTTTCCTTGCTATGTCATCTCGCATAACCCTTAGCTGAATATACCTTCCTGATTGAAAGAAAATGGGTTAATTTTGTTAGCTTATCTACCATAACCCATATGAACTTATACTTCCGTAGAGTGCGAGGTCAGCCTGCACTATAACCTACATTAATTGCCTTCCATTTCCGAGTCACGATTCCCATCCCCCGTAATAGGCTATTGAGCCTCTAATGCTCCACCTCGTTTAAGCTATTATACAACTCCTCTTAATCCAACTTGTAACTCTTTAGGTATGCTATCCTGCACCTTTATTCAGATCTTCTTTCCAGTTTTATTACCATATATTATATTTTAATCCTTACATAGCCGTGTGTAGGTACTTAAAGCAGTCCAGAAATGCCTTAGCATCACTATACTAGTGTCTTACCTCCTTTAGTCGAGATCAGGGTTCTACTAGGGCTTTTTTCCTTAATACCAATCATATCTCAATAGTTTTGCCTCGAACCATCTTACACTTTTCTTTAGTAGATTCTAAATATGTCAATCATATTACTATTACCGACTTCATTTTATCGAGTAATCCCTTGATCTTACTCTTAATATGCCAATGTTCATAGGATGCACAACTATTCTTGTGCCATTTGAATGAGGTGTGTTCCATTTCAGTTATAGTTCTTCCTTTTCTTGGCTTAATCTATTCTACATGTGTTATTGTACTAACACACACTTACAGTCTCTTCTGTCATACTTGTTTCGTTTCCTTTTTCACTTCCCAAGGGGTCATCCATACCAGTGCTACTCTCACCCAAGCATGCTTAACTCTGGAGTTTTGACGGGATCCGGTGCAAGAGTGCAGGTATGATCGTGTCTATCCCTTATAGGGTCTCGTTTAAAGTTTAAACGTTCCTATTTACATACGATAGTGTCAGTTGATTTTCTCTAATGCTTGTACTTCTCTTGTCCATTTCCCCCCTTTTAAGGTGTACCCATGTCGTCCTCTGTTTATTTTCAGCTATTCACACGTGAATGATTCTATTCCAATATATTTAACATACTGCACCATGTCTACATCTTTTGTTAGATCGTCTATAGGTTAGGTTACTCTTATAAGAAACCCTAGCACAACCATAGGGTTGTTTGGTATTCACAATATATCATATAAAATCTCATCTAATGATTGGTACTCGAGTTACATCCGTAATGTAGTAGTGCATTCAAAGCCATATTCCATTCATCCCAATCAGTAATTGGCTCGTGCTCATAATTGGTTAGAATTCTCCACTCGAGAGTACTTATACTTTGATGATTCGTGTTTCAAGCTCCGTCATTATACTAACCTTATTCTAGGGGATACCACTTATTCTTCTAATACCCTCGTAATGCAGCAGTTGTTCTGTAAATCGACATTCTCTCTCCTTGCAGGATCTCACTAATCATTAAGGTTGAGTCACGTATACATAATACTTCTTTATGCCTCCTGAACTTTCATCTTTATCATGTACCTAAGGCTCACTTCTAATCTTGCTTAAAACCATATCAACTTCGTTATAGTGGTGGCCTTGTCTTACCACCTTTTCATCGTACTGTACCTTCAGTTCGTAACTGTCTATTTTCTTTTTCGTTCGATACTCATACTTAATTAATCACATCTATCTCGAGTGCCTCCCTTGGTAATCCTTTCATTACTCTTATCTATGTCCATTTGTTTTTGTTTACAAGGAGTTCCATGTTACTCCTATATCCTCTGGAAAAAAATAGTTTTACATGACCTTCCTTTCTTGTTTTCAAAACATTTCTTGTTTATCTCTATTTGCTCTTAGTATACCCATCATTTCTGGCATTCATCCTGTCTTGTCGCTCGTTTTCACTTTCTCTACCCTTTGACCTTTTATTCTGAACTCTCCCTATAAAGTTGTGAAAGTCCTTCTTATCCGTTCACTAGTTGTCCTTCTATTCTTCCTAAATTACCTCATATCCTTCAATTATTTCTTTACTAGGCTTTCCTTACTCTCATAACCATCTTCGTTATATTCACATAGTATCTTGTTCGCATTCAATCCCATAGTATAACACTGTTTAACTTTCTTCACGATTCTTACTATGGGTTACTTACCCTTCTTAGCTAGTCTTATCCTTAATGTCTCACAAGCTGTCTTATTAATACTTCACATCTGTCACCATCCTTTGTCCCTTGTACTCTCGTCTTCATCATATTGTTACTTTTTTTAACTATAACTTTTCATAGTTTATCCCTATGTATTAATTCACGTGATGCCTTACTATATCGTTTTATCCCGATCTATCAGTCTTTTCTAAGTCAGCTTCGTTGGCTTATAGGTCCTTTCCAACTTCATTCTACTATACCAGCATTCACCTCCTAGTTTCTATTGCCATTAATTTCGCAATTAACTTATTTCTCGAGGTCAGCCATACTTGTTTAATCAAATCTCATCATTGTTGTGAGAACAACCTTTCAAGACATACTACAGCCCTGTATCTCATTCTCTTTTTATTTCTGCAAATATTTGGGCAGAGTTTACTCTGTATTTCTTACTATCTCAACACCTGCATGCAAAATATACCAATAATGCCTCACAGGGCATATATATATATATATATATTCATATTGTATAACATCTCAGCCACACAGGGCACACATATATAGTCATATCATCTCATCTCGCAGCCATACAGGGCGCCCGCAATTAACAGTATGGAAATGGACTTACCTCTTATGTCCACTCGAACTGCACCTGTTACACTTTCTTGCTTACTTTTCCTTTAACTTTTCAATTATATATGTCAATCGTATTTCAATACCTTACCTGATATATGTCTTTTGTGCCTTTGCTTACCTGCGTGCTGTGTAACTTCCAATATCGTTAGTTGCTTGCTTCTACCGATGTGGTCCTCTTGCTAAAATGACAGGTTTGTATGAGGAATTTCACTCCCTATGACTCGGCTCTATCGCACGTTCTTAGATCAAAAAGAAAGTAACATCTTAAATATCCTGTAGCCTCCTGTCTATAGATGTGGTGCACAACACACCTATAAACAAGACTCTACTAGACATGGTCTGTAGACACTCTAAGGACGAACTGCTCTGATACCACTTCTGTCACGACCCAACCCCATAGGCCACGACTAGGGTCCAACTTGACCCCCTTATGCGTATCTATCAGCTACCCTTAAGTTGAACAATGTGTGATGTGATGCTATATACAAACCCCAATGGGTCAAAAACATTTTTTTAGGAACCTGTAGCCTTATTCACCTGTATCATAATAGGAAAGGGCACACGAGCCGACGAGGCTGCCATACCACGAAAACATTTGCAATATGTCATATGAGCACAACTGAAACAAACTTACAAATAACCCACATACACATGTCTACAAACCTCTAAGAGTAATAACTGTATCATATGGCAAGACAGGGCCCCCGCCGTACCCCTGAATAAATAAACATATACATCAATGACCAACATCAACAGTAAGGCTCTGGAATAGCAGAGCACATCCAACATAGCTGAGTGGAAACCCTAAGCTAGCAGATCTCCAACATGAATATTTGTACATGCGGGCATGAAACACAGCCTCCCGGAGAATAGGGGGTCAGTACGACATATGTACTGAGTATATAAAGCATAACATATCATAACTGAAACAACAACTGAAATGGGGATACAGAAAACATGTATAACAGTTAACCGATTACTATACCTGCAGCTTAGGACATGCAGTCATATACCTTATCATACCCTGTACTAGGCCCTCTAGTGAACTCGATATCATAATCGTTTCATCATAATCATGTGTCATCATATCATCATGCATATCATTTTATTATGTCATTGTATACGGCATCATATCATCGTATACGGCATAATCTCGTATATCATAACAGTATATCCGGTCCACTCTCAGGCTCAGGGTCACAAATGTATCCCTATACTTTCATATGCATGCCTACATAAAGTATCTGGCCCTTTAGTGAGGGACTCGATGAAAGAGTAGTGTACGTCTATAGCGTACCATCATCATACAGTAAAATACGCCAAAGAATGTTCGGCCCGATCCATAATTTAAAACAATACCAAAGAACATACGGCTCAATCCACATTTTCAATTATATCATCATATATATTCGGCCTGGGATGCAGTGACGAGCATCATCACATACGGCGTCATCGTATGCTTCACTTCATCGTATATGACACCTCATCCTCATATACTACGTATATATAGCAGGCCTGAGACTCAGTGAACGAATAGTAAAACTAGGCACAACCGCATTCCCAGCCCTCTTATGGGACTCGGAGGAAGATGGGTTATAGGGTGCTCGAGTAGAGTAGTGAGAAACTATATGCAACTAAGTCATCATTTGAGACTCAATGAAACAGCCAAGTGAATCGTCACCTGAAGATCAGGGTAGTAATCGTCTTAAGTATCTTCTAAACATCCTTATGGAGCATATCAACTGGAGTTTCAGGAATCGTAGACGTGTATCGAGACAAGGTTAAACAGCTTATGGAAGTAGAGACATTTGTTATCGCAGAGACTTTAGGAATAGGAGCTGACACGTTCAAGTATTATTCAGCAGATAGGAGACTCGAGGGTAGTTCAACTATTTTAAGAATTCTAATACCAAGTAGTAAATAAAAGTCACAAGTTATACCTGAAGCTTATAACTGGAACTACCTCCATCTCATATCATCCTTGAGCTTATAAATGGAACTACCTCCCCCTCATATCATATGCTATTACATTTATACTTAAGACCTTCCGAAAGGAAGAACAGACAGGCTCTACATAAACTACTATTCATGATCTAGCAGCCTTAAAAGAAAATAACTCAACTATTACAGGCATCTTAACATCACAAAGTCAATAAAGTTTATGAATTACACCTGGAGTTTCACGAGTGGAATTATCCCCACATTTCATATAAAAACCATTCATAACTTATACCTAAGACATGCCAAAAGAAAAGAAGAATAACTCTACATACCTATTATGGGTTAGTCGCATCCAGACTCGCTTCGGTACTCCTTTAACCTATTTAACACGGAAGTAATACTAAGGTTTGTAACTTTTGACTTTCAAGTTCCTAAATACACAATCAAGAACCCATAGGAATCAATTCCTTATTCTCCCTTCTCGACTAGTCTCGACTAGTCTTTAACTAGTTAAGGAGTTAACGGAAATCAAATAGCACCACCTCTATAATGTGCCCTATCCGAATTTACAATTATGTCCCTAATACCTACAGCCAAAAAACAACATAACCATCATATTATGCATATATAAAACATGGAAACATTATACAATACAACCTCCGAACGACTCGCTCGAAATTATGATATCCAAAATAGGGTTTCTAGTTTCTATTTGTCGAAACCTTTAACCGTACGAATCGGAGGGGAATGTGGATACAAACAGAAGATCCACCACATATTTTAGGATAAATTTAGGCCCTGCAACACACACCACACAACCAGCATCAGCCTCCACACACACAACGCCTCATTTTGACTACAATTTAACTACGCCAACTTCAATTTCGATTGTTTCTATCGTCGAGCATTTCCATGACCTTTTTTATACTTAAATCAGTATAAAAGGTATATAATACACTAAATAACAACCCAATAAACATAAAATTATAATGGAAGACCTTACCTTTCCCTAAATTGGCCAAAACTCGCCCAAACCCGCCTCGGAAAATCTCTTGCTGTGCTGAAACGGAGTGGACTGGTTGCTGTCCGTTTGGTGATGCTCCAAACCTTAAATTTACATTATTAACACCCTCATAACATTTCCAAAACCTTAATAACACGTGGGAAAAGAGAATCCATCCATAGCTTATCAAATGGCTTTCCAAACATGCTAAAAATTAACTTTGGAACCTCCTTGACGCGGCTGAAATGTTGTGGCTGCTTGTTACTCATTTTTGCTTCCCCATATAGGATTTTTATGTTTTTAAAAACCGTTATACCACCGTAGGATACCTTTAAAAATTAATTTACGGAGAGAAATTAGAACGTACCTATTTTCTCTCCTAGCCGTCCTCTTTTTCTCTCTAGACTTAGGGTTTTGCTTCCTTTGCTTTGGCTGATTTTTTGGATCAGAACTGAAGCTATTAGTCATATATACATATATTTAGGTGGTCCTAGGGGGTGACACATGTCATCCCCTAAGGGGGACACGTGTCCAGCCCCTATTGGGCCATGAATCCATGCCATCAAGGAGGGGCTGCCACGTGTCCTTGTGGGCACCACCTCCCAAGTAGGTGGGTCACCTACTTGAACCTAAGTTGGTGGGTCACCTGCTTGCTTGAGGTGATGAGACGTGTCGCTCCTCCATTGGCTGCCATGTATTATCTTTTCCCCTTTTTCGTGGGTTCGTAATCTCGTCTTATTTTAAAAACCCATGTAATCCATACTACATAAGCTTGATATGTCTTTAAGTAACTCAAGTTTATAGGACTTCTAAATTAGTAACTTACGTAGGTAAATCAAGTCCTATGATTTATTTCTTGGCTTCCAATTCCTTCCGGATTCTTATGACTCTATTTTCAACCTTCCCTACTATGGGGTATCACATTCTCCTTTACTTAGAGTCATTTCATAGTGTCGTAGCTTATATGGCTCACATGATAATATCTAAGGAACTTAAGAGACATTCTAAGCTCGAGAGTGTGGGGTGTAACACCTTTAACTCTTTCAATTGTGCCAGAGCCATTCGATAGGGAGGAATAGAGATAGGTTAAGTATCAAGAAGGAGATCAATAGCATATTTTATTTCCCTTTCAGGAGGAACACCTTGAAGATCATCGGGGAAAACTTCTAAAAACTGATTAACAACTGAAACTGACTCAAGAGTAGGAGTTTCGGAGTTAATATTCTAACCCAAACTAGATGATAGATTTAACCTTTGGAAATTATTTTCTGAGATTTAAGGCATGATATGAATTTGCCCTTAAACAAGGAATTACTACCTTTCCATTCGAAGACTAGCTCATTAGGAAACTAAAACTTAACCACATGGGTTCTATAACATATAGAGGCATAACATGGATAAAGCCAATACATACGAAGAATAACATCAAAATCGATCATATCAAGTTCTACTAGATCAATGGAGGTGACTTTATGAAAAACTAAAAATGGACAACTTCTATAGACTCTGTTAGCTACAATAGAATCACCAATCGGAGTATTGAACGAAAAAGGCTCTGGCAAGATCTCGGGACTAATAATGAATCTCATAGTAAGATAAAGAGTAACAAATGATAAAGTAGAACCTTGATCTAATAATGCATAAACATCAATGTCAAAGACTTTCAACATACCCGTGACCACATCGAAAGACTCCTCAACTTCTTGCCTAGCTTGAAGGGCCTAGAACTTATTTTGGCGTGGGCCGCCACCTTGTGGAACTTGTCCACCTTAAGTAGGTTGACCTTGAGGACACCCTTTCTTTCCCTTATTAGGACATTTGAAAATCTTGTGCCCCATATTACCAAATCCAAAGCATGCACCCATTTCAACCAAATATTTACCTCTATGATTTCTCCCACACTTGGTATATTTAGGAAGAGTAGGTCCACCAACACCACCTTGTGCCTTAGGATTTAGAACCTTATGCTTATCAAATTTTGGAGCTGGAGTGCTTGAAGACCCTTTTCCCTTGAAACTTTTGGCCTTGTTAGAAATGACCATTACCACCACAGGATTTGTTGTGAGGAAACTCACCTTCAAAATGAGCCCTCTTGGACTCCTTTGCATTCCTCTCCTTATGCTTTTCTCCTTCAATTTGCTCGGCATAGGTCATGAGCTTAGAGATATACATATCCTTGATGAGCATAGTGGTTTGACACTCTTTTATAATTTAGTCTGACACTCCCAAAATAAGCTTGCGCATTCAAGCACGAGAGTGGGCTACCAAGGATGAAGCATAATTGAACAACTTTGTGAACTTGATGACATAATCCCTCACACTCATGTTCCCTTTCTTGAGTTTGATAAATTCCAAAACCTTTGCCTCCCTTAACTTAAGTGGGAAGAAGTGATCAAGAAATGAAACTTTGAACTTTTACCAACCTATGGGGCCATTCTTAACCCTTTTGGTTTTCCATTGGTTGTACCAAACATCAACGACACCCTTGAGTTGGTAGGCCGCTAATTCCACCTTTTCATTAGAAGACACCCATATAATTTCCACAATATTGTACAACTAATCTATAAAGTCTTGGGGATCCTCATCAAACTTGGACCCATAAAACTCAAAAGGGTTCATCCTCGTGAAGTCTCTAACCCTTGAATCTGGAGTAGTCACAACTTGAGGTGCATTTATCCCTCGATTCACTTGAGTAGTAATAGCTTGGTCTAGCATTTGGAAAGTGGATCGAAACTCCACATTAGTCAGTCGATCATTCAAAGGAGAATTTGGAGCTTGTGGCCCCTCTTCAATATTTCTTCGAACGGGAGCTCTTCGTGGAGGCATGATTCAGTAATCATAAAGAGAAAGTGTTAAAGGAGGAAACGTTAGAGTTCAACTCTTTAGAACGATGAGATCATGAAAGAAGCGAAGTGTTTCCTAAGGCCCCTTATAGTCTTCTATTCCTAGATGAGGCATGCTTCACACCGATGAACAAACTCTACTCAATGTGTCATATTAGACTCCCTAAGACACTTGAACCTTGGGCTCTGATACTAAGCTTGTCATAACTCGACCTAGGACCTAGCCATAACACGATAATTAGAAAACTAAATAAATCCAACCAAGACTCTTAGAATTACATTCATGAGCATACATAAGAAAATTAAGCAATAAAGCTAAACTAAGATACATAAGCAAAATCTCAAATAGAACACAAGTCTAAAAATATGGAATGACAACATAGACTCTTTTACTATCTAACATGCCTCTACTAACTCGGTGGGGGAATAAGACAAACTCTTAGCTTATCCATATAGATAGCATAAAACAAGTAGAAACTATCAAAGTAAGATATAAGTGTCATGTCCTCGAACTGTGAGGACTTACCAGCAATGAGGAGCTAATAGCAACACTCTAGCCATGAGAGGGATGAGGATGAACATATGTTGGCCCCTACATTATGGTACAATGTAGGCAAAAAGTATGTATTTGTACATGGAATGCATTAAGTATGTGAGAATATGCATGAACAATAAATATAGGAAATAATCAATATAAATCATGAGATACTAGACCAATATCATCAAAAGCATGAGTAAACATGAAAAATTTAAAGTCATTTGTCTCATTGGTCAATACATCAAAAGAATCTCATAATCATCATAAACGCTTACATAAATGGGAGATAACTATAAATGATAATAAGATCGATCTATAACATGAAATTTGATGATCCCCATATCGTGAAGGGGCAAGATACATTCCAAGGTAGGCTCCATATAATTATTATAGTCATGTGCTATATCTGAATCCATTAGCAAGGGCAGATTGACAATCCTGCGGTAGAAACATTATTTAAAAGACTAGAGGTTGCTACTAGGGCTCAAGAAGAGCCCCCACCTCAAGGTCCACTCTGTGCTAAGTACATCATCCCATGAAATACATATCATTAAATAATCATAAATCATACTTTTCATACTCATAAAATTTTCGTAATCATAATTCATAGAAATTATTCGTAGGAATAGCTCATTTCCAATTAATTCATGTGATTTGGGTGTAGACCTTCCACAAATATCTTTAGGATCTTAAGTCACCCTTTTTGTTAGAGTCTTGAGTCACTTTTAAGGAACTCAAGTCACTCTTTCATTAAACTTGTTTGAAAATCACTAAAATATTATTCCTAACCCTTCATAAGGCATTCATAAAGTTCTTTGCATAAATTATCTTTAAAACTCATTCATAAAGCTTGTATTGAAATAGCAATGAAAATCATGATCATATCTAATAAATCATACTTGAAACTAGAAAATAAAACATATGCCATTGAAATTCAACTTGAAATCTTGCACTATGAAGTGAATTATGCTTAATTAGGCTAATAGCATGGATATATATATATATATATATCATAATTGAGAAGACCCAATGCAAATCATGAAATTAGGGCTTTTAATTGAAGAAATCATAAGAGAATTGAGGAGAAATCTTTTGGATTCTATGGGTGAAAGATATCCATGGATGAAGTTGCGCATACCTTGACCTTCATGACTGCTAGAGATTGAAATCTTAACCTTGAAGAACCCTTTTGAATTACTTGAGGGAGAAGAAGACCTTGAGAGAAAATTTGGGAGAGAACGTTTTGGGAGTTATGTTGACAATAAGAGGGTTAGAAGACTTTAGAGTTTTTAATAGTTAGGAATTTAGTCTAAAAACCGTCCACATTCATTAATGAAAAATAGGAAAAGACTAAAATAACCTTCACTGAAAATCTAGAAACTGGGTTCACAGAGGTAATCGTCATGAATACCTTGAGCTTTGAGAAAAGGGAAAATATTTAGGACCTCATTCACAGAGATCATGATAGTCCGTAAAGGTCACTACGGCCTGTGTTAAGGGTCGTGGTGAGGAACCTGACAAGGGGGTCTATAGGGGTGCTTACCATGGGACCCACTATGGTTTTTGAAGGGTTATACGGCCCGTGGTGGTCAAGAATGGTCCCTCCCTTAGAGTGGAATCTAGGGGTCTCAGGGAGGGTGATCTTGGGTACATTTATATGCCCAATAGCACATAAAACCCATAATTCATTAGTCAAGTTGAGAGAAAATTTTATTTTATATTTTTGAATATTTATGTATTATTGTAATCAACCAACATAATTAGACACTTTCAGGGCTAATTGAGAAAGAATGGACATTCAAAGCATGATCTGATTCAAAGTGGAGCTCAAAGGAGAAGTTGGGAATAAAATGTGAAAAATGCACTATAATGAAGTATATATCCACATCGCGGACTTGAGCTTTAGTGATTAATTTCCAAAACATGGAATTTATTCGATTTAATAGTATGGTGCGCGCTAGGTCCACGAAGCAAACCTTGTTCTGGATAGCATAAATTTCTGCCAACAAAGGAAATGAAAAATTGCATTGAAATAAACCAAGTCTGCATTGCGGATTCTAGTGCGCCTACTTTAATTCCACCTTTTTGGTGCTATATATAGCATTTTACATACTTTATTAACAAGTAGATCAGATTGCTGGGAGAGGATTGAAGAAGACGAAGGAAGAACTACTTTTGGTGATTTTTTCTTCTTTTCTTTCATTTGAATTCAAGTTTTATGTTAGTAATAATTTATGCAAATATGTTACAAATGATGAGTGGCTAAATTACCTTGTTCTTGGGTTGTAGCCACCAGATGAATGTTTAAATCTTATTTGCTTTGATTGAAAATGGGGTTTTGTATGTAATTACTCTAATTTTTGTTTTGATTATTTTAATGCTTGATCACTATTAGAATAAATTTGTTGTCCATCCAGAACTCGGAAGATGGAAAGGGGGTAGAACACTAGAATATAGGGAGCATGTTGTCCTAGAATTGTCTTAGTTTGTGTATAGAATGACTGTGACACATATTTTTACACCATGTTTGATTGCTAAAAATGATGATATGATTAATGCATTTTTGTTGGTTAATGCTTATCCTCTCTCAGCGATGTAGTTAAGCTGTCAACAAGAGTAGACAATTAGAGGTCGGAAGATCATAATTGTAAAATCAACTCCATAAATCAGTAAGCGAAAAACTCATTGGATATCAAAGTAAAGGATGTTAGACTAGAAATCTGGGAGTGGTATAACCCTAGGACTCTTCTTTAAATTCATAAAATTTCTCTAATATCTTTAAATTATTTTCTCATATCATTTTTGGTATAATTATTTTGTAGATATAAATGAACTCAACTCTTTGATAACACCCATGAATAATTTGATTCATTGAAAAGCTAACTAACGCCTAATTCAATTTTTCTGTGGGTTCGATATCTGGCTCTTAAAAAGGGTCAGTATATTACTTTTGAGACCACGTACACTTGCGTATGCGTTTGGATGAAATAAGTTTTTGGCATCGTTGCCGAGAAAATTATTTAATTTGGCAATAGTTTTCTTCGCAAAGTTTTTATATTATTTGTGTTGGTGTTAAAAACTTAATATTAGCTGTTATTTCTGAAAGGAATACTAACAAAGGCACACTAGACAGAAGTAGGAACGTTGTAGAGCCGCTAGCTGAGCCTGTAATATTTTTGCATCAACAAAGAAGGAGAGAAGTTTCTTTATATCCCGTACCATAGGTAAATCTGGGTGATACTAACAAAGTGTCATGACTCAACCCCGTGGGCCGCGACTGGGGTCCGACCTGGACCTCCGTGTACCTATCTGTCGACTATAGTCAAATTAGACTATGTATAACGTGATACTGCTCACAAAAACCTCAATGGGTTAAAAATTTTTCATGTTCACATAGCCTCCTGGATATAGGAACCAAACACATAAACTAGTGGGTGATAAAATATTCATACACGTGTAGCCTTTTTCATTTACATCATGTCATGAAAGGGAAAGCTAGCCGATAAGGCTGCCACCACATAATATCTTTTACAATATATCGCATAGGCATAATCGAAATAACTCCTAAATAACCCACACACATATGTCTACAGACCTCTAAGAATAGGAACGACAACAAATGGCGGGATAGGGCCCCCACCGTACCCCTGTATAAACAAATATATACATCGCAGGACCAGTACCCAAAAGCCAGGTTCCGAAAAAGTGGAGCACTTCTAACATAGCTGAGGGAAATCCTAAGCTGGCGGATCTCCAAAATGAACATCTGTACCTGCGGGCATGAAATGCAGCCCCCCAAAGAAAGGGGGGTCAGTACGATACATGTACTGAGTATATAAGCATACATAACTGAGATAACAACTAAAATAGGGATGTAGGAAACCAAGTATAGCATTTAATAGGGTACTGTACCTGCATCTCATAAAATGAATTCATGTATACCATTATCACATACCATATCCGGCCCGCTTGGGGACTCGGTGTTACAAACACATCATCTATCATGATAGGCATATGCATATTATTAGCACTGTGGGAAGTACAGCCCGATCCATGTATATAGTAAGCACATAGCGAGGAACGATGGCCCGATCCATATATCACATGATAATGTCGAGGTATGATGGCCCAATCTATATATTACATGATGATGCCAAGGTACGATGGCCCAATCCGTATAATGCATAATAATGCCGAGATACGATGGCCCGATCCGTATAATGCATAACCTATCGTAGAACGTACGACCCAATCCTTACATAGCAAAATGTGCCAAGGTACGTTCGGCTCGATCCATATATATATATATCATAATGCATATACATGCACGCAAAACTATGTAACATATCAAACATCCCTTAGATATCATCATAAAGCATGTTCAAGAGCCCCTATGTATAGTAGCTTACACATCCCAACACTATTAAACCTATAGGAGGCTCAAGGGTCGTAGTTCAACTACTTCAAGGCCTTTATCATTCAAAAATGGGTACAAGTCATGAGTTACATCCATAATCTATAAATAGGGCTATATCCAAATCCATGTCCTATAGCACCTTTAGTATAGTCTTTCGAGAAGTAGGAAAAGACAAGCTTTATATGCACCACTTCCTATCACATAGAAAACTTGAAAAGTAATGACTCAACTTGTTACAGGAGTTCTAATCAGTAGGAAGTGAACAAAAGTCTTAACTCACCCTCAAAGTTTTAAGAGTGGAATAAATTCAAACTTCATATACATAATACTTACATCTAAGTCATGTCAAAAGAGAGAAAGAATAACTTTACATACACTACTTCTCAGCATATAGAAGACTTGAGGAATGAAAGCTTAACTACTTTAAGAGTCTTAACATTCAACAGTGAACACGAATTATAAATCATGAATCATGTTCAGAGCTCATGAATGGAGTTACCCCAAGCATCATATACATATCACTTGTCACTTATATCCAAGACATGCCCAAAAGAATGTTCTCGTCATCGTCCTCCAAACCTATTTAACATGGAATCAATACGAATATCCACCACCTTATACCTTTCCAGCATCTTATATTACCTACGAGTATTCACAACATTCATTTCCTCGCTCGCCTTCTCGACTAGTTCCTTAACTAGTTAAGGCGTTAACGGAAATCGGGCAGCACCTTCCCTATAATATGCCCTATCCGAATTTCCAATTACACTCCTAATAACTACAGCCAACCAAAAACAACAACCTGCAGCACATGTATAATCAGTTCACACCAACATAATACAACACAAACTGCAAATGACTCGCTCGAAACCACGATACCAAAATAGGGTTTCTAGTTTCCATTTTGCAAAACCCTTAACTATACGAAATAGGGAGTCGGGTGGCTACACTAATAAGCTACCACACCCCTTTTAGAACACTTTAAGGCGTTGCAACACATCACCACGCACCTGCAGCCACACACCACAAGCACAACACCTTGCTTCGACTATAATTTAACTATAGCAACGCCAATTTGGTTTGTTTCGAACGTCAAGCATATTTATGGAATTTACCTATTTCCAGCCACTTAAAGAACGTATAATACACTTCATAAACACACCATAAACTCCAAATTAGAAGGAAAACCCTTAACTTAACCTAAACTCGTCAAACTCGCCAAAATTATCAAAACGTGAATTCTGGACAGCCTAGTGTCTTGTATTGTCGGTTAGTTTCGAAGGGGTAATTGAGGTAAACAGGATTTGTGTCCTCAATTAAAGTTATAGACATATGTCTTAGGGTCGCATACAATTTTGAATTACCCCTATAGCAATTTTGTACAAAATGATATGCCCAAAATACCAATTGTTGTCCTTGTAGAATTTCTAAAACAAAATCTGGGCAGCAGCTCCCCCATGCTTCACCACCCTTTTTCGAGAAGTTAAAAGCAAAAGTGGGTTTTAGAGGCTAAATGAAAGTTATATCCCTATGAAATATATTTCCAAAACATCTTGAATCACTTGAAACGAAGCCTTACACAAGAATTTATACTCATTTTACTAACAGTGGTATCATTCAAAAACAGGTCTATTAACAAGAACAAAAACCTCCTCTTTTCCCTAACGATACATTTTATGTTGTTAAACACCATCCTATCATCGTAGCATACCTTAAATAATTAATTTATGGAAAAAAATCAGGGAACTTACCTTTATTTTTCTGGGCAAACCCGTAGGTCTCTCTCTTGTTCTCTCAAGTTTTCCTTCAATTTTTCCAAGTGAAAGATGCTGAAAATGTGATGAATTAGTCATCCCTTAACATATATATCCCTTTTTGGAAGGTGACACGTGTCATCCTCTGAGGGTGACACATGTCACAACCTTAGGCAGCCATGTCACCTCATGCAACCAATCACATGCTACCACGTGACGATGTGGGACCCACCTCAAGTAGGTGCATCACCTACTTAGTCAAAGTAGGTGCATCACCTACTTACTTTCGAGTAGGTGCTACGCCTCCTTCCGCCTCTCCTATGGGTTCGTAATCTCGTATTACTTTAGGAGCCTATGTAATCCTTGCTACGTAAGCTCAACATGTACCCCAGTGGCTTATTTATGTAAGTTGTCCAAGTTGGTAGCTTACATAGGTAAGTTGTCACGCCCCGAGAGGGTACCCTAGGCATGGCCGATACTCAGAAACCATCTCTGGCCTCTAAGAGAACCACTTGATCTCGTTACCTATTCGTTTATCAGTGGAAGACTTAATAAGAATACTTATGTGGGCTCTCCGTTAACAACATCAAATGAAAGAAGAAAATTGTTTTAGAAGAAGTAGTTTCAAAGGAGAACTACTCCAATTACATCATTAAACTCTGTCTATCAAGCCTCTAATACTCATAGATGGTGCCAATAACATGTCCATGGCTACCTTAAAAGAAACATAATACTCAACAATAATTAAAGGATAAAGAGTTCCTCTGAATACAAGAAGAACTCACCAAATAGCTGAAAAATAATGATCTTCAACGATGCGCCTGTTGAGGATCTCTAACACCTGTATATGCATCATAAAATGATGCAGGTCGAATGATGTCAGTACATGGAATGTACGAGTATGTAAAATGGCAGGAAGGTATGGACAGATATCAAGAAACTCCTCTCAAGAAAACTCAGCTCAGAACTCAACATCATCTCAACATCAATATGTAATGCAAGTTTGTTTTTTTAAAAAAAATAAATAAAAAATAATAATAATAATAGTAATAAACAATGCTTACTCAGTTGGGAGTTTCTCTAATCGACAACCATCACTTATGAGCTAGCGATGATACAATAAAGCGATGTCTTTGCCACATCCATCCAATACCTTTCCAGGGTAAAGGACATCAGCATCTTGGATCCACTCATCAAAGTCCTCTTTTTGGGACTTAAGAGGCATAGCCTCCATCCTACGCTGGCTACGTAGTTCTGGAGTTTGATTCAATTAAACTCTTACCCAACTCGGTGATCAATACTACTCCCAAAATATATGCTCATATTAATCTCATCATCTAGTCTGATTGAACTTTAATTTAAATCATCAAACTCATCTCATTACCTCTTCATCAATTATTATACTTCAAAAAAAACATCATTTACATCTCATCAAAACATCTTGCTCAAAACATCATTTACTCAAATTCATTTAAACTCAATTATTTTTCTCTTTCAAAACTTAATAAAATACATATATAGTATTAATTCATATCACTCTTTTTATCAATAAAAATATTAAAATGCCAACATCTTTATTCAAAATATGTGTAAAAATATTCATGAACATCAAATCAATTAGGATTCATGGGAAAGTAGCCATGAACAATAATTCCAATAATATGAGAGATAACAATAATAATAATATTAATGCATAAATATATCTAACTCAATAGAAGAAAAATTAATTCATTTAGAATTCAAGATTTGGATACAAATCAACTATAACTCAATTATAATGAATTTAAATATTGGGCACATGGACGAACTCAATCCGATGCTATGAAAGCCTTACATACCTTAAATCCGAAGCTTTACTCCGAATTGAAACACTCTTGGACCCCTAGCATTTTCTTCTCGCCGGAGCATTTTGTGTACTACCCAGAGTATAAGAATCACCGGATTAGTATTTTTATACTACTAAAACTAAAACTATATTTGAGATTGCGTAAAGAAGTATATAGAGAGAAGAGTTGTTTGAGAAAGCTTGATGAATAAAATGAGGAAATAAGGTGGGTATTTATAGGTGTGGAGGAGGGACTTAACAATAAATAAAATTAATTACAAAGGATGATCTTGAAAATTCAATGGAGGATTTTGATGTCATGGATGATGTCAAATGGTTCTAGATCTTTATATGGTAGGTGAGATGGGATCTCATTTAGCGGAATATCCATTTTCAAAGCTGCATTTGAACAAGATAAATTCCTTATTAGGATTTGGTGTCTTCATAAGAATTGTAGATCTAGAAGTCTAGTTTCATGAGTTTAAGAATCATCCAATTTGGAGCATCCTACCGTGAGATATGCTTTTTCTTCTACAAACACTCTATTTTATCACAACACCATGTCTTGAAAGAATTAATTTATTTGACCTACCTACCCTCCGAATATTGAGCTATAGTCTTAATAAAAGTTGTAGGTAATGTCGATGTGGTTATTCAGAAATTTGAATAACCTAATTTGGATTATTCTATAAAAAGTTATACCCAAATTACTTGAGGCGTGAGAGAACATGATCAAAATACTTTAGGCATGAGAGAACATGATCAAAATACTTTAGGCATGAGAGAACATGATCAAAATACTTTTAGAACATGATAAAAATACTTTAGAACATGATCAAAATCTTTTCATGCCTTCATATAAGGACTTTTGATAAATCAACAATTTAATGCATTTAAAAGCCAATATAACTTAATATAAGATAGGTAATTAAACTTCAAATATTTAATAATCTATGTATTTGGAATCATGATATGAAAAACCCATAAAGTTTCATGCTTGAATTAAATAGAAAATTTTGATAATTTATTTGGACTTCATGAAAGAAAGGATCCATGAATCAATAACATTTAGGGGGTGCTACATAAGTCGAGTCCTACGACTTATTGTTTTGGCCTCCAACTCGTTTCAAATCCTTATATACCTATTTCGAACCTTCACTCTTATGAGGCGTCACGTCCTCCCTTCCTTAGAGTTATTTAGTCATGGTATAGATAATCTAGGTCACGGGACAACTTTCAAGAAGCTTAAGAAGACGTTCCGAAGCATAAAGGTATGGGGTATAACACAAAGTGCATGTAGAGATCCCTGTAGAGATGGTAGCCAGGACAGTACGTGATGTGTTAGTCCCACTCACAACGAATGTCACCTCCAGCATTGAAAAACTGTCCGCTGGAGGAAAATTTGAACTGTAACAAAACATGGTGCAGCTGTTGCACTCTAATGGCATTTTATAGGTTTGCCTCATAAAGATCCCCAAGTCTACATCTAGAACATCTTAGAGATTAGCAACACTTATATGCCTAATGGAGTATCTCCTGACTATGTGAGGTTAACACTGTTTCCCTTTTATTTGTTGGGGGAAGCTAAGAGGTGGTTGAAGTCAGAACTACCAAATTCAATCACTTCATGGAATAATTTGGCTCGCAAGTTTCTTATCAGGTTCTTCCCTTCGGGGAAGACAACTAAGTTGAGAGATAAAATTGTAATCTTTAAACAATGGAGGTACATGAACTCCCATGGTATGCAGATATTGTGAACTACATTGTGAGTAGAGTATTTCCCCTGAATCAAACTCCCAAAAAAAAGATTCTATTGTATGAAGCAAAGTTCTATATATGGGATGAACCTTATTTGTTCAAAAAAGGTGTTGATCAGATAATAAGGATATGCGTTCCTGAGTCTGTAGTTCAACAAATTCTACACAGTTTCCATTCGTCTGCTTACGGTTGACATCATGGAGGCAAATGAATAGCCCATAAGATATTGAAGTTAGGTTTCTTTTGGCCTAATTTATTTTAAAATGCTACAGAATTTATGAAGGGTTGTGATCAATGCCAAAGGTTGGGCAGAATATCAAGAAGGCACGAGATGGCATTGAATGACATCCTAAAGGTAGAGATATTTGATGTGTAGGGAATTGACTTTATTGGTCCCTTTCCATCATTATATAGAAACCAATATATACTGGTGGCAGTTGATTATGTTTCTAAATGGGTCAAGGCCATTCCATTGCCAACCAATGACTCTAAAGTAGTAAGTCTCTTCCTCAAGAAGCACATTTTCACAAGGTTTTGCACTCCACGGGCTATCATTAGTGATGGAGGTAAACATTTCATAAATCAAACGATAAAGAATCTGTTAGCTAAATTTGGTGTTAGGCAGAAGGTCTCCATGGCATATCAACCCTAAACTAGCGGATAGGTTGAGGTATCAAATTGTGATGTGAAGAAAATCCTTTAGAAAACTATAAATGCTACAAGAAAGGATTGGGCTATCAAACTAGACGAAGCACTCTAGGCCTACCGGACTTCACACAAAACACCAATTGGCACTTCACCATACCATATGGTGTTCAGAAAAGCATGTCACCTACCGGTAGAGCTAGAGCACCAAGCATATTAGGCCATTAAAAACTTTAACCTAGACCCAGAGTTAGCAGGTACAAAGGGTATGGATCAGCTCCATGAATTGGAGGAATTTAGACTCCAAGCTTATGAAAATGCAAAGCTATATAAAGAGAAGACGAAACGATGGCACCACAAGTATATAGTCGCTCGAATATTTGAACCAGGTCAAAAGGTCTTGTGTTTTAATTCATATTTGCGTCTTTTTCCAGATAAGATTGGATCAAAATGGAGTGGACCATGTGAGATTGTACAAAAGTCGGCACATGGAGCCTTGGAACTATGGAATCATGCCAAATTGACCACATTCACGGTGAATGGCTAGCGTGTTGAGCACTATTTTGGACAAGATATCGATTGTAAGGAAGAAAGAATTGAGCTCAAGAATGAATGAAGCTACAATGAAGTTGTACCGCTACATTAAATTAGGTGTTATGGGGAGGCAACCCGTCAAGTAGTGCAAAAGCTTTTTAATTAGAAATTAAAATGGACTTTTTTGGGGTTTGCTAAAATTTCATTTTGGTTCAGTGTATAAGTTAGTTTAAATAATAATAATAATAATAAAAAAAGAATTTGGATGAGGTATGCAACAAGTTTGTATCGCGGACCTGTTCCATCTCCGTTCAAAGTTTCCCCATGTATGTTTTTGCAAATCTTTGGAAGAAATAAGTTCCAAGTAAGGTGCGCGCCAGGTCCGCATCGCAGACCTGGCTTATTTCAGTACAAAATGCAATTTGAAACTTTGGCGTGCTAAACAGTAAGGTCCGCAACAACTCCGCGTGGCAGACCTGGGACAGTTTTTGGGATTTTTTATTTAAAAAGATGGTTTTAACCCATTTTTAATGGGTATACCTGACGAAATTAGCTTTAAACATGGAACAAGTCTGTTTCAACTTCATTCTTTCTTCAAAATTGAACCGTATTTTCTCTCTTCTACTCTCAAAACTCCTCTCTTCTAAGGCAAATCTGTGACGCACATACCAAATTCAACAAAATTTATTTTGAGTTTCTACTTCACACCAACAAGGTATATGTTCTTGAACTAATTTTATGATATAAATTATTGAAATTTACATAAGTAAGTTCTTGGCCCTTGAGTTTTGACTCAATTTAATTGATTTTCATTGCTCTAAAATTGAAATGCTTATGGGTGTGTAAAATTGCTTGGGAATTGCTTGCTATGTTAATTGATTATGGGTTAAGTTCTTGAAATCTAACCCTCCTTTTGATGATTAGAAGAAATTGGATTTTGTGATTGTTATGTATAATGTGTGTTGAATTCTTGAGTAAACATGCATAAAGTAATATGTTGAAGCTGGTTTGATTTGTGAAAATACTGTGGAGTGAAGTTTATATTATTCCAAATCTTGGGTTGAAAACATGCTTGTAGTAGAGGTGATAATGTATGTAATTTTTTCTTCAACTTGAATGCTACGTTGTGCAAATCTTGAGTTTACCTGGTAAGTTTAGTGTGTAGTGATGTAGTAGTGTTCTTAAAGTTTGGGTTCAAATACGTTGGGGTATTGAATCATGTATGTTTCTTTTTTAAGGATATGCTAGATTACTAGAGGCTACTTTGAATTCATGTAGTATTGGATTCACCATGTTGATTATTTAAAGTGTGGGTTGATTTGTTAGAATGTGCGTTCATAGTATTTAAATGAAGAAAAGTCTGAGTACCTTCATATCACTGGCATTCTAATGAAATACTTAAGTATGGGACACGTGCCTGAAGTTCGAATGTACATTTAGATTCTTATATGTTGATTTTGGGTGGCTTATTTACAGTAAAAATGTCATCTAGTCGAAGGACAGAAAAGAAACCAGCAGGCCCTGGAAGTAGGAAAAGAGAGAGAGGGCACCTTCTAAACACCTTCCCCACTATTCCTCAAGGCCAATCCCATTGATTTGTCTTAAAAGCAATGCATCCAACTGGGAAAAACTGGTACAAGAGACACATTGAGTCTTGTTATCTCTTCGATATGCCAATTGATGAAGAAAAATTGGCCAGAGACTACCCCCAAATTATGCGGAGAATAGAGGAACTAAACTGCCACAAAGCCATGCAATTTGCACATGGTATGGTAATTTTATGCAAACTATCAACCTGATCAGTGGACTAATTACATCACAGTCAGAGAGGTTGATGTTCCTTTATCTCCAATGGCCATAAATGATATATTGAGAACTCCAGAGATGCCTACCACCGCCTTGACAAATTCGAATATTCAACCGCCATACAGGGATATCGTAAATACAATATGTTGGCCAGGTCAACAGCAAAGTGGGTACACCATGGGCTTCGGGGCTACCATAGCACATTCCCATGTCATCTTAACAAATAAGCATGTGTATAGGTGAAAATTTTCATGCACAATTTTATACCAGGCCTACACTACATTGTATTAACACGAGATAGAGTGTGCTTGGTCTATGCCTTTATGAAAGGGATAGATGTAAATGTTGGTGCTGTTATCAAATCCATTATCTGGAAGTGTCGATTCCATTAAGGTAAGAGGTTTGTATTTGGAGGACTCATCACAGAGATATCCCAAAGGGTCGGGGTCCCCGAGGAACAACATGATTATATGCCCCCCTTCCCTCAGATTCTTATGATGTCCCAAACATTAAGGGGCCAGACTATACTCATGGTTCATTCCTCACTACCTAGCACGATGATATGATCACAAAACGCATGTTGTGCTTGGAGATGCTTCGACACCGTACTGGAGGGCGAGCTTTAATTGGAGAAGAAATTCGTGATGTAGAGACATAATACCCACTGAATAAGCATGTTATGGTTGTCGTAAGACTGAAACCTAATTTTTATGAGCCTACTAAAGATGACATCCCCACAGATGAGGATACGAGGAGGAATGGCTCAGATGTGGAGCCAGATTTGGAGGCCATACAGTTTGACCCTTTGGAGGTGCAAGATCCGGATGCTGGTGGGCTGATAGATGAGTAGACAAGGAAGTCTACTACCTTCTGCTCTTGAGGAAATGCCCAACTCTAAGTGTGCGGTGGAGTCTTTTTAATTAAATCATATTTGTTTATTTTTGTTAAGTTTGACGTTTGGTTTTTTGTAGATTGCTAATTTTGGTGACTTTTTTTGTTTTATATTGTGGTTTATTTGGTTTAGTACTTGTTTATTTTTGTCAGTACAGATATTCTGAGTTTATCTTAAATGTCTTAAATGTTGATGTCGTTTAAAATTCTTTTTGACTTTGGGTTTCATGGCATTTGTATTTGATTCTTTGGCCATGGATAGTCCCTTTGAACCGTATATAATTTATTTTTTTTAGATATTTATAATGTATATAAAGTGTTTTTCAAACTATTAGATTGCATAGGTAGCAGATAAAATGATTGAAAAACAAGAGAAATTGACTAAATTGAGATACTTAATATTTTGTTGTTAGATTTTGAATAATATTGAATTCATGTGATTGTGGTTGAAATTTATGAAGAATTGTCGTTCTGAAATTAAATATTTGCAGGTTGAGTAAGGTTAATTGTATAATCCTAGTTGTTTTTGATTGCTAGAACTTGCCCTATGTGTATGAATAGTGAAAACAATGGAAGTTTAGAATTTAGAGAAAGGATTTAGGCAATTCTTTGGTAACCTCATTTTAAAACCGCTTGTTGTACCCACCTTAATGAAAATCCATAGTTATCCCTTTTGAGTCGTTGACTTGATTCTTTGGTAGCCTATTCCCATTTTTTCTGAGACCATAATTTTGATCCAAGAAGACAAGCGCTTTGGAAGAGAAAAAGCAAAGAAATGGGGGGTTAACAACCTTGGGTTACTAAGAATAAAATCATTGGCACAATTAATTAAAATAAAATCTTGTGTTAGGGAAGACAAGCTTGTGGAAAGTGAAAAGAGCGTCAACCACATTATGATTGAAGTTTGTAAAGAAAAGAAGAATTCCTCTACACAGATAAAGGAAGAAAAAAGTTAAGCTAACAAAATAACAAAGTGGTAAGAATAAGGTTATGAAGTACTTACATGGGATTAATGAATGTAGTGTTTTGAAAGAGCTTGGCAACCAAGTCACTATACATGTTCAGATTTCCAAAGAAAATACAACTGCCGCAAGTTCAAGATCATGGGTTGGATAGTTCCTTTCATGTACCTTAAGTTTTCCAGAAGCATAGGTTATCACCTTACCATTTGGCATTAAGACACAATCCAAACCAACACGTGAGGCATCACAATAAACAATAACCCCATCTGAACCTTCAAGCAATGTCAAAATAGGAGATGACGTAAAACGATCCTTTAATATTTGAAAACTCCTTTCACATTCATCCAACCATTGAAATTTTACCTTCTTTTGGGTTAGCTTAGTAAGGTCCAAGCAATAGATGAAAACCCTTCAACAAACCTTCTATAGTATCTGGCTAAGCCCAATAAACTCCTAATATATGAAGGCTATAATGGTCTAGGCCAATTCTTAACGGCTTCTATTTTCTTTGGATGTACTTTAATCTTATCACCAGACACCACATGGACAAGAAGTGAAACTTTCCTTAGCCAAAACTCACTTACTAAATTTGGCAAATAATTACTTCTCTCTTAATGTTTGCAAAACAATCCTCAAGTGGCTCATATGATCTTCCTCATTTTGAGAATAAATAAAGATGTCATCAATGAACACCACAAAAAATATGTCCAAGTATGTAAAATATGATTCATTAAATCCATAAAGATAGTGAGAGCATTAGTTAACCTAAACGACATTACTATAAATTCAAAATGACCATATCTTGTTCGAAATGCCATTTTGGGAATATCACTTTCCCTTATTCTTAATTGATGATGACCAGAAGAGAGATCAATCTTGGAGAAGTAACTTTCTCCTTACAATTGATCAAACAAGTCATCTATCCTCGGGATAGGATATTTGTTCTTAATGGTGACCATATTCAATTACCGATAATCTATACACATTCGGAGTGACCCATCCTACTTCCTAACAAACAACATGGGAGCACCCTTTGGTGAAATACTTGGCCTTATAAAATCCTTATCCAATAAATCTTTCAATTACTCTTTCTACTCCTTTAGTTCCGCCGGAGCCACACGGTAAGGAGGAATAAAAATAGGTTGGGTATCGGGAAGGACATCTATGCCAAAGTTAATTTTCCTTTTGGGAGGAATAACGAATAAATCATCAGGAAACACATCGTAAAACTCATTCACTATAGGGACCGATTCAAAAATGGGAGTTTCAGCATCAACATCCCTAACTCACATAATATGATAAATGCATCCTTTGGAAATTATTTTTTGGGCCTTAAGACATGAAATGAATTGACCCTTATCCACCAAATCTTTACCCTTCCATTCAAGAAAAGACTTATTAGGAAACTAAAACTTAACTACACAACTCCTATAACATATAGGTGTATAAGCGGCATGTAACCAATCCATACCAAGAATGATGTCAAAATCAGTCATGTCAAGTTCAACAAGATCACATGGAATAACTTTATTCAAGGGTGACAAGAGACACTTCCTATAAACTCTCTTGGGTAATACCGAATCACCAAAAAGGGTATAAATCGAAAAAGGTTCTAATAGCATCTCGGGGCACACATCAAATCTCATAGCAAGGTAAGGAGTTACGAAAGACAAGTTGGCACTCGGATCAAGCAATGTATAAACATCAAAGTTAAAGACCCGTAACATACACATAACCATATTGGTATTCTCATCCACATCTTGCCTAGCATAAAGAGCATAGAATCGGTTATTACATTGACAACCCTTAGGTTGAGCTTAGCACCTTATTGGAATTAGCCTCCTTGAGGATGATCTTCTCCGCTTTATTGGAAATATAAGGGCACTAGGATTTCTTATGGCCCATCTTGCGACATCCATAAGAAGTACCCATTCGCATCAAGCATTTTCCTTCATGACTCCTTCAACACTTTTCATACTCAAGAAAAGAAGGGCTACTAGCATTCACACCTCCTCTTCCTTGAGCTTTAGGGTATGGCACCCTTTTCTTAACAAACTTCTTCCCCAAACCTTGGCCTTGTTGAGAGCGGCCACTACTACTACCTCCAGTCCTAGCATTGGCGAACCCACCTTTATATCGGGACCTTTTAGAATCCTTTATCCTTATCTCCTTGAGATTTTCTCCTTCTATTTGTTCGGCAAAAGTCTTGAGCCGAGATATGTCCATCTTCTTAACAAGCATAGTGGTACAGCATTCCTTAGCAACCAATTTGGACACCCTTGATATGAATTTACTCATTTAGGCACGTAGATCGGCAACCAATGAAGGAGCATACTGAGAGAGATTAGTAAACTAGAGGGCATAGTCCCTTACCCCCATATTGCCTTCTCAAAAATTGATGAACTCCAACACCTTATCTTCTCTTAGTTCAAAAGGAAAAAAGCGATCAAGGAAAGCGAGTTTGAAGGCTTCCCATTCGGTGGGAACTTTATCTACCCTTTGAACCTTCTATTAGGTTTACTACACTTGTGAAACTCCCTTAAGTTGATAAACTGCTAACTCCGCCTTCTCTTCAGATGACACCCCCATAATGCTTACTACCTTATAGGCCTCATATATGAACTCTTGAGGATCCTCATCAATCTTTGAGCCATGAAACTCAGAAGGGTTCATTCTTTCAAAGTCCCTCACTCTTCAGGTCGGAGTAGGAACATTAGGAGGAGCTACAACCCCTTGGTTGGTCACCACTTGCGCTAGCATTGTGATGGCAATCTGAAACTCCCTATTAGTCACTTTGTTCGGTAGAGACCATTGTCTTAAGGAGCTAGGGGATCTTAGGCCGCATTAGCATTGTTTCCCCTTGGCAATGGTGGTCTTCTTAGTGCCATTGTTGTCTAAAAATCATAAAGAACAATCATTAGGGAAAGGAAGTCTTCAAACATACTCTACCGCATGACATAGATTATGAAAGAAGTGAGAATTCCTAAAATATGTTATAGCCTCCTATTCATAAAAGTGGCGCACTTCACAACAATGAAGAAGACTCTACTTGACGTGGTATATTGGACACCCTAGGACCTCTTAAACCTTGCACTTTAATACCAAGTTTGTCATGACCCGACCTAAGGCCTAGTCGTAATGTAATGATCGAAATCCCAAAGGGCTCCAACCAACCTCTTATCCGTATCATAATCATACATAAGGTAAAGTAGAACTGGAACATATCACAAGAGAGTCCAAACCATAAATAGCAAACAAAGAAAGTCACATGACAACATAGACTCAAAATATTTGTCCAACTAGATGCCTCTACTCATGAACATAAGCAGGGGATAAGACATATCTCTAGCTCACCCTCAATATGAAAACATAAAAAAGTCTTTGGAAAATAAGAAATGATAACTCATAACTTGTCCTCGATAGATGAGGACTCAGCGAGACTTTACCGGATTAAGAAAGCTCCCTAGCCACATGGGTGGATATGATCCTCAACCTCAACCCCTATATTATGAGACAACATAGGCAATAATATGCGTTAGTACGTTTGAATGTACTAAGTATGTGGGAATTACATACAACTTAAATCATAAGATACAATGATCAATATTATATATGATAAAAGGATAAGTAAAGTCATGAGAAATACCATGATGATCAAAGCATTTAAATGACATAGTTGAAGACCATAAAATAGCATAATACTAATATATATATGTGGGATAGGAACCCTAACCAATAATAAGACCATGCGAGCTATAACATGAAATCCTGATATTACCCCTACACCAGACAAAAAGGGAATCTACTTGTCAATGTAGACTCTACCCCTTAGATGGGTCATGTACATATGCTATATTGTATCTACTAGCTAGGCCATGAAGGAAACTTATGGTTTCACGTAGTTTATGGGACATGAGGCTGCTACTAAGGCTTTTGGTAGGGCCAATACCTCAGGTCCACTCGGTGCTAAGTTAAATCCCACAAAATATATACATAGCATAGTAATCATAGTTAACATATCGTAGACATAATCATAGGTTCGTAATTCATAGAGTAGCACATTTCATAACATAAGTGCAATGCAGGTATTGTCCTTTCACATTATAAACCATACTTGCATAATATATGTCATTAGGCCTTAGGTCACCACATAGGATCCTAAGTCACCTTTTTCCATAACTTGCATGAAAATCATACTTTGAAACATGATCATAATTTATGATCATAATTCATACCTGAATTTTGAGTGAAAACTCATGTACATAATCAATTGATTGACAACCATATGAATACCTTGAAATGTAGGGTTCCATGATCAAAATCCATAAAATTCATCATAGAAAATAGCTTCATGTATGGGCTTTCATAATTCATCTTGAAATCATATAATATACATAAAACATACTCATAATGATCATAAAAAATGATTAAATATGAGATTGAATCTGCCCAACATAATTCATCAAAATTGAAGTTCAAAGGTAATGAGATTTCTTAAGATTTTGAGATTTAAACCTTGGACTCCATGAGTGGAAGGGACTAGAGAATCAATCCACACATACCTTGATTGAAATTGGACTTGAATTTGAGAAAGGAGACTTCATCTTGAAGAAACCCTAATAAAAGATTAATGAACTCTTGAGGAACCTTGGGAGAGAAGTCTAAAATTTGTTTGGGAATTAATAAGGGTAAATAAAGAGTTTAGGAGTATTTAGGATCCAATTCATAATGAATATAGTCCCTAAAAACATCCACATACTTATTAGAACGTAGAAAAAAAGACTAAACTACCCCTCATTAAAATTCTAATTGGGCAACCCCAATATTTGATTCTACAGTTCATAGGAATGGTGATGAGTCATCATTACTATGACTAATCATGCACGTCCTGAGAAAGGCTTGAAAATCAAGCCGCAGTACTGTTTTTATGATTTATCTTTAAGTCTTGTCTTAGAGATTATGGTTCATCAAAGGGATCCGTCTTGCAGGTCTGAAAACCTTGCAAGTTGAGGAGTCTCTGAAGTTTTCATACAACTCATTTCTATGAGTCGTAAATTCCTCTACGGCTCATCTTATTGAGTCATAGATGAAGTTTTGAGAGTGATGTCTAGGGTCATTATACTGTGCCTTGATGACTCGTTTTTCTCTACGAGTCATAAATAGACTCGTCAACCCAACTCTTGCCTTAGCCAATTTTCCCATCCCTGAACCCTTTTCTACGACTTGCTTTTATGACCCATAAAGATCCCTATGAGTCGCAGACCCACTCGTAGGCATGGGGTCAGTCAAATGTTTTTGAGATTTTTCTTTCGTTAGACTTTTCATCTTATAGCGTCTTACAGTATTTGTACAACAGAGTAGTATAATTCTAGGACTCAAAATAGACTTAGACATTACTACTATTCTATCCTATTTCTAAGACTTTTTAGGGAGAAAACTAAGTTGAGACCAAGATTACATGTACATAATACCTAGGCTTCGTTTTATAAGAGAATTTATCCTAATACAAACAAACAAAACCAAAAAACATAACTTGCACGACATCCTATTCTAAAAATAAATGAGTCTATCCTATCTAAAATTAGTAAATCATTATTCAGATTTACTATTATTATCCAATATAATAAAAGACAGCAAACTTTATTCAAACTGAGCCCCACCTAACATGTGAAGGAGCCTACTAAAACAAAACACAAAAAATAAAGCATGTTATTGGCATGTGATGGCATGTACAAGCTGGTGGGTGAGCAGCTTGTAGGTGACTAAAAGCAGGTATGTAAGCAACTTGTTTACGTCTTCCAAGTGGTTTGTAAGCTACTTGTTGGCATCTTTCAAGAAGTTGGATAAGCTAATTGTTGGAAATGTTCAAGTAGGTGGATAAGCAACTTATAGATGAACTTGTAGAGAAAGTTTTGTGATAAATGTGGCTAGTAAGTTTGGTGGCAATCTTGGAAAGGAAACTTTTTGGTAAATTTTGATGGATGATGTGGGAAAGTAGTAATTTCATGGCGTAGGTGGTAAATCCACATGTCATCAGTTATCATACAATTATGCAGTGATTAGAGGTATTGGAGGTCGGCTTGAATATCCTCCTTCCATCCACCAGTCTATGCCATGCTTTGCGTGAGGTCGCAAATAATCGATAGCCGGTGTAGCTTGTTTTCAGTCTGACCCAGTTGTTAATCTCTTCGAAAATATATCTGGTCTGGACATGAAATCTACTATGATATTATATTTTCCTTTGAGATGCTTTAGCTAAAATTTGTAATGAGAGAACCATTATGCCTATTAGAGAATTTGAGGGTTTGGTATGATTTTTGGGTTTATTTAGATCATTTTTAGAAAGGCATTCATGTCCATTTCAATAAAAAATTATGTATGAATTAGGAAGAAATTAAACTTCTTAATCCCATTCTAGATAACTAGAATTTGTTTGAATGTAGAATGGTAAAGTTGTTCTGCATTGTTAAACTTCCCACTGGCATATCCATATATTTTGCGTTGGCCATCTTTTTCCTCAAGTAGGATAGCACTCCAATAGTCATTGCTCGCATCTGTTTGGAATACTTTCAAGCCGTATGAAGGAATGTGGAGAGAGTTGTCTTTTGAGCATCTTCATAATTGGAGAAATATACGCATAGGTATTAGGAAAAAAATCTTAAACGTAATTAATCATACCAAATGAAATACAATGCAATGTTGTGTTATATAATATGATGCATGTCTTTCCTACTGATACACATTTGATGAATCTCAGTCCAGAATCCATAAGGAATATACCTGTCCAAGTAACCTGCCATGAAAAATGTGGCCCAACCCCTATTTCTCATAATTACTACCACAAAATGTGTGGCCCGTCCCATAATTCTCATTGTTATCACAAGTGTTTCATTTCAGCTGTGCCATAGGATAAGTAAAATATAGGCATGATCACACATATAGAAATGTACAATGACAATCATAACAACTTACGAGTCATATCGATATAGTCAAGGCACAGTTTCTCAAATAAGTCAATATCATCAATCATAACACACATAACAATAGTATTCATCAAATTTTCTTTTATTACCCTATTCATTATCCTAAATTCATCCAAAGTTCACAAGGGATCCCTGAATCTGAGTCCCCATTACTCCCCAACACATATAGGAAGAAGTATAGAATTCTACAATCTAAATGAAGGTTTAGAAATCCACTTGCCTCAAACTAGATCAAAACTAGTCCAAAAGTTGAGTCTTTCCCTTACGTCAATGCTCTGAATTGACAAAATCTAATCAAATATATATATTCCCAATAAGCTAACAACACCTAAATCATTATTTTTGAAATCCAGGCCAAAATCGACCAAAAATACCCGATTCCAAAAACGAAAGGTGAATTCAAAATTTTTTGGATAAAATGTCTCTCTATAACATAAGGAATCTATTAGCGACAACCATTTCAAATTTGGAGTTAAAAACAGTTCACAATCATCATTTAAAGAAAATTTTCAATGTTCTTGAAACCCCCCCAATTTCTTTAATTGAAAACCTCAAATTCAAGTTAAAATCAACAATTAATCAATGGGAAATGAAAAATTTGAGTTAAAATTACTTACCCAATGAAATACATGAAAATATCCCTTCCAGATCGCTTATCCCAAGCTCTCAAAGTGTAAAAATGGCTAAAAATGGTGAAACCCTTACTTTTGGTGAAGGTTAATGTTTAGGGGTCATTTTATTCTCTGCGAACATGGATCACTAACTTCGCGAATGCGGACAAAGCGCACTGGACCCTCCGTGAACCTAAGGAGGAACTTCATGTTCTTTGCAAACGTGTCCAATGGCCCACAAAAATAGAGAGAAACCAACAGAAGCTCCAAAAATATAGCTTAGGGCCTGCGAACGCGGAGAAGAGGGCAGAGGCACCAGATATCAGCAAACACATTAAGACTCAAATTCACAGATTGACCCCTCAAAATATTTTTGGAATCCAAATTACATAAACCTTATATGCTACCTTACTAAATTTGATGTTCCAGACTCAATAGAACCATCAAAATTTTAATTTGAGGTCTCCTTGACCCGAAACCCAAAAAGTTGCAACTAAACTAACTTTAAGCCTCAAAATATCAAAACAAGCTTGGGACCCCTAAAATTCAACCAAGGCCACTCATAGATATAAAATCACTCCCCGAATTCAACGGAGTTGTCAAAATTCCCTTCCAAGCATCGGATCTCTTAATGTTGACCAAAGTCATCTATATGATCCAAATTTCAAGCATTTCCAACTTAGTACCTCAAATCTTTATTTCAACTCCAAATCTAATTATGTCATCTCTCCTGGACCAAATTCCACATTTTGGAGTTGATGCAATCAATGGAATTCTATTTTATGACTCATAGCTCCGGTTGGTCTCAAATATCACTTTTGAATATTTTAAGCCTTTAAAAATCTCAAAACTACCAAAACTCAGATTTTTAAAGAATTTCCCAAAACTACCACCCAACACTAATAAAAAATGACTTGGGGTAACTATCAGAGGGGTAAAATGGTCATTTTGCAAAAAAATTTAAAAATGACCTTTAGGGTCATTACATAATATTTGTCTCAACTTAGTTTTCTCTCTAAAAATGTTTTATAAATAGGATAGAATAGTAGTAACATTTATGTATTTTCCAAGTCTTATAAAAATACTATTCTTTTGTACTAATACTTTGGTTAAACACCCAGAAAGTTTGCTTGTTGGCATTTCAATGGCTTTCTATGTTTACCAGTATTATCTTTATGCAAATACAAGATTAAGTTTACCATCACTCCACCTGTTATAATTACAATATATGTAAGCTGGTAATAATAAAGTAGGACTTGTTCCCTAACTCTTGGAAGGTGTATAGGCCAGGAGAGCCATAAAAGCCTATGTCATGTCAGGAAAAAAAGTTGTACCATCTATCATACAGTTTACTTCTTAACAGTAAGAGATCTATTGTGGTTACAATTTTGCAGAGTTTTGATGGTGTACATATTGTGATGTGTATCGCATATGACCTTAAGCCTTTAGAAATCTCAAAACTACCAAAACTTAGATTTTTAAAGAATTTCCCAAAACTACCACCCAACACTAATAAAAAATGACTTGGGGCAGCTATCAGAGAGGTAAAATGGTCATTTTGCAAAAAAAATTTAAAATGACCTTTAGGGTCATTACATAATATTTGTCTCAACTTAGTTTTCTCTCTAAAAATATTTTATAAATAGGATAGAATAGTAGTAACATTTATGTATTTTCCAAGTCTTATAAAAATACTATTCTTTTGTACTAATACTTTGGTTAAACACCCAGAAAGTTTGCTTGTTGGCATTTCAATGGCTTTCTATGTTTACCAGTATTATCTTTATGCAAATACAATATTAAGTTTACCATCACTCCACCTGTTATAATTACAATTTATGTAAGCTGGTAATAATAAAGTAGGACTTGTTCCCTGACTCTTGAAAGGTGTATAGGCTAGGAGAGCCAAAAAAGCCTATGTCATGTCAGGAAAAAAAGTTGTACCATCTATCATACAGTTACTTCTTAACAATAAAAGATCTATTGTGGTTGCAATTTTGCAGAGTTTTGATGGTGTACATATTGTGATGTGTATCGCATATGACCCTAGTTAGGGGCAGAGGTAGGGGTCAAGCTAGAGGTCGTGGATGTGGAGCAGTATTAGGTAGAGGTCATTGTATAGGAGCTGCATTAGTTGATGGTCGTGCTAGAGAAGCTTCTCTAGGGCCACATATTGATACTAGAGAGGACAAGGTCTCTCTAGACCTTGTTGCTGCACAGTTGCTTCTGGCCACTTTGATAAGAATGTTGGGTCCACTTGAGGTTATTACACAGTATACCCAAGGGTTCTTTGACTAGAGTAGGGGCTCAAACCCCGACACAACGACATGTTCTGATTATTTAGGTCTAGTGGGACAGCCACCAATGGGTCCTATAGATGATGAGGTTGGAGTACAGTCCGCCTATGATTGTATTGACTAATGATGAGTAACATAAGTAAGAGAGGTTTCAGAAGATATATCCACCTCAGTTTCATGGTGGTATGATTGAGAATACTAATGAGTTCCTAACTATGTGTAGAGAGTTGTTAAAGACACTTGGACTAGATGAGACTCACAAAGTTCATTATGCTATAATCCAATTATGTGGGTCGTTTAGGGAGTGGTGGATAGTGTACTTGAGTTCTAAGTCGATTGGTTCACAACAATTTACTTGGGATGAGTTCGCTAGTGCTTTCTATGATTGTTTTATTCCCTAGAGTGTGAGATAGAAGAGCCGACTATGGTTAAAGAGTTTGAAGCATGAGCACCTTACACTTGTGGAGTATGATACTCATTTCTATTATTTATCCAAGCATGCTTTAGTTATTCTTCCTGATAAGATTGAGAAGGTCTACATATTTATGAGGAGGTTGACATATTCTATCCATATGGTTGTATTTAGATCTGCCCATAAGGGGGCTTCCTTCCAGTCCATTATGGGTGATTCTAAGTAGGCAAATTTGACAGAGAGAGAATAGGTATAGGGACCCTAAGAGGGCTTGTACATCTGGCTAGTATTCTAGTAACTCATCTTGAGATAGAGGGTTCTATAGAGGATATGGTCCTTTTCAGCATAGAGGACCAGTTCACTTGTCTATGCCAGATTCTGAGGGAAATTAGATATCTCGTGGGTCCTATAGTGTAGGTAAGGGTCATTAGGGATCATAGCAGTGGTTGGCAAGCCGAGGCGGTCATATAGGTTCATTCAATTCATCATAATAGTACTCCATTCCAAGGTCTTGCTATGGATATAGGGATCCCAGTCATATGATTTGTCAGTATCCACTATAGACTCATTCAGGTCCCCAGCATATATATTATACTCTAGTAAAAACACTAGTACCTTCAAATCGAGGTCGAGGTAGAGCTCAGACTAATAGAGGTGGTCGTATTTCAGGTAAAGGTGCTAGCGATGCTATATTCCATAGAGAGGAGGTAGAGGTGCACAAAATACTAGTGGTGATAGGGGATCTCAATGTTATTCTTTTTAATAAAGACCCGAGTCTAAGGCTTTTGATGTAGTTATCACAAGTATCATCTGAGTTTGCCATCGACCTGCATCTATGTTATTTGATCCAGGGTCTACATTCTACTATGTATCTACCTATTTTGTATCTAACTTTTATTTGATATATGGTTGTATGCCTATTCATGTTCATATTTCTACACCCATGGATAAGCCCTTAGTGGTGGATCTAGTGTATCAATCTGTCTTATTTTCTTAGATGGGTATGACACTTGGGTAGACATGATTATTTTGGGATGGTAGATTTTTATGTTATATTGGGTATGGATTGTATTTCTCTATATCATGTAATTCTTGATTATTGTGCTAAGACTGTTACCTTGGCAATACCTGGTGATTTGATGATTAAGTAGAATGGTACTAGTGGTTCTTACCCTAATAAGGTTAAGGGTAGTAGTGGTTCTTACCCTAATAAGGTTATCTCTTATATATATGCTCAAAGGTTGATTGATAGAGGGTGTATCTCTTATTTTTCCTTTATTCATGGTACTAGTGTTGAGTCACCTCCTATGGAGTCTATTCCCATGGTTCAGGAGTTTGCAGATATTTTTCCTACTGACCTTCTTGGTGTTCCTCTAGATAGGGACAGTGACTTTGATATAGACTTAGATCCAGGCACTAAGCCCATTTTTATCTCTCCATATTACTGGGCTCTGGCTACATTGAAGGAATTGAAAGAACAGTTGTAGGACTTGTTGAGTAAAGGTTTATTCAACCTAGTGTGTCACCTTGGGGTGCACCGGTCCTATCTATTTTTGAAGAAGAAACATGGGTCTATGAGGATGTATATTGAATATAGACAATTGAACAAGGTGTCTATTAAGAATAAGTAACCCCTTCTCCATATTGATGATTTATTTGATCAGCTCCATGGAGAAGCAGTTTTCTCTAAGATCGATTTGAGGTATGGTTATCATCAGTTAAAGATCAAGGCATTGGATAGCCCTAAGGCAGCCTTTTGGACCCATTATGACAATTATGAGTTCTTGGTTATATCATTTGGGTTGATTAAAGCCCCAACGACATTCATGGAGTTGATGAACAAGGTGTTTCACTCATATTTAGACTTCTTTGTCATTGTATTCATTGATTATATCTTTGTGTTTTCCAAGATTGAGGAGGATCATGTTCGCTATTTGAGGTTCATGCTTCAAATATTGAGGGTGTAGAAGTTATATGCAAAATTCTCCATTGATGAGTTTTTGGCTCGATTTTGTGGCATTTCTAGGACATATGGTGTCTAAGAAGGGTATTAGAGTGGATCCAGCCAAGATTAAGGCATTTAGGGGCTAGACAAGGCCAACTTCCCCTACCGAGATTTGGAGTTTTATGGGGTTGGCTGGTTACTAGAGACACTTCGTGTAAGGTTTCTCTAGTATTACAACTCTTTTTACTAGATTGACACAGAAGGCCATGGATTTCCATTGGTCCGATGAGTGTGAGTCAAGCTTCCAATCTCAAGACCTTATTGACTTCAGCTCCTATTTTGTCTCTACCCAAAGAGGGTATGGACTTCACAATATATTGTGATACTTTCGAAGTTGGGTTTGGTGGAGTATTGATGTAAAAAGAGAAGGTGGGTGCCTATTCTTTTAGAAAGTTAAAGGCTCATGATAAGAAGTACCCTACTCATAATTTTGAATTGGCGGTGGTGGTATTTGTGTTGAAGCTATGGTATCACTACTTGTATGGTGTGAGTTCAGGTGATGTCTACTAGAATAAAAACCCATAGCCTAGTTGAGGTCAAACCTTATAGGGTATTCACTGATCATCAGATTCTTCGGTTCATTTTTAGTCAGAGGGATTTGAACTTGAGGCAATGTAGATGGCTTGAATTTCTAAAAGACTCTGACTTGACTATCTTGTATCACCTGGAAGGCCAATGTGGTGGCCAATTCCTTGAGTAGAAATACTCCTAGTATGGGATTCTCACGGCAATCAGTGTTGATAGAAGGCCCTTGGTTAGAGATGTTCATAGGTTAGCTAATAATTTTGTCCAGTTGTAAGTTCTTGAGGAGAGTGGTGGTTTGATCATTATCATTAAGGCTTGTTCTTCATTAGTTGAGTAAACCTGAGAGCCATAAATTGATGATGGGAAGTTGTGTCTCATTCAATACAACGTGTTAAGGGTGAATCCAAGGAGGCGATGCTTGATTCAGAAGGGGTTTTGAGGATCGAGGGCAGGATTTGGGTGCCCAAAGTGGGTGACTTGATAAGATTGATTCTAAAGGAGGCTAATTGTTCTCATTTTTATTCATCTAGGGGTGCCAGAGATGTATCATGATCTGAGCCAACATTACTGGTGGTGTAGGATGAAGAGGGATATCACGGAGTTTGTGCCTAAGTGTTTGACCTATCAACTGTAACATCCCTAAAAAATGCCCAACAAATACCTTAAGAATGCCTTTGAAATAGGCCGCTCATGTAATGCATTATGCTAAGTTTTTTTGAAAAATCCAAGTTCAGAATATCAATCTTCTACAATTCATCTATCAAATATTTCTCTCTCTACAAAAAGGCTCTCAAGGGTTTCCATTGAAGACTTCAAGCAAATTCACTCAAGCTCTCCATCTAAACTCACAAGTTCTTCCAAATTAATTTGTGTTCTCACTCAAGGTATGTGGATATTGATTCATGGATCTTCTCATCCATGAAGCCCAATCAATTCTCAAGGTTTTCTATCAAATTAAAGTATGGAATTTCATGGGTTTTGTGATCTCTATTCCAATTGCATAAACTTTGATTTAAAGTATGATCATGAGTCTATTTTGATATAAATAGATGGTTATTGTATTAAATTGAAGAGTTTTCCAATGAATTCTCCTATTTTGATTTCTAGGATCCATGATGTAAAATATGAGTATTTTCAATTATACTTCCTAATGATATTATCGATATGAATTATGTATGGGCTGATATAAAGTTTATGATAATGTATGTTTTCAAGTCAATTTCATGATTTTCAAGTCTATTAATCATGCATTCATGTCATACCCTAATTTCAAGTTCAAGCTATGATCATGAATTTTCAAAGTATGAATTATGACCATGTGTTTCCATTATGATCATGAATTATAAGTATGTTCCATGGTATAAATTCATGCAAGCTATGAAGTAAGATGACTTAGGGCCCTATGTAGTGACCTAAGGCCTAACGATATGAATTATGCAAGTATGATTGTAATAATGAAAAGACAATTCTCATATTACAAGTATGTTATGAAAATGAGCTACTCTATGATTTCAAACCTATGATCATAACTATGATATATGAAATTATGATCTTATGTTATGTATGTATTCCATGGCATTTGACTTAGCACCGAGTGGACTTGAGGTGGGGCCCTACCAAAAGCCTTAGTAGATTCTGCATATCCCATAAACTATGTGCCACCGTAGGTGGCCTTCATGTCCTAGCTAGTGGATCCACAAAGAGCACATGTTCATGATTAGGAGTCTACCTTGGCAAAGTAGCCTCCTCATTCTCGATATGGGTATCATCGGATTCCATGTTATAGTTCGCATGGTCTTATTGTCGGTTATGGTTTCTATCCCATATATGTATGATTTCTTAAGCATGTTATGATTTTGAACTTATGCTTTTAAATGCTTTGGTCAATATGATTTTCTCATGACTTTACGTATTTCATCTTATCATGTGATTTACTTGACCTTTGCAATCCATGATTTACGTTGCATGTCACACCCTCATTCTTAGTACATTCCAACATACTAATACATACCTTTTGCCTACATTGTCTCATAATGTAGGGATTGAGGTTGAAGATCCTTATCGTCCACACTACTAGTAGGCATTCCTATCTGAATGTGTTGTGGTGAGTCCTTATTGACCGGGGACTAGTTTCAAATTGGTTACTAGTTTCTTTTTAAAAGACTTTTATTTACATCATAAATTAAGGGTGAGCTAGGGACATGTCTTAGTCACTGCCCACACTCATGTTTAGAGGCATCTAGTTGGACGTATGTTTGAGCCTATATTATCATAAGACATTTTTAGATTTCTATTCATGGTTTTGGACTCTTTTATGATGTTTCCGCTTTTCTATTTTACCTTATATATGCTTATGATATGTACAAGATACTTGGTTGGAGCCCTTCGGGGTTTCGATCACCGTATTATGACTAGGCCCTAGGTCGGGTCATGGTAAACTTAGTATCGTAGCACAAGGTTTTTCAAGTGTCCTAGGGTGTCCAACATGTCGCGTCAAGTAGAGTCTTACTCATGGGTGTAGAGCGTGCCATACTTATGAGTAGGAGGATATGAGGCATTTAGGAATTCTCACTTCTTTCATGATCCAGATCGTTCTATAGAGCTTACTTAAAGACTTCTTTTCCCTAATAGTCTTTCTTTGCGATTTTCAGAAAAACAGCTCCAAGAAGACCACCATTTCTGAGGGGAGAGAATATTATTGAAGCCCAAGCTCTCCTGGCTCCTCAAGAAAATGGTCTTTTACAAGACCAAGTGACTAATGTAGAGTTCTGAACTGTTGTCACTATGTTAGCTAGAGTAGTAACCAACCAAGGTGTCGTGGCTCCTCCTAATGTTCCTACTCCTGCCTCAAGGGTAAGGGACTTTGCATGAACGAATCCTCTGGAATTTTATGGATCAAAAGTTGATGAGGATCCTCAAGAGTTCATTGATGAGGTCTACAAGATAGTGAGTATTATGGGGGTGACTTCGGAAGAAAAATCGGAGTTAGCGGCTTACCAACTCAAAGGTGTTGCTCAATTATTGTATACTCAATGGAAGTTGGAGAGGGTGGATGAAGGTCATGTCGAATGGGAAGCTTTCAAACTTGCTTTCCTTGATCATTTTTCCCTCTTGCGTTAAGGGAGACTATAGTGTTGGAGTTCATAAATCTTCGACAAGGCAATATGGGGATGAGGGACTATGCCCTCATGTTTACTAAGCTATCCAAGTATGCTCCTTCAATGGTTACCGATCTACGTGCCCAAATGAGTAAATTCATATCAGAGGTGTCCGACTTGGTTGCTAAGAAATATCGCACCGCTATGCTTGTTAAGGATATGGATATATCTCGGCTCATAACTTTTGCCGAACAAATTAAAGGAGAAATGGTCAAAGAAATGAGGATGAAGGATTCTAAGAGGGCCCGGTATAAAGGTGAGTTCTCCAATGCTAGGACCGTTGGAAGCAGTGGATGCTCTTATCAAGGCCAAAGCTTGGGGAAGAAGTTTTCTAAAGATAGAGTGTCATACCCTAAATCTCAAGGTGAAGGAGGTGCAAATGCTATTAACCCTTCTCTTCCAAAATATGCAAAGTGTGGAAGGAATCATGGAGGAAAGTGCTTGATTGGAACATATGCTTGCTATGGATGTGGCAAGATGAGCCATAAGCGATCCGAGTGCTCTCTTGTATCCAACAAGGGTGGAGATGGTCGTCCTATAGAAGGCCAAGTACAACAAGATGCCCAAGATCAACCTAAGGGTGGCTAATGCAACAACCGATTCTATTCTCTTCATGCTAGGCAAGAGGTTGATGAGGCTCCCGATGTGGTCATAGGTGTGTTACGAGTCTTTAACTTTGATGTATATGTATTGATTGATCCGGGTGCCAACTTGTCTTTTGTTACTCCTTACATTGCTATGAGGTTTGATATGTGCCCCAAAGTGTTAATAGAACTTTTCTCGATTTATACTCCCATTGGTGGTTCAGCATTAGCCAAGAGAGCTTATAGAAATTGTATCGTATGGGTCTTGCACAAAGTTATTCCATGTGACCTTGTTTAACTCGTGTGGTTAAGTTTCACTTCCCTAATGAGCCTATTCTTGAATGAAAGGGTAATGATTCAGTGGTTAAGGGTCGATTCATCTCATGTATTAAGGCTCAAAGAATGATTTCCAAAGGGTGAATTTATCATATTGTGCGAGTTAGGGACATTGATTGCAAAACTCCTACTCTTAAGTCATTCCCTATAGTTAATGAGTTCTTCGACGTGTTTCTCGATGATTTTCCCGGTGTTCCTCCCAAAAAGGAGATTGACTTTGGCATAGATCTCCTTCCCGATACCCAACCTATCTCTATTCCTCCTTACCAGATGGCTCCGACGGAACTTAAGGAGTTGAAAGAACAATTGAAGGATTTGTTGGATAAGGGTTTTATAAGACCAAGTATTTCACCATGGGGCGCTCCCGTGTTATTTGTTAGGAAGAAAAATGGATCACTACGAATGTGTATAGACTACTGGCAATTGAATAAGGTCACCATAAAGAAAAAATATCCAATCCCAAGGATAGATGACTTGTTTGATAAATTACAAGGAGCAAGCTATTTTTCTAAGATTGACTTTCATTCCGGTTATCATCAATTAAGGGTAAGAGAGTGTGATATTCCCAAGACAGTCTTTCAGATAAGGTATGGTAATTTTAAATTTGTAGTAATGTCGTTTGGGTTGACAAATGCACTAGCTATATTCATGGATTTGATGAATCGCATTTTCAAGCCATATTTGGATATGTTTGTAGTGGTGTTTATTGGTGATATCTTGATTTACTCTTGGAATGAGGAAGATCATATGGGTCACTTGAGGATTGTGTTGCAAACATTGAGGGAAAAGAGACTATTCGCTAAATTTAGTAAGTGCAAATTTTGGCTAAGAGAGGTTGCATTTCTTGGCCACGTGGTGTCCGGTGATGGGATTAAAGTAGATCTAAAGAAAACAGAGGCAGTTAAAAATTGGCCTAGACCATTATCTCCTTCGGACATTAGAAGATTTTTGGGCTTAGCCGGATACTACAGAAGGTTTGTTGAAGGGTTCTAATCTATTGCTTTGCCTTTAACTAAGTTGACACAAAATAAGGCAAAATTTCAATGGTCGGAAGAATGTGAGAAAAGTTTCCAAATATTAAAAGATTGTCTTACGTCGGCTCCTATTTTGATATTGCCCGAAGGTTCATATGGGTTTTTTATTTATTGTGATGCTTCACGTGTTGGTTTGGATTTTGTCTTGATGCAACATGATAAGGTTACAGCCTATGCCTCTAGGCAACTTAAAGTACATGAAATAAACTATTCAACCCATGATCTTGAACTTGCGGCGGTTGTGTTTGCATTGAAAATTTGGTGCCACTATCTTTATGGGGTGCATGCTGATGTGTTTACCGACCACAGAAGCTTGCATTATGTGTTTAGTCAAAAGGACTTAAACCTTAGGCAAAGAAGGTGTCTTGAACTCCTAAAATACTATCATATGAGCATATTATTTCATCCGGGTAAGGAAAATATTATAGTCGATGCTCTTAGTCGGTTTTCTATGGGTAGTGTCACACATGTTGAGAAAGGTAAAAGGGAATTGGTCAAAAAAGTCCATAGATTGGCACGTTCAGGTGTGCGTTTGGTTGATTCCAATGATGCAGGCGTTCTTATACATAATATTTCAGAATCGTCTCTTGCAGCAGAAGTCAAGGCCAAGCAAGACAATGATCCAACTTTGGTCGAATTGAAGAAGTCGGTTTCCGAAAAGTCTATTGAGGCTTTGTCCCTAGGAGAAGATGGGGTACTACGTTACTAAGGTCGGTTGTATGTTCCAAATATTGATGGAATAAGAGAGTTGATATTGAATGAGGCCCATAGTTCTCGGTATTCAATTCATCGGGGATCCACCAAGATGTATCGTGACTTGAGGAAAGTGTATTGGTGGAATATCATAAAGAAGGACATAGAGGAGTTCTTGGCTAAGTGTCTTAATTGCCAACAAGTGAAAGTTGAACATAAAAGACTGGGATGTCTATCTCAAGAAATTGAAATTCCTACATGGAAGTGGGAAGATATGAATATGGACTTTATCACCAGTTTGCCTCATACTAGAAGACAACATGATTCTATTTGGGTCATTATGGACCGAATGACCAAATCGGCACATTTTCTACTGGTTAAGACTTCTTATAGTGCCGAAGACTATGCTAAGTTGTACATTCGTGAACTTGTGAAACTTCATGGTGTTCCTTTGTCGATTATATCAGATAGAGTTAATCAATTTAGTTCACATTTTTTGAAGTCATTTCAAAAAGGTTTTGGCATTAAAGTCAAGCTAAGTACCATTTTTCATCCTCAAACCGATAGGCAAGCCAAGAGAACAATTCAAACTTTGGAAGATATGTTATGGGAAAGCGTGATTGTCCTTAAAAAAAGTTGGGATGATGATTTTCCATTGATTGAGTTTATTATAATAATAGTTATTACTCTAGCATCCAAATGACTCCTTTTGAAACCTTGTATGGGAGAAGATGTAGGTCTTCAGTGGGGTGGTTTGAAGTTGGTAAGATGGCATTGATTGGTCCATATTTGGTAGTTGATGCAATAGAGAAAGTAAGACTCATAAGAGAAAGATTGAAAATAGCTCAAAGTCATAAAAGTCCTATTCGGACACTAGGAGGAGAGAGCTTGAATTTGATATGGATGATATGGTGTATTTGAAGATTTCACCTATAAAAGAGGTAATGCGGGTTGGTAAGAAAGGGAAGTTGATCCATAGATAAATAGGACCGTATAGGATATTGAAGTGCATTGGCAAGGTAGCATATGAGTTAGAGTTGCCACTTGATTTGGCTTTGGTTCATCCGGTATTTCATGTGTCGATGTTGAGAAAGTTTGTGGGTGATCCAAATACGATTGTACCAAGGGAGAACGTGAGTATTAAAGAGAATTTGACTTATGAGGAGGTCCCGATGGAGATTTTAGATCGGTGAGTGAAGAGGCTGAGAAATAAAGACATTGCATCTGTCAAAGTGTTAGGGAGGAATCAACAAGTAGAGAGTGCTACGTGGGAAGCGGAATCGTACATGATGAAGTGATATCCTTGCCTCTTTCCTTTCACTCAAGCCTAAAGGTACTAAGTTTCTCATGATCAAATCGATTAAACTTCTATGCTTCAGTTCTATATGTCATTCATATGCATGCATGATTCATGAAAATGATTTCTCTCAAGGACTATGTTTTATTTTAAGAACCAAGTTTACATGTTTTATGTATTTTTCAAGTGTCCTCATGTCCATGTCAGGTTTCTAAATCCTTTTTCCATGTCTTTCCTATATTAGTTGAATTTCATTCGAGGATGAATATTTCCAAGGGGAAGATATTGTAACATTCCTAAAAAATGTCCACAAAATACCTTAAGAATGCCTTGGAAATAGACCGCTTATGTAATGAATTATCCTTAGTCTTTTTGGAAAATAGAGTTCAGAATATCGACCAGGGATCAAAACCTGCGGAGAAATGGTCTTGGTGGATTTTTAGAACCCATAGATCGAAAGAAAGATTTTTGAAGAATCCACAAAAAGTGTGGTCTGCGACAAGACCGCGTCGCAGACTTGGGAAGTAGTTCTGGCCGAATTTTTTTTTGGGGGGGGCCTTTTAGACTTTTTCCAAATTATTAGTTAATGAACCTAGACGTTTTTAGGACCTAATTCAACTCTATAAATTAACCTAAACCTCTAATTCTATTCATTCTTCTACAATTCATCTATCAAATATTTCTCTCTCTACAAAAAGGCTCTCAAGGGTTTCCATTGAAGACTTCAAGTAAATTCACTCAAGCTCTCCATCAAAACTCACAAGTTCTTCCAAATTAATTTGTGTTCTCACTCAAGGTATGTGGATATTGATTCATGGATCTTCTCATCCATGAAGCCCAATCAAATCTCAAGGTTTTCTATCAAATTAAAGTATGGAATTTCATGGGTTTTGTGATCTCTATTCCAATTGCATAAATTTTGATTTAAAGTATGATCATGAGTCTATTTTGATATAAATAGATGGTTATTGCATTAAATTGAAGAATTTTCTCATGAATTCTCCTATTTTGATTTCTAGGGTCCATGATGTAAAATATGAGTATTTTCAATTATACTTCTTAATGATATTATCTATATGAATTATGTATGGGCTGATATAAAGTTTATGATCATGTATATTTTCATGTCAATTTCATGATTTCCAAGTCAATTGATCATGCATTCATGTCATACCCTAATTTTAAGTTTAAACTATGGTCATGAATTTTCAAAGTATGAATTATGACTATGTATTTCCATTATGATCATGAATTATAAGTATGTTTCAAGGTATGAATTGCATGCAAGCTATGAAGTAAAATGACTTAGGACCCTATGTGGTGACCTAAGGCCTAACGATATGAATTATGCAAGTATGATTGTAATGATGAAAGGACAATTCTCACATTACAAGTATGTTATGAAAATAAACTACTCTATGATTTCAAACCTATGATCATGACTATGATATATGAAATTATGATCTTATGTTATGTATGTATTACATGGCATTTGACTTAGCACCGAGTGCACTTGAGATGGGGGCCCTACCAAAAGCCTTAGTAGCAGCCTCATGTCCCATAAACTACGTGCCATCGTAGGTTACCTTTATGGACTAACTAGTGGATCCACAAAGAGCACATGTTCATAATTAGGAGTCTACCTTGGCAAAGTAGCCTCCTCATTCTCGATGTGGGTATTATCAGATTCTATGTTATAGTTCGCATGATCTTATTGTCGGTTATGGTTCCTATTCCACGTATGTATGATTTCTTAAGCATGTTATGATTTTGAACTTATGCTTTTAAATGCTTTGGTCAATATGATTTTCTTATGACTTTACGTATTCTATCTTATCATGTGATTTACTTGACCTTTGCATTCTATAATTTATGTTGCATGTCACGCCCTCATACTTAGTACATTCCAACGTACTAATGCACACTTTTTTGCCTACATTGTCTCATAATGTAGGGTTTGAGGTTAAAGATCCTTATCGTTCACGTAACTAGTAGGAATTCCTATCCAAAGGTGTTGTGGTGAGTCCTCATCCGACTAGGCCCTTGGTCGGATCATGACATCAAAATTCCATGTGTAAGCACTAGCGGCCCAATGGTGTGTCTCAGAAGATGTCTATTCTTACTTGGAAGTGGGAGTGGATCACTATGGACTTTGTTGTGGGTTTACCTACCACACTGAGTGGTTATGATTCCATTTGGATAGTTGTTGACTGAGTGATGAAGTCTGCTCATTTCATCCTAGTCTGGGTAAAGTATACAGTGGAGAAGTTACCAAAGTTGTACATCAGTCAAATCGTTTGGCTTTATGGGGTGCCTATATTCATCATCTCTGATCGAGGCTCATTGTTTACTTTGCACTATTGGAGATCATTATAGCATGATTTGGGTACTAGGTTGGATATCAGTACAACTTTTCACCCACAGACTGATGGTCAGTCTGACCGGATGATTCAGGTATTGAAGGACATGCTTCGAGCTTGTGTTATTAATTTTGGTGAAAGATAGGATTAGACTTTGACCTTAACGGAGTTTGTCTACAACAACAGTTATCACTCTAGTATTTAAATTGCCCTACTTGAGGCATTGTATAGTAGATGGTGTAGTCTCTAATAGCTTGGTTTGACTCAACTGATATGGACTTCTTAGACACGTACTTGCTTAGAGATGCCATGGAGTAGGTTCATATGATTTAGGGTAGACTCTTGGTAGCCTAGAGTAGAAAAAAGAGTTACCAAAGAGTTCGACCCCTAGAGTTTATGGAGGGCGATCATGTTTGGCTCTGAGTGTCACCCATGAAAGGCATGATGCGGTTCATGAAGAAGGGCAAGGTCAACCCTCGGTTCATTGGCCATTTAAGATTTTAGGACGAGTTATAGATGTGGCTTATAGAGTGGCCTTGCCACCTAGTTTATTGGTTGTACATCTTGTGTTTCATGTTTCCATGATTCGAAAGTAGATTTTGGATGAGTCCCATGTGATTTCCCTAGATTCCATAGAGTTGGTTCTAGATTTGACATTTAAGGAGGAGCTCATAGCTATTCTGGATAGACAAGTCTATAAGTTTGGGAACAAGGAGATAGCTATATTGAAGGTTCAGTGGAAGCACTGTTCAGTTAGAGAGAATATGCGCGCCCTATATCCCCAGCTATTTGAGGCTTCAAGTACTTTTCTTTACTTTTGGTTCGAGGAAGAACATGGTTTTTTATGTTGGATCATGACCCTAAAGGTCCTTTTTGGAATTTTCACAAAATGACTATTTTAGCCCTCCTTATAGTTGCCCCGAGTCATATTTGATAAGTTTTTGGAGCCATTTTTGGAAATTCTTTGAAAATTTAAGGAATTTTGAAGTTTACAAGTTTTAAAGGCTTAAGTTGTTCAAAAGTGGTATTTTGTACCTATCAGAGTTACGAGTCTCAAAATAGAATTCTGTCAGTTTTTTTATTACGGAATATGGAATTTGGTCTAGGAGAGTTATCGTTTCTGTATTTGGAGTTGTTTTCTGGGATTTGAGGTCTTAAGTTGGAACTTTAATTTATTTTAGACTAAGGCTTGACATTGGTCAATATTCAGATTTTGGATAATCGGATGAGATTTCTAATGATTCTGTTGGGTTTAGGAGGTGATTTTAGGCCTAAGAAGAGTTTCAGTATATTTTTCGAAAGTTCCAAAGGCGTTTTGCTCTTTTTGAGCCTAAAACTAGTTTAGTTGCGACCAAATGGATTTTGGGTCAAGGAGACCTCAAAATTGAATTTTGATGGTTTCATTGGGTCTGAAATATTAAATTTAGTGGGGTTGTATGTTTGGATTGTGTGCATGGGGTTCTAAACTAATCATGAGTGTCCATTCGGCAATTATGTGTTTGTGCCTTTGCTATGATCTGATTTTTGTAACTTCCTTCTCCGCGTTCATAGAGCTCATGTCATACCTTCTCAGCATTCGTGGGGATCAAGCCGTGTTCACTGAGAGTGTATTCTTTCTCATTCGCATTTGGGGAGTCTATGCCTCATTCACGGAGGGTTTCAGTTCTTTCCTCCGCGTTTGCGAAGTTAGTGGACCGCATTCATGAAGGGTAAAACCCCCTGAAATAATGTAATATTCCCAAAAGTCAGGAATTTGTTTTTTCCTCTATTATTGAGTGTAGAGAGCTCGGTTGAGGCAAATATTTGAGGGTTTTTCAAGATTCTTCGATTGGGTAAGTAATTGTAATCCTTAACCTTCATTACCCATTGATTTTATGATGATTTTGATCTTTAATTCTTAATTTTGAACTTCAATTTTGGGGGATTTTTCAAGAACTCAAAGTTTTCTTAAAACAGTGATTACAGGCTGATTTTAACTCCATTTTTAAAATGGTTTTCACCAATGGGTTCCAAATATCTTGAAGAATATTTTCATATAAAATTTCCAGAATTACCCCTTTGTTTCCGGAATTGGGTTATTGGGTAGATCTTGGCTCAGTTTCCAAAATTGATAATTTGGGTGTGATTGTGCTTGTGTTCTTATTGGTAATTTGCATTTGAATAGATTTTGTTGATTCGGAGAGCCAATGTAAGGGGAAGGCTCAAGATTTGAGATAGGTTGTGATTGAATTGAGGCAATTGAACTTCTAAACCTTCATTAAGGCTTGTAGAATTTTGTGCTTCTTGTTATGTGCGTTGGAAAAGTAATGGGAATCAATTTGGGTTATTTGCTCACTTTAATTGATCCTAATAATGATGAAAATAGGTAGTAAAATAGAAAATTAATGGCTTATATCGATGTGATTGATACAATGATGACTTGATAAATTGTGGATATGTGACATTATTATCTTAATATAAATAGTGTGTTGTTATTGTAATCATCATATTCTCGTATTTATGTGAACATTTTCCCTTTGCATTGGTTCTGATACACTGTGTTGAGATTGGATTGATAATTTAATGAAGGAAAATGGTTTTGGCGATTGATGATTATGTCGAAGTAAAATAGTTCTGGAGATTTATGATTATGCCGAAGGAAAATAGTTCTGGCGGATACATGGAACATGTAAGTACCTCATGGGTTCCAGTCTCTTAGTCAACAGATGTGCATCATTAGAATAGACATGCATCACTATACATGACATTTTATTGCAGTGCAGTGCATATTTTTGTCATTTATGAGTTGTATTTTCCCCTTGGTGTTTTCATGATTGATACTATTGATCTTGGATTTGACTGAGATGTTTTTGAGCTATTCCCAATAGAGAGTTACATGATATTTGAATTTCTATGCAGGTTATAGTTGAGGGGGTTTGGTTGGGATGACAAGAGTATTTGTATTCTATTTAGCTTTGCTAAGTGTTAGTACTCTGCTTGCTGAGTATCATGTTGTTTGGTATTAACTCCTTGCTTCTACACTTGTGTAGGTTGTGAGCTCGGACCCGTGTGATTTCCTCGTATTCCAACCACATCTGAGGCTTCTATCTTGAGTTGTTGAGGTAGCTGTTGCATCCTTCCGGCGGGCACACTTGTGCATTTTTTATTTTAGTCCTACTTTTGAGACAAAGACATCTGATACTATATTTTCTTTTGCATATTCTGTATTATATTAGTGGCTTGTACACGTGACAACCAATCTTGAGAAATTTTGAGTATATTTACCCATTCTTGCTTAAAAATATCTTGTACTATCTTATTACATCTGCATTTACTTCTCGTTGTATTTTAGGTTGACCCGTATCGATGGATTTAGATGAGTGTCATCACACCCGGCTTCGGGTGGTGACAACTTACCTTTCATTTCCTCTCTTTCTTAGACTCGTGTGCTTGTTGTTAGTTGGGTGTTATCATCCTACTCATTTGACCTCTTGGTTGTGTTATTCTCTCTTTTTCATTATTGTCATTACTTTCCAAGCTCAGTCAACATATGATGTCTACTAGGTACTTGTTGTTTTGTTACTCATATTACATTCTGCATCTTTTTTTATGTAGGTCCGAGCACCAGTCACCGGGGTTGATATCGAGCCAGCAGCTGCTGGTTATTCGGAGATCGAGGGTGAACTTATGGAGTTCTTGATCAACATGTCTCCTTTTGATTATATTTTGACTAGTCTTCTGTATTTGAGACAAGTCTGTGTATTTTTGGTCTACTTTTGGGCTTGTACTCTTTTTAGTAGCTTTATATATGTGTGTACCAGATTTTGGGATTGGATCTCATTTTGGTTTGTATATATATGTGTGTTTTTGTCTTATCTTTCGTTGTGTTCTATAAATTATTTCAATAACCACTTATTGTTGTTGTTCTACCCGATAAGCCCATTACTTATTGTTTTGGAATATGTGTTAGCTTACGTACTGGTGGATTATGATAGGTGTCATCATGATTTAAAAAATAGTATTGTGACAATTATAATTTGATATTATAGTCGTTCGATCCACATGATTATCAAGATTCATGTGTTATTGATGATGCAAATACATACTAAGCGTCTTATTGTGAACGGTTGCGAAAGGATACTACTTTGACTCTATATAGAAAAATATGTTATTAAAATTTGTTTAATAGTATTAACTTGAGGATCTTGAAATAAATTAACATGGTACATCTATCACTCTTGTAAGAATCCCAAAAACTAATGAAAAATAGTCGATCTAAATTAAATTCACGACCCTCTTTAATTAGTTCTTTAATTCCTTTCTTTATTGTTAACCTTTATAACTTTTTCATCTAAATAAAATTTAGTAGAATTATTCCAAGCTGGAAAATCATGAGAAGTACTACACGACAATGGGATAAAAGAGCGTGCTGCAATGAGAAAAGCACGCGTAGAATGTGTAAAGTAGCAAATTTCCATGAGTTCTCCTCATGCTTATAGTATATCCATAAGGCTTTCTCAACAATGTCGTACACATTAATATTATCTACATATATGCATATGTTCTATTGTAATTAGTGGCGTACGTCGATTTTTTTCTTAATGTAAATAGTGTTGATCTATTATTGCATTTTGTCCCTGCATTTTAAGTGAGTTTGGACTTGAAACTGTGACGGTTCTGAGTCTTTACTTAGTGTCCCAAATTGATATTTATTTTGTATTATTTTTAACCGATGTTAGCTTATTGTATATATATACATATGATTTAATTGTTTTTTAAAAAAATGTCATTTACACACATATATACGAGATCTTTTTGTAAAGAGGATTCGGATGACACTTCTAGGTTCCACTTGTAGCAACCAAATTCCGGGAAAAAAAAATTACGAATCCCTTCTGATTCGAAATCAAGTCAGAGACTATTGCACGTCTCGTTAAAAGCAAATATGCAAGAAATACTCCAACAAGTGGTGCAAATAAAGAGATATTTTACAAATGACCACATTCGCTTCCAAGCTATAAATAAGGTAAGTTCAGAGGCTCATCTTTTCAAACTAGGGTAAGTTCAAAAAACTCCTTTTCACATCCAATATGGCTGTAATCGTGAGTGCCAGCAATAAGAAGGTATCACTTAGTTGCGTCAATAGGTTTTTGGCTACGGAAGCTAAGTTGGGATTCAACATGCGTATCAGTAAAGAATGTGAAGCCGATGATGATGATGATGATGATGCATCAAAAATAGCACCAGCAGCATGATGCTGTTCCCATATCAAAGAGAGACATATGGTAAAGTGAATTACGTCTATAGATTATAAGAGTTCTATCATATATATAAATTTTGAATAATGAATTGGGGTGGAGAAGGAGGAGGTCAGTGCATGAGAGATATCTTAGTATTTTGTACTTATGTGTCCCACTTTGTACATGCCATTAATAAATAATAATGGGAGTGCTATTTAATGGTAGGAGTGACGAATTGCTTCTCATATTTTATATTTTTATTTATATCATATGCTATCATGAAGGAAGCATTCCTACTTAATGGAGGCATGCTTCACTAAGGTAGCTATGATCTATTGATCATGAACTAATATTTACTCGTGCAAGAATCGACAGTTTTGGTATAAGTGGTGTGTAATTTAATTTTTTATTTTTGTTATTTTAGCAGATTACACGTATTGAATAAGAGTAATTTTTTCTGAGATTTCATATTTTGAGCATAAGAAAATTATTATACTCCCATTCAACTTGTTATCTTATATATTTTTTGGGCAACTACATTTTAATTCTAATTTTTTATGTGGCGTGTTTAAGACTACAAAATTAAAATATATTTTGGTACATTCTACATATTTTTAATTTAAGACCATTATATTCAAAAGAATTCTTTAATTATTTAAACTTTGTGTCAAGTCAACAGTAGAAAAATAAATTGAAAGTAATATTTATTTTAAAATGTTTCAACTTCGTTAACTCAAGCCTTACTCATCAGTATAAAAGGAAATTAATGAGAGGGAAATCAGTCCCAATGTCAAGAACAAGGATTTTTCTCCAAACCAAACTCAGCCTGAGATGAACTTTTAACACGTTTCTAAGCTAAATTACTGTCGCTAAATGGTAGAACTAACAAACTAAAATTGCACTTCAAAATCGAGATTTTTCTTCAATAACTAAGATTCATCCAAAAAGGCAAGGATGCCAAACTGGCTGTCGAATTAAAACATGAGCAAAAATTAGGAATTTAGGAATCAAGGGTTCTTAAGTTGGGATGAAGACTAATTGATTAACGTTACATTTGTAGAGTGTGATTAATTGACTTTGTGGGACTAATTTGGAGCAAATGATGCTTGAAATATAGGATTTTGAGATGAGTTAAGATATGCTATTACAGAGGTTATTTTCTCACAGAAAACCCTGTTGTTAAGTTGTTTAATGAGACATCTTAATGAGCTAATGTGTGTTTGAATATTGGAGTAGGCAAGCATCTACTCCCTCCCTTTCATTAAGTGTGTAATTAGTTTGAATTGACAAAGTTTAAGAAAATAGGAAAAAGTAGTATTTTATAATTTTGAACTAAAATGTGTGCATCATGTCAAAATAAAGATTAGGACCCTATTTCTTTTCACCTTTTTTGACCAAAGAAAATGTGAAACCTAGGTTTAGGGCATTTCGATCCGTAACATCAAATTTTACATTAAAATTATCTTAGCATTATTTTTAATGTAAATTAACTTCAACCTATTACAATAAATTTTGTATTAAAAAAGAATATTCATCTCTCTCTTTAACATTATATTATTATTTCTTATTTCATTTATATATTTTTTTTATAAAACAAATTCTTTCTAAAACATTCACCATATATAATTCATATTGTTTTCTTTTATAGTTGTTAAATATAAAATTATTTCATATCATATTTTTTAAAATAATATAAATTTCTAGCAAATATCATATATTGTACATAATAATGGATAATTCAAATAAAAATGAAATTGTTAATGAAATACAATGATTAAATAAAAATTACATAATTGAAAGGTTTATTTTAAATTCTACATAAATATTCAACTTTTAAAATCATAACTTTGCTCTCATAAATGCATTATGTAGTTCAAAATGAGCTTCTTTGTCCTTAATTTTTTTTATTTCGGGCTAAAATCTATTGAAATCGATAATTTTCATCTATTGTCATTCATCTTTGTGAAGGTTAATTGTATTTATATCCAATTATAATTTATAGCAGAACTAACATAAATTTTATTTATAAAAAAATCACATATAGAAAAATTAATTTATAAAAAAAAGAACAATTAGATCTAAAATTAATATTATAAAAATATTGCTTAAAATAATTAAATATACAAGCGATTTAATTAAAAACATACAATTTATATAATGTCTAATTAAAAGTTTGACATAAGAAAATAATATTAAAATATTCAATAAAGTGTATTAGTATGATGAATAGTGTCACCCAAATTTGGTGTAACACTATTCACACATTAAAATGGTGTAGAATTTGATGTTGGGTTGGAACTCCAAAACACCAAATTTTATATTAAAATAGAATTTGATATAATACTTGGTGTTTGGTTGGAGATGGTGTTAGCAAACACGCACGGTCTCTTGGGACATATAATTAAGTGTGACAAAAATGTGTTGGGATTTAAAAAGAGTGACAAGAGGTTTAAAAATTGAGAGTTGGTGACAATTTTATGGTTAGTAATTAATGAGCTTTGACCCATTTTTCAACAAGTCCTCAAGTTTTTTTTTACATTTTGACCCATTTCCATAAAACCATAACAAAAAAGGCGCATTTTTTCTCATTACAATATCTTTAATTTGGAACTAAATTGCGTTGGTGTGCCATTGGACATTGCTTGAGAGGTGATTTTTGACTATTTTGTAAGTAAACATTATTATTGTGTCTATTTCTTATTTGGATTTTTTTGGTCAATGCTATTTTCCTTTCAGCAACTGTTGAATATGTTTCAGCAACTGCTTCATCAGCAGCTGGATCAAATGTAGCAAATAATAAAACAAATGCAATTACTGTATATATTACAATAATTGTTGGATCTATTTTAGCAGTTGTTACTCTAATTGTTGTTTATATTTTTTATCAGTTGCGAAAATATATTCAACAATTGTTGTTGTAGGTGTAGTAGCAGTTGCTGAATATATTTCAGCAATTGATGCACCAATTACTGAAACAAATACTGCAAACTAAAACATGTTAGGCTACTATTGTTTTAGATGCTTAAGGTGGTATAACAATTAATGCAGCGATTGATGAATTGTTTTTCAACAATTGCTGCATTTATTACTAAACAGATATAACAATTGCTGAACTTTTTCAACAATTGCTGAATAAGCTGCAAACAGAATCAAAAAAAAATTATGACCAATGTTTTTGAATCATAATATAGGCACCTACATTTAACTCTATCAATGGAGAGAAAAAATATATTAAAATGGATTGCAATGGTGAATCAATTAAGTCTAAAAATCGTTATATTTGGCATTGGAAAAATAAAGAAATGATAAAGATAATGACGATGATTGTGGAACAAGATATCACGCATGATGATTTTGCAAATAAAATCATTTTCTACTGTGGTCTGAATTGTAAGTTGAAAGATCTTGTTATCACTTACATGCATCATTGTGGTGAAAACCAAAAGATAACTCATTTTAAGATAAAAATTAAATAAGTTTCTGTACTTATTTAGAATATGAAGGTAGACCCGTTTTAAAGGTATATGTGCGTGAAATATTGATTGAGCACCATATGTTAAGTGATCTTCTAGAAAAAGAAAGTATTGATGAACATACCCCTTCTATTCCAATTCCTACACGTACTCCTTCTTCTTCTCTTGTTCCTGAATTTGATCATAATACATAGGGAACAGTACAGTTATCTACTAATGCTCAATCTGATGAAACTGATTTCTACATCGGTATGTCATTCAAAAATAAGCAAGAGCTAGATACTGCCTTAAAAATTGCTTGTGTGAAAAAAGATTTTAGAATGAAAAAGATGATCAACTCGTGTATCGTGTATTGTGTCAAATATGTACATCCCGAATGCAAGTGGAGTCTGAGAGATTTAAAGCTTAAAAGTTCTGATAGATTTTATATCAAAAAGTATAAAAAATGCATATATGTGGTTCATAACATCTCACGGGTCATAACCCACATGCCACATCAAAAAGTCGTTGGTGAATATTTTAAGAAATTCAATTTGTACCGAATTGGGCTGCAAGGTTAGTTATTGAAAGGTTTGGAGGGAAACTGAGATTGCACAGGCTTTGATAAGGAGGACATATGAGCACAGTTATGCAGTGCTTGATGCTTACTCAATCTGTACCGAATTGGGATGCAAGGTTAGTTATTGGAAGGTTTGGAGGGAAACTGAGATTGCACAGGCTTTGATAAGGTGGACATATGAGCACAGTTATACAGTGCTTGATGCTTACCGTTAAATGCTTATAACGTTAAATCTGAAAAGTAAGACAGATTTGATGCTTGATGAAAATGGTAGGTTCAAATATTTTTTATTGCTTATGGAGCTTCTATTTTTGATTTTCAACATATTCAAAAATTCATCATTGTGGATGAGACATAATTGAATAGTAAGTACGGAGGTTTGTTATTTTCTATGGTAGAACAAGATGCAGAAGATCATATTTTTTCGGTCGCATTTTGTGTAGAGAACACTAAGTGTGATGCCTCCTACCGATACTTTTTCAAGCAAATGAGCAACTTTGTGGATGCTATCCCAAAATTGTGCATAATTTCTGACAGACATCAAAGTATTAAAAAGATGGTTGGAATTGTGTTTCCTTTGGCTCATTATGGTTGTTGCATGTGGCACCTCGGAGAAAATATTTGAAATAACTTTCATAATAGAAAAGTCGTCTACCACTTTTATAAAGCGGCAAACGCATATATCTTAGATGAATTCAATGATCACTTCAATCAAATAATGAATATGGTACCGAGGGAGCCAAACATTTGGAACACGTTGGATTTCATAGATGGAGCAGAACATTTGTATTTTGTAAAACAGGTAAACTGTTAAAACTGCTGAAATTGTGTATTGAATTTGCAATAATTGTAGCAACTACAATATATGCTTCAGCAACAGCTACATCATATGCATAAAATAAGTGCAACAATTGTGAAACAAATACAACAACTGCTGAAACTGCTGCTTTGTATAATATATTTCAGTAATTTTAATTTTATTAATAATTTGAATTGTTATTATTATAGGTGCAAAATTATGACGTCAAACATTGCTGAGTCTATTAACGCAATATTTCTTGATGAAAGAGAATAATTCAATAATTCTCTTTTTGATGAAATAAATCGAAGATATAGAGAAAAAGTTTATGAGAGGCACACCATGTTCATCAATACATCAACCATTTTTGTTCCTAAGATAGAACAAAAGATTGTAAAAACTGTTAATTCAGGGAACAAGCTATTAGTTCATCAAACTGCAAACTACGAGTATATTGTCACCGGTCACAACGCAGTTACAACAATTCCTTAGTCTTTTTTCCACCATCCTCTGTCGTAGCAGAAGCAGCAGCAGATTTGTGAGGTAAATATTGCACCTGTAGAGTTTTTTATCTTAACAAAATATCGTGTCCACATGCTATGGTAGCGCTTCGATGTCAATATGGTGATGGTTATGGAAGGCATATTTATGAGTACTCATCTCCATATTACAAGGTGGATACATACCTCTATGCATACTTAGAGAAAATTAAACATGTGCCACCAAAAGATACTTGGGAAATTTCTATGGAACTTTTAGAGAGACAAATTCATCCTCCACATGTTGAGCCAGTGTCACGCCCCGAGAGGGTACCCTAAATGTGGCCGGCACTTGAAAGCTATTTCTGGCCTCCAAGCGAACCACTTGATCTAGTCACACTTTTATTCAGTCATATTCTATCAGCGGAAGATTCAATCATAAGGATACTACTCATAATTTAGGGCCAAAGTCCAAACATATATCCAATCAACAACTAGCGAGAATAAAACTAGTCAAAACGAACAATTCAACATTTCCACACTTTAGTCTATGAAGCCTCTATCAATAATCTAGGAGGTGCCGATAAAAGGTCTATGGCTACCAAAAATTAAAATAAGGGAAATAAATCAAAGCTATAAAGATAATCTCGGTATCCTCTAGAAATTGGGAGGATTCACCAACTAGCTAGAAGTGAATAGATCTTCAACAGTGCATCGGTTGATAATCTCTAGTACCTATCTCTGCATCATGAAATGATGTAGGCCAAATGGCGTCAGTACATGGAATATACGAGTATGTAAAATGGCCGAATGAAACAAACATCAAGGAAGAATCAAATCAACTCAAAAATCTCAACTCAGGAGAAAGAATAACTCGATCAAGTGTTCTAAGTCTAAACAAGAATATGGTTTAGACGGGACCAATTAGATACAATTCAACCCAATCCGACTCAGAGTACTAGCAAGACCTATATGGGAGTTTCTCTTATCCGACAACCATCACTTATGATCTAGTGATAGTACAACAAGCCGACGTTGTTGCCACATCCGTTCATACCTTTCCAGGGTATGAACGAATCAACCAATCATGGATCCATATCCAACCAAGTCCTATCATGTTAGGACAATAATTTGGGAAGCATCCGACTTTAACGGTTTAATCCCCTACTACGTTTGGTGACGTAGTTATTAGATTCGAATTATTACTTACTCTTATCCATTTCGGTGCTCGATACTCCTCCTAAGACTCAATGCTCATAAAACTCCATCCAATCAACTCAATCTAATCATATTGACAAATCTCATTTGGAACCTATCAAATCATCAATTCTATCACAATCAAACCTCTTCCAATCATACTATCTGATCAATCTCAATAGTATCTTTCAAGAGTAGTTTGGATATGCATTTATGACAACATACAATCCTATCGAATCATTCCGCTATTTATTTAACAAATCTTTTTGGGACTCATCAAGACTCTAAGGTTCTAAATCAACAATTTAAGGCAAACAACATATTTAAGAATATTAACAAAACTTGTTTAACAACTCATATCAATCAACTCATACCAACATGTAGCGTATCACTTTCTTAACTCAACAACATCAACATAATAAAATTTAGTTAATAGTTGAAAGAAAGACCCATTTGGACATAAATCTATCAATAAACTCTATTCTTATGAACATTCAATCTCAAAGAAGATGTAGGGCACATGGGTGGACTCAACCCATGCTTTGAGTAGCCTTACATACCTTGATGAAGACTTTGAAGGAACCTTGATGTTAGGTCTTCAATGGAAGGCTTGAATCCTTGAAATTTTTGAAGGTTATTCTTGTTGGAGATGGATTGAAGAAGAGAGGATGAGGATTAGGGATCTTTGGAGAGACAATGGACTGAAAAGAAATGGTCTAAAATGTTACCAAGTCAGTGTATATATAATTAGGGAAAATATCCAATTTGCCCTTCCTCAAAAATTTGGAAAAGTGGGCTAAAACCCTCGTGGAGCAATAGTGGTGCGCCGCGCCACTACAGCGCCAAGTCAAATATAGGCTTGAAAAACCCTGCAACCTAATAGTGGCGCGTCGCTCCAAGGACCAAACTACTGAGGCTTATTTCTGGCGCTATAGTGGCACGTCGTGCCCTTGCAGCGCCAAGCCTAAATTTTTTGGGTTCTGGAAAATGGGCTTAAAAATCCTGCAGACCTAATAGTGGCGCATCGTGCCAAGGAACAAACTACTGAGGCTTATTTCTGGCACTATAGTGGAGCGTCGCGCCACTGCGGCTCCAAGCCTAGGTTTTCAGCAGTTATAGTCTAGGCTTGAAATTCCTGCAACACTAGTCCATCATAAAATAGTCATAACTTTTGACTCCAAACTCCAAAAAATGAAATCTTGGGGCGTTGGAAAGATGACTCAAAGACCTTTAATGTAATAGGTCATGTACCACCCAGTTTGTTATATTCAAAAAGATAGGGTCATTGGAAGTTGACCCTTATACAAACTCATTCGGAAACTTATCCAAGACGAGTTCTTTGGACTTGGCTTGATTTTAGGAATCCCTTATGACCCTAAATCACAACCTACACTCTCCAATTTCTTAGGAATTGATCCTAACTCATGCATGCATTTTATAATCGTCTAGTACAATCCTATATGTACACGAAAAATGATCTGAATCTTAGTGAAAACTTTTGGGGGTGTTACAGCCAGGCAAGGTGTGGGACAAAGGGACAAGAAGAGACAACAAGGAATCAAAGAGTATTTTCCAATTAAAAATAAATAAATATTACATATGTAAAAGGGTTGGGCATAAAAGAACAACATGCTCAGAGCGGAATGCTCCATAGGAATAGATTTGATATCGTAATTATCATTTGTTGTTAGTGAACTTTTTTAATGTATATATCATGTTGATGTTGAACAATCTTCTTAATTAATGTTTTAGTTCTCAAAAAGTTGCATGTGAGATTATTGAATCCTAAATAAGAAAGTCGTTGTGGCAGCAGCTATAATACTTGTTGTGGATTTTCTTAGCATGTAGGCAGTATTCTTCAGCAACCGTTGAACTTGCCAAGAAAAATGTCAGCAAGTAGCCAGTCTGCTTCAGTAACTGTTGTACTTGCTGAGAAAAATCTCAATAAGCAGATAGTTTTCTTCAGCAATTGCTTCACTTGCTGATTAAAATCTTAGCAAGTAAAATGTCTTTTTCAGCAACTGTTGTACTTATTGAGTTTTTTCTCAGTAAATTATTGAATTTTCTGCAGCAATTAGGATATTTGCATTCATTTTATAAATAAATTATTATGTAATTGTATAAAATCACAACCAAACTCAAGTCTAAGTACTATAATACACCAAAATTATTTTATTTATCACTTAATATGTTTGAAATAGTCAATTAACATTCAAATTATTCAATTAAGGTTAACTATGCTAAGAATTACTCGATTTATTGTATGTTATGAACAAATTACTATGTAATTGTATAAGATAACCACCAAACTCAAGTCTAAGTACTATAATACATAATAATCACTTTATTTATCACTTAGTATGATTGATATAGTCAATTAACAATCAAATTATTCAATTAAGGTTCACTATGCGTGCAATTACTTGATTTATCATCTGTTATAAATAAATTACTATGTAATTGTACCAAATCACAACCCAACTCTATCACGACCCAATTCCTTAGGTCATGATCGCACCTACTATAACCCACTAGTAGGTAAGCCAACCCATTAACCCGGAGCTTTAAGTAATGGGTTTGAGGGTAGATACTAAATAAGAGTGATGAATTATAAAGATAGGCAGAAAGAATAAGCGGAAGTAAACTAAAACATGAAATAAACAACTAAAGATCCCTCCCAAAACCTGGAAGTCACAAGTACAGAGCTGCTACAAAATAAAAGATGAGTACAAGTCCCGAAAGTGGACCAAAAATATATATAACAACTGACTAGTCTTAAAAGGAAAACGATGGGCCATCCATACTAAAGGAGACTGAAATCATCCAAAAACGTTGTTTGCTCACCCTAGTCTCCGAAGCTGACTCCAACAGGCTCGATTTATCCACGACGATAGCTGGTGCTCGGTCCTGCATCACGAAAGTAGATGCAGAGTGTAGTGTAAGTACCAAGACAACAGGTACCCAGTATGCATCATAGGCCGACTGAGTATAAAATGTAAAAACAATATGAAAAAGAGGAATAGCCTAAATATGAGTCAACATAAGCATCAAAAGGAGAAAAGAGTACTACCTACGAGAACTACAGCTAACTATACCCAACTGGGGCCCCATAAGCCTAGCCGGGACACTCATGCACAAATTAAATACAAACTCAGACGAAGCCCCATAAGCCTACCGAGTACACAGAATAGCTACAACTACCAAGGCTAGGAACCAAGAATCTGTGATGTTAGAGCCAAAGTACTATATCATTTCCAAACCCAAAATCTCCAAGGGCCAATTGATCTAGGGGTGTCTTAGGGGTCGAGGCTGGGACTGGGACAAGATGCTCACTCGAATGTTCAAAGTGGCCAAGGCCGGGACTGGGTACCCGAATAATTGCCATAATATATAAGTGCGGTCGAGGATGGGACTGGGTACCCCGATGCTTGCCGTAAAACATCGGTATGATCGAGGCCAAGACTGGGTACCCGGATGCTCGTCATACTAGCAAGCCGGTAGAGGTCGAGGCTGAGTACCCAGATGCTCCCGATAATTCAGAACTAAGGCCGGGACTTGGTACTCGGATGCTCATAGATAATTTATCCAATGATGCCAAACAATCTACTTCCCAACTAGAATATAACATTACCAAATATCATTTCCCAAATGAGTCAACTAATATGCCATCCAAACTGGAACCGGATCCAAAGTCAACGATCACGAAATCTAGCATTGTCGGTGTATCACAAAAGTCACGATTATACCAATTTATGAATGAGGATATTTTTAAGAGCAAGGGTAATGCCTAAATAAGGCCAAACTACTAGGTACTAGCCCGCTACACTATTCTACAAGGATCTAAGTCCACCGAAGCGATGTCGAGGCATCTAAATCAAGTTTACATCCCATACTAAGTCCAACATACTCCACAGTATCAACAACATGCTCATTCAACTTTCCTTATAATACTATTAAATTATGACAAGATACACATGCTTCTAAAATTTGAAAAACTCGATAACAAGCCTAAAACATGATTTCTAATAGCTAAAATATACAATCAAACTACCCAACCCAAATTCCAACTATTTCAACATGCTTTCACACATTCCAGCTCATTCTAAGCCTACTTGTAGGCTAAACATATGAGCTTCAAATCACTGTGGTAGAGCTTTTCCCTTCAGAACGGCCTCAAAATACTGCCAAGCTATCAAAACTGATCGTTTAGAAACTAATTTCATGATTTTTGGAGACGGACTAATTTCAGAGTCTAAAATGGGAATTATGGGACCCGCATATGAAATTTTGGGTTTGACCCCCAAAACATGTTCCAAACATCACTCCAAGCTCAAAATTAAGATTTATAACACAATTTGGGGTGGAAAAATAACGCAAGACGATCAAACAATCAATTCCCACATTTTCAAACTAAGAAAACAAATAAGGCAGCCTCTTTACGCGTTGATTTCTGAAAAACAAAAATCTCCCAATCAAAACAAATTAAAATATGACGTTCCTTGCAAAAAAAACCACAATCTAGCCTCAAGAATCACTCAAAGTGGAGTTATATTGACCAAGAAACACGCTTCCAAAATTCAACAAAATTTAATTCCGAAAAATACTAAATCTGTAGCTAAAAATCAGTTTATTACCTCGAAAGATATGCCAAAAGCAGATTCTGAAACTTTCACGATGTTCTCCTCAAAACATCACACAAAATAGCCTCTGAAATCACCCAAATCGGATTTATATAGGTCAAGAAATAACTTGTCAAAATTCTTTAAAAATTCAATCCGAAAATGGACACTACTGCAATTAATATCATAATTTTTACCTGAATCGAATGCTCCAAATCAGTTTTCAAGCTCCCCAATGCATTCTTCATGGAAAATATCACACCATTGAGACTTTCCACCTTGCTTTTGACTTGAATGGATCTACTTCTCCGTTTGTCTTTTCAATCACCCAATTTGGAGCTATATAACTTAAGTTATGGGGTTTTAAAGTTGGAGAAAACCCAAAAAAACAAAGGGTTGTTGCTGCATTTTTTTTTTATTTTGGAAAATCCAAAATCTCTGATGGGGTGCTCGGAATTCATTCGAAATCCAATAAAAATAAACTAGATATGCTACCTCACTAAATTTGATGTTCTGGAATCAATGGCGTATTCAAAATTCTCATACGAGATCATTTTAATAAAAATGGGTTCCACACCCAAGAGCCATTTTAAGCCACATTCCACAACGGGCCTCGATATTATTCTAGAAGCCTCAGAAAGTGAACGAAGGGTAGTTCTAGACAAAATTCAACATTTCAGAACTAACCATACTGTCAAAATTTTTATTCGAGTGAGTTTTCAAAGAATGTTGACCAAAGTCAACCATAGGCTAACTTTCAAAGTCAAAAGCGCCAATGGCCCCAAACTCATTTGTGCCTCGATAGTCATTCCAACAGTGCTATTAGTCTAATTTGGTTATTCTGGAGAAGATGGAACCATCAGAATTTGAATTCAAGATCTCGATGACCCAAAACTTAAAAAGTCGCAACTAAACCAATTTAGGCCTTCCAAATACGAAAACAGACTCGGGACCTCTAAAAATTCAACCAACACTTCTTCTAGACCAAAAACCATCTCCCGAATCCAATGAAGTCGTCGGAATTCCATTTCGAGCATCAGAACTCCAAAAGTTGACCAAAGTCAAACCTTGGCTTAAAGTTCCTCAAATTTTCAACTCAAGGCCTCAAATCTTCGTTACAACTCCAAAACTAATTTTGTAAAGTCTCCTAAGCCAACCTCGACATTTTGGAGCTGCTGGAATTGACGGAATTATATTTCGAGACCCGTAGCTCTGATTGACCCCAAATACCACTTTTTAATACTTAAAGCTTATGAAACTCAAAATTTCCAAGGACTTAACTTTTCATAGGATTTTCTAAAAATCAACGCCCTATAATAATCAGAAACGACTCGGGGCATCTAAAGGGAGGGGTAAAATGGTCATTTTACAAAATTCCAAAAATGACCTTTAGGGTCATTACAACATCCACTATAAAGAGAACTTTCGTCTGCAAAAATAAGGACAAGAGTATACCTGGAGGGTCAAATAAGCTGGGGAACAGCTCCCGCATCTCCCGCTTGTTCTCCTATGTAACCTCCTCGATCGGATGATAGCGCTACTGGACCTTAATCATAGGGATGGACTTAGAACAAAGATGGCAAATATCTCTGGCTAGAATAGCAACTGGCTCCTCAACAAAAGTCAGGCAATCATCCAACTCAACAGAGTCATACTGAAGTACTTAAGACTCATCGGGAATGTACCGGCGCAACATAAAAATATGAAAAATAGGGTGTATAGCTAAAAATGCTGGTGGCAAAGCCAATTCATAAGCAACCTCTCCAACTCTCCTCAGAATCTCAAAGGGCCCGATATACCTAGGGCTAAGCTTACCCTGCCTGCCGAATCTCATCACGCCCTTCAAGGGCGACACCCGCAAGAATACCTAATCTCCTACCTCAAAGCGCAAGGGTCGATGCCTGCGATCAGCATAACTCTGGTACCTACTCTGAGCTGTCCTCAACCTATCCTGAATAACCCAAACTCTGGTTATGGCATCCTGAAGTAAATTGGTACTGTGCAGCCCAAGCCTTGAAGGCTCAAACCAACCAACAGAAGTGCGACAATGTCTACCATATAAGGCCTCAAACAGGGCCATCTGAATACTAGAGTGGTAGTTTTTGTTGTACACAAACTCTACCAAAGCTAAGTACTTCTCCCAATGACCCTTGAACTCTAATACACAAGCTCAAAGCATATCCTCCAGAACCTGAATAGTATGCTCTAACGGACCATCAGTCTGTGGATGAAATATCATACTAAAATCAACTTGGGTGCCCAACTCTCTCTGAAAGCCCCCCAGAAACTGGAAGTAAATTAAGATTCCTTATCTGATATAATGGATATCGGTACCCCATGCAGATGGACCACCTCCTAAATATAGATTTGAGCTAAATGATCTGCAGTAAAAGTAGACCATACTGGCAAAAAATGCACTGACTTGGTCAATCAATCAACGATGACCCAAATACCATCATTATCTCTGGATGATCGAGGCAATCCCATCACGAAGTCCATGGTAATCCATTTCTATTTCCACTCGGGAATAGGTAATCTTTGAAAGACTCCAACAGGCCACTAATGCTCGGCCTTAACCTACTGGCAACTTAAACAATGGGATACATACTCAGCTATATATCTCTTCATACCACACCACCAGTAGTGCTATCTTAAATCCTAATACATCTTTATGGTGCTCAGATGGATAGAATATCTTGAATCGTGGGCCTCGTGAAGGATCAACTGAATAAAGTCTCCAACTCTGGGAACACAATGGCGACCATTGAATCATAGTATGCCATCCTAATATATAGAAGTCTGGCCACCCTCACCTCGCAATACGAACTCTCGAAGCTCTACCAATGCTCCATCCTCAAACTGCCAGCCACTAATCTAGTCTAGTAGAGATGATCGAGCTCCCACAAAAGCCAAAGTTGGTCCAGAATCTGATTTTTCCAACCATACCATCCAATTAGACAAATACTGGATGTCCAAGGCTAGGGGTCGTTCCGCAGCAGACAAGTAAGCTAAACTACCCATACTCCCTATCATTCGGCTCAAGGCGTCCGCTACTACATTCGCCTTGCCCGAGTGGTAAAGCATAGAGATATCATAATCGACCAGTAGCTCAATCCAACGCCGCTGTTGAAAATTAAGATATTTCTGAATCATAATATACTGTAAGTTGCGGTAATATGTATATATATCTCGTAATGGACTCTGTATAAGTAGTGTCTCCATATTTTGAGCGCGAAAACTACCGCCGCCAGTTCCAGGTCATAGGTGTGGTAGTTGCGCTCGTGCACTCTCAACTGTCTGGAAGCATAAGGAATAACTCAGCCACACTGCATCAGTACACACCCAAGACCTATACAAGAAGTGTTATAATATACCGAAAAGATCTCTCCCTCAACTGGTAGAGTAAGAACATGAGTGGTAGTAAGCAGCTCCTTGAGCATCCAAAAGCTCGACTCACACTCCTCGGACCATACAAAGGGAATATCCTAATGGATCAAAAGGGTTAATAGGGCTACAATAGTAGAGAAACCCTCAATGAATCATCTATAATACCCAGCCAATCCAACGAAACTCTAATTCTACTTAACAAATGTGGGCCTATCCCAACCACGAATAGCCTAAATCTTCGCTGGATCCACTATGATACCCTCTCTGGACACCACATATCCTAGAAATGCCACACACTCCAACCAAAACTCGCACTTTGAGAATTTAGCATAAAGTTGTTGATCTCTCAAAGTATGGAGCACAACCCTCAAGTGTTGCGCGTGCTCCTCCCTAATCTGCGAGTATACCAGTATGTCATCGATGAATACAATCATGAAAGAGTTAAGATAAGCCCTGAATACTCGAGTCATAAGGTCCATAAAAGTTGTGGAGGCATTGGTAAGCCTAAAAGAAATCACAAGGAACTCATAGTGGCCATAGTGAGTCTGAAAAGCAATCTTAGGAATGTCGGCTGCTCTAATCCGCAACTGGTGGTAGCTAGACCTTAAGTCAATCTTAGAAAACACGGTTGCACCCTGAAGCTGATCAAATAGATCATCGATTCAAGGTATGGGGTAACGGTTTTTCACCGTCACCTTGTTCAGTTATTTGTAATCAATACACATCTGCATAGTCCCATCCTTCTTCTTAATAAATAAGATGGGTGCACCCCACATTGACACACTCGGGTGAATAAATCCCTTATGTAAAAGATCCTCAGGCTACACACTGAGTTTCTTGAGCTCTGCAGGGGCCATACAGTAAGGTGATATAGAAATAGGCTTAGTTCCCGACTTAAAATCTATGGAAAAGTCAATATTTCTTGCTGGGGTAGACCAGGTAGGTCAGTGGGGAAGACATCAGTATACTTCCTAACCACAGTGACTGAATCAATAGTAGGGGCTTCGTTGGACATATCACAAACATATGCTAAGTATGCCAAGCACTCGGACGCAACTAGCCATCGGGCCTGCATAAAGGATATGATCCCAGTCGATGAGCGAATATAAACACCCTGCCACAAGACTGGGGGAATACCAGGCATGGCTAATGTAACAGTGTTGGCATAATAGTCCAAAACCACATGATAAGGAGATATCCAATCCATGCCCAAAATAACATCGAAGTCCGCATATCAAGTAAAATAAGATCAGCCCGAGTCTCATGCCCCTGAATAGTCACCGCACAGGATCTACAAACCTGATCCACTACTAAAGAATCCCCTACGGAGTAGAAATATGTAATGGGACCTCAAGTGACTCATAAGAAATATCTAGACGTGGAGAAAAATATATAGACATATAGGAATACATGAAACCTGGATCAAATAAAGATAAAGCAGTCTGTTGACAAATAAGGATAGTACCTGTGATAACATCATTTGATGCCTCAGCCTCTTCCCTCGCCGGAGTATCATAGAAGTGGCTTTGTCAGCCTTCCCCATGAACATTCGCCCTACTACATGACCTGCCTCCCCGAGAACCTCACTGAATACCTTGCTGACCATCACTATAGTCGTAACCCCAATCTATACCTCCTGGTGGAGGTGGTGATACTACCATAGATCTACCTCGGCTGAGACACTCCCTATCCTAGTGCTCTAGTGAGCCACAATCGAAGCATCCTGAAGCTAAGCGACCCGTGATAACTCGTTCGCGGTAGGAAGGAAGCAGACCTGATCCCCTCAAGCTCTGCCCTGTGGTGGAACCTCCCAAACGGGGATGACTACTCTTAACTACTAGTAGGGCAGCCTCAATTGGCCGGCTGGACTAACCCTGCTGGTACTTATCCTAATAAAACCACTGGCGTGGCATTTTATAACTATCATGACCTCTAGAATGGGACCCACTGTAGCTACCCTGATGTTTGGGTCTCTTATTGCTGCCCTCTTAGGCCTGACGATGAATAATCTCGATCATGTGGGCATGATCCACCACATCCAAAAAAGAGCGGTTGGCAAAAACAAGGTGCCCGGTCCCCAAACTCAGGTAAGGTCCCAATCCGCACACAAAACATCATACCCACTCCTCCTCAGTGGGTAAAATCATAGTGGCATATCAGGAAAGCTGATGAAATCTAGCTGCATACTCTGCAATCGTCATATGGCCCTACTCCAATTGAGTAAACTGATCCAAAAGTCGGTCCCGAAAACTTCTAGGGTTATATCGAGCCAAGTAAGCCTCTGAGAACTAGGCTCATGTTAATGGTGGTGATCCAGTTGGTCTGGACTACAAATAAGAGCACCACCACTGTCTGGTTACCTGTCTAAATTGGTGAGCAGTGAAGTCGGCGCCTCTGGACTTCACAAGACCCAAGGAATGGAGCTGCTATTGATAGGTAGTCAAGAACTCCATGGCATCATTGCCAATGGTTCCAGAAATATCGGGGGTGACAGCCTCTGAAATACCCCTAACATATTTTGATCCTGTAATGATATCATACCCTTTGGAACTGCTGGTGGGGGTGCAATAATTGGTGGAGGTAGATGAACCTCAAATGCTGGCTGGACGAGCAGATCCCGCGGTGCTGGTATGCTCGCTACTGGGTCGGGGCCTGTGTTACAACCCCAATAGCTATGAGGAGCTGCACAATCGCTACCTGTAGTACTGGGGTTATAACTGGTGCAGCTGGAGGCTATGCTGGTGGTGGTGGTCCCTTTGGTAGAGTAAGAATAAGAGCGTCCTGATGCTCCTCTACCAGCTCTGCTCTATCTTCGGGTCGGGAACTGGTGTTGCTCCCCCTACCTGTCCCACGAGGATGACCTCTAGGCATGTCAGTCCTTGGTGTGTTATCACGACCGTTAGTACCGCACATATGAACCATTCCTGTGAAAGAATGGAACAAATGAGATTTCACAAAATCAATAAGACATAAATTATTCAAAATCATTTTATTTATCACTTAATATGTTTGATATAGTCAATTAACATTCAAATTATTCAATTAAGGTTAACTATGCTAGGAATTACTCGATTTATTGTATGTTATGAATAAATTACTATGTAATTGTATAAGATAACCACCAAACTCAAGTCTAAGTACTATAATACATAGTAATCACTTTATTTATCACTTAGTATGATTGATATAGTCAATTAACAATCAAATTATTCAATTAAGGTTGACTATGCATGCAATTACTTGATTTATCGTCTATTATAAATAAATTACAATGTAATTGTACCAAATCACAACCCAACTTTGTCACGACCCAATTCCTTCGATTATGATGACACCTACTATAACCCACCAGTAGGTAAGCCAACCCGTCAACTCGAAACTTTAAGTAATGGGTTTGAGGGCAGAAACTAAATAAGAGTGATGAATTATAAAGATAGGCAGAAAGAATAAGCGGAAGTAAATCAAAACATGATATAAACAACTAAAGATCACTCTCAAAACCTGGAAGTCACAAGTACAGAGCTACTACAAAATAAAAGATGAGTACTAGTCTCGAAAGTGGACCAAAAATATATATAACAAGTGACAAGTCTTAAAAGGCAAACGACGGGCCATCCATACTGAAGGAGACTGAAATCATCCAAAAACGTTGTTTGCTCACCCTAGTCTCCGAAGCTGACTCCAACAGGCTTGATTTATCCATGGCGATAGCTGGTGCTCGGTACTGCATCACGAAAGTAGATGTAGAGTGTAGTATGAGTACTAAGACAATAGGTATCCAGTAGGCATCATAGGCCGACTGTGAAGAAAAGGTAAAAACAATATGAAAAAGAGGAATAGCCTAAATAGGAGTCAACATAAACATCAAAAGGAGGAAAGAGTACTACATATCAGAACTACAGCTAACTATACCCAACTGGGCCCCCATAAGCCCAGTCGGGACACTCGTGCGCAAGTTAAATAAAAACCCGGATGAAGCCCTATAAGCCCGCCGAGTACACAGAATAGCTACAACTACCAAGGCTAGAAACCAAGAATCTACGATGTTAGAGCCAAAGTACTATATCATTTCCAAACCCAGAATCTCCAAGAGCCAATTGATCTAGGGGTGCCTTAGGGGTCAAGGTTGGGATTGGGACCAAGATGCTCACTCGAATGTTCAAAATGGCCAAGGCTGGGACTGGGTACCCGAATGCTTGCTATAATACATAAGTACAGTCGAGGCTAGGACTGGGTACCCGAATGCTTGCCGTAATACATCGGTATGATCGAGGACAAGATTGGGTACCCGGATGCTCGTCATACTAGCAAGTCGATAGAGGTCGGGGCTGAGTACTCGGATGCTCCCTGATAATTCAGAATGGAGGCCGGAACTTGGTACCCGAATGCTTACAGATAATTTATCAAATGATGCCAAACAATCTACTTCCCAACTAGAATACAACATTACCAAAAATCTTTTCTCAAATAAGTCAACCAATATGCCACCCAAATTGGAACCGGATCCAAAGTCAACGATCACGAAATCTAGCGTTGTTGGCATATCACGAAAGTCACGATTATACCGATTTATGAATGAGGATATTTTTAAGAGCAAGGGTAACACCTAACTAAGTCCAAACTACCAGACACTATCCCGCTACACCATTCTATAAGAATATAAGTCCACCGAAGCGACGCCGAGGTATCTAAATCAAGTTTACATCCCATACTAAGTCCAACATACTCCACAGTATCAACAACATGCTCATTCAACTCTCCTTATAATACTAACAAATAACGACAAGATACACATGCTTCTAAAATTCGAAAAACTTGATAACAACCTAAAACATGATTTCTAATAGCTAAAATATACAATCAAACTACCCAACCCAAATTCCAACTATTTCAACATGCTTTCACATATTGCAGCTCAATCTAAAGAAAGGTAAAACCATAGCCTACCTGTAGGCTAAATACACAAGCTTCAAATTACTGTGCTTGAACTTTTCCCTTTCGAACGGCCTCGGAACACTTCCAAGCTATCAAAAATAATCGTTTAGACACTAATTTCATAATTTTTGGACATGGACCAATTTCGGAGTCTAAAATAGGAATTGTGGAACCCGCATTGAAATTTCAGGTTTGACCCCCCAAAAAGGTTCCAAACGTCACCCCAAGCTCAAAATTAGGATTTATAACACAATTTGGGGTGAAAACATAACGCAAGACGATCAAATAATCAATTCTCACATTTTTAAACTAAGAAAACAAACAAGGCAACCTCTTTATGCGTTGATTTCTGAAAAACAAAAATCTCCCAACCAAAACAAATTATAACATGACGTTCTTTGCGAAAACCCCCACAATTTAGCCTCAATCATCACTCAAAATGGAGTTATATTGACCAAGAAACACGCTTCCAAAATTCAACAAAATTTAATTCTGAAAAATACTAAATTTGTAGCTAAAAATTAGTTTATTACCTCGAAAGATGTGCCAAAAGAAGATTCTGAAACTTCCACGATGTTCTCCTCAAAACTTCACACAAGATAGCCTCTGGAATCACCCAAATCGGATTTATATAGGTTAAGAAATAACTTGTCAAAATCCTTTAAAAATTCAATCCGAAAATGGACACTACTGCAATTACTATCACAATTTTTACCTTAATTGAATGCTCCGAATCCATTTTCAAGCTCCCCAATGCATTCTTCATGGAAAATATCACATATTTGCCTTTTGAATCACCCAATTTGGAGCTATATAACTCAAGTTATGGGGTTTTAAAGTTGGAGAAAACCCAAAAAAAACAAAGGGCTGTTGCTGCAATTTTTTTTGATTTTGGAAAATCCAAAATCTCCGATGGGGTGCTCGGAATTCATTCGGAATCCGATAAAAATAAACCATATATGCTACCCCAATAAATTCGATGTTATGGACTCAACGGAGCATTCAAAATTCCCATACGAGATTATTTTAATAAAAATGGGTCCCACACCCAAGAACCATTTTAAGCCACATTCCACAACGGGTCTCCATATTAGTCCGGAAGCCTCGAAAAGAGAACGAAGGGTCGTTCTACACCAAAATAAATATTTTGGAACTAACCGCGCTATCAAAATTTTTATTTGAGTGCGTTTTCCAAAAATGTTGATCAAAGTCAACCATAGGCTAACTTTCAAAGTCAAAAGTGTCAAATGGCCCCAAACTCATATCGATTGCCTCGATAGTCATTCCAACAGTGCTACTAGCCTAATTTGGTTATTCCGGAGCTGATGGAACCATCATAATTTCAATTTGAGATCTCGATGACCCAAAAATCGAAAAGTCGTAACTAAACCAACTTAGACCTTCAAAATACCAAAATGGACTCGAGACCTCTAAAAATTCAACCAACACTTCTTCTAGACCAAAACCCATCTCCCGAATCCAACGGAGTCGTCGGAATTCCATTTTTACATCGGAACTCCAAAAGTTAAGTAAAGTCAAACCTCGACTTAAAGTTCCTCAAATTCTCAACTCAAGGCCTCAAATCTTCGTTGCAACTCCAAAACTAATTTCGTAAAGTCTCCTAAGCCAATCTCGACATTTTGGAGCTGTTGGAATAGATGGAATTCCATTCTGAGACCCATAGCTCCGATTGACCCCAAATACCACTTTTTAATACTTAAAGCTTATGAAACTCAAAATTTTCAAGGACTTAACTTTTCATAGAATTTTCTAAAAATCAACATCTGATAACAATCAGAAATGACTCGGGGCATCTAAAGGGAGGGGTAAAATGGTCATTTTACAAAAATTACAAAAATGACCTTTAGGTTCATTACAAACTCAAGACGAAGTACTACAAATACATAACAATTACTTTATGTATCATTTAATCTGATTGACATAATCAATTAAAAACCAAATTACTCAATTATGATTGATTATGCGTTCAATTACTCGATTTATCATCTGTTATGAACAATTACTATGTAATTGTATAAAATCATCACCAAACTCAAGTCTAAGTACTATAATACATAAAAAATATTTTATTTATCATTTAATATGATTAACATAATCAATTAACAATCAAATTAATTAATAATGTGCTAAAAACTTACTCAGCAAGTGCAACAGTCCCTGAATTAAACAACTACTTGCTGATGAATTATCTTTGCAAGTCGCGGTATGATTCAGCAACTTCTGTACTTACTAAGACAAATTTCAATAAGTTAGGCAAACTGATCCAGCAACTGTTGTACTTGCTGGACCAATTCTTAGCAAGTAGGTAGTATGACTCAACAACTGTTGTACTTGCTGAGACAAATCTCAGTAAGTTACTAAATTTGTTGCAGCAACTAAGATACTTGCTATTATTCTTATGTATAAGGTCATCACTAAACTTATGTCTAAGTACTATAATACATAAAAATCACTTTATTTATCACTTAATATGATTGATATAGTCAATTAACATTCAAAATATTCAATTAAGGTTAACTAAGCTTGTAGTTACTCGATTTATTATCTGTTATGAACAAATTACTATGTAATCGTATAAGATCACCACCAAACTCTAGTCTAAGTACTATAATAAATAAAAATTACTTTATTTATCACTTAGTATGATTAATATAGTTAATTAACAATCAAATTATTTAATAATTTATTCAAAAACTCTCTTAGCATGTGCATAAGTCGTTGAACCAAATAACTACTTGCTAAGAATTGCTTTCAGTAATTATAACAATTGCTAAATTAGAGATTCTGCCTTCTAGTAATTTTTAAAGTAATTTTAGCAGTTGCTGACACAACTATATATTTGGTAAGATTTTTCACAGAAAGTGAAGAAGTTGCTTTAACAGTCTGCTGCAACTTTTTCATTTTTTTTCAACAAGTGAAACAGTTTCTTAAGCTAGCAGAGATTTTTCTCAGCTAGTGAAGTAGTTATTGAAACAATTTGCCTACTTGCTGAGATATTTTTCTCAACATGTGAAGCAGTTGCAAAAGCAGAAAACCATTCAAAATAAACATAAAATCCATATCAATTTTCAACAACATAAAATTTATATGAAATTTTTATAAACAATGATTCAGTAGAAACATCACTTACAATAAAATAAAGGTTCAACATCAAGCAATCATTCAAAATAACATAAAAGAAAAATATAGTTTGTCTCCAATCCTAAAAACATACATAAAAGCCATATCATTTTCAACAACTCACCTACTCACCCTATGGTGTCAATTCTTTTTTAAAAACGCCACTGTCCATTTCTATCACATCCAGCTAATAGTGTTATCACTCATCAAGGTCATAGGAGTTTGAGTAATCAAGTGCTCGATATAAGCAATGAGTATGAATCGCAAGCCGCCCTACTTTCATTTTTGGGAGAATCTTTCTTCCGATCATACTTTCATTCTTCATTGATCAGATTTGCATGCAAATTTGTGAACATTTCGAATTGCTTCAATAATCTATGAAATAACTCCATTAGTGGCACCATGAATAGATTGAACTCATATTCCGCAAAAATGGAATGTTTTAATCATAAATATTTACTACTGTCTCATCGATTACAAACTTGAGAGCGGCGATATATTTTTCTTTAGATTCATCAAAGTATAAATGTTTTTTACACCGATCCATGAGACTCGGCAGGAAAAGGGCTCAATTTCTTTGCAAAATGCCATGTAAAACTCACTAAACACATGTGTATTAAGATGATCCTTCAATGAAACAACACTCTTTTGCATGCTAGCATCCAACAACTAAGTATAAAGATCTTTGAAAGAATTATAGAAATTGAGGTCTAGAATTATGTCTATTAGGTCATAGTGTTGGGATAGTCTATAGGCCTTATTTGCATAAGACATAATATCTCATCTACATGATGCAATGATGAATATAAAATCAATTAATAAGTAAAATTGTTGCTACATGTTCAATATTTGCTTAAATAATTTAACCAAATTATGTATAACAGATGCAACAACTAATGCTGCAACATAAACACACAACAGCAGTTGCTACAACTATTCCATTAAGTTATTGCGGTAGGCACAATAATTGTTGTACTTGTTGTAATAATTTTATGAAAAGATTGTAGTATCTAATGTAGCAACATAAACACACAACAATAATTGTTGCATCTCCTGCAACTATTCTATTAATTTATTGCAGCAGGCACAAAAATTATTGTACTTGCTGCAATAATTTCATAAAATAATTGTAGAAACTAGTGCAGTAATATAAACACACAACATCAGTTGCTCTATCTCTACAACTATTCCATTAAGTTATTGCAGCAGGCAAAACAATTGTTGTACTTGCTATAATAATTTCATAAAATAATTACAACAACTAATAAAGCAACATAAACACACAACAAAAGTTGTTGCATCTACTACAACTATTCTATTAAGTTATTGCAGCAGGAACAACAATTGTTGCACTTGTTGCAATAATTTCATGAAATAATTACTGCAACTACTGTAATTGTTGTAGTAGCTGCAATAACTAAATGAACTTAATAAAATTATAATTTAAATATTAAATGAAATTGTAAAAAACTGTCATGACCCGATTCCTCAAGTTATGATGGCACCTACTCTAACCTACTCATAGATATGCCAACCCGTAAACCCGAAATGACAAGTAACGAATTTTAGGGCAGAAACTAAATAAGAGTGGAAAATTTTAAAAGAAACAGAATTGATAAGCGAAAACAAACCAAAACATTATGTATACAACTAAAGATCCCTCCCAGAACCTAGAGGTCACAAGTACAAAGCTACTATAAAATAAAGTATGAGTACAAGTCTCAAAAATGAACAAAAAATACATATAACAACTGGCTAGTCTCAAAAAGGAAAAAGATGGGCCATATATACTGAAGGAGATAGAAATGATCCCAAAACTACAAGTGCTCACCCTAATCTCCGAAGCTGAATGCAACATGCTCAATCTATCCATGATGGTAACTTGTGCTCGGTCCTGCATCACGAAAGTAAATGTAGAGTGTAGTATGAGTACCAAGACAACAGGTACTCAGTAGGCATCATAGGTTAACTAATAAGAAAAGGTAAAGACAATTTGACAATGAGGAATAAGCCTAAATAGGAATCATAGTAAGCATCCAAAGTGAAAAGGGTACTATCTAAAATACTACAGCTAACTATACCCAACTAGCCCTCATAAACTCAGTGGGGACACTCGTGTGCAAGTTTAAATAAAAACTCAGATGAACCTCCATAATCCCATATGGTACACAAAAAAGCTACACTACCAAGGCTAGGAGTTAAGCATCTGAGACACCAAGGACCAAAGAATCATGTCATTTCCGAAATAAAATCTTCAGGAACTGATGAACCAGGAATACTCTAGGGGTCAAGGTTGGGACTGGACCCAGATGCTCGCCTGAATATTTAATGTGGCCAAAGCCGAGATTGGGTACCCAGAGGCTCTCCATAATACATCGGTACTGTCGAGGCTGAGGTTGGGTACCCAGATACTAGCCATAATACATCAATACAGTTGAGGCTGGGGCTGGGTACCTGAATGCTCGTCATACTAGCAAGTGGGCAGAGGATAGAGCTAGGTACCCGAATGCTCTCCGAAGGAATGGATGCTGAGACTGGGTACCTGGAGGCTCATAAATAATTTTGTTCAATGGTGCAGAATATTCTTCTTTCCAACTAGACACTAATAGTTCTGAGAATCTCCTCCCCAATGAGTTAATCAATAAACCACCAAAGCTTGAAACAAAGATGAAATAAAATGATCACAAGGTCTAGTATCGCCGACGTAACTCAAAAGTAAAAATTATGCTACATTATGGATAAGGCTATTCATACGAGAAAGATTACCCCTAGCTAAGGTCAAACTACTAGACACTAGGCAACGACATCCTTGTACAAGGATCTAAGCCCGTCGGAGTGAAGTCGGGGTATCTAAATCAAGTTTACAACTTATACTAACACCAATATGCTAAAAAATATCAACAACATAATCATGCAACTCCCCTTACAATACTAACACATAACAGAAAGGATCATTTGCTTCCAATTACCCGAAAACCCAATGAAAGCCTAAAACATAATTTCTAACACCTACGATATAAAAATAAGCTACCCAATCCAAATTCCATCTATCCCAACATGGGTTCACACATTCCAGCTCCATATACAGAAAGGAAAGTTAAAGCCTACCTTAAGGCTGAACACGCGCGCTTCAAATCACTGTGCTGAAGCTTTTTCCTTCCGAACGACCTTGAGACATTGTCATACTGTCAAAATCAAAATCACAACATCGTTACAATCGTTTAGACACAAATTTTATAATTTTTGGAGATAGACCAATTTTGGGTCTAAAAATAGAAATGTAGGACCCAGAATTGAAATTCTGAAATTGACCCCAAAAACTAGTCCAAAACAGCACCCTAAGCCCAAGGATCAAATTACAACACAATCCGAGGTTGGAAAACAACACGAATCAATCATGCAATGAAACTCTCACATTTCAAGCTAAAAAGATGAATATGGTAGCATCTATAATCAGTGAGTTCTCAAAAATAATCTCTCCCATTAAAAAATAATTCACCATACAGTTCCTTGCGAAAAACCCCACAACTTAGACTCAAAAATAACCAAAAAGGAGCTAAAATCACCAAGTTTCAATCCTCCAAAATTAAACAAAAAATTACATCTCAAAAATGTATAAAAGAAATGGTTAAATTAACAACTTATCTCAAACAAAGCTCCTAAACAGGTTTCCAAGCTCACCAATGGATTCCCCATGTAATTTCCTTGAATTTAGACCTTGGAATTACTTAAATCGCATAAATATTGTAGGAGAAATCAAGTCTCAAAGATAGACTTCAAAACTGAAATTCGGACAAGAAGTAGCCTCAGGTGTCACAAAAGAGGACACCCGGTCATCGCTTAATTGACCTCCTCAAAGAGGTGGGCCTTGCTTAAGCTAGGACCCTATCATTTAACCGAGGGGTCACTTTAGCGACCTCTTGTCGCTTTAAAGACACTTGCCCATAGGTCCTAGGAACTTTAGCGACCTCCTGACCGCTTTAGCGGCGCTCACTTTAGCGATCATAAGTCACTTTAACAATGACACTAGACTCAGCTGGTGCAAAATGGACTTCGAATGTCCAAATTCTCCGATGAGGTGCTCAGGATTCGCTTGGAACCCCGTGTGTGCAAACAAGATATGCTACCCTACAAAATTCAACATTTCAAACTAAATGGAGCAGTTAAAATTTCCATACAAGTTCATTATGACTAAAAGTGGATTCGACACCCAAGGGCCATTTTGAGCTAAATTCCACAATGGGGCCTCGGAATTAGACTAAAGCCTCGAGAATCCAACGAAGGGTTATTTTAGACCCTTCGTTCGATTCTCGAGGCTTTAGTCTAATTCTGAGGTCGTAGCATATTTGAATAGGACTAGCGTAGGTTACTTTATTGTATTTTCATGGAAGGGGAGAGTCTCCCTCATTTATGCTTTCTTTAGCCGATTTGTACTGGGATGAGTCCTCTCATAGGTTTACTGCTTTCTAGTTATAGTTAACCCCTTTTTTGTACCGGGGATGAGTTAGGCGACCTTAGTAGGTTAGCCGACTTATGAACCAACATAGGATCGGAGGTAAGGTTTTATGTCCCCCTCCTTGTATTTTTACTTTTGTTATTTATGTTAAGGCTTGGGGGTGTTGCTCAACCCCTGACTGTGCACGAGAGGTGGGAGCGTCGTGTAGGGTCTGTTCCCATAAAAAAAAGGGTTGTTTTAGACCAAACTCAATAATTCGGAGCTAACCACGCTGTCAAAATTTTCTTTCAAGTGCATTTTCCAAGAATGTTGACCAAAGTTAATCATAAGCCAAATTTCAAAAGAAAAAGGCCCAAATGGCCCAAATTCGTACTGATTGCCTCGGTACTTGTGTCAACTATGATACTAGCCTAATTTAGTCATTCTGGTGCTTATGGGACCGATAGAATTCTATTCTGAGGTCATTTTCCTGAAGTTAAGACCAAATTCAACTTGTTAAGTTATAAAAGCTATGAAATAGGAAAATGAGTCTAAAACCTAAACGGACGACTAGGCAGCCGAGCTACTAGTGCCAGCAAGTCACGATGAAATAGAAAAAGTATTAGGAAAATAACATGGAGGTTTATTACAATATCCACTACTAACAGAACTTTTATACGCGAAAGTAAGGACATGGATATACCTAGAGACTCAAATAAGATGGGGAACTGCTCCCTCATATCTTGTTCAGTCTGCTAGGTAGCCTCCTCGATTGCATGGTGGCACCATTGAACCACAAGGATGGACCTAGAACGAAGCTAGTGAACATATCTAGCTAGAATAGCAACTGGCTCCTCAATAAAAAACAGGCGATCATCAAACTCAATAGAATCCTAATGAAGTATGTGGGACTCATATGGGATGTATCACTACACCACAAAAACATGGAAAATAAGATGTATAGCTTAAAATACTGGAGGCAAAGCCAGCTTATAAGCAACCTCTCTAACTCTCCTTAAAATCTCAAAATGCCCAATATACATGGGGCTAAGCTTACCCTGCCCACCAAACCTCGTGAAGACCTGTTCGAACATCAATTTAGAATTTTGGATCATATAAGAACCTGTTGATTGTAGTCTCTAATATATTCACTAGCATGCCTCGAACTGTGACTTCATTAAATGGCTATTTTTTTAATGCTAAAGCCCTCTTTTTCTTTTTTGAGATCCCCTTGGCTATATCATTTAACATTGAGGCCACATAGGCCAAATATAACTCCCGAACTAGATTTTCACCGTAATATCCAGGGTCTTTGGTCATCCACCAAAAATGAAGCTTGTAGAAGACGTCTTTGAGATCGGGTAGGGAGGAGAGGTTATCAGGGACCACCCGAACCTCTGGCATAATATCTCATTTACAAAATCCTATAAAACCTTTGGTTAGGCCATTTAAAAAGATATCATATTGGCCTGAAACCAGCAACCTATTTCTCAGAAAAGTAATGACATTTCAGCGTGCAATTGGGTCACTTTCCTTTGCATGGGAGAACCTCTCTAGAGTCAAGTTCGTCATCCCCAGCACCAATAGCACTCTCATCACCATTATCACTGTCCTACTCTCCAAATTTTGTATCATCCCCGTTTACCTCATTGGCCGAGCCTACTACCTTCTTTTCAGACTAGGAGGAAGTGGCCTCAACCTCGGCAGCTTCTTTGGATCTAGTCTTGGGAGGAGTGTGAGGAGAGATGTGGGTGTCTACCTATACCTCAGACCTACTGGATGCATTATTTCTCGACCCCTGCTTCAACTTATGATCTGACTTATGCTCCAATTCTTTGGATGTAGAGTCATGAAGGTGGTATTAGGAAGCGTTCTTGGTGCGGAGTCGTGCCATGGTACCTGCAAAAAGCCTAAGTGGTTAGTATTGGAACAACATAATGCGACGAATTAAAGTGGGTACTCCGACTTCACCATGATTCATACTAGCATGACTAGAACCCTTAAGAAATGATGTCGCTCAATTTATCATAGGGTGATCGCAAGCGAAAATTGAAAAAAAAATAATTTTTTTTTTGTAATTTTTAGAATCTCAGAAAACTATTAAGTTTTTCGGTACGGGAGACATTCACAGGCCGTGAAGGTCATCACGGATCGTGAAGGCTTCCGTATTTCCTTCCAGAATCAATGTCTCTGGGTGATTTGAAAAGTTTCTAAGTGTAGCAACCATGGAATAGCACCGCGGCCCATGATGAACTTCAAGGTTCGTAATGCCTTCCAGAATCAATGTCTTAGGGGTGCTGTGAAAAGTTTCTAAGTGTAGGAACCACGAAATAGCTCAATGACCCATAATGAACTTCATGGTCCGTAATGCCTTCAGTAATCCTATATTGGAAACTTTCAGTAGGGAGGACAACGGGCCTCTACCACGGATCGTGAAGTGCAATATGGCCCATGGTGAATGTCATCGTCCCCGACCTCTCAAGTCTACCATTAGCGAACACTTCTCAATTGCAACCCATTATTTACAACATTGGAAGTAAAACATTCCATTGAAACATATCAAACAACAAGTACATATTCATGTTCAAACTATTATATTTATGAACTTAACTCCAATGTCGCATTATCACAATCCGAATTTAAATCATCACATTTAATCGAAAAATCATAGAGACATGAAATATGAACATATTCTAGTTATTGAAAATCTCATTTTTCATCTCCTTATAGTCTTAACAAGATCACAGCATCAATACAAGAAATTGAAAAACATACTCACTTGATATGTTCAAAATCAACTACACCATTCCCGTTCTAAGGCACGCAACTACACCCACAAAACACTATTTGGACTTTGAATCTTTGGAAGGGGGAAGGGTTTTTTTTACCCCAAGGAATTTGGAGAGGAAGAATTTTGCCTATATCGTTCGCTGTGTTAATTCATATTGAGGGAGATGAAGATTGACTCAGATTTTTGGTGGAAATGGGTAATAAACCAAAAGCCCTAATTTATTTGAACCCGAGTCTAAACTGGGTCTACTGAATATTATTTAGCCAACTAGGCTTCACGACCCGTAGTGGTTAATCATGACGAGGACCACTGATCGTATTCCTCATTTATGTTGTGAGAGATGGAAAAAATAGAGGTAGTTTACCTGGGTTGCAAGGAGAAAAAAATGGTCTGTGAAGTCTTTCACGGACCGTAATCCCTACCGTGCTCATGGACTTAACAAAAAATGAGGGACCTTACCTGGGATTCACGAAAGGAAAAATAGTCTATGATGTTCAAAACGGAGCGTTATCCCTCCGTAATCCTAGAGTTCCTCAAGACCCTGCGCACTTTGCCTCACCACCACAGGATGTGGTGATCTATACGGACCATATAGGGTCCCGTGGTGGGCAACCTTGGCCACCTTTTAATATTTTCTCTGTCTTTGAGATCCTACACTTACTGAACACATCATGACACTATAAAACATTAAATAACAAAATTTAACTTAGCTAATATTAATACAATCATGGGTTGCCTCCCAAGCAGCACTTGATTTAACATCGTGGCACGACGCAGGTCCCTTGACTACTCAGACTTCATCAAGTTGGAGTTCTTCAACCACTTTAACTTCATCAGGAGATCCCAAGTACCACTTCACTCGCTAACCATTCAGTTTGAACATATGACAATCTAGATCTTTTATTTCAACTGCTCAATGAGAAAATACTTATGTGATGGTGAAAGGTCTAGACCACTTTGACCTTATCTTGCCTGGAAACAACCTCAGCCTTGAATTAAACAGCAACACTTTGTCCTCACTGCTGAATGGGCACTCCTTAATATGCCTATCATGGTATAGTTTCATCCTTTCTTTGTAAAGAACAACACTCTCATATGCGCGCAAGCAAAACTCAGCCATCGCATTGATTTTATCTAGCTTCATATGCACAACTTCATTCCACTTCAAGTTCAGATTCTTCAAGGCCCACAATGCCTTATGTTCCATCTCCACAGACAAATGACATGCTTTTCCAAACACTAACGGGTATGAGGACATACCAGTGGGTGTTTTCAAAGATGTCTGATATGCCCATAGAGCATCATCTAGCTTCCTTTCCCAATCAGTCCTGTTGGCATTTATAGACTTGGAAAGAATCTCTTTGATCTCTTAGTTTGACACCTCAACCTGCCCACTAAACTGGGGATGATATGGAGTAGCTATCTTTTGTATAGCTACTATTTGTTGTCGCACACCGTATTTTGCAAATAGAGTCGAAAAGATCTTATTGAAAGAATAGGAACCCCTATCACTGATAATAGCCCTAGGAGTCCCAAACCTGGAAAAGATATTTCTTCAATGAAAACCAGCAACACTCTTGCTCTCATTATCTGGTAGGGCGACAACTTCGACCATTTAGAGACATAATCAAATGTTACAAGAATGTACTTCATCGCATATAAGCTCACGAATTGCCCCATAAAATTGATGCCTCATACATCAAATAACTCTACTTCTAGGATTGGTGTCATAGGTAGCTCATAACGCCTAGATATATTCCCCTGCCTTTGGCACTTGTCACAACTCTTCACCAAGTAATGTGTATTTTTACAGATAGTAGGTCAGTAGTATCCACATTACAGTATCTTTTACGTTGTATGTCTCCCACTATGGTATCCACCTGCCTGTGATGAGTGAAGGGCATCCAAAATACTTAACATCTCTACTTCTGGGATGCACCTCCTGATAACATTGTCAGCACATATCTTGAACAGGTAAGGCTTATCCCAGAAGTACCTGCGAATATCATGCAAAAATTTCTTTCACTGGTGGAAAGTAAGATCTTCAGGCATAAGGTCATTAATAAAATAGTTAGCATAATCAGCAAACCAAGGAATGAGATCAAGAGTGGCAGCTAACACTACTTCATCTAGGAAGGAATCATCAATATCAAGATCATCCTTACCTCTATGTTTATCTTCCAGCCTGGACAAGTGGTCAGCTACTTGATTTTCACTCTCTTTATAGAGATAGGGGAGACAGTTTCTCAATCTCCTCTATCTTGGTCTTGTCAAACTCTAACCCCTTTTCAGAAATCTTGTGGCCTAGCACAATACCCTCTTTGAACAAGAAGTGATATTTTTTCCAGTTCAAGACGAGGTTAGCCTCTTCACATCTATGCAAAGCCATGCTAAGATTCAACAAACAGTCATTGAAAGTACTATCTACCACTGAAAAATCATGCATAAATACCTCAATAGTGTCCTCTACCATGTTAGAGAATATAGACATCATGTAATGCTGGAATATGGCAGGAACATTACATATCCGAATGGCATATGCTTGAATGCAAATGTGCCATAAGGATATGTGAAGATGGTCTTCTCCTGGTTTTCTGCTGCTATGGAGATCTAGTTGTAACTAGAATACCCATCAAGAAAATAGTACCAACCTCTGCCTGCCAACCTATCTAACTTTTGGTCTATGAAGGGCATTGGAAAATGATTCTTTAAAATTCATGCAGACTCGCCATCTAGTGACTGGCCTAAGTGAGACCAGCTCATTTTTATCATTCACGATGACTGTCATACCTTCCTTCTTAGGGACACATTGAACATGAGTCACCCAGTTGCTGTTGGATATGGTATAGACCACACCTATATCTAACAACTTAATGATTCCTTCTTTACCATCTTGCATAGGTGGGTTTAATCTCTATTGGTATCCAATATTAGGAATGCAATCCTCCTCCAACTGATTTTTGTGAGTGCAAATGATAGGATAAATACCTATGATATTAGCAATAGTCAAACCAATGGCCTTCTTATACCTCTACAATACCTCTATCAGTGTTACAACTTGTTCTTTACTCAAATCTACAACAATAATGACTGGCAAAATGTTATTCTTACCAAGAAATACGTACTTCAAATGGACTATGAATTCTTTGAGCTCAAGTACAGGTGGCTCCTCTATGGATGGTTTAGCAGGTGAAGTCGGTATGTTCTTTAAGTCAAGGTCAAGCTTCTTGGGAGCATATGAGTGTGAACCTACACCCTGCAAAACATTTATAGATTCATTGTACCCCTCAATACCATCACCATTAAAATTCATGATTACAGCTGCTAAAGGCTAAATAGCAAGCATTTTCTCAATGGGCACATCAGTACTCTTTACTTCAATATCGAACACATACATCACAGTCATATCCTTTGGCTGTTTCATGGAGGCATATACATTGAACTTGACTTTTTTATTGTTTAGTTTAAATATAAGTTCTCCATCCTCTACATGTGCTAATGCTCTACCAGGCACCAAAAATGGTCTCCCGATGATAATAGGAACCTCAAAATCAACCTGGCAATCTAGTATGACAAAATCAGTAGGGAAAATGAACCTGCCTACTCACACCAATACATAACAAAAAATTCCAATTGGATGTTTCACAGATCTATCTGCCATTAGCAGCTGCATAGAATTTAATTTAGGGGATCCCAAGACCAACTATCTGTAGATGGCTAGCAGCATTAAATTTATGCTATCTCCCAAATCACATAGAGCCCTTGCGAAATAGAAAGCACCAAAGGAGCAAGGTATGATGAATACACGCGGATCTTCCTTCTTTTCCACAAATGACCTTGTAGCAATGGAACTACAATGATGTAAATTATCAGCTGGCTCAAAAGAAACCATTCTCTTCTTTATGACCAAATCCTTCATGAACTTACCATAACCTGGCATTTGCTCTAGCGTCTCCACTAATGGGATGTTGACTAATATTTCCTTAAGCATTGAAATAAATTTCAAAAACTTGCCATCCTCGGCCTTTTTCTTCAATCTATGGGGAAATGGAGGTAGTGGCTTGTGAACAGGTGGCAAAGGATGAGGTTTCAATGCCTCTTTTAGCTTTGTACCATTATTCTCTTCAGTCTTTTTCTACTCCAATACTATCTCATCAGCCTCATTATCATCATCGAACAAAACTGCCTTATCTTCCTGGCCTACCCATCAATCTTAGATGTTGCATCCTTATCCTACTCAGTGCCTACAACAATAGTGTTAAAAAGTAACTTACCACTTCTCGTTGTCACTGCCATTCATTGCCCATCTTTCCTAGGATTTTACATCGTGTCACTTGGAAAAGTACCAATCTTCCTCTAATTAAATATTGTTAACAACTGGCCTATCTGATGCTCCAATGCTTGATAGAGGTGGAGTGTGAATCCACCAGCTAGCTGATATTAGTCATGTCGCCTCGCATATCTCTAACTCTAAATTCAGTTGCCTCAACTATTTATAGGACCTTTTCCATTATCTGTTCCAGCTTAAAGCCACCATTATTATTATCGGCTTACTCTCTATTCATAAGTAGCATATACAACCCATTTTTATCATTCTTGAAGTTGTCTTTGTTCTGCCACCCTCTTTGATCACAATATCCTGTTCGGTCATAGTAGTTTTCTCTTTAAAAGTTCCGACCTTGGTTCCTAAATTTATATGTCCAGAAACCCCCTGGCTATTTACAAACTTGACTTCGTTCTCATAATCAAAGTCTAGATCATCATATCGACCTCCTGTATCCACAGCTTTTACCTTCTCTAATCCTCCACCTAACAGGCGCTTGGTCAAAAAATCCATTTGTGTCCTTATGTGAGCCATGTATTTATCATGATTTTCTTCTTTTCTCTTTTGCTCTACTGACATCTCAAACGTAAATCCCTAACAATCTTCATCTCTTGTATACCAAGCCCTATTGTTCTTTGTGAGCTGATCCAAAATTATTATGGCTTCCTAAAATGTCCTGGCCATAAAGGAACCGCCACAAGCCGCATCTATCACTGGCTTGGTCATAAAGTTGCAAGAATTGTAAAATATCTCTTTCAAGTGCTCGTTAATCAAATTGTGATTTGGACACTATTTTAGCTTCTGCCTGAATATTTTCTAAGTCTGATGCACTGCTTTATTAGGTTGTTGTTTATGAGAATTAATCTCATCCTTGATTTGCATTATCTTGGAGGGTGGGAAAAACCTTTCCAAATGTGCCTCTCTCAACTCCTCTAAGTTGTGATAGATTCATATGGAAGTTCATTCAACTATTTCATTGCCTCTTCGAACAGAGAGAATGGAAACAAGAGCAGTCGTATGACTGATTGGCTAACCCAAGGAATTTCAGATGACTTGCAAGTGGTGATAAAGTTCATCAGGTGTTGGTTGGCATCATCACTAGATATTCCCCTAAATAGTCCCTTCAAGTTCAGCATTTGCAGTATAGTACTAGTGATAATGAATTTCACACCTTGAGGCTATAGTGGGAGGACGATAGCTTTAGTAGCCCCTGCACCATCCGTATCAGCATCATCATTAATAAGAGCAAAGATCTCTTCCCCACAAAGCTCCATTGAGTTCATCCCTATTGTGAACACCATCCCTTACTAGATTTTCAGCCAACTCTCTCTACCTTTGCACCTCACACTCTTTCACATTCATCTTTTGAATTGATCTTTTGCAGTTTAGGATGGTAGGGAAGTAGTGGTTGACCCTTGGTTTGAGTGTTTGGCATGCAGTATATGTTCCCTTTAAAAGAACAAACAAGAAACAAGTAAAATTAGGAAATAGAACTATAAACTGAATTAGAAACTAATGGAATATTTCAATGTTGTATTCCCGGCAATGACGCCATGTTGATAACACTCAATTACACCTCTTGAAATAGATATAGATAATCGTTAGAAGTATATTTTACCCAACTAAGAGTCAGGGTTGAACCCTCAGGGAATAAGCTGAAACAAGTTCTAAGCTATCACTATTCAACCATAATTACTACTCCCCTAAAATAAAGATGCATAAAGTAAAATGGAGTTTTTTTAATTTAACTAAGTAATCACGTAAAGATGTTATAGCAAAGTAACTAACAATTACGTTGTGAACAATATAAGAATTTAGCTACGATTGTAGTCCCCATTACATGTAACTTAATAGATAGTGCATATTCATGATATCGTTCTATGCATTGCAAAATCTAGCGACCTAGGTAACATCTAATTCACCTCCCGATCCTTTTTAAATGTATCTCATTCATCTTCTTCCGGTCTCAGAATGTATACTTTACTAAACCTCGCTCAAGATGTCAGAGTACTATCTCATCTCCCTCTCAAGTAACTTAGACAAAGTTTATCCCTTCTTTTGAAGTCAGACACTTTGAATTACTATTGTGATATTGCTTTTCTAATCACTACCTCTTTCCTGGGCAAGCAATGAATACGAGAAAGTTCTTAATGCGTGCACTCACTAAGAAAGACTTTTGAATAAAGAAATCACAATACATGCAAAAATAAATCTCAACTATTAATCCTACATTTTGCCTATTTAATTAAGTCGTTATGGTTCCCACAACCCTAGTTGTGGCCTTAGATACTCATACTTGTAAGTAAAAGAAGAAGAATTTATATAGAATTCATGAATTAGTACTTACGCAGATGAATAAGTCAATTTTGAATCAATCACACGAATCACAAATCAAGAATGAAAACCAAAATGGGATTTCAAGAATCAACCTCCAAAAGTAGTTAAGCATTGCTTCAATGTGTTCACAAAGTACTCAAAATAATAATAAAATGCCAAACCCAAAAAATAAAATAAATTCGGGTATTTATAGATATACTGAACCAAACCCTAAACCAACTAGGAAAACTGAAGCCGGCACTATTTACGCTCATCACCACGGACCGTACTGAACTTCACAGTTTGTGGTACTCTTCTTTGGTGTTTAACTTAGCTCATGCTATGTAGCTTTCATCTCTTCACCGGCAACCATCATGCCTCGTGGTGCTGACTATGATTCGTACTAGATTCTGTGGTGATAGCCTTTGATAATTTTCTACTTTCTTCCATCAACCTCTACAAGCAACCACTACAGTCTGTAGTGGGCTCCACGGACCGTAATGCGTTCCATGAAGTTACACTTAGCAAAAATTTCATCATTCTCCTCTTCACAGCTTTAGCATTATGACATCCACCATGGCCCTTGTAAGGCATTACGGTCCGTGGTGGGTTACATGAAGATCTACTTCAGCAGAATTTCATCAACAACTTTCTCTTTTCATAAGCACTAAGATAGACACCATGTCTCATGCAAAGCACTATGGTCTGTGATGGGGCTAGTATCCCTCAGTTCCTCAGTCAATAGTACTAAGACCCACCGAATCACCAAAACTCATGCACGACTTAGTTTTCCTACAAACTAAAAATAACACACATCATATCTACAAAAATATGATTGCAACACATACTAATTCACTATTTTGAGCTTCAAAAAAATTGTAAATACTCGACACATGAGCTGACCCACGAAACTGGTGAGCGGTAAAGTCGATGCCTCTAGACTCCACAAGACCCAAGAAATGGAGCTACTCCTGGACGGTAGTTAGAAAATCGATGGCATTCTTCCTAATGACTCCATAAAATATCGGGGGTAATAGTCCCTGAAAGACCCCAAATATCTTCTGCTTCTATAATGACATAACACCCTCTAGAACTGCGAGCGGGGGTGCAACAGCTGGTGGAAGTGGCAGAACCTGGCAGTGCTGGCAGAGCCCGCGGTGCTAATATATCTGCCACTAGAGATGGCCATGTGATATAACCTTTATAGCCGTGAGGTGCTGAACAATCACTACCTATAATGCTAGGATCATAATTTGTTCGGCTGGAGGCTGAGTTGCTGGTAGTGGCCCCTTCGGTAGAGGAGGAATAGGAGAGTCTAAGTGATATTTTATATGCTCAGGAGCTGTATTTAGATTGGGAGATGGTGTTTATCCCCTTCTTACACCATGGGGCCGGCCTCAAGGCCTGCCGAGCCATGGTGGATCATAGCCACTGGCGGTAATGCACGTAGGAACCATCCTTGCAAATGAGTGGAACAAATGAGATTTCAAGAAACCAATAAGATACAAATATTCACAAAATGATACAACATAGAGAATATTACTAATGACAACCTGTAGCCTCCCGAAGATAAGTTATGGACGTCTCTACAACCATCCGCGAGACTCTACTAGACGTTAGCTCTGTACAAGTGAGACCAACAAACTTGTGACTCTGATACCAATTTGTCACGACCCAATTTCTTAGGTTATGATGGCACCTTCTCTAACCCACCAGTAGGTAAGCCAACCCGTAAACCTGGAATGACAAGTAATAAGTTTGAGGGCAGAAACTAAGCAAGAGTGGAAAATTTTAAAACAAATAGAATAGATAAGAGGAAGCAAACCAAAACATGATATATACAACAAAAGATCCCTCCTAGAACCTAGAGGTGATAAGTACAGAGCTACTATAAAATAAAATAAGTCTCAAAGTGGACAAAAAATATATACAACAACTAGCTAGTCTCAGAAAGGTAAAAGATGGGTCATCCATACCGAAGGAGATAAAAATGATCCCAAAACACCAAGTGCTTACCCTAGTCTCTGAAACTGACTGTAACAGGTTCGATCTATCCTCAATGGTAGCTAGTGCTCGGTCTTGCATCACAAAAGTAAATACAGAGTGTAGTATGGGTACCAAGACAATAGGTATCCAGTAGGCATCATAGGTCGACTGAGCAGGAAAGGTAAAAACAATATGACAATGAGGAATAAGCCTAAATAGGAATCATAGTAAGCATCTAAAGTGAAAAGGGTACTATCTAAGAGACTACAACTAACTATACCAAACTAAGCCCCATAAACCCAACTGGGACACACATGTGCAAGTTTAAATAAAAACCCAGATGAACCCCCATAATCCCTTCAGGTACATGGAAAAGCTACACTACCAAGGCTAGGAGTCAAGCATCTGTGATGCCAAGGACCGAAGAACCACGTCATTTCTGAACTAAAAATCTCCAAGAACTAATGAACTAGGAATGATCAAGGGTTCGAGATTGGGACTAGGACCCAGATGCTCACCCAAATATTCAATGTGCCAAGGCTAGGACTGGGTACCCGGATGCTCGCCATAATACATCATCATAGTAGAGGCTGAGGCTAGGAACCCGAATGCTCACTATAATACATGATACAGTCGAGGCTAAGGCTGGGTACCTAGATACTCGCCATACTAGCAAGTTGGCAGAGGTCGGGGCTGGGTACCCTGATGCTCCTTGATGGAATTTCAGAATAGAGGCCGAGATTATGTACTCGGAGGCTCACAGATAATTTATTCGATAGTGTGGAATATTCTTCTTTCCAACTGGATACAAATAGTTTCAAGAATCTCCTCCCCAATGAGTCAATAGATAAACCACCAAATCTTGAATCATAGCCAAAATAGAATGATCATAAGTTCTAGTATTACTGACGCATCTCGAAAGTCACAAGGCAACTCATATAAGCAAGGTTACTACCTAGCTAAGGCCAAACTACTAGACACTAGACTGGTACACCATTCTATAGGGATCTAAGACCACGAGAGCATCGTCAGGGTATCTAAAGCAAGTTTGCAACATATACTAAGGTCAACATGTTCCACAATATAAACAACATAATCATATAACTCCTCTTACAATACTAACACATAATAAAGAGTATTATATGCTTCCAATTACCCAAAAACCCAATAAAAGCCAATAACATAATTTCAAATATCTAAGATATAACAATAAGGTACCTAACCCAAATTTCATCTATCTTAACATGAGTTCACACAGTCTAGCTCAATCTAAAGAAAGGAAAGTCGTAGCCTATTTATAGGCTGAACAGGCGCGCTCCAAGTCACTGTGTTGGAGCATTTCTCTTCTGAACTGCCTCGAAATGCTGCTATGCTAGCAAACAGAATCACAACGTCGTTATGATCATTTAGACACTAATTTTATAATTTTTGGAGATGAACCAATTTCGAGGTCTAAAATGAGAAATATGGGTCCTGCGTCCAGAACTATATAACTGACCCCAAAAACTAGTCCAAAATAGCACACCAAGCACAAGGATCATATTACAACACAATCTGAGTTGAAAAACAACACGAATCGGTCATGCAACAAAATTCTCACATTTCAAGCTAAAAAGATTAATATAGGAGCATCTATAATTAGTGAGTTCTCAAAAATGAGTCTCTCCCATTCAAAATAAATTACACCACGCAGTTCCTTGTAAATAAAACCACAACTTAGCCTCAAAAATTACCAAAAGAGGAGGTAAAATAGCCAAGTTTCAATCCTCCAAAAGTCAACACAATTTCATCTCAAAAATGACTAAAAGCAGTGGATAAATTAACAATTTACCTCACACAAAGCTCCTAAATAGGTTTCCATGCTCACCAATAGATTCCCCATGCAATTTCCTTGAATTTATACCTTGGAATCACTTAAATCGCATAAAAATTGAAGCTATTTCTGTTGACCAGCCACCGTCTTTGAATTGTTGATTGCCCTTTTTCTAGCACTTGATAGTGCCTTAGAAATCTATTTTCTCCTCTTTTTTACACCAATAGGAGTGTAAGGGTCTAAGATTTTCAAAGACGGAATGATACCTCTTTTGTATATCAATGTATTTATGGTTGCCTCTAGAATCTCCACCTTGGAAATCAAATGATTCATTTGTTCGGAGCATTTTTCACATTCACAAGAACATGAAGGCACCTTAGAGGTACCAACACCAACAGCCAAATATTTCCCCAAGGTGTAGGGAGTTTTTAGAGGACGTCGAACAGTCTCCCTAACCAGAGAAAATGACATTCTAATATCTTGACCACCAACAACACCAACACTACCACCAGCACCATCACCAACAGTACCAACACCAGAAACACCAGCACCATCACTACCACCAGCAACACCACCAATATAAAATATTTTTTGCTGAATCTTGTTGAATTTTTATTCGCACCACTGGCAAAAACTTCGTCAATAACTTTGGAAAGATCAAAATCCTTTTCGACCACAAGCATTATCCCTTTTAATAGTTGATGTTTCAATTAAATACTCTCGAAGTTTCTCAAGCTTTGGATCTAACTTGTCTTCTTCCAGTGGAAAAAATTCAGAAATAAATTTCATCTCCATCTCAGTGGTTGAAGAAGCTATCCATTGGTACATAATCTATGCATAAAAAATAAATATTAAGGAAGAAGTATTAATAATATCCAACAAGTATGATAATTACACTAGTTATTCTCTGTATCATTAGTAACTACTTTAACTGTTTCAGCAATTGTTATGATAGATACAACAATTGTTGTGATATATACAAAAAGTATTATCATAAATACAACAATTGTTGAGGCTAGAAACAGCAAATGCTTACATAAAAACTTTCGAGGCTAGGCAAGATAATTGTTGAATATTATATAACGGTTGCTTAGACTAGTAGAGAAATTGATCAATTTTGTTGAATAATATTCAATAATTATGAAAATTGTTGCCACAAGTTCCAATTTGTTGAGGTAGAAGTAGCCTGTCAAAGTAAATTTTAAGGGTATATAAATATAAAATGAGGATTATCCAGTCAGATGGAGGAACAAACAAACCATCAATTTTAATAGAAATATTTTTCTTTACATTAAGTCATCTAAGAATTCTCGGACTAGTTTCTTCATCAGATAATTGAGTCCAAAGATGGGGAATAACTTCAAATGCCTAAGCCTATATAAAATAATATCACCAGAGATAAAAATAATGAATAGTGAACTAAATATTAATAAAGATGAAAAAATATTGAATAATGTTTACCATGAAAGCCCAAAAAAAGCCAAAAAGATTTGTGGTTTTCCCTGTAGGGTTCAAATACTTCAACAGATATTCAATGGTGACTATGAAGCTTTCATGGCCCCATGAATTAGTATGAAATGCTTTGTGGTCGGCACAGAGCTCAATCCACTCAATATGAATTCTTGTACTTGGATAGCATGCACAATAAATACTGTGCACAAACCAGAGTAAGCACAGTGACTTCTTGCAACTTTTAAAAACTGCTTCGTACTTTAAAAGGACAATCAAATCCTTCTCTCTGAAACTTTTTCTAGGTAACTTAAGCAGTTTCTTATGCTTCTCGACAAACTTATAACTCTTGGATAACTTCTCCAACCTAGTAGCAACACTAAAAGTATAATAATTGCTTAAGCTTGTCATTATTGCAAATTCTTTCATGCCGAAACAAACTGGTATGCCACAATAATTTATCCAAATAACTTTTTGTTCATCACTAATTATCTTTCGCCGAAGAAGTTGATACGCCAAGCTCATTTGAAAATATGGAACTACTCCCTCACCTGTGTTCAAAAACATTCCAAATATACTAGATCAAAAAAACTTTTCTAGATTTTTTTCCGCAAGAATCTTTCTAAAATCATTGAAAGATTTTTCCATACCTAATCGAACAACGATATCACCTTTTAAATAATAGAGATGATTGTCCAACACAGTCTGCAAGTTATAGTCTGAAAATTTAATTATCATAACAACAGCTTCTGTTGAAGGACTATTAGGAGGAGAATAAGAAATAGAGGCAGAAGGGACATTGATATCATGATGAAATTTTGTTCTTGTTTCATCCAACACAACATCATCTAATTTGCTTTCTTGTTTTGAAGAAGAATTAGCCTTATCACATACATTTTCTACTTCTTCTTTTTTATTTTCTTGTTTTGAAGAACAATCATCTTTATTCATTGTTGATTGTTGTTGGGCCTCAAAATCCTCATCTTCTTGCATAGGGCTTGAGGATGTCTCACCATCTACCATTGTGGCATCAACCAATAAAGTTAATTTATTAGTAGATAAGTGTGCTTCTGTTTCTTTTGCTACTACTTCTGCTTCTCTTTGGGATTGATGCTTATTCTTCTAGATTTTTTAGGAGTATTGCTTAAAGTAAGTTTTCTTTTTGTTGAGCCATTTTATCTTCACATATGAGATAAAACACATAAATTAACACAAGTAGTTCTTCAATAAAATAGAAAAACAAATTACCGTACCTAATTTCATATTTTTTTTCAAATGAGTGATTTGCTACATAAATTTAAGGAGTTTATGCAGAAATAAGTTAAGTAGATGCAGCAACAACAACAACTTAAGGTAGCAATTTAAGAAATTAAAGTACAACTACTTAAGAAGTTGCTTTAGAAATACTTAAGTTATTACGATAACTTAAATGCAACTTAAAGAATTTAGTGTAACAATTTTAGTAGTTGGTACTGTAACACCTTAAGGAATTCTCAGTAGCAACTTAAGAGTTGCTTCATCAACTACTTAAGTTGCTCCAACAGCTTGTTGCAGCTACTTAAATAGTTGCAACTCAAAGAATTTACTACATCAGCTTAAGCACTTGCTTCATCAACAACTTAAGTTGTCGCATCAACTTAAGCAGTTGCTTCATCAATAATTTACGTTGGTGCATCAACTTAAGAAGTTGCTTCATCAACACCTTAAATAGTTGCAACACCTTAAGATTGCAACTCAAGGAATTTACTACATTAACTTAAGCAGTTGTTTCATCAATAACTTAAGTTGTTGCATCAACTTAAGGTATTTACTGAAGCAATTTAAGCAGTTGCTTCATCAATTACTTAAGTTGTTGCGACAATTTAAGGTTGCAAGTTAAAAAATTTGTTGAAGCAATTTAAGCGGTTGGTTTATCAACTACTTAAATTATTGTGACTTATTAAGAAACTAATGATTTTTCTTCAACAGCTGAGTGGGAGGGTACAACAAGTACCTCGTTGCTGAAAAAAATCAAACAAATTTTGAAATTGCTGTAGCAACTATAAACCTTTTTATTCTTATTTTTCTACTATGTCATTCATACATCATTTGTTTCTTCAGATTTTCATGAATGTCACATCATCACAATAATGAATACAATGAATTAGGGCAAAACACAATAATAATCAATGCATATTCTTCTTCTTTATTTTTTAAACTATGAAAACTCAAAACCCTAACTATTTGGAGAAATATTTACCTCTATCTCGATGAAAATGTCGAGGACAGGAGAAAAAGACGACGATGATGAAGAGCAAAATGCGAGATGAAAAAAACTTGAAGAACTTTTGGACAAGAAAGGTAGGAGATCTTTGGACGGTTCTTTTTTTTTGAAAGAGGAGGAAGACGGTTGAGTCCTTTTTCGGAGAAGAATGACTGATTTGAAATGGTGTTAGTTGAGGGGTCCTATTAGAAAAGTTTGTATTTTTTAAAAGTTTAACAAGTTTTAAAATTACACTTCACCCCATTTAACTTAATTCCTTAATTAGTAAATATTTGACTTGGCTTTGGTCAACATGTCACATTTTTTAATTGGACTTTTTTGTCACCTGTGACACAATTTTCTCCGGTCTCTTTGTATTTTTAAAAAATTAATTATAGACTCTCTTTAAAATGTTTTAAAACAACTTTTTCTCTTTCATCCTCATTCTTCTTTCCCCAAATTTGTTTTTTTACTCCTAAGTTATTCCATTCCTTCATCTTCTATGTGTTTTGATTGTTGAAAACATGAAGAAGGAGCTGGAATTTCATTAATGATCAATAAAAGAGCATTGAAACTTTATTTCAAATGTTTGGGTTATCATAAACGAGCTCCGTATTAAGGAAAATTCAAATCTAACATTTGAAGAAATTTGGGAGGTTTGACATCGTTTTATATAGATTTGCAGTAACTAACGAGCTATGTTTCAAGTGATGATATCTTAAAAGAACTGGAACGTCAAGGAGAGTTCATATCAAAAATTCGAAGTAAATTAGTTGAGATTCGACATGATTTCATATCGAGTTACAACAGTTATTCATCTCAAACGAAGAAGTTGATACTATCAGAAGCAGTATGTAATAATTTTATTCAGCATTATAATAAATAGATATGAGATTTGAACTCAAGTGAAGAAGATTGTAAAATAATATTGAATGTGAAAATCACAATTTTTATGTCTCTCTTCTTATCTCTCTTCACTGGGTATGTTGTTGTTATTACCTCTCTACGTGAGACAATAACTTGATTATATAGTTGTGCATGCCTTCTCGATTTAGATTGCAATCCTACTCTAAGTAATATAATTAATTTTAAGTTATGTTAATATTAAATTACTAATTCTGGCATAATTAGACTCTACTATACATTCTATCTATCATCCTCCCTCAAGCAAGGGTTGACAATGATATTACAACTTCGAGCTTGCTTCAGATTTCATTCAAACGGATCTTGTATTTTCTGAAAAATAATATTATCCACTCAAAGAGTTCTTGGGTAGAGGCAGTCAATACATCAGGTTATCTTATTAACAAATGTATGATTCAACCAGTGCTATAGAAAACTCTCAATGAATTACTAAAAGGTAGAAATCAAATCTCACCTATGTCAAGTCTTTTGGATACAAATGTTATGTATGCGATAATGAAAAAGAAGCCCTAGGAAAGTTTGATGAAAAAAGTGACAAGAGAATTTTTCTTGATTACTCCTCTCATAGTAAGGCCTCTCAACTTACTCTGGCTCCGGGTCTTTCCTTTCTATTCCTCTGTAAGCAAACCATGGGAGCTTGGAGGGCGGTATTTGATTTTTACTGATTGAAAGCATCTCTATTTTTTCCCTCCTGATCAAACTCGCCAAAAAATCAATAAAATTTTCTTCTAATTTAATAATTACAATAACTTTTTAATTTATAATTCTCATTAATAAAATTACTTTATACCAAAGGTCTTTTTTATACAAACTAAAAGAAATCTCAGAACCTAACTATGCATCTAAACCAACAACTCTGTATACTTTTTGAGTTTTAATAGTCATTAATAAAATCAGTACATAACTATGACCTCCTGAGATTTATATAATCCCGACTTCTTACCACGAAAAATAACAAACACCATCAATCGATTTGAGAATTATTTTACCATCAGTTTTTTTTTCAAAGTCATCGAATGTTGATAGGATGCATCATAAAATTTGAAAGTCTCATAGATGTTACCTTTGACCCCAATAACCATTGGAAAATTCACTCCATGAATAGTACAATCCTGGCTTCTTGCCTGAAAAAATGATATATATTTCTAAAGCGCTACTGTTTTCTAATGAACCATTGTTGAACAATTCTTTCATCTATTCCGTCCCACTTACTAAAATAAAAGAGGTTAAGAGATGAAGAAAAAATATGTATTATTTATAAGGTATATGATGGCATCCACATTGGCATACTTTCATTAAAATTGACGGACTTCAATGAAAATCAATAAGGGAAAATCACCTAAATGTACAATATTCAAAAAATATTTACCATATAGAGCAACATAATTATTTTAACCATATATAGCAAATTATTTGAATTAAATTAACTCTCACCCGCTATTTTCTCTTCTCCTGTTTCTCTCCAAATTTGCTACACCAATATTCTCTCCAATATTCTCACCCATAATTTTCTCCAAAATTAGGGCAATACTTAGCTTCATAGCTTCTCAACCACAACTTTCTACAATATTTGTACTCCAATTTTGGAATTAAGTGATGTGTATTCGGTGGAATCTCACTTCTCAGAAGAAAACTTTTTGTTCTTCATAGTCAAAAAGAGGAAGAAGCAAACATGACCAACAAATAGGACGATATTCAACAATATTCATGCGAAATTTTCTCCATTTTTTTTATTTTTATTACTGATTTTCATTTTTTTGATTGCAGCGATTACTTGTTCAAACTATTGTTAATCGGCGATTTTTCTGTCGGCAAATCCTGGTTTCTTCTCAGATTCGCCGTATATTCATCTATTTAACTTTGATCTCCTGTGTTTACAGTTTAATTCAAGTTTAACGTGAGTTTAATTCCTTTGTTGTTCAACTTTAATTCATTTTTGTGGCCTACAGATCACTGAAGGCTGATTTTGTTAGATACATGTTTCATTCATGTCTAATACTCTTCTAATTCAAGTTTAATTCATTTTTGTGGCTTACAGAGAAGGCTGGTTTCATTAGCTACAAGTTTCAGTCATCTCCGATTCTCTTTTAATTCAAGTTTAATGTGAGTTTAATTCCTTTGTTGTTCAACTTTAATTCATTTTTGTGGCCTACAGATCATTGAAGGCTAGTTTTGTTAGATACATATTTCATTCGTGTCTAATACTCTTCTAATTCAAGTTTAATTCATTTTTGTGGCTTACAGAGAAGGTTGGTTTCATTAGCTATAGGTTTCAGTCATCTCTAATTCTCTTTTAATTCAAGTTTAATGTGTGTGTAATTCCTTTGTTGTTCAACTTTAATTCATTTTTGTGGCCTACAGATCACTGAAGGCTGGTTTCATTAGATACATATTTCATTCGTGTCTAATTCTCTTCTAATTCAAGTTTAATGTGTGTGTAATACCTTAGTTGTTCAATTTTAATTAATATATTGTGGAGAGGCAGGCCACTTTTCTAGGGAATGCACTAGCCAATCCGTGAACTGATCATGTATATGATCTTTCTCTTTTTTCTATCCATCCTCTAAGTACTTATTTTCTTTGCAGTGACATGTTTTTCCAGTTGTTATTTGATTAGCTATATGATCAGTTAAATTTTTGGTTGATGAATTTATATACAAGTGTATAAAAAACTGAAGGTTCAATTCTTGCACTTCAGGAAAATCTTTTATGCTTATAATAAATATGATACTATATACAATACATAGAGACACTCATATATTTGTGCTTCATGGGAAAAACTTGAGAATTCACATGATGCATGATGCTGATTAAGTTGAGTGACTTCAATTGCGAGCCTGATAATAAGTTTGTCCTACTATATTGCCCTTTATTTGGAATCTTTGTGATCTCTGTTTGTGTTTATATTTCTATTTTTCTTATTTGTTTGTCGAGAATATACTACTTTCTTGGTCAAAGTAATAGTGACAACAACATAGCCAAACAGAACATTGGTTTTATTTCCAAATCAGCATTTTCATTGGCATCTTCAAAAAAATATGCAGGAGAAAAATATGGCTAATCTGGTTGTGCTACTTTACTTCAATGGATGATGAGATTCTAGCAATAAGTATATTAATTACTTGGCAGATGGTGTGTTGATAAATACCAATTCAATATTTGCTAGCCTCGTTTCTGTGATTACTGCTCAATTGTCAATAGATACATCATCAAGTAGAGTTGAAATTAGATATAAAATTGATGAAAGGTCTCCTCCAATTCAAATTCATAATGATATGGGAGTAAAAGTGTATATTGAAACAAAAAAGGAATACAGATATGTCAAAATACCCTTTATGTGTCACAACCACTGAATCGGTCAACTTGGAGAGTGATTCCACCTTAATTCCAATATTATGTTCAGACACTTCAGAAGACATAAGGATTACATACAATTCATACTTTTCTAATGCATTTAGTGGTATCGGTGATGCGTTGGAGTTAATTGGCTTTGGATCATGTGAGGAAGTTGATGAGCAAGAAGAAATACAACCAGGCATCATTATTAACCCCAACCAATCTTTTTTTGAGAAAAATCAAGTTTACAAAAATAGATATGTCCTTACCAGTGCACTAAAAAGATATTCCATTCTTAAGCACTTCGAATTCAAGACATTGAGATCAAGCTCAATATGGTAAGACTCAAATTCAAGTTAGTTTATACTATTGATTATCTATTAATAAAAAAAATTCAACACCTATTCAATACAATGCCTTGGAGAAAACTGTAGTTGGAATTTACATGCTTCAAGCATGAACAAATCTCAAATGTTTGTTATTAGAGATTTTGAAAGAGAACACACGTGTTTGTTGCTACATAATTCATTATCGGAAAGACAAGCAATAAAAACAGTTGTTGGGAGTATTATTGTTGACAAATGTATTGATTTAGATGCCAACTACACACCAAGAGATATACAAAATGACATGTTACACGAATATGGTGTGTGGCTCACATATATGAAAGCTTGGAGAGCTAAAGAAAAAGCTCTTGAATTAGTCCGAGGTGATCCAGCTCAATCATATGCAAAGTTGCCAAGTTACTTTCACATACTAGAGGCAACTTACCCTGGTTCTTATATAAGATTGCACAAATCAGAGGATGACCATTTCCTATATGCATTTGTAGCTCTGTTTACATCGATAAAAGAATGGGAGTATTGTACACCAATTATAGTTGTTGATGGAACTTTTCTAAAAGGACAATACAAAGGGACAATGCTAAAATCTAATACCTTAGATGCAGCAGGTGAGACTTTTCGAATACAATACTCATGCTTTTATAAATAAAATTCTAATTTTAATTTGTATTAAAAGTCTGCACAATGTATTAAAAGTGTATTACACATAAAACAAAAATGTATTAAAAATGTATTAAACATTATACTTGATGCAGGAAGTATACTGCCTCTTACTTATGCCATTGTTGATTTAGAGAATGATGCATCTTGGAGGTGGTTTTTTGAATAATTCAGAGAGGCATTTGGTCAAAGATTAGAGATGTGTATCGTTTCAGATAGGCATGCAAGCATTATTAAGACAACTTCAACTGTTTATGATGAAATACCTCATTTCACGTGTATATGGCACTTTTTGCAAAACATAATGAAAAACTTCAAAAAGAGTCAGCAAAAGGTAACATAATTGTTCTACTCTATGGCAAAAACATACACCACGGTAGAGTTTAATTAACATATGGAAATTGTTGACAAGATAGACAAGAGGATTAAAGACTACTTGTTGAACATTGGATACAAAAAATGGCCACATGTTCATACTCAGGTAAATAGGACTTGGATGATGACATCTAACATTGCAGAATCAGTCAATTCAAGAACAAGACATGCCAAAGTTCTTACATTCTTGCACCTCCTAGAATTCATGAGACAACTTGTTCAAAAATGGAATAACAATAATAGGTCAAAGGCAATATTTTCACGATTTTACCTTGGGAAAAAGTATGAAAAAATTCTACAACATAACAAAACTGCATCGGAGAAATTAAGAGTATGGTATCTATAAATTTCTTTTTGCTAATATATTTTCTTCTGATTCACATGTAATATCTCTCTTGCTTATATTTCTTCTTATTTTTTATAGGTTAGGGAGACAAATGAATATGTGTATACAGTACTTGATGGCATTACATGATTCACGGTATGTATTCAACAACGTACATGCACATGTGAGAGATTTCAATTGGATGAGCTGCTATTTCCACATGCTTTGGCTGTTTTAACAACAAAACACACTAGTTATGAAAAATATTGCTCTGATTTGTACACAAGAAGGAATTTATTGTTGACATACAAGTTTCACTTGAATCTCCTCCCAGATGAAAGCACCTGGAATATACCAACACACGTTCTTGAAGAGGTTGTACTTCCACCACTTGGAAAGAGACCTCCTGGGAGGCCAAAATATAAAAGACACAAACAATTGAGAGAAGATGGATTCAAAAAATCAAAAATAACATGCAGCTATTGTGGACAACAAGGTCACAATAGGAATACTTGCAAGAATATTATGCCTTTGGATTAAGAATAAAGAATGACATTTAAAATAAAGAATAAACTCTATTTGTTTTAGGGCATTAGTTTTCTACAAGAATTCATTTTTTAGTTCAAGTTTAATTCATTTTTGTGGTCTATAGATCACTGAAGAATTTTTCATTAACTACAATTTTTATTCGTTCCTAATTCTGTTCTAATTTAACTTTAGTGTGTATTTAATTCATTTTTAGTTCAAGTTTAATTCATTTTTGTGTTCTATGGATTACCGGAGGCTTTTTCAATAGCTACATTTTCCATTCTTTTCTAATTCTCTTCCAATTCAACTTTAGTGTGTATGTAATTTATTTTTGTATTTTTATGATCACTGAAGGCTTTTTCATTAGCTACACTTTTCATTCGTGTCTAATTCTATTCTAATTCAACTTTAATATGTATATAATTTATTTTTTATTCAAATTTAATTCATAATGCAGGTTTCATAACACTACTGAAACACATCACTGAAGGCTTTTTCATTAGTTATAATTTTCATTCGTGTCTAATTCTCTTCTAATTCAACTTTGGTGTATATGTAATTCATTTTTAGTTCAAGTCTAATTCATTTTTGTGTTCTATAGATTACTGGAGGCTTTTTAAATAGCTATATTTCCATTCTTATCTAATTCTCTTCCAATTCAACTTTCGTGTGTATATAATTCATTTTTGTGTTTTTATAGATCACTGAAGGCTTTTTCATTAGCCACACTTTTTATTCTGTCTAATTCTATTCTAATTCAACTTTAATATGTATGTAATTTATTTTTTATTCAAGTTTAATTAAGTTTTTATTCAAGTTTAATTCATAATGCAGGTTTCAGTTTCATAACACTACTGAAACACATCACTGAAGGCTTTTTCATTAGCTACAATTTTCATTCGTGTCTAATTATCTTCTAATTCAACTTTGGTGTGTATGTAATTCATTGTTAGTTCAAGTCTAATTTATTTTTGTGTTCTATGGATTACTAGAGGCCTTTTCAATAGCTACATTTTCCATTCGTGTCTAATTCTCTTCTAATTCAACTTTAGTGTGTATGTAATTCATTTTTAGTTCAAGTCTAATTCATTTTTGTGTTCTATGGATTACTGGAGGCATTTTCATTAGCTATAATTTTCATTCATGTCTAATTCTCTTCTAATTCAACTTTAGTATGTATGTAATTCATTTTTGTATTTCTATAGATCACTGAAGGCTTTTTCATTAGCCACACTTTTCATTCATTTCTAATTCTATTCTAATTCAACTTTAATATTTATGTAATTTATTTTTTATTTAAGTTTAATTCATTTTTATTCAAGTTTAATTCATAATGCAGGTTTCCGTTTGATAACACTACCGAAACACTTTAACATTAACGTAGCTATGTATTGCATTATAAAAAAAGAAGATATATTTTACATGAACAAAAAACTATATTAAAAGTGTATTTTACATGTACAAAAATCATTTTAAAAAGGATAGCACAAAACAATCTTCAAAACCTAACTAATATATCAGCTATAAACTGTTTTTAGACAATATAGTTTTCATAGACATTTTAACTAATAAAACTACATTTATTCATTTATGTGGTCTTTTGTCTTCACTTTGAATGTTACTCTTTTGCTTCTTCACTGCATATTCTCATAGTAGAGCCCCAAACCTCTTTCGGAGACTGTCTGCACTTAGTTGTTGATTTGCAATATCCTGGCCATTGCTCACTAACTCCGCAAATGCAGCCACAAAAACTCCACAGTCCCTATGAAATTTAAGATATAAAATTATTATAAAAATACTATTGAGTTTAATAAGACCAATACAAAAGATAGTATTTATTTGATAAACAATTAAACTTACAATGAATCTTCTTGTTGTCTTGAAATCCCTTCAGTTATGAACTTACATTCAATTATCTCAAACTCATTTTTTCCATTGTATTTAGGTAATTTCTTCAATTCAAGAAGCTTATCATAGAACTTGACCACACTCAAGTAGTATGGTAAAACCGATGAAATCATGCCAGCAGCATTTTAAGTCAGAAAATTCATCCCTCTCTAGCCGGAAATGAATCATACACCTTCAAACACCTTTCAAGAATATCAAACACAACAAAAATCCAATGATAACCCTCTTTAACATTTACTAGAAAGAGAACATAATCCACTTTGTCCCATGGGGTGCTTTCCAATAAATGGCATCCGCATATATACTCAATAATAATATCTGAAGTTTTGATTCCAAATTTCTTCTTATTTTCATGAGCTTCATAAAGTTGAAAATAAGATTGAGCAATCTTTGTCTTGAATAGACAATCAGTAGTTGTAAATCGAATATTATTGTTGGTTTCATACTTCCCCTTCTTTCTAATATAATAAAAAATGATGTCAATATGCTGCAAAAGATTTAAAATGATGTCAAGTCTCAGATAATACTTCAAATCTGTAGCAAATGTCAATCAATACAGTGAGCTCATTAAATCTTGACAAGAAAAATGGGAGAAGAAGTTGATTCAGAAAAATGAGAGTGTTCAACTGGAGTTTACATAACTAACCTCATCATTCCATGCTTGACCAGAATGTGCCAATTTGAAAAACCATTCTTTTGCTTGTACATTGCAAACACCTAATTTAAATGTTGGCTTGAGGACATTAACAACATCTGAATACGGTTTCTTTCCCATTTAAAGCATAAAAAACTAAAATTTTCAGTCAGTTAACTCATTTAAACTAAAGAAATTTTTTGACATATAAAACAACAAACATAAATAAATTACCTCTTTTTTGTACCCGTATAAAGCCACAAATTGAATGAATCTATCAAATCAGATTCATCATCTACTTCGATTACAAGTAAAAATGGATGTTTTATCTCAAATATTTGATGTGTTACACATAAAGTCCCTCTAGATTCAAAATGTTGTATATAAGGAGATTTAATTGACTTTCCTGGAATTTATTTCCTTGCACGCTTCCTCAGTGTCGCTTTCTTTTTATTTTCATCAACGGTTGCTTTCTTTTTCTTTTTGTTTTCCTCAATAGTGGCTGCCTTTTTCTTTTTGTTTTCCTCTACAGTGGCTTTCTTTCTTAGATATGATACTTCTGCCTTATAGATCTGGGAAAGATCTTCAGCACACAACATGAAGTCATCAAGCGTTTGAGGAGTTTTTTGACAACCCTTTACCGCATCGGCATCAGTAGACGCACCACAATCTAGTTCACCTTTGTTAACTGCACTACCATTAGGTTGTGCCTTAACTGAATTAAGATCAACAGCCTCTTCTCCTATATACAAAATAAATCTTTTAGTAATGCATTAAGGAAGGAGCAGGTAGAGTAATTAGAGATCAAAGAGGTTTATTTGAACTTTCAAAATAAAGCTAATACTATTTATATCAGCAACAACCTCAGATAAAACTTGTTCAATAGCAATTCCTGCAACATCTTCATCTGTACAAACATGAACAATTTAAACAAAGTTGAATGAAAGTATATGAAATATATATTATATTTGTATTAAACCCTTCATTACCAATTTTCCTTTCAGAATTCCCAACAGTAGCAAATTTAACGATAGCTTTACACACTTGAGATTTTTCATGTTGAGCTGATTCTACAACTTGAGTGTCATGCCCTATTGACACATGTATTGATGCATCAATACAAGGAAAAAATGTTGTGTGTAATTAAAATATATTACAAGAAAAGCATGTGAATAAAAGTTTGGGGAAAAGTGGAAAACTAATCAATTTTGACAAATAATGTTCTATGTTGCTCGGACTCTTCAAAAATATAGTTAGGTGCGTGTCGAATCCTTCAAGAATAGTATATTTTTGGAAGACCCAACATGGGTGCGATAACATTTTTGGAGAGTCTAAGCAAAATAGGTCATTTTTGGTTCCTTAAGAAGAGTAAGAGAGAAGGAAGATGGAAAAAGCCAAATGGATAATTACCCAACTATTCTGCTGTTATTACAATTCCCTAATTTATTTCACTATCAAACTTGGAAAATGGATGACACCTATCCACTTTTACTTTCACTCCTCTTTATTCCAAGTTACACATAGAATTCGATAAGTATAAGCATTTCCATTATCATGGGAACATATTTTAGCTAGAATAGAGAATTTTTAACATATTAAAAATCTCCAACTTCAAACAACAAGCTCTGTTACAATGAAAAATCTCTTCCATCTCATTTACATCCAATTTTTCTATTCAAGATACTTTAACCAAATTTATGGAGTGAAATGGAAGACTATTAACTAGACACTACATTAGAGAGTATGGAAATCACTAAAGCTAAACTATTTATGACAGTGCTAGTCAGTGTCACTTGAAAACTATAGTACACAAACAATTTTAGTTTGGTAAAAGAACTCATCCACATTAGCACAGAGAATACAAGCACGCAATCCACTATTCAGCTCCGCAATGCCTATGATTATGAATAGTAATACTAGCAGCTAAACCATATACAACAACAACATACCCTGTATATGGGGAAGGTAGAGTCTTCACAGACCCTACCCCTACTTTGGGAGGTAGAGTCAACTTTAGTGTGTATATAATTTATTTTTGTGTTTCTATAGATCACTGAAAGTGTTTTCATTAGCTACACTTTTCATTCGTGTCTAATTATATTCTAATTCAACTTTAATATGTATGTAATTTATTTTTATTCAAATTTAATTCATTTTTTATTCAAGTTTAATTCATAATATAGGTTTCAGTTTGATAACACTACTGAAATATATCACTGAATGCTTTTTCATTAGCTACAATTTTTATTCGTGTCTAATTCATAAAAATGTAACTCCTCTACATTAGCACAGAGAATACAAACACATAGTCCACTATTCAGTTCTAAGGTCTATGTTTATGAATAGTAACAGTAGTAGCTAAAACCATGCAGCAAATTATATTCATAGTCAAAGTTCACCATTCTTCTAAGTGAAAACATGTGAATAAAACATTCAAGCTTAAACTACAACTTAGATAAGTAAAAACTCTAAACAGTAAATAAACTTAAGTCCCTGCCAGCAAGCAAAACAAGATAATATAGATGTATTTAAAACATAAAAGAACCTCCATTGAAGTCTAATCCACCAAAAAATATCTCGCCAGCCTTTTTGTTAGATGATTCTGTGGTTTTTTAAGTAAAAGAACTGTTGTCTCTCTTAGCAAACAACAAAGAAATATCCTTCAATAATTGTTTGTTAGAATTCATCACAAATTCTTTCATTTGAATAGATTGTAAGTCTATCTTCTCTTCTAGATCTTTTTGATTTTTATTCGCCTAGTATATAATCAAATATAACACAAATATTAGAATAATAGTTTTGAAAAAGATAAAGCCTAAAGGCATGTTAGCTTATACCTTTGCAAGTTCTTTTCTCAACTCTATAACCTCTCTGATCAACATATCTAGACTATGATTTGATCATTTCGGCTCCAATTTCAAGATTTTAGAATGGTAATCACGAGGTTCAGGAAGCCTCAATTTAGATACCTCATCTTCACTCGTCACTATATTCTCAAACTGAAATTAAAATACAGAAACAAATAGATATATTAACTTGAGTTGAAATAATATATATATGTATCATAAATTGTATTAACTTTGTATAGATACCTTGCATTTCGTAGGCATGAAGATGCCATTTTCAATATGCTTTTGCCAAGGACTTTCAACAACTGTTTTCCACCTCAAAATTCTTGGAATAGAATCAGAAATTTGAAGAGCTAAATCTTCATCGACTCTATAACAACACTCAAATATCCAAATTTGAAGGGCAAGAGGCAATCCACCTAATCTATAGTACTGATTGGTTGAATAAAGCTTGTTCCTCACATTATCAAGCAACTTCTTGTAGACATCTAAACCCCATAGGTAAGAATTAAATTGTCCACTTTTCACAAGGTAGAAATCTCTATTACTAATTTGGTATTCATTGTTCTCATATGAGAACAAAAAATCATTAATAAAGAACAAAACAGCTAGTGAAACGGCAGAATCATTAGCTATGAATTTTTTTGATAAAAACAACTCGCGTAGATGATTCTTTTGAACAGTAATTTGTTCAGGGAAATAATTGCTCAACAACTAACAAGGAGAATCTAGAACATTAACAGAGCAACCATCACTAACACAATTTAAGCCTGTAATTAACCCAAATTCCCTAAACTCAAAAAACAACATCTTCTCATTTAATTCAATAGCAAACACATCATCTGGTGTGTGTTTTAACTCCCTGTTCATAAGGCAATGAATAAGTTGGAGTTGTGTGGTCACTTTCGAAAGGTCAAGAAAGTAACCAAAATAAGTATTCCTAAACAACTCGAGTTGTTTTTCAGATAAAGAAAGTTTTATCTTATCAATCACATCATGATTAGTATATGACGACCACCTACTTGAAGAATACAAAACATCTGGATATCTCCAGAATTTACGATCCTGCATATAAATAATATCAATCTATCACTATAGATAATTATATCTAACATAACCCTCAAATAGGACTTAAAAGATATGTGAGATTTCAAGGAAAGAAGAGTAGCTTTATCAGTGCTAATATTAGCTAGTAAAGAAGAATGGTAATGAAGCATAATGAAAACTGCAAGAGAAAATAGAAGATTGCAAATTCTACCCATGACTGTTTTTATATTGGAATGTCTTTTATATGACAATAATTGATAATACAAAGCAATGATCTTAGAAGATCTATTTATTGATATCAAATCTTCCTTTGGTCTTAAGCTCAATAATAAGATAAGATAAATATAAAAGATTAAGGGATTATGAATCTAACGTAAGAAGTGATTTCAAAATAGAGAAACTGCACTCGACAATAAATCAGAATTTTATCAAACTACACTTGATTTAAAGTGAACATACAGAGATACTGTAGAGTGTAGATATATAAAAAGGAGTTAGTCATGCAATAGTTATACATCTAAAGATTTCTTGTAATGAACCGTTAGGTCATTTTGAGAACGAATCCTCCTCCTTTCATACGAGACCCTTCCCGTAAAATTTTCATGGGTTATTTGGACTATTCGGTAACTTTGGTTAATTAGTTGAGGGATAATTTTAGAGAATTAATTTAATTGATAGGCTAAAGTGTTAATTTATATATAGATACTTAATCTGATGGCTTAATTAATTCCATAAGATGTACGCGATGCGAGAAAACAAGAAATAGAAACGGGAAGAAAAAAATACGGAGGAAGAAAGAAAAGAAAGGGGAAAAGAAAAATAAAGGAGAAGAGAAAAAATAAGGATTTTCATTCCAAAGCATCAAGGTAATTATTCTCATCCTTTCCATTAAATTTGTATGCGATTATGAACATATTTTTAGGGTATATTGGTGGAGGAATAATGCTAAAATAAGAAAATATGACCCTAGGGTTCTTCACATAAAATCTTGATTTGGGGGTCGAATAACGATCCATTTTAGCTGAAATTTGATATGTGAGCTTATTTTATCATGAGTGAACATAATCAGAAAGAAATTTTTAGATTTGACTTCAATGACATATAATGAGTTAGTTCCCAAATTTTGATATATTGAGATAGACAATTAAATATTAGGTATATTATATTTTATGAATTCTATTAAATTTATGGTATTGAGGAAATTAGAACCTAACCCTAGGCTTAAAAATTTGGAAATATGAGAGTTGACATATTATTTGACATCAATATTAGGAACTTGATTATAGATTTGGGTACGTTTTGGGTCTAGGCTAGACATATAATAATATGGGTGTTGTTAGTTTCGAAATATTATTGTGGTTATTTATTTGATTAGATTATACTTATTTGGAGGCCCAACGAAAAGGAAAGGCTCAAGTACCGGAGTAATTACTTGATTAATTAAGGCAAGTGAATTTCTAAACCTCAGTTTAAGCTTGTAGATGCTTGTATTTCTGTGTTATGTGTACTGGAAAGTAATGAGAATTGGATTGGGTTATTGACTGTATGATTAGCCTTAAAGATGGAGATAAGGGGTATAAAATGGTGATATAATGACATGTATTGGTGGAATTGATAAGTTGTGATTGTGGATTTATTTTGGACATATGAAATGGCTATGTTGATGTGAGATAGGAAAAATTATGGTTGTTGTCATATTATTATCGTGAATTATATGAATATGAATTGATTGTATTGGTTCTGACATATTGTGTTGAGATTGAAAATGATATGAAACAAAAGGGGTCGGATCACATGCTCTATGGCAGGTATTATGAAACAAAGAGGTCAGGCCACACGCTCCGTGGAAGGTATTATGAAATAAAGAGGTCGGGCCACACACTCTGTGGTAGGATATGTATATTGGGGGGATGGGCCACACGCTCTATGGCAGGTTACATGGATAAAAATGTCCCCCATGGATTCTGGACTGTAATTCAGTGGATGTGTACCGATAGGACAGACATGCATCATCTCATTGCATTTCATCGTATTTTGTTGATATGTGTGAATTCGTGTTTACCCCTTTATTGATCTGTATATGTTGAACTTAACATAATATGATTCATTGATGAGACTATTGATGAGTATTCATAGACTGTATTACCGTTATTATTGTACAAGTGTAGAGTTGGGCTGGTTTCATACAGGTTGTTGTTAAGGAGGTTCAGTTGGGAGGACAGGAGTACTTGTATCTATTGAGCTTTGCTTAGTTTTAGTGGTCTACTTGCTGAGTACCATGTTGTTTGGTACTCACCCCTTGCTTCTACACTTGTGTAGGTTGTGAGCCCGGACTTGCTTGATCTCCTACTGTTTTCTACTACATCCACGGCTATCATTCTGAGTATTGAGGTAGCTGTTACATCTCTCTAGCGGACACCTCTTATTTGTTAATATGTTTTAAGTCCTATTCTACAGACAAAGACATTGTGATTGTATTTTCCTTTCGTACTTCTTCAATATATTAGTGGCTTGTATACGTGACAACTAGTCTTGGAGGAATTTGAGATTATTTATTTATCTTTGAATAAATTCAGCCTCACTTTATCTCAATTACTTCCGCATTCACTCTCCATTGATTTTTAGGCTGACTTATCTCGGTGGGTTAAGATGAGTGCCATCACACCCAAATTTGGGTCATGACAAAAATGGTATCAGAGCTCCAGGTTCATAGGTCTCACGTATATATAAGCCGAGTCTAAGTAGAATCTTAAAGATCGGTACGGAGATATCTGTACTTATCTTTAAGAGGCTATGAAGACTTTTAGTAAATATCTTCACCTTTTGATTCTCTATCGTGCGTCCTTGATGCAATCTATTTTCTATTGCCTCACTCTGTTCTCTCATATATAGTAGTGACTCTTGCCTGATTTTATATGCGTATAGTTGAAAGGTCATCACATGGTCTAGATCTAATTTGGAGGTGAAAGTAATAAACTTATGGAAAGGGTGTATGGTGAGACTTGTAATGCACAACGATTTTAAAAGAGTAAGTAAGGTTATGGTTCAATAATGTTAATTGAGGATATGGTATAGGAAGAGGAATAATGGTGTGGAGGATTATATCAACGTCTTATATTTTTGGATAGTGGTTGTTTGGCCTACCCGATGTTGAAATGGTTCTACAATTGAGAATGGTATAATTAAGGGAATGACTATTTTGTGAGCAATGTGCCCTCGAAGACTATAGACTGTGAAGTTCGTCGTGAAAGAATGAGTTACATAGTGTGTGATGAGGATGATTTTGCGCTAATCGAGATCAGAATATCTACAGCAGTTTGATAAGGTGGATGTATATTAGGAAGGGTTATTATAAGTCTACTACCGTGGTACTTGTGATTATTTGGTTAGGGTTATGGGTTGTGTTGCTTCTGCTATTGACCTTTCCTACTGAAGGGTGATATCGATTTTGAGTGGAGACTAAAATGCATTGGTAATGCATGACAGTTACGCAATGGATAGGAAGGTGTAGACTATCTAGGTATGATCTTTATAGTGGGTATGATGTATTCTAGTGGTGGATCTATCAAACTTTTACGGCGTGGTACTATTGGTATATAAAAACAAATACATCGATTATAAAGTGTGATTACTAACTACTGAAGGAGTTATCAGTTGTATCATCTTCTCATATGATGAGATTTGATGTTGCATTCACATTTGAAAAACAACCCAACTAGTTTGTCACTAGGGATGCTTGGGGTAGGCATTGTTTATAAAAAAGATCTTAGTGGTGGATTTTGGTATGATTAATACATTTACGTTGTGAAGTGTATCCCTAGAATTCTAACTAAGGACTTGTAATTTAACCGTAAACTCCAAGGGAGTGGATCGATAGCAGAATGATAAGCTTATGGATAAAAAAAGTAGCAATGAGTATACTTGTGTGAATGCAATTAAGAAGTTTAGTGAGAGTGTGCATAAAATTGAGTTATTCCATTAGATTTGGTTGGTATAACTGGGTTTAAGGTGTCTTGTCGATTAAGAAGGTTGACTTCGAGATGATGGCAATGGTTATTGAGCATAATGGTAATAAGAATTTGTGATGGATTATGATCCGGACACAACCATACTTTAAGGATTTTTGGTTAAATAGATTCGATATGATAATAATGACTTGCAAGTATCTAAATTACGGTTTCCTACTATTTGGTGAGTGGCGTGGTGGTATGAAAAGTCATAGAATGTGTTAAGACACCGCTCGGATAGAATTGAAAGAATCTAGATTCATAAATGAAAATAATTAGTGAAATGTAGTTTAGCCATCAAAACAAGGCGAGAACAATTATATTTACTCTATTTGTAAGGGCCGAATGTATCTTCAAAGAGAGTGGAGAATTAAATTTAGTAACACGTGGTTCTGTTTATTTTGCTCTATTTATGGTGGCAGTGTTATATGTTATTCATATGGGTTAACGATTATTGGATAAGATTTGAGAAATAACTCTATAGGCGTTTGACTCGAGTGTGGTAATAAGTTCTTTTGTGGTTTCAAATTTGGTAACTAATATAATTAAATTTTAACGAAGGATACAATAAGATCAATGAAGAGGTGATCAATGATAGCTAAGATATGTGAATTCATAAAGGTCTTCAATATATGAGCTAATATTGATAGATAATGGGATTGGGTTACATGGATGCAATTCGAAATTCAAGTGGTTCATTTTAAGTCTACATTATGGTGGTAGGTTTCGTCAAAGTATAGATCGGCAAGATGAAAATTGATCGATCACATAGGGTATTGAGCAGTTGAAAGAACTTGTGCAGGGTTTGGATTGCAGAGTTTATTGCTTTTGATCATTAAAAGGCCTAAGAAAGGGGCTTCACTTAAAGTTTTGATTCAAAAGATGAAGTAAAATGTCATGATTTATTGGTCAAAGAATAAGGTTGGTAAACAAGTTAGCAAAAGGAACAAGAGTCTGGTATATTGAATAGTTCAAGGTATTTGGAATTTGCATCATGGGAAGCATCTAAGAAATGATAAGAAATAAGACACCATGTGTAGATCCTTAGTTCAAAGTCAAAGATTGTATGAATTTTTGTCCTTGTGTTCAGATATGACTATACAATGTAGATTGGTTCGACATAGACTTATGAGGGATGTAACAACAACTTTTCTGAAGGTTTGATTTTGGTTTGAATGACAAATGGTGAGGTGTTGAAGATTATATGTTTTATGTAGGGTTAGACTCTCAAATTATGGTAGGTGACTTATGGATGCACTACAAGATGGGTTATAGTTCTTCATGGTTATTAAGAATTTCGAATTGGATTGATACTACTATGTTGATGGGTTATACGAACTATTGTGATGCATTACATAGGCACTAGAGGGTAAATAGAGGTTATGTACTCATAGTATATAAAATTATTCAGGTGACCAAGAATTTCTCTAAGTTTTGGTATGGGGTATATGATGGTTTGAATGGTAGTTGAAACTTGATATATAAAAGATTGTGTGAAGTTGGCATTGGGTGCGATTCAATATCCAACCTAGATGGGAAAGTACTATCAGATTTGAAATTAGTGCTATCAACCTTGGGTATGACCCGTATCTATCATGGAATACTTAAGTGGAAAGAGAAGGAGCCATAATTCAAATTATTTGGTGGCGACAATGTGTTGCTAAGAAGACTTGAATACTAGTGACAGTTTGGGAGTAAAGTAAATGGCTGGCGTGGCTATGATGTTTTGTTAGTATTGAGAGTGCTGGCTTCAGTGGAGTACTGTGAGAAACATGTAGGGTTTGATAAATCAAGTATGCATATGATTGTAATGAGGACCAGATTGGTTGATTATGGGTAGCTACAAATCAAAAAGATGGGGTCAAATGAATGGAAGTGTTTGATATGGGTACAATGAAAGGAGTATCTTATGTTATTCGACCTTGGTTTCGTGCATTCTTATGTGACCACATGTGTTTCTTCTTCATTTTGTGCATGATTTAGAGTATGATTCCCTGCCTATGCCCACATATATTTCTACATCGGTGGACGGATCCCTAGTGGTGGATCGAGTGTACCGATTCTATGATGTCCTTTTGGTATGGTAGGATGTTTTTGCAAACTTGGTTATTTTAGTTGTGGCAGATTTGGTGTTGTTTGGGATAGTTGAAGTATGTCAGTAGTTCTACATGCACAACTTTGCTTATGAGAATTTATAGATGAGCCACCACGAATACTTACAGTTGTCCGAGAGTCTTAAGATTCATCTCTTCATCAAGGTCACGCTTCGGCTATGTATAATTGAAAGTGGGGGCCATTGGGTCTAGTGTTACCGCTCTTAAGGGTTGTTTACAATCACAACTACTAATCTACCATCTTTAATAGTGTCGTTAAAGGTTTTGTATGCTTGGGGGTGTTGCTCTCTAGGAAGTTACTCGATCATTTCCTTCTTTGGATTAGATAAGTTTGATTTTCTCGTGATGAATACCCGATGTCTAAAGATCAAAATTTTATAACTTAAGGGAGATTGTGATAATTAAATCTTGACAAAACCTGTGATGGTTTGCACATTATGAGTATATGGTGGTTGTTCAAGTTCACTTTTGGTTGTAGCCGGTATTAATTTAGAACTTCATCGTAGGTATGTGAGAAAAGACTCGCCTTGGTGGTTCTGCTATGATTCAATAGGTTTCGATTCAGATTGAATTCATGGGTTAGTTTGTGGCTTGGTAATCACTCCTGATTTGTAAATCTACCAAGGTTTGATTCAAAAATTCAGTTCTTAGTAGTTGATCTTGATGGAATGGTCTTAAGGAGGAACTCACTTGGAGGGATGAACACCGACTCTAGAATATAATAACTCAAGCTTTAGGTAACGTCGGCTATTATTCCTTTTCCTTCTTTATGTTCGAGGACGAACATGATTTTTAGTGGTGGATAATGTAATGACCCGTTAGGTCATTTTTAGAACGAATCCTCCTCCTTTCATACGAGACCTTTCCCATAAAATTTTCATGGGTTATTTGGACTATTCGGTAACTTTGGTTAATTAGTTGAGGGATAATTTTAGAGAATTAATTTAATTGATAGGCTAAAGTGTTAATTTATTTAATACTTATACCACTTTTCTTATATTTAATACAATAGGTTAGTAGGGTTTGTAAATTTTAATATATAATCAGTTTGGAAAAGGAAAAAACATATAATAAAAGAAAAGAACAAAAATAATTATATATAGATACATAATCTGGTGGCTTAATTAATGCCATCAGATGTACGCGATGCGAGAAAATGAGAAATAGAAATGGGAAGAAAAAAATACGGAGGAAGAAAGAAAAGAAAGGGGAAAAGAAAAATAAAGGAGAAGAGAAAAATAGGGATTTTCATTCCAAAGCATCAAGGTAATTATTCTCATCCTTTCCATTAAATTTTTATGTTATTATGAACATATTTTTAGGGTATATTGGTGGAGGAATAATGCTAAAATAAGAAAATATGACCCTAGGGTTCTTCACATAAAATATTGATTTAGGGGTCGAATAACGATCTGTTTTAGCTGAAATTTGACATGTCAGCTTATTTTATCATGAGTGAACATAATCGGAAAGAAAATTTCAGATTTGACTTCAATGGCATATAATGAGTTAGTTCCCGAATTTTGATATATTGAGATAGACAATTAAATATTAGGTATATTATATTTTATGAATTCCATTAAATTTATGGTATTGAGGAAATTAGAATCTAACCCTAGGCTTAAAAATTTGGAAATATGAGAGTTGACATGTTATTTGACATCAATATTAGAAACTTGATTATAGATTTCGGTAGGTTTTGGGTCTAGGCTAGACATATAATAATATGGGTATTGTTAGTTTCGAAATCTTATTGTGGTTATTTATTTGATTAGATTATACTTATTTAGAGGCCCAATGAAAAGGGAAGGCTCAAGTACCGGATTAATTACTTGATTAATTAAGGTAGGTGAATTTCTAAACCTCAGTTTAAGCTTGTAGATGCTTGTATTTTCGTGTTATGTGTACTGGAAAGTAATGAGAATTGGATTGGGTTATTGACTGTATGATTGGCCTTAAAGATAGAGATGAGGGGTATAAAATTGTGATATAATGACATGTATTGGTGGAATTGATAAGTTGTGATTGTGGATTTATTTTGGACATGTGAAATGACTTTGTTGATGTGAGATAGGAAAATTATGGTTGTTGTCATATTATTATCGTGAATTATATGAACATGAATTGATTGCATTGGTTCTGACATATTGTGTTGAGATTGAAAATGATATGAAACAAAAGAGGTCGGGTCACACGCTATGTGGCCGGTATTATGAAACAAAAGGGTCGGGTCACACGCTCCGTGGAAGGTATTATGAAATAAAGGGGTCAGGCCACATGCTCCGTGGCAGGATATATATATTGACGGGATGGGCCACACGCTCCGTGGCAGGTTACATGGATAGAAATGTCCCCCATGGGTTTCGAACTATAATTCAGTGGATGTGTGCCGATAGGACAGACATGCATCATCTCATTGCATTTCATCGCATTTTGTTGATATGTATGAATTCGTGTTTACCCCTTTATTGCTCTGTATATGCTGAACTTGACTTGATATGATTCATTGATGAGACTATTTATGAGTATTCGTGGACTGTATTATTGTTATTATTGTACAAGTGTAGAGTTGGGCTGGTTTCATACAGGTTGTAGTTAAAGAAGTTCGGTTGGGAGGACAGAAGTACTTGTATCTATTGAGCTTTTCTTAGTTTTAGTGGTCTACTTGCTGAGTACCGTGTTGTTTGGTACTCACTCCTTGCTTCTACACTTGTGTAGGTTGTGAGCCTGGACCTGCCTGATCTCCTATTGTTTTCTACTACATCCACGGCTATCATTCTGAGTGTTGAGATAGCTGTTACATCTCTCTAGCGGACACCTCTTACTTGTTAATATGTTTTTAGTCCTATTCTACAGACAAAGACATTGTGACTGTATTTTCCTTTCGGACTTCTTCAATATATTAATGGCTTGTATACGTGACAACTAGTCTTGGAGGAATTTGAGATTATTTATTTATCTTTGAATAAGTTCAGCCTCACTTTATCTCAATTACTTTCGCATTCACTTTCCATTGAGTTTTAGGCTGACTTATCTCGGTGGGTTAAGATGAGTGCCATCACACCCAGATTTCGGTCGTGACATTTCTTCAGCAATCAAAGAGAAAGGAAAAGAAACAGACATGGCTCCGATATAAAATAAACGCAAATTAAATATTTTATTTAAAAATCAACTACTGCCAATGTGTACTCCTCACGTTTCAAGGAAAACACATCACCACAAACATACTAAACTTTAATGATTGCTTTGCTTTTCGCAAAAAAAGGGATATTACTGTTTCATTTTTACTCCTCTTTTAATAATGGAAGACTCTTGAAAGCAGTCTTAGCTTAGATTAAACTATTCTCATTGAAAAACTAATAGTTGTGAGGGAGAATAAGCGTGAAGAATCATATGGTAAAGAAATCTGCTTTGGATTTATTTTTGCCTGCAGTTTTTGCTGGTCTACATGTGGCTAGTTCTAAAAATATTAGATTTATGGGACGATGATGAATGAGATTATTGATTGTTCCAATAAGTAGGAAGATGCTAACATAGGTTGCATATTAGTTCAAAGTTTAATTCATTTTTGTGGTGTACAAATCACTGAAAACTTTTTTTCATTAGCTATAGGTTTTATTCGTCTCTAATTCCCTTCTAATTCAACTTTAATGTGTGTAATACATAATTTCATTCAAGTTTAATTCATTTTTGTGGTGTACAGATAACTGAAATTTTTTTCAATTAACTACAGATTTCATTCATCTCTTATTCTCTTCTAATTCAAATTTAATGTATGTGTAATACATTTTAGTTCAAAGTTTAATTTATTTATATTTATTTATTTAAAAACTAAACAAATTGCAATATAAAAGATCTAACAATTCATGGCAAAACTCCCAACAATCACTGATATAATAAACTTGAGCAAATAAATTTAAACTATAATAAAAGTATCAAATACACAAATTTTTCTACAACATCTAGCACACAAGTTCAAAACAACAACAAACTAAGAAAATATACATAAACAGATTAAAAATACTATCAGTTAAATAATGTGTTGGTAGAATGACATACCGAATATAAACTCTCCGGTAGAACCGTATTTTTGCACAATCGATTTCGAATTTTTGGATTCTTCTCCTGAGCAACTGTAGGTTTCACTTTCTTTGACTGAAATTGAGGAGGTAAATCCTCAAAATCATCATTACTGTCAACAATTTTCTTAGATGCCGATGCAACATCAACTCATTTTCTTTTCTATTTAGATTTAGAACTCAATTCATTGGTTTTTTTCTTACTTCTACCGCCCTTTTTCTTCACATGCAATGCTTGAAAATTTTGATTAACCTCACTACCAGCTTCTTCTGGAGATTGATTTGCAAAAATTCTCAAACTAAAAGTTGGACCGACATTCACTTCACCACTGCCGGTTGAATCAACAATTCGAATTCGTGGGCTTCTTCTAGGAGATTTCTGACCTTCCATTACAATTGTGCACCTAAAACCTATAAGTTCCGTCTGAAATAAATAAGAAGATGAAGGAATAAGGAAAGAATGAATAAGAGATGAAGGAATAAGAGAGAGACGCAGAAAATGAAGAAAAACCTTAGAGAGAGAAAACCCTTTCCTCTTCCTCAAATAAAAAGGGTATATAATGTTTTTTTAATTAAAATATTGCTATTGATTGTTAAAAATGGTAATAAAATAAAAGTATATTTAAAAATGGTAAATATTTTTTAAAACACATTCACTAAAATAATTTTCCCAATCAATAATATGTTTATCACAAAAGAAGTATCCAAATTCAAGCCCCAAAAAGAAGATGACGGGGCCACATGAAGCCCCAAAACAGAGCCCAAAAAGATGAACATTCAAAGTCAAAGTTTTCTAGTTTAAAAGTTCCTTATTAGAAAGTTTTCTACTTTAAAAGTTTTCTAGTTTAAAGTTTCCTAGTTTAAAAGTTTCCTAGTTTAAACTTTCCTAGTTTAAAAGTTCCCTAGTTTAAAGTTTTCTAGTTATTATTTGCAAAAAATAGGAATTGAATCCCATTCTATTTGGGATTTATTTTTCCTATATATAGGGGTAGGTTTTATTATTTTAAAAAGACATTATTATTATTAATTGAGAGTTTCTCTTTTTTTACACCTTTTTGTTTGGCTACTTGGAATTTATCTTACAACCTTATAAGAACAATTCGTAGGAGGTAGGATTAATTCTTTAACTTGATATCTTTGGTTCTTATTCGTGAATTAAAGAAGACAATTAGTCTTATACTAATTATCGTCTCGAGATTCATCGAAATAGAGGTCTAAATAACTTTTGATCTAAGTTATTGAATTGGTTCTGTTAGTATCATAAATTAGCTTTACTTCGCTAATTTTTGAATACTAAGATCAATTAAGATTCTTAGCACTTCTTTTGAATTTGAGGATTTTCTTCTCCAATTTCGCATGTCTTTAATCTATTTATTTTCACTTCCGCATTAGTTTCATGTTTATTCAGGTAACCCGATTCTTATCAAGTGGTATCAGAGCCGTTCTATCAAGGTTCCGTTCTTGATAATCTTGGGAGTTTTAAAACAAAAAAAGGAAAAAATTGTCCTTTTTGGAGTAGCTTAAAAGTTAAGTTACATCTCAAAAAAGCAAGAAAAAAGAGCAAAAAAGAAAGGAAATTTGAAGTTTCTTTTCTTGTTACACAAGTTGGTCTTTTTTTTTGTCTCATCAACCCCAACTTGTCTTGGTATTGATATATTCTTTCTTTCTACATCTTAAGGTTGTTACTAATAGGGTTTATATATAATCCTGAAGGATCCATTCAAAGATTGTAATTTGAGTGCCAAAAGGCAAGAGATAGTGAGACCAACAGAGAGAGAAAAAACCAAGTTGAGAGACTTGTTTCGTTGATATTGTTTGAGATGTTTGAAACAGGTAAGGAAACTAAAGTTGGAACTCAAAACGACATCAACTATGCTGAAGTGTTGATCACATGATTGGAGAATATGAATGTCACCTTTGATGATTGAGAAGAAAAAATCTTTTTCAGACAATATGTGGGATAAAGGGTAATATTTGCTCTATGATTATTGGTTGTGGAAGTGGTGTTAATGTAGTATGTTCATACGTGGTGGAGAAGTTAGAACTTACATGTATCAAACACACTATGCCTTATAAACTACAATGGTTGAATAATTTTGGTGGGTTTAAGGTGACTAAGAAATGCATGATTTCTTTCTCCATTGGGAGGTATTCCGATGATGTTCTTTTTTATGTAATTCCAATGCAAGATTGGCATATCATGCTTGGACGTCCCTAGCAGTTTAGTAGGAACAAAATTCATGATAGGAGAAAGAATAAAGTTTCTTTTGATCTAAACAGTAGAAAATATATACTTTTAGCTTTAACTCCATCCCAAGTTTATGAAGATCAGAAACGTTTGATAGAAGCAATGAAAAATTTTGAGAGAGAAAAGAATAAGATGAGTAAGGGAGTGCATGTTGACATAACAAGAGAGGAAAAAGGAGAGGTTGTATTATGGGAAGAGAATGGGATGTCAAGTGAGGTAAAAGGTGAGATCGAGAGAAAATAAAAGAGAGATGATCGTGAGATCATAAAGGAGGGGTATGATCGTGAAGTAGAGAGAGAAAAACAAAAGAGTTTAAGTGAGGTTATTTCTTATTTTAACTCTAACATTCCAACTTCTTCTTCTTGTAGTTGTTTCGACTCCCTTGTTGGTATTAATGGAAAAGTTGTATTGAAAAATAATCATTGGATAAACTTAATCCTAAGGTTGTTGATACTACATGTCGCATTAGGAAAGTGTATGTTGATGAGAAGAATAAAGAGCATAAGAAGTCCAAAAAGACAAATGTGAATCTAACACTCATGCAAAAGGAAAAATGAGGTGATATTGTTCCTTTGTCATCACATAACACCAAATACAGTATGTATAATTTGTTTATTCACATTCTTGGTATTCCTAGAACAGATAAGGTATTTTTGGAGATAATGAACTATACTCTTAATTCTTATATTAGTGACTATATTAATTTTGAGGATGATGATACTTTTCTATATAATAAGTCATTAACCGTAATTGTCAAGTTCAGTACGAGAAAGTTGAGCTCTTTAAAAATTGAGCATGATATAGTTGATTGTGGATTCCCACTTGTTGAAAAGAGGCGTGATATTTGTGCAAGGAGGATTGTGAATGAGTTAGATGATTCTTTCCTTATTCTAGGGCTGAATCGATTTTTGTGTGATAACTTGTTAAAATATAATTCTTTCTATACGATGAGACATAATTCTTCAAGTCTTGATTATTGTGAGCTTAAAAATGTGTTTGTTACTAGTGATAAGGAGATGCATGACTATCATGATACTAGTGATCAAATACTCTTTGTTGAACCTATTCATAATTTCTTGTTTAAGAATTTGAGAAATTACTTAGAATTTAATGGAGATTCTAACTTGAAATATAAAGGTTCTTCTAACCTTCTTGTAAATTACTGTATCTATGTGAATAGTTTTTTTGTGGAAGAATATATGGGAGGTATAATTGAGTATGCTTGGCTATATCATAAAAGTGTAAATTTGATTCATATTTTGTATTGTCTTTTGCATACCCATTGGAGTACTTTATTGATCAAACAAAATTGAAGTTGCATGTATCATTTGTAATGGCATCTAGACGAGAAATTTGGTGTGCTTATTTAGGTAGGAGAATTTTCTATTGGGATGATAATGTCCACATGCTTTATACGGAAGTATTTGTACATGCTAGGATTAATTGGGTTAAGTGGACACATGATCACTATCTTGTTTGGTTCCTACCATTGTTGCTTTCAATTAATGGGTGTTGTTTGCTAATGCATGTGTAATGACCTGTTAGGTCATTTCGAGAGTGATTCCTCCTCCTTTCATAAAAGACCCTTCCCATAAATTTTTATTAGAAATTTTGGACTATTTGGTAACTATGGTTAATTAGTTGATGGGCGATTTTAGATAATTAATTTGATTGGTGGGCTAAATTGTTAATTTATTTAAGACCTTGTACCACTTGACCCATATATATATTAAATAAGTTAGTGGGGTTTAATATTGTTAAAACATAATTTGAGAAAGGAAAACATTTTTTTTAAAAAGAAGGAAATTAGGTTATATGTGTGGCATCGAAAGTTGAACAAAAAGGTACGAGCTTCTTCGGCTACAACTTAACTCTTTGTATTTCTTGAATATGGATGGATTCATATACCATTAATAAGTTATTGGAGTTGTGGGGAAAAATATTTATATAAAAAAAGGGAAATAAAATGAATTATTTGGATTTGAAGTATGCGGTTCTGTGTATTGATAATTTGGTGGGGGAATAAAAAACAAATATATAGGTAATGACATCAATGGGTAATGATGACTATGTCACTTGATAAATGAATCATTAGGAATTACATATTTATTATATATAGAGAAGAATTGTAGGAAGTTAAGGACGTGAAAGTTATTTTCACGGTTAAAGTTATTGGTCACGTAGTTTCAGTTAAGAGAAATTCTTGCGGTTTATCATATTATAAAATAAGTTTTTATATGTTGAGATAGGAAATTAAATAGTAGGTGTATAGTATTATATGAAGATCATTAAATTTATGATATTGGAGAAATGGAACTTAACCCTAGGCATGAATTCAGAAAATATGGGAGTTGACATGCTAAGTGACATTAAAATTAGGAACCCGATTATAGATTTGAATGGGTTTCTGGTTCAAAGCTATACATATAGTAATATGGGTGTTGTTAATTTTAAAATCTTGTCTTGGTTATTCATTTAATTGGATTACATTGAATTGGAAGCCCAACGAAAAGGCAAGGCTCAAGTTTCGAAGTGATTGCTTGATTACTTGAGGCAACTGAACATCTAAATCTCGGTTTAAGCTTGTAGATGCTAGTATTTCCTTGTTATGTGCATTAGAGAGTAATGGGTATTTTATTGGTTTATTGATTGTGTACTTAACCTTAAAATGTAGATGAGAGGTGTAAAATGGCAATCTAATGACGTTTATTGGTATGATCGATGTGATGAGATTATTGACTTATTTTGGATATGTGAATTATTTATATGAAAATGAGATTAGAAAATTATTGTTGATATCATGATATTGTCATGAATTATATGAATATGAATTAATTGCATTGGTTCTGATATACTGTACTGAGACTGGAAATGATATAAAATAAAAGTTAGAGCAACACGCTTCGTGGCAGGTATTATGAAATAAAGGGGTCAGGCCACACTCTTCATGGAAAAATATGTATATTGAGGGGATGGGCCACACACTCTATGGCAGGTTACATGGACAGAGTTGTCTCCCATGGGTTCCGGACTGTGATTCAGTGAATGTGTACCGATAGGACAGATATATGCATCATTTCATTGTATTGCATTGCATCACACCTTTCTGATATTTGTGAATTGTGTTTACCTCTCATTGCTTCTTGTTTTCTAAATTTGACTTGATATGATTCAATTGGTGATATTATTACTGAGTATTCGTGAGCTATGTATTATTACTATATAACATGTAGAGTTGGATTGGTTTTTATGCAGGTTGTAGTTGAGGAGGTTCGGTTGGGAGGACAAGAGCACTTGTATCTATTGATATTTGCTTAGTTTTAGTTGTACACTTGCTGAGTACCGTGTTGTTTGGTACTCACCCCTTGCTTCTACACTTGTGTAGGTTGTGAGCCCGGACCTGCTTGTTCTCCTTGTGTTTCCTACCATATCTGAGGCTATCATTTCGAGTGTTGAGGTAGTTGTTACATCCATCTAGCGGACACCTCTTACTCTTTTATTATGTTTTAGTCATATTCTAGAAACAAAAACATTGTTACTGTATTTTCTTTCATACTTCGGTAATGTATTAGTGGCTTGTACACGTGACATTCTTTACACCTTTGTGTTTGGCTACTTGGAATTTATCTTACAACCTTATAAGAATAATTCTTAGGAGGTAGGATTAATTCTTTAAGTTGATATCTTTTGTTCTTATTCGTGAATTAAAGAAGGTAATTAGTCTTATACTAATTATTGTCTCCAGATTATCGAAATAGAGGTCTAAATAACTTTTGATATAAGTTCTTGAATTGGTTCTGTTAGTATAATAAATTAGCTTTACTTCGCTAATTTTTGAATACTAAGATCAATTAAGATTCTTAGCACTTCTTTTGAATTTGGGGATTTACTTCTTTTATTTCGCATATCTTTCAATTCTTGTCTTTAATCTATTTATTTTGTCTTCCGCATTAATTTCATGTTTATTTAGGTAACCCGATTCTTATCAGTATACCTAGATTAAAAATAAGATTATGAGTATTAATAAGATTAAAAATAGACCAATGAAAAATTAAGAAAACTAAATGGAATATGGGAAAAAATGTATTTATGTGTATAATATTAATTCCTAACCATAAGTCTGTGAATAATTAAAAGGACACAATACTATCAACATTGAATGTTTATGAGAAAGGAGTATGCGTGTGTGCATTTTTTTGGGATTCTTCATGCATTGAAAAAATAGAAAATTAAATTGATGAAAGAGAATTCATTAAACTTTTGAATTGAGATAAATTTTAGCGGGGAAGGGTAGAAAAGTAATTATCAAAGCTAATCAGTCGTGTGAATAGACACTGCAACACTTATTTGGGCCATTGTAGACAAGATTAGTGTGGTAGAAAGGATTTTTCCCTAACACTATCTATGGGTAAAAGGATGACAACTAGGAAGGAATTGTTTATTATTATGAACAGTAGTAAGAGATTTTAGTATTAGTGTATCCTAGTTGACCATGCAAAAAGACAATTTCTTTTTTCTATGGTTTGATCCAACATCAAATAGCATAACACCGCATCATTGAAGTTAATCACATGGAGTATGAAAAATATGATATTTTTTATAACCGCACAAAATGTTAAGCAAGTGTATTCTTCTTCTTATCCTTAAGTTTTAGTGGTGGATGGTTATTAAAACTAAGCTTGTGGTTAGATGAAATTAAAGTCGATAATGTGTTAGGTGTTGTGTATCAAAAGGACATATCAAGTGTTCACCAATGGTGGATGAAAGTAATTTAGAGCATCCTCAACACATATTATAAGAAATTAATAATGAGAAAACAACGTACCATCCAAACAAAATGAGAAAGAAGAATCAACTGGGGCAAAAAATGAAACATGCGAACTATTTTTTTTTTATGAAAAAGGTCAAAATTATTCTTCAACTATTCGAAATAGAGCACATATACCCTTAAACTATATTTTGGCCCAAAAATACCCTTCCCGTCATACTATTGGTGCACTTCTACCCCTCCGTTTGACGGAATAAAATGTGGCATCTCATTTGTATAATTAATTTCCGCCATGTAGGATCTCCACAAAAGCACTCCACCCCATTAAAAGGCTCAAATCCTCTCATTAAAAGACCCAAATTCATCCTTAACTCCCGTAGTTATGGTTTTCTTGACTCCTGTAGTTATGACTGGCACAATTAATTAGCAGCAGTTTTTAAGGAAATTATTAATTGGCTATTTAATTTGCTAAACTATAGTTTTCATCCACTAGTCATAGCTAACAAAGGGTGATGGGTTTAATTTTCCAAAATGGCAATTAAGCAAATATGGTGTCTGATCAAGCAGGTGCTTTTATAGGAAGAAGATAGGTGCGGTCGGGTCTGGAGTGAGTTGCAAAGCAACATAATAATACGTTCAACGTGATCAATAGATGCTTGGGAAGTAGCTGAAGTGTTCTTCTACAAGCCAGGTCGACAAGCAAGGGTGTTTGTGTCACGCCCCGGGAGGGTACCCTAGATGTGACCGGCACTTAAAAGCCATTTCTGACCTTCAAGCGAACCACCTAACTCAATCATTCTGTCATTCAGTCATATACGCTCAAAGGAAGGCTCAATTATAACATGTTATTTACAATATGGGGGCCGAAGGCCAATTATGTTTAACTCAACCCAATAAATATAATAGGACTCCTCAAAATAACAGTCCAACCTCCCCACACTCTAGTCTATGAAGCCTCTATAAAAGTCTAGAAGGTGCCAATGACAAGCCCATGGCTACCACAATCAAAATAAAGGAGACAACATGAATCTATACAGGGAACTTAAGATCCTCCGGAAGCTGGGAGGACTCACCACGTAGTTGGAAGTGCGTAAATAATCAACGGTGAGCTAGTTGATGATCTCTAGTACCTGTCTCAGCATCATGAAATGATGCAGGCCAAATGGCGTCAGTACGTGGAATGTACGAGTATGTAAAATGGCTGGATGAAACCACATCAAGAAAACATCAATATCAACTCAGGATCTCAACTCATACATATATACATGACATCTCACTCAAATGTCCTAAGTCTAGTAAGTATAGTTTAGACGGGACTAACTCATAAGCCACTTAACTCAACTGACTAGGAGCACTATCAAGACCTAAATGGGAGTTTCTCTTATCCGACGACCATCACCTATGAGACGGTGATAGTACAACAATCAAACATTGTTGCCACGTCCTTCCATACCTTGCCAGGGCATGAACGCCTCCCTAATCATGGATACCATCGATTAGTCAAGTCCTATCATTTCAGGACAATAAAATGGGAAATATTCGACTTTAACGGTTCGATTCCATGGGAAGCATCCGACTTTAACGGTTCCATCCCTACCTACGTTGGCGGCGTAGTTTCTGGGGTTCGAGTATGGACTATACTCTTACCTTCTTCGGTGCTCGATACTCCTCCCATGACTCCATGCTCATAAGACTCCCTATAATCATCTCAAACAAGACCTTACGGCTAGTTTCATGTGGGACATTGTCAACTCATCAACTCTATCCTCATTTTAACTCAATTAAGTCATAATGGCAAGTTCTATTTAGGACCTCGTCCACTCGTCAATTCTATCCTCCAATCAACTCAATTAAGCCTCATTTAGGTAAGCATTTATGACATCTCCTCAAGAATCATCACAACTCTATGACTTTAGCTCAACAATCCAAGTAGAATGACACATTCAAGGAAAATGACTTAAGCAACATAATCACATGGCTAAAGAGACCAACAAAATATAATAATAAGTCATCTCCATCAACTCACACTTACATGAAGGTTTTAGGAACTTCTTAGCTCAACAACATCAACACATATAACATCAAATAAATAGGGGACAAAACTCATTCAAACATAAACCCTACCAAGAAACTCTATTTTCATGGACATCTAGCCTCAAAGCAAGAGTAGGGCATATGGGTGGACTCAACCCATGTTTTGGATAGCCTTACATACCTTAGTGAAGACTTCAAGAAAACCTTGATGTTGGGTCTTCAATGGGGAACTCAAATCTTGAAGCTCTTGGAACTCTCCTTGTTGGAAATGGAGAAGAAGAAGAAGAGAGAGAGAGAGTAACTCCTAGGGCTTTTTAGATAGAGAGTGAGGGATTGAAAATGATCCCAAAATGTGCTAAGGTTCATACATATATAATTTGGGGGAATTCCCAAATTACCCCTTCTCAAAAGTTCTGAAAAATAGGCAAAAATGCTCCTGGCGCGATAGTGGCGCGTCGCGTTATTGTAGCACCAGGCTGATTACGCCTAAAACCTGCACACCTCGTAGTGGCGCGCGGCACCAAGGACTAAACTACTGAGGCATGTTTCTGGCGCGATAGTGGCGCATCGCGCCCTTATAGCGCCAAGGCCAATATTTTCTGGGTTCTGGAAATTGGCTTGAAAACCCTGCACACCTTTTAGTGGCGCGCCGTGCCAGAGACAAAACTACTGAGGCTTGTTTCTGGCGTGATAGTGGCACGTCGTGCCACTTCGGCGCCAAGCGCAGTTTTCCAACAATTGCAACCCAAGCCTGAAAATCTCTGCTGTGCTAGTTCATCTTAGGATTGTCATATCTTTTGACTCTAAACTCCAAAATGTATGTTCTTGGTGGCGTTGGAAAGAAGACTCGACGACCATTAATTTAATAGGTCGTGGGCCACCCATATCGTCATATATCAAAATATAGGGTCATTAGAAGTCAACCCCTCATGCAAACTCCTTCTCAAACTTAGCCACGACGAATCTTTTGGATTGATTTGGTCCTAGGGATCTTTCATGACCCCATATCACCTCTAATGCTGCTTAGTTTCTCAGAGACTCACCTTACTCATGCAAATGTCACACAATACTCGAGTTCGACCCTACCTGAATACAAGAAGGGTCTGAATCTTAAGGAAAAAGTTTGAGGGGTGGTACATTATATCCCCCTTGGGATTATTTATCCTCGAATGACGAGCAAACAAGAATGGACTCGGGGTACAAATCAAAGTCAAAATTTCAGTCATTCAACCAATCAAATTCTCAAACAATTACCAATCAAAACTCAAAATGCACAAATGAATTCAAGTCAAGGAAATGGTCATTACCTTCAACATTCTCCTCGGTAGGCACGAATAGATGTGGATATTTAGATTTCATGGCTTCCTCCACTTTCCATGTGGCTTCCTCAACAATTTGGTTCCTCCACAGGACTTTGACTGAGGCGATCTCTTTATTTCTCAGTTTGCGAATTTGGCGATTAAGGATTTGGATCGGAACCTCCTCATATGATAAGCTATCCTTAATTCCAATGCTATCAATGGGGAATACCAACAAGGGATCGCCCAAGCACTTTTTCAACATTGAAATGTGGAACACCGGATGAATAGAGGCTAGCTCTGAGGGTAACTCCAATTTATAGGCAACACTCCCAATCCGCCTCAAAATCTGGTAAGGACCGATGTATCGAGGACTGAGTTTCCCCTTCCTTCCGAACCTCATGACACCCTTCATGGGTGACACCTTCAAGTATACCTAATCACCCACCTCAAACTCCAAATCTCTCCTCCTCACGTCGGTGTAAGATGTTTGGCGGCTTTGGGCCATATTTAGCCTCTCTTGAACGACTCTCACCTTTTCCATGGCTTGGTGAACAAAGTCAGGCCTAATTAACTCAACTTCACCAACTTCAAACCACCCGATGGGCGATCTACACCTCCTCCCATACAAAGCCTCATAAGGATCTATTTGAATGCTTGCATGATAGCTATTGTTATTTGCAAACTCTATGAGAGGTAAGTGATCATCCCAATTTTCCTTGAAGTCAAGCACGCATGCCCTCAACATATGTTCCAATGTCTGGATGGTGCACTCTGCCTGACCATCTGTCTGGGGATGAAAGGCCATACTCAAGTTCACCTTTGAACCTAGTCCCTTCTGAAAGGATTTCCAAAATTGGGAAGTGAATTGAACTCCTCTGTCTGAGATGATAGACAAGGTAACCCCATGCAGTCTGACGATCTCTCGAATGTACAACCTTGCATAATCTTCTGCGGTGTCAGTAGTCTTAACCACCAAAAAGTGAGCTGATTTTATCATTCTATCCACAATTACCCAAATCGAATCGTGTTGCCTTCGGGACCTCGGTAGACCTATAAAAAAGTCCATGTTGATCATCTCCCACTTCCATTCTGGAATTTCTATGTTTTGAGATAAACCACATGGCCTTTGATGCTCAACCTTCACCTGTTGACAATTCGGGCACTTGGAAACGAATTCCACAATATCTCTCTTCATCCCACTCCACCAATAGATTTCCTTCAAGTCATGGTACATCTTTGTGGAGCCCAGATGAATAGAGTATCTGGAGCTATGTGCTTCAGCCATAATCCTCTCTCGAACATCATCGATATCAGGTACACACAATCTACCTTGGTACCTCAACACACCATCTCCCTCTTTGGTGAAAACCATCAACCCTTGTTTGTGAACAACTTCCTTCAATTGGAGAAGGACGTGATCTTGGTCTTGCTTTTCCTTTACCTCTACTACAAGTGAGGACGTAGCCCCATCTCAAACGTTTACTCCACCTTCATCGTTCTCTTCGAGTCGAACTCCCAATCGGGCTAATCTATGTACCTCCTTCGCCAATTCCCCCCTTCCCTCCTCCATATGGGCAGTCCTACCCATAGACAACCTACTAAGAGCATCAGCAACAACATTAGCTTTACCTAGATGGTAGAGGATGCTCATGTCGTAGTCCTTGAGTAGCTCGAGCCATCTCATTTGCCTCAGGTTGAGTTCCTTCTGGCTTTAGACATATTGTAAGCTCTTGTAATCGGTGAATACGTAAACATGCACTCCATACAAGTAGTGGCGCCAGATTTTAAGCGCGAATACCACAGCTGCCAGCTCAAGGTCATGAGTTGGGTAATTTCTCTCATGAACCTTAAGCTGTCTTGAAGCATAGGCTATCACCTTCCCTCTTTGCATCAACACACAGCCCAACCCAATTTTGGATGCATCACAATAGACCACAAAGCCCTCTATTCCATCGGGCAAGGTCAGGATAGGAGCAGTGGTTAGCTTGGCCTTTATTTTCTGGAAACTCTCCTCATAGGCATCGGACCATTGGAACTTAGCCTTCTGTTGGATCAGCTTAGTCAATGGTGATGATATGGATGAGAATCCCTCTACAAACCTTTGATAATAGTCGGCCAAACCCAAGAAGCTTCTTATCTCTATCGGGGATGTGGGTCTGGGCCAATTCTTCACAGCCTCAATCTTCTAAGCACTAACCTGAATACCATCTCCAGATACAATATGACCTAGAAAGGCCACCGATGCAAGCCAAAATTCACATTTGGAGAACTTTGCATACAGTACCTGCTCTCTCAAAGTTTGCAAGACGACTCTAAGATGATAGGCGTGCTCCTTTTCATTCTTGGAGTAGACCAGAATATCATCGATGAATACGATCACAAACATATCAAGATATGGTTTAAACACTCGATTCATGAGATCCATAAAAGCTGCAGGGGCTTTAGTCAACCCAAAGGACATGACCAAAAATTCAAAATGGCCATAACGAGTACAGAAAGTAGTCTTCGGATATCGCATTCTCTCACCTTCAACTAATGGTAGCCGGATCTTAAGTCTATCTTTGAGAAACACGTGGCACTCTAAAGTTGATCAAATAAATCATCTATTTTGGGAAGAGGGTATTTGTTCTTTATGGTGACCTTATTTAGTTGCCTGTAGTCAATACACATTCTAAGGGATCCATCCTTCTTTCGCACAAATAGGACTGGAGCACCCCATAGTGAGATACTTGGCCTAATGAATCCCTTCTCTAACAAGTCTTTCAACTGTTCTTTGAATTCCTTCAACTCCGCTGGGGCCATTCTGTATGGAGAAATTGAGATAGGCTGGGTATCAGGAAGAACATCAATCCCGAAGTCGATCTCCCTATCAGGAGGGACTCCAGGCAAATCTTCAGGAAAGACATCCAGAAACCCATTGACGATCGGAACCAACTCGAGGGATGGAGACTCAGTATTTCCATCTTTCACTCGGACAATGTGATAGATACACCCTTTTGAGATTAGCTTCCTGGCCCTAAGGTAAGAAATAAACTTACCCTTAGGCATAACAGGACTACCCCTCCGCTCTATGACAGCTTCGTTCGGGAATTTGAACTTGATAATCCGAGTCCTACAATCAATAGAGGCGTGATAGACATAAAGCCAGTCCATGCCAAGGATCACATCAAAGTTGACCATATCCAACTCAATTAAGTTGGCCAAGGTGTCCCTATGATGGATTGACATTGTGCAATCTCTATAGACTTTTTCAGCTAAAACAGAATCACTGATAGGAGTAGCTACGCAAAAAGGCCCAAGAAGACATTCGGGAATTTTATTAAATTTACTAGCCACGTAAGGAGTCACAAAAGAAAAGGTGGCACTCGGATCCATCAAGACATAATAATCAAGAGAAGAGACTCATGTCATACCCGTCACGACGTTTGGAGAGTCCTCTTGATCTTGACAACTACCCATGGCATATAGGCGGTTTGTACCCCCCACCCATACCTGAAGTAGTGCCCCTCTGATTACCCTTAGCCGGTGGTGCAGTGGCAGAATACTGGACTCTACTTCCCCCTGTTGGGAACTCCCTCTGAAAATGGTTCATTTGTCCGCATTTATAACAACCAACTCTTCCCGCTCTATATTCTCCCAAGTGGATCCTACCACACTTGCCGCATGGTGGTTTCCCCCTCGAACCTTGACTTACACTGGCCTGGGATTGAGAACCCTGGGGTCTGAAATTCTGGTGACTCTGTCCTTGCCGGTCATACCTATTCTACGGTATAGGTGCACTTGCGGTAGATGAGGCATAATTGGGAGGCCTCTTCTGGAAGGACCTGTTGCCCTTGTTTTGCCTCTGCTCATTCTCAATCTTGCCTTTTTGCTCAGATGCTCCTCTTTGTCCTTTTTCTTCTCATCCTCCACCTGTTGAGCATACACCATTAGTCTGGAAATATCCATATCGAAGATTAGTAATGCCGCTTTGCACTCCTTCTTCACATGCCTCCCTAACTCGGAGACAAACTTCCTCATCTTTGATCTCATATCTGGGATCATTTCTAGAGCATACCTGGACAGCTGGATGAACTTCAGGCCATACTCCTTAACCGTCATACCCTCTTATTTTAGATTCACAAATTCCTTCACTTTCGCTTCCCTCAACTCTCGGGGAAAGAAGTAGTCAAGAAAGGCTCCCTAAAATTCATCCCACATAGCAGGTTCAGTATCCTCACCTCTACCTTGCTCCCATTGGTTATACTAAATGTTTGTCACATCCTTGAGTTGATAAGACACCAACTCAACCCCCTCAATTTTCAAAGCATGCATAGCTTTCAGAATTTTCCACATCTCGTCAATAAAGTTTTGAGGGTCTTCATCAACCTTAGAACCCGTGAATGCAGACGGATTCATCCTTAGAACGTCTCTAATTCTAGTGGCAGCAGATGGCTCTTGGGGACTAGAGCTAAGAGTCAGTGAACTCTAGTTACCATTTCGGGCAGCCATTAATTGCCTGAGCATTGCAATCGCCCCTCAAAATTCTGCCTCTGATGTGGGTGCAGGCAGAGTAGCAGGCACTTGGGTTGCCTCCGCATACCTCACAAGTCAACCTCTAGCCCTTGCTGGGCGTACCTCTGATTGGAGCATCTCAGCGTTGTCAACATTTCTCTGGCTAGCCGTACATTTAGGAGGCATTATCTGTAACGTACAAATGCACGAATTAGAAAGGAGTTTTATAGGGTTTAACTCTATTGCACTAAGTCAGAGAATAAAAGAACTGAAATAATTCCTAATGTCCTATAGCCTCCTGCTTATAAGTGTGGTGCACAACACACCCATAAGCAAGACTCTATTATACATGGCTTCATAGACTCCCTAGGACACATGAACTCTGTGCTCTGATACTATGTTTATCACGCCCCGGGAGGGTACCTTAGACATGAACGGCACTTGAAAGCCATTTCTGAACTTCAAGCGAACCACTTAACTTAATCATTCGTCATTCAGTCATATACGCTCAAAGGAAGGCTCAATTATAATATGTTATTTACAATATGGGGGCCGAAGGCCAATTATGTTTAACTCAACCCAATAAATATAATAGGACTCCTCAAAATAACAGTCCAACCTCCCCACACTCTAGTCTATGAAGCCTCTATCAAAGTTTAGAAGGTGCCAATGACAAGCCCATGGCTACCACAATCAAAATAAAGGAGACAACATGAATCTATACAGGGAACTTAAGATCCTCCGGAAGCTGGGAGGACTCACCACGTAGTTGGAAGTGCGTAGATAATCAACGGTGAGCTGGTTGATGATCTCTAGTACCTGTCTCAGCATCATGAAATGATGCAGGCCAAATGGCGTCAGTACGTGGAATGTACGAGTATGTAAAATGGCCGGATGAAACCACATCAAGAAAACATCAATATCAACTCAGGATCTCAACTCATACATATATACATGACATCTCACTCAAATGTCCTAAGTCTAGTAAGAATAGTTTAGACGGGACTAACTCATAAGCTACTTAACTCAACTGACTAGGAGCACTATCAAGACCTAAATGGGAGTTTCTCTTATCCGACGACCATCACCTATGAGACGGTGAAAGTACAACAATCAGATATTGTTGCCACGTCTGTCCATACCTTGCTAGGGCATGAATGCCTCCCTAATCATGGATACCATCGATTAGTCAAGTCCTATCATTTCAGGACAATCAAATGGGAAATATCCGACTTTAACGGTTCGATCCCATGGGAAGCATCCGACTTTAACAGTTCCATCTGTACCTACGTTGGCGGCGTAGTTTCTGGGGTTCGAGTATGGACTATACTCTTACCTGCTTCGGTGCTTGATACTCCTCCCATGACTCCATGCTCATAAGACTCCCTCTAATCATCTCAAACAAGCCCTTACGGCTAGTTTCATGTGGGACATTGCCAACTCATCAACTCTATCCTCATTTTAACTCAATTAAGTCATAATGACAAGTTCCATTTAGGACCTCATCCACTCATCAATTCTATCCTCCAATCAACTCAATTAAGCCTCATTTAGGTAAGCATTTATGACATCTCCTCAAGAATCATCACAACTCTATGACTTTAGCTCAACAATCCAAGTAGAATGACACATTCAAGGAAAATGACTTAAGCAACATAATCACATGGCTAAAGAGACCAACAAAATATAATAATAAGTCATCTCCATCAACTCACACTTACATGAAGGTTTTAGGAACTTCTTAGCTCAACAACATCAACACATATAGCATCAAATAAATAGGGGACAAAACTCATTCAAACATAAACCCTACCAAGAAACTCCATTTTTATGGACATGTAGCCTCAAAGCAAAAGTAGGGCATATGGATGGACTCAACCCATGTTTTGGATAGCCTTACATACCTTAGTGAAGACTTGAAGAAAACCTTGATGTTGGGTCTTCAATGGGGAACTCAAATCTTGAAGCTCTTGGAACTCTCCTTATTGGAAATGGAGAAGAAGAAGAAGAAGAGAGAGAGAGAGAGTAACTCCTAGGGATTTTTAGAGAGAGAGTGAGGGATTGAAAATGATCCCAAAATGTGCTAAGGCTTATACATATATAATTTGGGGGAATTCCCAAATTATCCCTTCTCAAAAGTTCTGAAAAATAGGCAAAAATGCTCCTGGCGCGATAGTGGCGCGTCGCGCTATTGTAGCACCAGGCTGATTACGCCTAAAACCTGCACACCTCGTAGTGGCGCGCGGCGCCAAGGACTAAACTACTGAGGCATGTTTCTGGCGCGATAGTGGCGCGTCACGCCCTTATAGCGCCAAGGCCAATATTTTCTGGGTTCTGGAAATTAGCTTGAAAACACTACACACCTTTTAGTGGCGCGCCGCGCTAAACACCAAACTACTGAGGTATATTTCTAACGCGATAGTGGCATGTCGCTTCACTGCGGCGCCAAGCCCAGTTTTCCAGCAATTGCAACTGAGGCCTGAAAATCTCTGTTGTGCTAGTTCATCTTAGGATCGTCATATCTTTTGACTCCAAACTCCAAAATTTACGTTCTTAGTGGTGTTGGAAAGAAGACTCGACGACCATTAATTTAATAGGTTGTGGGCTACCCAGATCGTCATATATCAAAAGATAGGGTCGTTAGAAGTCAACCCCTCATGCGAACTCCTTCTCAAACTTAGCCACGATGAATCTTTTGGATTGATTTGGTCCTAGGGGTCTTTCATGACCCCACATCACCTCTAATGCTGCTTAGTTTCTCAGAGACTCACCTTACTCATGCAAATGTCCCACAATACTCGAGTTCGACCCTACCCGAATACAAGAAGGGTCCGAATCTTAGGGAAATATATTGAGGGGTGTTACAGTTTGATTGCTGTAAATTGTTACAAGAGTTGCTTAAAAACAGCTGCAAATTAATTATGAAAGCCACAACTATGGGAGTCAAGGAAATCATAACTACGGGAGTTAAGGATGGGTTTGTGTCTTTTGATGGGTGGGTTTGGGTCTTTTAATTGATGGAGGTGGGGTGGGGTGCTTATGTGGAGATCTTATGTGGCGTAAATTAATATACAAGGGATGCCATATTTCGTTCCTTCAAATGGAGGGGTAGAAGTGAGTCAATAGTATGACGGAAATAGTATTTTTGAGTTAGAATATAATTTAAGGATGTATATGCTATATTTCAAATAGTTAAAAATAATTTTGGTCCTTTTCCGTTCTTTTTATGATTGAGCTTTACCATACTCAAGAGAAATTTATCTCCATGCCAAATGTTTTACCCTTTCCAAGTAGTACTTCATTGTCGATGTCGCTATATAGCTAGAACCGAGAGTGGGGCGTTTAGATAAACAGAGACATAAACTGATCTCTTACTACTCAAAAAGAAAAAATGTATGATTTCTTGGGTACTTCAAAATTAAAACTTCAACCAAGTACAATGTGTATATAGAGAGAGAGACTAGAAGTGGTAATACGCAAAAGGATAAGTAGATAATGAAATTTCATTGATAATTTCATATTAAATTTTTTATTAATCCTTAAATTCATGATATATTGATCAATTTAAATTATTAATAAAGTTGGATCAATATTTAAGTTAAAATCATATGACTTAAACAAGGAAAAATTAGCTAACTAGGCAAATTTTACAACTTATTCATTGAAAATAACGACACTTCAAATATATAAGTAAAAAGGACAATATTTTAGTCAAGTAGCAAATTAATAGTATCCTAAATCACTTCCTAAATTATCTGATTTTTATCCACATTTTATGCACAATTTGAATTTTTTTCCCCTTTCTTTCAATTATCTGATACTTTCTCTCCCTAAATTCAAATTAACTAAAAGGTGAAATATTTTTTTCTCTCTATTTCCCTCCATTCCTTGTAGAGATAAGATTCTACGTTTTTTTTTCTCACATGCATTCATCTTTTTCTCTCTCTATTTCCAAAAAATTGTAGCCTTTTCTTTTTATTTTGTATTTATTTCTTTTATTTTCTCTTTAGTTTGTATCCACTCCAAAGTAATGCTAATTAGAATTGTATTTTATTTTAAAATTTATAGTTTTAGGTTATTTTGTATTCATTTAATTCTTCATTCGAATAGCTATAGAATTTAGTATCTCTATTTTTTGTATTCATACGAATACTAATGTTTTTTCAAAGTAAATGGATACAATTGTTTTTACCAAATTAATTAGAATTGTATTTATTTTTTAAAAATGGTTGTATTACGTATCGAATTTATTGCTTTTTCATAAAATTGTACCCTTTTCTCTTTAGTTTGTATTTATTCCTTTTATTTTCTCTTTAATTTGTATCCACTCTAGAGTAATGCCAATTAGAATTGTATTTTTTCTTTATATGGTTTAATTACGTATTCAAATTGTTACTTTTTCAGACAATTGTATAATTTCTCTACAATTGTATTCACTCTGATATGTATGACTTTTGTATATCTATCCATTTTAAATTGGGAAATCATGCATATTTCATGAATCTTGTTTTTTTTGTTTGTATTCACTCCAAGATTATGCCAAAAGAAATTTCATATTTTCATTAAAAAACATCTAGAAAGATCCTATCAAAATATTATATCTTTTTTGAAATTCTATTCATTTTAATTAGTATTCTTTTTATATTTATATCACTTCAGATTTCATATATCTATCACAAACCCCTTTTTCCTGATGATTTCTTTCAAAGAATTCAGCATCCTTCACAGAAACAGTTACACATATAGGATACTTTAATAAAGCTTTGCTATCTTTCTTCAATGATACATACATACGTATACTCATCTCTTTATGTATTTTCAAAGGTACACTACTATCTTCGATCTTATACTTCAGTTTCATGCAATTATATCTCGAATCAACACCAATTTATTTAGAAACATCCTCCACTAAATTTTGAAATATTGCATACTCCTTAATCATAATAGCCTTTATCATGTAATCAGCATAACAATTATCTTCGTTCCATCTTCCCGAATGCATGATCAGAAAACTAATGCTCCTCATATCTAATTGTATTCCAAAACAAATATATTACAATCAGACAAAAACTGTATTCCAATAGCAAAGAAGCACATTGTATTTCCAAACCATTATTATACAAATATTCAAAACCATTCAACATCTTATTCGTATTCAAAATCATATCAACAAAAAAAATGATTATTATACAAATATTCCAAATGTATCACAAAACAAAATGTATCACAATCACTTTAAATAAGATTAAAAAAAATTATCTAGAGCACATCGTATTCCAAAACAAAATGTTTTACAATCATTTTGTATTCCAAAATGATTAATATACAAATATTTAAAACGATTCAACATTTGATTTGTATCTATAATCCATACTGCATAACTGATTAGTATGCATATGTTAAATTGTTTTTACTATGACCAAAATTGATGGGATAGTAAATTCAGGATATAAATTTGATATCAGAAAAAATACAATTATAAGATACACATCAAAATGTATCTATATTTTGTTTGTATTCCAAACAAAGTGTAACGGACTCAACAAGTGATTTGTATCCAAATTATTTTTTCACAATTCTAATTTCTAATAAAAAACACATGACGAAGTAAACTTTGTATCAAATAAGATATGCACAATGCATACAATATTTGTTTTGCCTTCACCATCAACTGAGAGAATTTGAAAAAAAATTGTATTAAAACAAATTTGAATTCACAATAAGACATTGTCACGATCCAACCCCGTAGGTCGTGACGGGTGTCCAAGCTGGACACTCGCGTATACCTGTAACACCCCCCAAAAAATTTTCCTAAGATTCGGACCTTTCTTGTATTCGTGTAGGGTCAAACTCAATTATTGTGAAGCGTGTGCATGAGTTAGGATGAGTTCCTAAGTAATTAAAGAGTGTTAGAGGTGATGTGGGGCAATAAGGGATCCTTAGAACTAAGCTAAGTCCAAAAGAATTCGTCTTGGGTAAGTTGTCGAAGGAGTTTGTTTAAGGGTCGACTTCTAATGACCATATCATTTGAAATATGACGATATGGGTGGCCCACGACCTATTAAATTAAAGATCGTCTGAGTCTTCTTTCCAACGCCACCAAGAGTGTAATTTTTGGAGTTTGAAGTCAAAATATATGACGATCCTAAGACGAACAGGTACTGAAGGAATTTTAGGCCTGGGTTACAACTGCTGGAAATCTGGGCTTGGTACCACAGTGGTGCAACGCGCCACTATCGCGCCAGGAACAAGCCTCAGTAGTTTGGTCCCTGGCGCGACGCACCACTACGAGATGTACAGGGTTTTCAAGTCTATTTTCCAGAACCCAGAAAACTTGGGCTTGGCGCTGTAGGGGCGCGATGCGCCACTATCGAGCCATAAAATAGACTCAGTAGTTTGGTCCTTAGTGCGACGCGCCACTATCAAGATATGGAAGTTTTAAAGCCTAAATTCGACTTGGCGCCGCAGTGGCACGACGCGCCACTATTGCGCTAGGAGCGTTTTAGCCTATTTTCTAGATTTTTGAGAAAGGGCAACTTGGGTAATTCCCCAAATTATATATACACCATCCTTGAACATTTTTGGGACCATTTTTCAGTCCCTCTCTCTCTCTAAAAGCCCTAATATTTTCCTCTCTTCTTCTTCTTCTTCTCCAAATCCTTCTCCAACAAAGAGTGCTTTCAAGAGTTTCAAGATTTCAAGTCTCCCATTGAAGACCCAACAACAAGGTTTCTTCAAAATCTACTCCAAGGTAGGTAAGGCTAACCTAAAATATGGATTGAGTTCTTCCATATGCCCATAGATGTGTTGGATAGGAGTTGTGAAAGAGTTGAACCTTCTAGAAAGGTTTTCTTGAAAGTTTTCCTAAACTATAAAATGTTTTTAGATACTATTGGTTTTGATTGATGATTTTAATGACTTGAGTTACTAAATAGTTATCTTTCATATTATTATAATCAAATGGATCTTTGGATATAGATTTATAGGTATTGACGGTATTCTTGAGTTGAGTTTTGTTGGGAGTATGGATTCATGTTTCCTTCACATGAACGCAAGATAAGATTTCTTTGTCATAATTGTCTTGATGTTGAGATAGATGGTTTTGTGTATATGTGTATTAATTGGAATAAAAAGAATGAATTGGATAGTTAAGAATGTCCTTTTGCTTCTATAAATTGAACATAGGACTAAAATAAAGACTGTGGAGTAGACGTTTGATATTGATGTGATGATGATATTTGACAATGAGGTGATGATAATAATTGATAATAATGTGGATGATGATGTTGATAATGATGCCAATGGTGGTGTTTTGATGATGGTGTGATTGATGATTTGAATGGTGATTATTTAATATATGTAAAATGATTGATGAAGAGATTATGTTGATGAGGAGGTTGTGTGGTGAAATGGATTAGAGTCTAATGTGATTATGTGGTATGTGATTTGCATAATTTGAGTTGATTGGAGTCTTATGAATATTTTGAAAATAAATGATCTTTTGAGAAGGAGCTTTAAATAAAGAATGTGTGAACCTTTTTGCATAAACTATTTATACACTATTTTGAGTCTAAAGAATGATTATTTTCATCTATGATTTAAAAAGAGTTTAAGCGTGAGTTGAGTTTGAGGAGTCTTTTAATTATTTTTGAACATCAGTATTTGGAGTATAAATGAGTTGAGCATATTTACTTTAAAATGTCAATTTTTGAGATTGTATAAATTTTAAAGAGAAGGGTTTGATGATTTAAGATGAGTCGATTTGAAAGAAAGTCCAATGAGGCCAGATTTGAGTTGATTTGAAAGAGTCTAATGAGACTAAATGAGTATTTTGAGTATTTTACTCACTTGATAGATATAAGCATATTGAGTTTTGAGAGGAGTATCGAGCACCGAGTTGGGTAAGAGTATAGTCCATACTCGAACCAATAAACTACGTCGCCAAATATAGGAGGGGATGGAACCATTAAAGTCGTATGCTTCCCCAAAATTATTGTCCTGACATTATAGGACTTGGTTGGATTGGATCCATGATTGGTTGATTCGTTCATACCCTGGCAAGGTATGAACGGATGCAGCAATAATGTCGGTTTGTTGTACTATCATTCGCTCATATGGTGATAGTTGTCGGTTAGAGAAACTTCCAAATTGAGTGGATTATGCATGATATGATTGGTTTGATTGAGATTGTTTGATGATTGAGTTGGATTGTATAACATTTCTAAGTTCCAATTTGCATATTTATTTAGTTGAGTCCTTTGACTTGATTGTTGAGTTGATTGTTGAATTGATTGCATATGATTGGATTGGATTGGATACGCGATATAATTTGATTGGATCGGATTATACATGATTGGATGGGATCGAATTGTGAATGATTTAATTGAACTATATTATTCATGATTGGATTGGATTGTATGGTATATGATTGGTCTTTGTCTAAGATGTATTCTTACTTTAGACTTATGATACTTTGATTGAGTCTCTCTTATCTTTCTGGTTTTGAGATATTTGAACCAACGTTATTCTTCCTCGAGGTATATTTCATTTTGCCATATTACATACTCGTACATTCCATATACTGACGTCCATTTGGACCTACATCATTTCATGATGTAGAGATAGGTTCAAGAGATCGTCAATAGAAGCACCATTGAGGATCTATACACACTCAGTGTATTGGTGAGTCCTTCCCTACATTCGGAGGACACCGCTTATATATTCTTGCGTCGAGTTAGCCCTTTCCATTTAATTTGATATAGCCATGAACATGTCATTGATACCAATTAGATAGTAGTGATAGAGGCTTCATAGACTAGATAGTGATGGGTCGATTGAGTATTTTCTTTCCTTGAATTATTCTTGTCAAAGTATTTTAAATGACAAATATTGGAGTTGATTATTTGGCCCATGGCCTTTATTCTTTGAGTTATATTGATGATTTGAGTTGCCCGCCAAATATTCTTTTTATTCTGAGTCTTCCGCTGATTTAATGGATGAACGGATGTCTGATCAGGCTATGTGGTTCACTTGGGAGTCAAAAATGGTGTCTGAGTGCCGGTTACGTCTAGGGTACCCTCCCGGGGCGTGACAATACCTATGTTAACTGTAAGTAAACCTATCGTATATTCACATATTGGCACAACTGTCTCCTTAGGGGGGTCACAACTTATCAATAGGCAACATTTCATATAAGTCGATGAGGCTATCGTATCATGTGGGGTCGTCGTATTATAAACACACATGCGGGCCGACAAGGCTGCCACGACAAAGGGAATGTCCCAAAACATAAGTCATATAGACATAATTGAATACAGATATATACACAACCCACATACATGTCTACAGACCTCTAAAAATATTAATAGTAACATATGGAGGGACAGGGCCCCTATCGTACCCCTGAATAAACAAATATATACATCAAAGGTTCAGTACCAAAAGCTAGTCTATGATACAATGGAGCTCTTCCCAAACTCGCTGAGTGGAATTCTACAGTGGCAGATCCCCAAAATGCGTGTCTGTACATGCAGGCAAGAAATGCAACCCTTTTCTCCGAAAAAAGGGGGGTCAGCATGATATATGTACTGAGTATGTAAAGCATAAAACACCACAGGAAGATTACAGATGACATAGGGATGCAGGGGACAAGTATAACAATTAATAAACCACTGTACCTGCATCTTATAAAATGGGGTCACCTGTATCATCATCATATACCGTACCCGGCCCATTGAGGGACTTGGTGTTACAAATGTGTCATCACGACATCATATGCATATATATATATATATATATATATATATATATCGTATCTGGCCCTTTGGTGAGGGACTCGGTGAAGAGAGTAGTGTGCATTTATGTCATACCCAACCCATTATGGGACTCGTTCTCATAAGCATGTCATCATATCATCATATATCATACCCGGCCCTCTGTCAAGGAACTCGGTGAATAAGAATATTTTTATATCATCATATACATATATCATACCCGACCCGGGACTCGATGAAAATATAGTAACGTTGTGCACGATTAACATACCCAGCCCATTATGGGACTCGGTGGAAGATGTATTAACAGCATGCACGAGCAGAGTAGTGAGTAACCATATGCAAGTTAAATCATCATCTAAGACTCCATGAAATAGTCAAATGAACCGTCACTTGAAGATCAGGGTAGTAATTATCTTAAGTACCCTTTAAAAGTCACTAGGGATCATATCAAGCGGAGCCTCAGTCATCATAGGCATACATCAAGATAATGCTACACAACTTATGCAATCAAAGACATTTATCATCATAGATCCCTTACGAATAGGAGCTTACGCATCCAATTACTACTCAACATATAGAAGGCTCGAGGTTAGTAGTTTAACTACTTTAAGACCTTTAACATTCAAAAGTGAATATAAGTCACGAGTTATACCCAGAACTTGTGAATGGAATTACCCTCAAAGTGTAGATTACATTTCACTTATATCTAAGACATGCCGAAAGAAAAGAAGGGATAGGCTTTACATACTTACTACTTTCTATCATAGAGAAAACTTGAGAGGCAATAACTTAATTATTGTAAGAGTTCTAACATCAAGAAGTGGATAAGAATTCTGAATCATACTCGGAGCTTTATGAATTGAATTATCCCCACATTTCATATACAAACCATTTATGGATAAGACATGCCAAGAGAAAACAAAGATAGCTTTACATACCTCATATGGATTAATCGTAACCATGTTTGCTTCGTCGCCCTCTAAACCTATTTAACACGAAAGTACTACTAATATTAATAACCTTCGACTTTTCAGCTTCCATATGTACAATCAATCATCCATAGGAATCATTTCCTTATTCTCCTTTCTCAACTAGCCTATTAGTTAGTTAAGAAGTTAACGGAAATCGGGCAGCATCTCCCCTATAACTTGCCCTATCCGAACTTCCAATTACACCTCCTATTGGTACAGCCATATCAACAACAACAACCAGCAGCCATGTACAATTAAACCACTTTAATATTACGCAATACAAGCTCCAAACAGCTCACCTAACACCACGACACCAAACTACGATTTTCAATCTTTATTTGGTAAAATCTTAACCACACGGAATGGGACATGAAGTGTCTGCAACCAGAAGCACCCATAACTATTTTTAATCATGTTTCCATCGCCTTTAACACACTCAAACTACCCTCAAATACAACACCATGATAATAACAACACTACTCAACTTTAATCCAACTAGAACGACTTTAAGAACCTATGTAATCCTTGTTACTTAAGCTCGACATGCCCTCACATAGTAATTATGTAAGACATCCAAGTTGGTAGCTTATGCAAGTAGGTCGATTACCACGACTCCTTAATTGAACTTCAACTCCTTTCAAATCCCTCTAGACCTATTTCCAACCATCGCCACTCACATAGAACTTTAGAGATATATGGATCACATGGCAATCTTTTAGAAGAAAAAAAAGAAAACAAAATATGTTTTAATGTAGCAAAGTGCGGGGTATAACACACATTCAAATAATTTTTATTTTTATTTTCAAAAGAGTGAAGCTTTGATTCATTCGTAGTAATCTTACTAAGGCCAATTACAAATCAAACATCAAAAACTACCATCTTTTACATTGACCAAAAATTCAAAAAGATACCCAAATTCAAACATTCATTGCTAGTAAACATAGTCAAAGCTTTAGTCCCTTCAGAAACAACATGCTTAGCCAATTCACCTAGCAAAATAAGTTTTGCAGCAGTCTGAATTTCACTAGAAGTTCAAATAAAAATTGAATTCAAAATACCTGATTGAATTTAACACGATTTTAATTTGTAAGTATAGATCTCCTTTTTTATCTACAAACTTGATCCATCGAATTGCATTATACAAGAGTTGAATCTCATTAATAGAGGTTGAGAAAGATGATTTAAGCTCGTTAATGGAGGAAGAGAGAAAAGATAGAATTGAGTTGCCCGTTTTTGCTCTCATAAAAGGAAATGTAACTAAATAAATATTTTCAGGGAAACATTAGCATAGTTGAAAGATTAGTTCCCATATGTTTCTCCAATTTGTAATTTATTAGTTGTATTCTTTTAATATTTTAAAAAAAAATACAAAATCAGGTAAAATAGCAACTTAAAATATTGTCATTTTCAATAAATATTGAAATGTAGCTAGAGAATCCTATTAAATACTAAAATATTGTTGTTTTGAAAATTTCCTCCTTGAACAAAGTCTAAATTATATTTGGGTCAATCTGTTAAGTTGACAAGACGAGCCCAACTCGTGCTCTTTAAGCCCAAGGTCCTCTAAAATTACTTGAAGACCAAAATACCCCCAAAATCCTAGCTCACACCTATATTAAAGGTGTCTTCATAAGACACAAGTGACACTAGAGGAGAAGGAAAAGAGAAATACATAGAAAAGCCCTTCTTTTCAGTGGTGATCTACAAGTTTTCTGCATACAAAGGAGTCTTCGTCTCCAAGTATTATGAGTCGCAAGTTCCCATATCTCTATGATTGTGATCAAAGCTTGGCTCTGCATTCGTAGTGAAGTTTCAAAAAATATTTCTTCAATTTAATAACAAAGCAAAACTCTTGAGTTGACGACCTTGAGGGGAGGAATCAGAGGATTACGTCTTTTTTATTAGATTTTATAAAGATTGTAACATCGCATAAATTCTTTATATAAATATCATTGTTTTTTGCTATTTTTCTTTCTTGATTGTTTTTTTTTCAGGAATAAAACTTAGTCACTCACAAATTGGTACACCCAGTAGGACAATCTTTATCTCTCATCTCTTCTCTTCAAAAAAATCCACTACAACAAATGTGATATTTAGCTATGAAATTATTAGGTACGACACAAAATTCGTCACTAATTCTTCACTTTTTATGAAAAAAATATATTTCCTGTTTAATGCATGAGCAATATACTTTTATTGTTAATGTTGCATCCAATTTGTGACAAACTATTACTTGTCTTAAATTAGTTATAATTTTAGTCACGAAAAAGTTTCGTCACAAAAAACAAGTTGTTGCAATAATGACAAATTAGAGTTCGTAGTTAAATGTTGTAAGCTTTAGCCACAAAAAACAATTGATTGTGACTTTACTTTTCATCACTGATAAAATATGCAATTAGTGACGATCATTTTATTGTCTCTAATTAATCTACAACTTAGTGACAACTTAGTTTTGTCACAAAATATACAACATTTAAATAGTGACGATTTAAGCTTTGTAGCTAAATAATTTAAGTGTTTCCTATGAATTCACAGATAAATACAAAATAATCTTTGACTACACTTGTTTGTGATTAAAGTGGCAACTAATATGTATTTTTTTTATGTGCTTTCTATAAAAAATGATAAGACAAAATCATAAAATGATTTCACAATGCCGAGATATATTGTCACACCCCAAACTCGAGGGGCGCAACTAGCACCTAATGCCAAAACCTAGGCCTGAGTCGACCCTGCTGAACCACTTGCTAAAGGCGCATGGAAGCCACACACATAGTCAAGAAAACAACAAGTATATCTCGGCTTAAAAATAAGTCCTCGGCCGGCAAGGCCCCTGTTAACCGCTCCAAAAAGAAAAAACTACTCCTAATAATTCATATAAAGTAATAAGCAAGTAGCACATAAGTCCTGTTTGGGCCATCGTGGCTGCCATGATATCTAGAAAAAACATAAACACTATGCGGACAGTCAAGGCCACCATGATATCTAGGAAAAACATAAACACTATGCAGACAGTCAAGGCCACCATGATCTCTATATAACAACTTAAACAGGTATGCACAATCTAAACTAGGCCAATAATCTGCTAACAACACAATAACAAGGCACAATTGGCTAACAAGGTGTAGTTAACAAACATACAAGGCCAAAATGGCAACCGTCATTACTATACAACTCAACTGACTAGTCTGCAAGCCTCTATGGGTATAATACTTGGTGGGACAAGGCCTCAACCTATCCAAAAACTATACATAGCAAAAAGGCAAACCTTTAAGACTCTGGCGACCCTTGAAAGGAAAGGAGCCGACCAATCCGCTGAATCTCGGCTATGCTACTCGGCAAGTCTGTCTAATCGTCACTCAAAACCTTCACGTATGAATGCAATTCCCCCAGGTAAGGGGCATTAGTACTGAATAATGTACCGAGCATGTAAGGCAAATAAAAAGTTGAAACTGAAGTATAAGTACTGAACGAAAAGAGCAGAGGTGAAACACAAGTACAATACCCTATCTCCCTATAATAAGACAATATAACACATGACAAGTAATAACCTGACTTGGCCCCTACAAGCCCGGTAGGTACAAATAGCACACAATCACTATAAGTCCTAACGAGCACAAACAATCTCTAAATATCCATATTAGCCCCTTACCTAGATCCCAATAATAATCTGATCTAAATTATCTGAATGTATTTGTGTCATGAATCAATGTAGATCTGAGACTCTGTGGTGCAATGCATATATGCTACCTCTTAGGTACAACATGTCCGTCCTGTAGGTATGGTCTATCCAGATAGTAGGCTAGATTTATCCAGTCTGTAGGCTCGGTCTACCCGGCCCATAGGCTCGGTAAAATAAATCAATCGATATGTTTAAGAACCCTGCAATGTCAGTGTCTTCTAAGGCCAAAACAAGCTCAAGTAATCATAATTGATCAAACCATAATCATGACATGCCTTTCTAGGCCACTAGGCAAGGAGTAGAGTGTCGGTGGTAGACATTAATCATACGGTGGTAGCCAACTCAGTAGGTAAGGCTGCAAATCATATAAGGACTATAAATAGGCCATGAAAAGCTGAGGCCATCAGGATCATGTCAGAAAAGAAATAATTGCCTTAACATACCTTTCAACCAACTCCCAAAAGGTGTCTTTATGCAGCTTTGCCAACCAAATGAAATGCAACAATGCAAAAATCAACACGGCTGCAAACAAGCCATAACTAATCGATAAGGCGCTAATGCCACACTCATGACCAGCAAAGTCCAAAGCATAAAATAAGTCTAATAACAACAATAATCAAAAGATTAATCCATTGAAGATATTCCAACAACATATCGAAGGAGCAACAAGCTCTTGAGGCAACTTAAGTAGGTGTTCTTCACGTTGTTCAACCTAACAGCCATCCAATACGACCTGAATAAGAATCACACTATCCCCCCCCCCCAATTACCTCCATCACCTTAGCACCATCAATACACAACATTAATACCTCAAATAATTAAGACAAAGGGGCTGCCCATAGACACACTATCAAAAACACCACCACGGAGCTCAAAATTAATAGAAACAATACTAGGATATGGAATTATGAAGGAGGGTTGTAAAAATAAGATTACCTCAACCAAAATATTTGAAATAATAAGCTTGAAAATCTATCTCCTTGCAGCAACAACAAACAAAGGTTAAATCAACAAGAAAACTATACCACAATGATGAGCTCGCAACGTAGAGCAACTTTCGTTAAACTTCCAAGTTGATAATCAAAGATTCTAAGGAGTATTTGGAAGGTGGGTTCGAGATTTCTCTAAGTGTTTCTCTTTTTTTAATTAAGAAATAACGAAGATGATAGTCTTTTATAATAACAACTGACTTAGAGATAGGGGACACACCTAGAGGTGCTTGCTTGTGCAGTCTCACAAAAACGCATATATTTCACTATTCTGAAGTCGTATGGATAAGCGGTTTAGTTCATTGGATACTAGACTCATAGACCTTTGATTTGATAGGTAATGGGAATTTGAATTCTGTATATATTAAGAGAAAAGCACTGAGACATTTGACCCAAAATTTCAGAAAATTCCCTAACAACATTTACAATAGTTAGTTTTTTCTGACTTTTCTTTGGTAACATCCTTGACTTTCACACTTGACATACGAACTTTGTTCAATTAAAGTAACCTATAAAACATCCTCTCTAATATGTTAAGAAGTTTTAGTCTTATTCCACAAATAGAAGTTAATTTCAACATTAAAACGAATGGGGTGTTACATATATCTTCCGAAAAGACAAGTGATAACGCAAATATAAAACCCAATGTGAGTCGGGGTCGTAATATCACAGAGAACACTTACACGAAGATTGTCAACTTGCATTTCTATATTTTGTGGTTTTTTGATTAACTATTTCCCAATAACATGAAAACTGAACTATAGTAAAGACGAAAGCACTAATTAAGCATGATGGTCCTTAGAAATGTTGTTTGAATTTTTTGTCCTTCATCAAAGACCATTCTTTAAATAAAATTGTCTTTTTCCTATTTTCCTTCAATTATTATTTTATTATCTTTATAATATGTAAAATTTAGGAGTCCTAATATATATAGTAAAAGGTATAAGGAGAATTAATAATTAATGAGACCTACAATATATGGAAAGAGGAAAATATATTTTAAAAATTAAGAAATCCTAATTATACATAGATTTCAATCATTTACCATTTTCTTCATAATCATACATTAATAAAATATATCTTTTGGAAAATAAAAAACTATCATGAGTTTTTTTAGGGAAATATTGTTGTGATTTTTGGCTTTCATATTTTTGGCATAGTAAAAATTGACTTATTTTTGAAAAATAACCGTAGTAAGTGCCCTAACAAAAAAAATAAAGTAGTAAGAGTCCTAACAAAAACAAACAAAAGTTGCATAAATCGAACTGTCTTATTTTTAGAAAATAATAAAATATTAATCATATATGTCCTAATAAAAATTATATAGAAGTTCAAAATCATTTTTTTTTAGTTTATGAATATGCTTCTATAAAAGAATATGTTTTATGTGGTGATTAAATTGTTACACGAAATAAAATGTAGGGGTGGTTAACTTTTCCGTTCAAAATGTAATAATTTTTTTTGGTTCTATTTTTTTCAAGTGTTTACATTTTTTTCTACCGTCTTCATCATCAATTTTTAAAAGAGCAAGTTTTTATATTTTTTACTTCCATAGTCACCTTTCTTTGGAGAAAAGATTTTGACTTCTATAAGTATAACTTGAGAATTCTTCTTTTTTACAAAAGCACATCAACACCACAAAGTAGTCCTTAAAGAAATTCTTGGAAAGGTAGGGAGTGTCATGTCAAAGCACACTTTGTCAAAACTTGTAATAATATCGAAACATATGGTGATTATCTTGTTCTACAGTTTATTCAATCTCTCAAAGGAAATGCTTTCGATTGGTACATACATCTAGAATCTAATTCCATAGATAGCTAGGAACAAATGGAGCAACAATTTCTTAAGCGTTTTTTATAGCACAGGGTGTGTTGTAAGCACGATAGAGCTTACTTGTAATGACCCTAAAGTTATTTTTGGAAATTTTCATGAAATGACCATTTTATCTATTGCGTCCAAATGCACACGCAAGTGTACTCGGTATCAAAAGTAATATAGTGACCCTTTTTAAGAGCCGAATATCGAACCCACAGGAAAAATGCAATTAAGTGTTAGTTAGCTTTTCAATAAATCCAATTATTCATGTTTGTTTTTAAAGAATTGAGTTCAATTAAATTTTACAAAATAATTATATCAAAAACGATATGAAAATCTGATTTAACAATATTAGAGATTTTTTTATAAATTTAAAGAAGAGTTCCTGGGTTGTAGCACTCATAGATTTCCAAATTCATTACTTTGGTATCCAATGGGTTTTTCAATTACTGGTTTACAAGGTTGATTATACAATTATGATCTTCCGATCTCTAATTGCCTACTCTTGTTGACAGCTTAACTACATCATTGAGCGGGAATAAGCATGAACCAATAAAAATGCATTAATCTTGTTTAGTAACCAAACATGGTGTATAGATATGTGTCACGGTCATTCTATACACGAATTATTCTAGGCACTTCTAGGACAAACATGCTTCTTATATTCTAGTGTTCTATCCCCATTCCGTCTTCCGAGTTCCGGATGGACAACAAATTTTGTTCTAATGGTGATCAAGCATTAAAACAATCAAAACAAGAATATAAGAGTAATCACATACACAAACCTATCTTCAACCAAAGCAAACTAGATTCAAACCTTCATCTTTTGGCTACAACCCAAGAACAAGAAGATTTAGCCACTCATAGTGTATAACATATTTACATAAATCATTAATAACATCAAACTTGAATTCCAAATGAAATAAAAGAAGAAAATATCATCAAAATAGCTCTTTCTTCATCTTCTTCAGTTTTTCTCCTGACAATTTGATCTACTTTTTAATAAAATATGTAAAGGTGTAATTTATAGCACCAAAAATGCAGAATTAAAGTAGACTCTCTGAAATCCACGACGCGGACTTGCTTCATTTCAGTATAATTTTTTATTTCTTGTGTTGGCTAAAGATTGCTCTATACAGAACTAGGTCCGCGATGCGGACCTGGCACGGACCTTATTGTCTTGACGAATCGACTTCAAAACTAGGAATTAAATCTCAGAGTCCAAGTGCGCGACGCGGACATGCTTTATTATAGTGTATTTTCTTCATCTTTTGCTCCCAACCTCTCCTTTGAACTCCACTTTCAATCTAATCATGCTTTGAATGTCCATTTTCACTCAATTAATCCTGAAAGTGTCGAATCATGTTGGTTGGTTATAACAATACAAAATATAAAAAATATGAATTAAACTCTAGGCATTTGCTCTCACTTTAACTTATGATTTATGGATTTTATTTGCGTCCTAACCCATCGGTGGCCCCTCAAAGTTGGCACCAACTTTCACGTAGACACCTCAACTAAGCTTTGTTCATTTTAGACACCTCAAGTAAGGTTCTGATGTGTTGTTTTGACACTTTTTTTATAATCACCCAAATATCTAAAGTGTGTGTAATACACTTGACGCTGATGTGTCAAAGTGACCAATTAAATGAAGAAACGTGACAGATATATCAAAAATAATTTTAAAAGAATGACTTTTGATTATGAAAAAAGTGGTCATTAACTTCATTTAATTGGTCAATTTGACACATCAGCGGCAAGTGTATTACACACACTTTAGATATTTGGGTGATTGTTAAAAAAAGTATCAAAATGACACATCGGAACCTTACTTGAGGTGTCTAAAATGAATAAATCATAGTTGAAGTGTCTAAGTGAAAGTTGGTGCCAACTTTGAGAGGCCACGATGGGTTCCGCCTTTTATTTGCTATTGGGCATATAAATGTGCCCAAGATCACCACCCACACTTAAAACTTTGTTAGTCCTCGAGCAAACTCCAGTTTTATTTCTAAAATGACAAATACATGATATACAAAGTAATTCTATCAAACCATACTGATTGCACAATTAGCTTATCTGACATATACATTTTAAATTTCTGTTTTAAGCAATTGACTAACTCAACACCACAAACTCGAGAGTTGACTTTGTAATGAAACAACTCCCATGGTTTGTTAAATTAAAATTCATGTAGAATTATCCTTTCTTCATTAAGCACGTTCCCTTACCAAGAAAGAATTACCCATACTCTCACAGTTACGTTCATGGGTATTTGGATAAAATTTTGCTCCCTCTCTCAAATGAAATCACAAGTTGCTCAAAATGAACCATAGGCTTGCCCTTAGTGTATTAAGCACCTCTATTAAGGTAGATAAGACTTAGGGATCACTTAGGACTTTTTCAGGTTGTAATGGGGGCTAAGGGACGGGTAGGTAGAAATTTGGGTATGTATAGTTACTTGATTCCCAAGAACTTTCAACACACAACATTATTCAAACACTTCATAACCTTATTCTTACCACTTTGTTATTTCGTTAGCTCAACCTTTCACTTTTAACTGTGTAGAAGTATTCTTCTTTTCTTCACTAACTTCAACCATGAGATAGTTGACGTTCTCTTCATTTTCCACTGGTTTTTCTTTTCTACACAAGATTTTATTTCAATCAATAGCACCAATGTTTTTATTCTTAGTAACCCAAGGTTCTTAACTTCCCATTTCTCCACTTTATCTTTTCCAAAGCGATTGCTTTTTTTTGGATCAAAATTTATGGTCTCCGAGAAAACAAATTGGGGAATAGACTTCAAACTAGGCTGCCAAAGAATCAAGTTAAAGGATCAAAAGAGCTAACTTTGGATTTACATTAAGGGGGTACATAAGTGGTTTAAAAGTGAGATTATCAAAGAAATGCCTAGATCCTTTTCCTAAATTCTAAACTTCCTTTATTGTCACTACTCATACACACCGGGCAAGTTATAGCAATCGAAAGCAACCAAGGATTATACAATTTACCTTACTCACACTGCAAATGTTTAATTTCAGAATGACAATTCTTCAAAATTTTCAACCACAGTCATATGAATTCAACATTATTCAAAATATACAACAGAGTTATAGGTGTATCAATTTAGTCAATTCTTTTCTTCATGCTTTCATATGCTACCTTATGCAATCTGATAGTTTAGAAAAATATTTTATATACATTTCAACTATCTAAAAGAATTATTTTTTTGTATGGTTCAAAGGGACTATTCATGGCCAAAGAACCAAAAACAAATGCCATGAAACCCAAATTCATAAAAAAATTATAAACTTAAAATATTAGTGTTGCCAAAAATAATAAATATCAATGTAGATAAATCACAACATAAATAACACAAGCAAACACAATTAGCAATCCAACTACCGAAAATGTTAACTATTAATAGTTCAACCATCAAAACATCAAACTTAATCAATTACAAATAAAAATAAACGGATATATTTCAATTAAGTAGACTCTATCACACACTTATAGTTGGGTACTATCCTCAGAGTTCAAGGTAGTAGACTTCTTTGTCTACTCATCCATCTGTCCACCAGCATTCGGATCTTCCACCGCCAAAGGTTCAAATTATGTGGCCTCCAGATCTGACTCCACGTCTGAGCCGTTCCTCCTCCTATCCTCATCTGTAGGGATGTCATCTTCAGTCGTCTCATAAAAATCATGTCTCAGTCCGAGGACATCCATAGCATGCTCGTTTAGAGGATATTGTCTGTCACGCCCCGAGAGGGTACCCTAGGCGTGGCCGGCACTCAGAAACCATTTCTGGCTTCTAAGAGAACCACTTGGTCTCATTTCTTATTTATTCATCAGCGGAAGACTTAAGAATACTAATGTGGGCTTGTCATAATCAAAGGAAAAATAGATAATTCTTAAAAGAAGTAGTTTCTAAAGAGAACTACTCTGATTACATCATCAGACTCTGTCTATGAAGCCTCTAATACTCTTAGATGGTGCCAATGATATGTCCATGGCTACCTCAAAAGAAACATCACACTCAACAATAATAAAAGGATAAGGAGTTCCTTCGAATACAAAAAGGACTCACCAAATAGCTGAAAAGAAATGATCTTCAACGATGCGCCTGTTGAGGATCTCTAACACCTGTATCTGCATCATAAAATGATGCAGGTCGAATGACGTCAGTGCGTGGAATGTACGAGTATGTAAAATAGAAGGAAGGTAAGGACAGATATCAAGAAACTCCTCTCAATAAAACTCAGCTCAGAACTCAACATCATCTCAATATCAATATGTAATGCAAGTTTAAAATATAATAATAAAAATAATAGTAATAAGCAATGCTTACTCAGTTGGGAGTTTCTCTAACCGACAACCATCACTTATGAGCTAGCGATGATACAACGAAGCGATGTCGTTGCCACATCCATCCAATACCTTGCTAGGGTAAAGGACATCACCATCTTGGATCCACTCATCAAAGTCCTTTTTTTGGGACTTAAGAGGCATAACCTCCATCCTACGCTGGCTACGTAGTTCTGGGGTTTGAGTCAATTAAACTCTTACCCAACTCGGTGCTCAATACTACTCCCAAGATATATGCTCATATTAAACTCATCATCTAGTCTCATTGGACTTTAATTTAAATCATCAAACTCATCTCATTTCATGTTCATCAATCATTATACTTCAAAAAAGACATCATTTTCATCTCATCAAAACATCTTGCTCAAAATATCATTTGCTCAAATTCATTCAAACTCAACTCTTTTGCTCTTTTAAAATTCAATAAAATACATATATAGTATTGATTCATATAACTTTCTTTTTATCAAAAATAATAAAAAGGCCAACATCTTTACTCAAAACATATGTAAAAATATTCATGAACATCAAATCAATTAGGATTTATGGGAAAGTAGCCATGAACAATAATTCCAATAATATGAGAGAATAATAATATTAATGCATAAATATATCAAACTTAATAGAAGAAGAATTAATTCATCTAGAATTCAAGATTTGGATAAAACTCAACTATAACTCAATTATAATGAATTTGAATATTGGGCGCATGGACGAACTCAATCCAATGCTATGAAAGCCTTACATACCTTAAATCCGAAGGTTTACTCCGAATTGGAACACTCTTGGACCCCTATCCTTTTTTTCTCGCCGGAGCGTTTTGTGTACTACCCGGAGTATAAGAATCACCGGAGTAGTATTTTTATACTACTAAAACTAAAACTATATTTGAAAAGAAGTATATAGAGAGAAGAAATGCTTAAGAAAGCTTGAAGAATAAAATGAGGAAATAAGGTGGGTATTTATAGGTGGGAAAGAGGGACCTAACAATAAATAAAATAATTATAAAGAAAAATCTGAAAATTTAATGGAATATATTGATGTCATGGATGATGTTAAATGGAGGACAATTTATGTCATGCATGATGTCAAATGCATCTAGATGTTTCCATGGTAGGTAAGATGAGTTCTTTTTAACAGAATACTCATTTTCGAAGCTGCGTTTGAATAAGATAAATTCCTTATTAGGATTTGGTGTATTCATAAGAATTGTAGATATGGAAGTCTAGTTTCATATTGTTCAAGAATCAATCAATTTGGAGAAACCTATAGTGAGATATGAATTTTCTTCTATAAACACTCAATTCCATCACAGCACTATATCTTGCAAAGATTAATTTATTTGATCTACTTATACTCCGAATCGTAAGATGTGTTCTTCATTAAAGTTGTAGGTAAGGATGTTGTGGTTACCCAGAAATTTGAATCACCTAATTTGGACCAACCTATGAAAAGTTATGCCCAAAATACAGAGGCTGTATTATTTTCGTCGAGAATTGAAATACCAACATACAATATTTTAGGGGTTGTTACAATATCTCCCCCTTGGGATCATTCGTCCTCGAATGAAGATGAAAATAGGAGACATAAAGAATGAATATCATCAATACATCAATTTCTCAAAAACTCTGATACTCAAATGGTCAATGACTCAAACTCAAGAATAAACATCGATTCAAAGATAGAAATAAGGAATATTACCTTGACTATCGTTATCATAAGGCACAAATAGATGAGGATAGTTAGCCTTCATATCTTCTTCAGCTTCCCATGTAGCCTCTTCAAAAAATTGATTTTGCCATAGGACTTTGACAGATGCCACTTCCTTAGTTCTTAATTTGCAAACCTGACGATCAAGAATTTGAACTAGAATCTCTTCATAACTCAAACTCTCTTTCACCCCAATGCTCTCAGCTGGGACAACAAGTGAAGGATCTCCCAAACACTTCTTAAGCATAGAGATGTGAAACATGGGATGAATAGCAGCTAATTCTAGAGGCAACTCCAATTCATAGGCTACGTTACCTACCCTCCTCATAATCTGATAAGGACCAATGTAGCGGGGACTAAGCTTCCCTTTCTTTCCAAATCTCATCACACCCTTCATGGGTGAAACTTTCAAGTATACCCAATCGTATACTTTGAACTCCAAATCTCTTCTTCTAACATCAGTGTAGGATTTTTGGCGACTTTGAGCAGTCCTCAACCTCTCTTGTATGGTTTTCACCTTCTCCATAGCTTGGTGAACCAAGTCTAGTCCAATCAACTCAGCTTCACCAACTTCAAACCAACCAGTTGGTGATCTACATCTCCTCCCATACAGAGCTTCATAAGGAGCCATTTGAATACTCGAATGGAAACTATTATTGTATGCAAACTCAATAAGAGGTAAATGATCATCCCAATTACCTTTGAAGTCAATGACACAGGCTCTTAACATATCCTCCAAAGTCTGTATCGTACGCTCTGCCTGGCCATCTGTTTGCGGATGAAAAGCAGTACTAAGGTTCACTCTTGAACCCAAGCCCTTCTGAAATGACTTCTAAAACTGAGCAGTAAATTGAGCTCCCCTATCAGAGATGATAGACAAAGGAACTCTATGCAGTCTAACAATCTCTCTAAGATACAGTTTGGCATAATCCTCTGCAGTGTTCGTAGTCTTAACCGGTAAGAAATGGGCTGATTTGGTCATCCTATCCACAATCACCCAAATAGAGTCATGTTGTTTGCAGATTTATGGTAAACCGGTAATGAAGTCCATATTGATCATTTCCCACTTCCATTCTGGTATCTCTATATTCTGAGCCACTCCACAAGGCCTTTGGTGCTCAACTTTAACTTGTTGGCAATTTGAGCACTTGGACACAAACTCTGCTATATCTCTCTTCATTCCACTCCACCAGTATACTTCTCTCAAGTCATGATACATCTTTGTTGAACCTGGATGGATGGAATACTTAGAATTATGGGCTTCTTTCATGATTCTCTCCCTAATACCATCAACACTTGGAACACATAATCTTTCTTGATATCTCAACACTCCATCTCCCCCTTTGGTAAAAGCCATTACCTTCTGCTTGTGAACCTCATCCTTCAATTGAAGAAGAATGGGGTCCTGATCTTGCTTTTCTTTCACCTCTGCAACTAGAGATGATTCGGCTCCATTTCATACTATTGTACCACCCTCACTAGAGTCAATAAGTTGAACTCCCAAACGTGCAAGTCTATGCACTTCCTTTGCCAACTCCTTCTTTTCCTCTTCCACATGAGTTGTACTCCCCATAGATAACCTGCTAAGAGCATCAACAACTACATTTGCTTTACCTGGGTGGTATAGAATGCTCATGTCATAATCCTTGAGCAACTCTAGCCATCTCCTTTGCCTCAAATTCAGCTCCTTCTGGCTGAATACATACTGTAAGCTCTTATGGTCTATGAACACATCCATATGTACACCATAAAGATAGTGACGCCAAATCTTAAGAGCAAATACCATAGCTGCCAACTCAAGGTCATGAGTGGGGTAGTTTCTCTCATGAGTCTTAAGTTGCCTGGAGGCATAGGCAATGACCTTACCTTTCTGCATCAATACACATCCCAACCCAACTCTTGAAGCATCACAATAGATTACAAAACCATATGTTCCTTCGGGTAGGGATAGTACTGGAGCAGTAGTCAATCTAGCTTTCAACTCTTGAAAACTTTACTCACAAGCATCAGACCATTGAAACTTAGCCTTCTTCTGAGTCAGCTTAGTCAATGGTGAGGATATGGATGAAAATCCCTCAACAAACCTCCTATAGTAACCAGCCAAACCTAAGAAACTCCTTATGTCGGTTGGAGAGGTGGGTAGGGGCCAGTTCTTAACTGGCTCAATCTTTTGAGTATCAACTTGGATTCCATCCCCAGATATAATATGACCTAGGAATGCTACAGACTCAAGCCAAAACTCACACTTTGAAAACTTAGCATACAATTCCTTCTCCTTATGAGTTTGAAGGACAATCCTAAGGTGATTAGCATGCTCACTCTTACTTCTAGAGTAGACCAAAATATCATCGATGAAGACAATTACAAATGTATCTAGGTATGGCTTGAATACTCGGTTCATGAGGTCCATAAAAGCTGCTGGAGCATTTGTCAATTCAAAGGACATAACAAGAAACTCAAAATGACCATAGCGGGTTCGAAAAGCCATCTTCGGGATGTCACATTCTCTCACTTTCAACTGGTGATAGCCTGATCTGAGGTCTATCTTAGAGAAATATGTGGCACCCTGAAGTTGGTCAAATAAATCATCTATTCTGGGGAGAGGGTACTTGTTTTTAATGGTGACCTTGTTTAGTTGTCGGTAATCAATGCACATTCTAAGGGACCCATCTTTCTTTCGCACGAATAGGACAGGAGCGCCCCAAGGTGAGACACTTGGCCTAATAAACCCCTTATCTAGGAGGTCTTTCAGTTGTTCTTTCAACTCTTTCAACTCAGCAGGAGCCATCCTATAAAGAGGAATGAAGATAGGTTGTGTATTAGGAAGGACATCAATACCAAAGTTTATCTCTCTATCAGGAGGGATTCCGGGTAGATCCTCAGGAAAGACTTCAGGAAACTCATTCACAATGGGAACTGACTTAAGAGATGGAGTCTGATCATTAATATTTTTGACTTGAACTATATGATATATACATCCCTTAGAGATTAATTTTCTGGAGTAGACACATTGAAAGGCTCAAGAAGACACTCAGGAAGGATCTCAAATTTACTAGCCAAGTAAGGAGTCACAAAAGATAATGTAGCACCCGGATCAAGTAATGCATACACATTAAAAGAAAGGACTCGGAGCATACCAGTAACAACATCAGGTGCATTTCTTGGTCTTGGCGACTACCCATAGCATACAGACGGTTGGTTCCCCCACCTGCACTTGAAGCTGCACCTCTATGATTACCTCTATTCTGTGGAGCTGCAGAAGAAAACTGAGTTCTACTACTTCCATCTCCCTGCCTTTTTGAAGGACACTCATTCTGGAAGTGACCTATCTTTCCACATCCGTAGCAAGCATTGGTGCCCACACGACACTCTCCCAAATGGAGCCTCCCACATCTAGCACATGGTGGTTTTCCTCTAGAACTTTGAGCCATACTTAATTGGGACTGAGAACCTTGAGATCGAAAGTTTTGGTGACTTAGCGATCTCTGATCATACCTGGTATTAGGTGTAAAAGCATTTGTTGGGGAAGGTGCATAATTGGAAGACCTTTTATGAAAGAAAGACTTGTTACCCTTTCCTTGCTTCTGCTCATTCTCATGCCCAGCAGACTTAGCTTTCTTGCTTAGGTGTTCTTCTCGGTCCTTTTTCTTGTCATCCTCAACCTGCTGAGCATACACCATCAATCTAGAAAAATCCATGTCAGAAATCATTAGCATTGCCTTACATTCTTTCTTTACATGTTTGCCTAGGCCAGAGACAAACTTCCTCATCTTAGACCTCATATGAGGAATCATTTCTGGGGCATATTTGGACAATTGAATAAACTTCAAACTATACTCTTTCACAGTCATACTCTCTTGCTTGAGGTTCACAAATTCCTCAATTTTTGCTTCACGTAGCTCTTGGGGAAAGAAGTTATCAAGAAATGCTCTTTCAAACTCATCCCAAAGAGCAGGCTCTGCATCCTCACCTCTACTTTCTTTCCACTGGTTATACCAGACATTTGCCACATCCTTGAGTTGGTAAGACACCAACTCAACCCCCTCAATCTCTGTAGCATGCATCGCTTTTAGTATCTTCCACATCTCATCAATGAAATTTTGGGGGTCTTCATCAACGTTGGAACCAGTGAAGACCGGCGGATTCATTCTCAGAAAATCTCTGATCCTCGTGGCAGCAGACGACTCTTGATAACTAGAGCTAGGAGCTGGTGAACTTTGGACACTTTTTCGAGCAGCCACCAACTGGGTGAGTATAGCAATCGCTCCTCGAAAATCTTTCTCAGAAGAAGGAGTGGTCTGAATAGTAGGTACTTGGGGTACCTCAGTAGACCTTGCAAGTCGGCCCCTAGTCCTCCGTGGAGGCATCACTGACTGTGGAACCTCAGTGCTGGCAGCGTTCCTCTGACTAGCTGAACGTTTAGGAGGCATGTCTGAAACGTGTAAACGCACGAATTAGAAAGAAAGCTTTTATAGAGTTAAACTCTATCGCACGAACTTAGATTATGAAAGAAGTGAAATAATTCCTAATGTCCTATAGTTTCCTGATTATAAGTGTGGTGCAAGACACACCCATAAACAAGAATCTACTAGACACGGCTTCATAGACACCCTAGGACTCTTGAACTCTATGCTCTGATACCAAGTTTGTCACGCCCCGAGAAGGTACCATAGGCGTGGCCGGCACTCAGAAACTATTTCTGGATTCTAAGAGAACCACTTGGTCTCATTTCTTATTTATTCATCAGCGAAAGACTTAAGAATACTAATGTGGGCTTGTCATAATCAAAGGAAAAATAGATAATTCTTAAAAGAAGTAGTTTCTAAAGAGAACTACTCTGATTACATCATCAGACTCTGTCTATGAAGCCTCTAATACTCTTAGATGGTGCCAATGATATGTCCATGGCTACCTCAAAAGAAACATCACACTCAACAATAATAAAAGGATAAGGAGTTCCTTCGAATACAAAAAGGACTCACCAAATAGCTGAAAAGAAATGATCTTCAACGATGCGCCTGTTGAGGATCTCTAACACCTGTATCTGCATCATAAAATGATGCAGGTTGAATGACGTCAGTGCGTGGAATGTACGAGTATGTAAAATAGAAGGAAGGTAAGGACAGATATCAAGAAACTCCTCTCAATAAAACTCAGCTCAGAACTCAACATCATCTCAATATCAATATGTAATGCAAGTTTAAAATATAATAATAAAAATAATAGTAATAAGCAATGCTTACTCAGTTGGGAGTTTCTCTAACCGACAACCATCACTTATGAGCTAGCGATGATACAACGAAGCGATGTCATTGCCACATCCATCCAATACCTTGCTAGGGTAAAGGACATCACCATCTTGGATCCACTCATCAAAGTCCTTTTTTTGGGACTTAAGAGGCATAACCTCCATCCTACGCTGGCTACGTAGTTCTGGGGTTTGAGTCAATTAAACTCTTACCCAACTCGGTGCTCAATACTACTCCCAAGATATATGCTCATATTAAACTCATCATCTAGTCTCATTGGACTTTAATTTAAATCATCAAACTCATCTCATTTCATGTTCATCAATCATTATACTTCAAAAAAAAACATCATTTTCATCTCATCAAAACATCTTGCTCAAAATATCATTTGCTCAAATTCATTCAAACTCAACTCTTTTGCTCTTTTAAAATTCAATAAAATACATATATAGTATTGATTCATATAACTTTCTTTTTATCAAAAATAATAAAAAGGCCAACATCTTTACTCAAAACATATGTAAAAATATTCATGAACATCAAATCAATTAGGATTCATGGGAAAGTAGCCATGAACAATAATTCCAATAATATGAGAGAATAATAATATTAATGCATAAATATATCAAACTTAATAGTAGAAGAATTAATTCATCTAGAATTCAAGATTTGGATAAAACTCAACTATAACTCAATTATAATGAATTTAAATATTGGGCGCATGGACGAACTCAATCCAATGCTATGAAAGACTTACATACCTTAAATCCGAAGGTTTACTCCGAATTGGAACACTCTTGGACCCCTAGCCTTTTCTTCTTGTCGGAGCATTTTGTGTACTATCCGGAGTATAAGAATCACCGGAGTAGTATTTTTATACTAGTAAAACTAAAACTATATTTGAGAAGAAGTATATAGAGAGAAGAAATGCTTAAGAAAGCTTGATGAATAAAATGAGGAAATAAGGTGGGTATTTATAGGTGGGAAAGAGGGACCTAACAATAAATAAAATAATTATAAAGAAAAATCTGAAATTTTAATGGAATATATTGATGTCATGGATGATGTTAAATGGAGGACAATTTATGTCATGCATGATGTCAAATGCATCTAGATGTTTCCATGGTAGGTAAGATGAGTTCTTTTTAATAGAATACTCGTTTTCGAAGCTGCGTTTGAATAAGATAAATTCCTTATTAGGATTTGGTGTCTTCATAAGAATTGTAGATATGGAAGTCTAGTTTCATATCGTTCAAGAATAAATCAATTTGGAGAAACCTATAGTGAGATATGAATTTTCTTCTATACACACTCAATTCCGTCACAGCACTATATCTTGCAAAGATTAATTTATTTGATCTACTTATACTCCGAATCTTAAGATGTGTTCTTCATTAAAGTTGTAGGTAAGGATGTTGTGGTTACCCAAAAATTTGAATCACCTAATTTGGACCAACCTATGAAAAGTTATGCCCAAAATACAGAGGCTGTATTATTTTCATCGAGAATTGAAATACCGACATACAATATTTTAGGGGTTGTTACATTGTCTCTGACCTTACAGAGTTCCTCTTCAGTTGAAGCTTAACCTCCTATGCGGTGTCGAAGAATTTCCAACCCAAACATGCAGGTTGTGATTATATCATCGCGCCTTGCATGCTCTTGAGTAGAGAGGACTGGTCCATAAGTGTAATCTGGCCCCTTTATGTTGGTGACATCGTAATGATCGGAGGGGAGGGGGCCATATAATCATGTTGTTCTTCTGGGACCCCAGCCCTTCGGCATATCTTTGTAATGAGGCCTCTGAATGCAAACCCCCTGCCTTTGTGAACTCTGTACTTCTGAATGGTAGATTTGATCATTGCGCCAACATTCATGTCTATCCCTTTCATAAGGGCATAGACCAAGCATATTCTATCCCGTGTCAATTCTGTATAGTGGAGGCCTGGAATCAGACTGTGCATAATAATCTTCACCCATACACGTGCTTTTTTGTTAAGATGGGCGTATGGGAATGCATTGTGATAGCCATGCAGATCGTGAAGTACCCACTTTGCAGTCGACCTAGGCCCACACAAAGTATGTAGGATATTCTTATATGTCAGTTGAATGTTCAAATATATTAAGGCGGTGGTTGGTAGCTCTTCGTTCCCAAAATCTCATTTTTAACCCAATTGGAGATACAGGGACATCAACCCCTCTGACTGTGATGTAATATCTGTGTTGATCGGGTTGATAGTTTGTGTAAAATTCTCGTACTATGTGCAGATTGTATGGATTTAGATCAGCAAACAAGAAATACATATGTAGTTTCTCTATCCTCCTCATTATGTTGGGATAGTCTCTTGCCAATTTTTCTTCCTTGATTGGCATGTCTAAAAGATAGCGAGACTCAGATTGTCGCTTGTACCAGTTTTTTCTATAGGATGTACCAATTTTATGCCAAATCGATGAGACTGACACCGAGGCATGGGTGGGGCTGGTGGTATAGATGGTGCTCCTCTATCTCTTTTTCTTCTTCCTAGGCCTACTGGTTCTTTTCTTGGCCTTCTGCTGGATGGCATTTATACTGCAAATAAACCAACCAAAAACAACATATCAGAGTCTATCTATCATTAGAACTTCAGTCCCATACCCCACATTAAGCATTTCATTAGCATGTATTTGATATAAAGGTACTCAGACTTCCCTTCATTCAAACACTGTGCACATACATGCTAACAAATCAACCCAAACTACCATGTGGGGGGGTTCGATACAATACAAAACACCCATATTATTTGCTGTACGGTGAGTCCCATTTTGTAGGAGTTCAAAACAATCCCCTTACTCTAGCATATCTTTAAAACAGAAAGTCACATGCATAATTCACTACTACAACTATTTCAACCCAAACTTCAGAACTACTACATCACCACAAATGAAATCATAGATAAACTTATAATCAACCCAACATAATATTCAAAGTCAAGCATAAATGGGCATACATGTGCATCCTTACTGCAAGCATGTTTTCAACCCAAGAAATTGAACAATATAAACTTCTCTTCACACTATTTTCACAAATCAAACCAACTTCAACACATTACTTTGTGTATATTTACTCAAGAATTCAACACACATTAGCATAATAATCACAACATTTAATTTCTTCGAATCACCAAAAGTAGGGTTTGGTTACAAGAACTTAACCCATAATCATTTAACCACAAAAAACAATTTCACACACCCATAAGCATTTCAATTTAAGGTCAATGAAAATCAATCATATTGCATCAAAACTTGAGGCCCAAGAGCTCACTTATGTAGATTTCAACCATTTATATCACAAAATTAGATCAAGAAACATACCTTGTTGGTGATAGAGTATAAATTCAATAGAAATTTGCTTGGATTTGAAGAGTGCATCGCGGATTTGCTAGATTTTTGAGAGTTGAGAAGAGTGAAATCGATTCAATTTTGAGAAAAAATAGAGTCTTTTCAGTGTTTTAAAATTGAATTGGTCGGGTTCGCCCATTAAAAATGGGTTAAACCCGTCTTTTTAATGAAAAGATCTTGAAAATTATCCCAATTCCGCGATGCAGACTTTTTGCGAACCTTACTATTTCGCGTGCCAAACTTCCAAAAATGCAGTTTGTGTTGAAATAAGTCCGGTCCGCGATGTAGACCTGGAGCGGACTTTCCTTGCAATGTTTTCACCAAAAATGAATAAAAACATACATGGGAAAATATTTTACTGAGATGGAACAGATCCGCGGTGTGGACTTGTCGCAGACCTTACTAGTTAGTAACCCAAAATTCCAAATTGCATTTTTATACTGAAATTAACTAGGTCCATCATGTGGGCCTGGCACGCACCTTACTTGGAACTTATTTTTACAAATTTTTATTGATTGAAAACATACCTGAACACATTTGCACTGAGATGTACCAGGTCTGTGACACGGACTTGTCACGGACCTTACTGGTTAGGCTTCGTCCAAATTCATTTTTTTTTAATTTTCTTTTATTTTATAAACTCACTTATATACTGCAACAAAATGAAATTTTAGAAATACCAAGAAAATCAATTATAATTTCTATTTAAAAACACATAATGCCTAACAGGTTGCCTCCCGCGCAACGGCTAATTTATTATTGCGGCATGACCCAGTTGTTGCTTCACTCATTTTCTAGTTCAATGGCTTCCTCTTCACGGTCAATATCATTTCCGAAGTAGTGCTTAAATCTTTGTCCATTAAATAGGAACGTGGACGTTTTTGATGCATTCCATAGTTCCACAACTACATGAGGCATTATACTTATCACTTTAAAAGGGCCACTCCACTTGGATCTTAACTTTCCTGGAAAAGGTTTCAGTCTAGAGTTAAAAAGAAGTGCATTTTGCCCTAGTTCGAAAGTGCGAGTGGTGATGTGCTTCTTGAGAAACTTGGTCACCACCTTTGAGTCATTGGTGGGCAGAGCTATGGCCTCAACCCACTTGGTAACGTAATCTACTGCCACTAAGATATAGTGGTTTCTGTATGATGAAGGAAACAGACCCATGAAGTCCATTCCCCATACATCGAAGATTTCAACCAACGAAATGTTGTTCAAAGGCATTTCATGTCTTCTTGATATCACGCCCACTCATTGACACTGATCACAGTTCTTTACATATCCTGCAGCATCTTTGAACAGAGTAGGCCAAAACAAACCCGATTAGAGTACCTTATGGTTAGTATGCTCCCTTCTATGATGGCCGCCATATGGTGATGAATGGCAACTATCTAACACTTGATGCACCTCAGTTTCTGGCACACACCTTATAACCATTCGGTCAGCACCTTTCTTGAATAAATAAGGCTCATCCCATATGTAGAACCGAACATCATGCATAGGCTTTTTCTTCTGCTATGAGGTAGCATTAGGAGGAAACACTCCACTAACCAAGTAATTGATGACATTTGCGTACCTGGCAATTCAGTTACCTCTAGGGACAATAGCTACTCATATAGGAATTCTTCTTTAATCTGCAGCTATTCTCCAATAGGTGTTGAACTCTATAACCTAGAAAGGTGACCAACAACTTAATTTTCACATCCCTTGCGATCCTTGACCTGAATATTAAACTCTTGTAGTAGAAAGATCCATCTTATGAGCCTTGGATTTGTATCTTTCTTGTTGAATAGGTACCTAAGAGCTGCATGGTCAATGTAAACAATTACTTTAGTACCTATCAGATAGGATCTAAACTTGTCGAATGCATAAACTAGTGCCAACATCTCCTTCTTGGTGACTGTGTAGTTGGCTTGAGCTGAATCAGGGATCTTGCTTGCATAATAAATAGAGTGAAAGATATTCTTTTTTTGCTGCCCCAAGACTGCTCCTACTGATACATCAATAGCATCACACATAAGCTCAAAAGGTAGCTCCCAATTGGGAGAAATTAAAATTGGAGCCTTTATGAGCTTCTTCTTCAACAGCTCAAAGGCCTGCACACATTTTTAATCAATAGTGAATTTTATTCTTTCTCCAATAAACTAAACATGGGTGTAGCTATTTTTTCAAAATCCTGAATAAACCTTCTATAGAACCCTGCATGTCCTAAAAAACTATGCACTCCTTTTACTGAAATTAGGGGTGGTAGATTCTCTATCACTTCTATCTTGGCTTTGTTTACTGCCAGTCCTTGTTTTGACACCTTGTGACCCAAGACTATCCCCTCTGTTACTAAAAATGACATTTTCCTAGTTCATGACAAGATTTGTCTTTTGGCACCTTGCTAACACCTTGTCTAAGTTCTGCAAACACAAATCAAATGATTTCCCGAAGACGAAGAAGTCATTCATAAGTCTTTCCATAGAGTCTTCGACCATGTCATGAAATATTGCCATCATATACTTTTGAAATGTTGATGGAGCATTGCATTGCCCAAATGGCATACGCTTAAAGGCATACGTTCTATAGGGACAAGTGAATGTAGTCTTTTCCTGATCTTCATGTGCTATTGCAACCTGATTATATCCTGAATATCAATCCAAGAAAAAGTAGTACTCCTTTCCTACTAACCTGTCCAGCATTTGATCAATAAAAGAAACTAGGCAGTGATCTTTTCTTGTAGCTTCGTTCAACTTGCGGTAATCCATGCAAATTATCCATCCAATGACTGTTCTAGTTGGGATTAACTTCTTCTTTTCATTTGTGATCACAGTCATTCCACCCTTTTTAGGCACATACTGCACTTGACTTACCCATTTGCTATCTGAGATGGGGTTTATGATACATGCATTTAGCCATATAATAACCTCTTTCCTCACTACATATTTCATTACTGGATTCAATCTATGCTGAGGTTTTGTGACTAGTTTATGACCTTCCTCCATGAAGATCCTATACATGCACAAGGCTGGGATAATCCCATGTAGATCAGCCATCTGCCAGCCCATAGCTTTTTTTCTTCTTCTAAGCACCTCTAGAGCTTCTTGGACCTGCATTTCAGATAAAGAGGATGAAAGGATTACCGATAACGTTTTATTAAGACCGAGGAATGCGTACCTGAGAAGGGAAGGCAATGGTTTCAACTCTAATTTAGGAGATTCTTTCATCGAGGGTTTGGCTGAAGAACCCAACACTCTATTCAATGGTTCATCCTTTTTTTCCACATGCTCATATTATGAGCATCTAATACACCCATAATTGTTTTATGCTATTACATCGCCTTCTATTCCTTGACCCATTAATATTTTTTCTAGTGGATCCCTAAATTCCACAAATTTCTCTGTCACTGCTTTATTAATTACTGGTATCGCAGATAACTCTTCATGTATGGCAGGCAATGTCAATGTGTTGTCCACATCAAATACTTCCACCTTATCATGAGCTCTTATTGTGAGTTGTTTGTCCGCTACATCTATCAAATCCCCTCTAGTTGCTAAGAATGGACGTCCTAAAATGAAGGAAACCTTTGGGTCTAGATAAAAGTCTAGGATGACAAAGTCCACAAGGAAAATGAAAGATCCCACCTGGACTAAGACATACTCAATGACTCCATCTAATTTAGCTATAGAGCAATCAGCCAGTTGTAACAAGATGGTGGTAGTCTTAGGGTTTCCTAAGCCTAATTTCTTGAACATGGAGGTTAGCATAAATTTTATACTCGCACCCTAATCACAAAGTCCTCTTGCATTCACACACTTGCCAATAGTAACATGTACCATGAAACTCTCCAAATCTTTCTGCTTGGTTGGAAGCTTAACTTTATACAAGATTCTGGAATTGCACTCCTCAGTGAGTGCCACTGTTTTATACTTATCCCACTTTCTCTTGTTGGACACAATGTCCTTGACATACTTTGCATACTTAGGTATTCCTTGCAAAATGTCAATCAAAGGTAAATTAATTTGTACTTGTTTTAGAAAGTCTATAAACTTCGCAAAGCACTTCTCTTCCTTTTTCTTCTTAAACTTTTGTGGGAAAGGAGGAGAAGGTTTTATTTTTGGTTCCTCCACTGCCTTTGGTCTGCTGGATTCACCTTCTTTCCCAACTTGTTCTTTACTTTTCACCTCTAACGGTTTAACTTTTGGAGCCAATTCAGCGAAGGAGAGACCACTATGAGTACTCACGACATTCACTTGTTTGGGATTTGGGTCAGTGTTACCTGGTAAACCCCTGCACTTGCCAATTGCCCAAGCTTTTTTTCTAAATTCTGAGTGGCCAACTAATTCTGACGAACATATACAACCAACTTATCTTGGTCTGTCATGATCTATGTCAACATGTTTTCTACATTTATGCTTCCTGGTTTTCTTGAGCTTTGATTACCTTGATTTTGGTTATTGTACCCTTGACCTTGATTGTTGTTCCGTTTCCCACCTTCTTGTGGTCTGAATTTTATCTGCCCTTGTTGTTGGTTTTGCTAATTTCTACCCTATGAAAAGTTGGGATGGTTTCTCCAATTTGGTGTGTAAGTGTTTTCATAGTACTTATTACCACCACCCCTAGGTACATTACCCAAAAACTTCACTGACTCGGGATTAGCTCAACAATATTCTACCACATATTCATTACTGCTACACACCTCACACCATATGTGTTGTTGCTGAACCATGTACACCGAAGCTTGCTGCTGTCCTTTTGCTAAAGTGTTGAAATGCATTGTCATCATATTTTTCAATGCTACAATCTGTGTTGTCAAAGTTGTCATCGCATCAACTTCCAATATGACTGCTTGTTTTTGAACCACAGATCTAGAATTTCCTCTATTCCACTCAGGATTTCCCTGACAAATGCAATTAAGCAACTTATATAGCTCATTATACGTTTTCTCTAATACCTGTCCACCTACAACAGAATCAAGAAGAATTTTTATGTTGGGTTCCAACTATTCTATGAAGGTATGGACCAACACCTCATTACCTTGAGGATGGTGAGGATAACTAATGAGTAACAATTTAAACCTGTCACAAGATTGGTACAAATTTTCTCCATATTTTTGTTTAAAGCTAAAAATGTCAGCCCTCAACTTAGCTGTCTTCCCCGAAGGAAAGAACCTGATAAGAAATTTGCTAGCAAAATCATTCCATGAAGTGATTGAATTTGGTGGTTCTGACTTCAACCACCTCTTATCTCCCCAAAAAAGAAAAGGGAAACAATGTTAACCTCATATAGTCAGGAGATACACCATTAGGCATATAAGTATCGCTAATCTCCAAGAAGTTCTGGATGTGAACTTGAGGATTTTATGAGGCAAACCTGTAAACTACCCATTAGAGTGCAACAATTGCACCATATTCTGTTTTAGTTTAAATCTTCCTCCAGCTGGCGGTTTCTAAATGCTGGAGATGACATTTACTGTGAATGGACTGCCACATCATGTACTGTCCTGGCTGTCATCTCCACAGGGATCTCTACAGGCACTTTGTTAGTATCAGCCAGTTTTACCTATGGTATGGGATATAGAGCAGCTATTCTCTTTCTTTACTGATGCAAAAACCTTTCAGGCTCAGCTAGCAGCTCTACAATGTTCTCACTTCTGTCTAGTGTGCCTTTTTTGAGTTATCCTGCCAGAAATAATAGCTAAGATCAAGTTGTCAACACAAACACGAATAATAAAGAAACTTTACAAAGAAAACTATTGCAAAATTAAACAAATGTTCCTTAGCAACAGCGCCAAATACTTGTTGCGTCCAAACGCACACGCAAGTGTACACAGTCTCAAAAGTAATATAGTGACCCTTTTTAAGAGCCTAATCTCAAACCCACATGGAAAATGCAATTAAGCATTAGTTAGCTTTTTAATAAATCCAATTATTCATATTTTTTCAAAGAGTTGAGTTTAATTAAATTTTACAAAATAATTATACCAAAAACGATATGAAAATCTGATTAAACAATATTAGAGAATTTTTTTATAAATTTAAAGAAGAGTTCCTGGGTTGTAGCACTCATAGATTTTCAGTCTCAAATTCTTTACTTTGGTATCATATGGGTTTTTCGATTACTGGTTTACAAGGTTAATTATACAATTATGATCTTCTGATCTCTAATTGCCTACTCTTGTTGACAACTTAACTACATCATTGAGCGGGGATAAGCATGAACCAACAAAAAATCATTAATTTTATCATCTTGTTTAGTAACCAAACATGGTGTATAGATATGTGTCACGGTCATTCTATACACGAATTATTCTAGGCACTTCTAGGACAAACATGCTTCTTATATCTAGTGTTCTATCTCTTTTTCGTCTTCCGAGTTCCGGGTGGAAAACAATTTTTTTTCTAATGGTGATCAAGCGTTAAAACAATCAAAACAAGAATATAAGAGTAATCACATACAAAAACCTATTTTCAACCAAAGCAAACAAGATTCAAGCCGTCATCTTATGGTTACAACCCAAGAACAAGAGAATTTAGCCACTAATAGTGTATAACATATTTACATAAATCATTAATAACATCAAACTTGAATTCCAAATGAAAGGAAAGAAGAAAATATCACCAAAATATCTTTTTCTTCATCTTCTTCAGTTTTTCTCACGACAATCTAATCTACTTTTTAATAAAATATGTAAAGGTGCTATTTATAGCACCAAAAATGTGGAATTAATGTAGGCTCTATGAAGGCCGCGACATGGACTTTCTTTATTTTAGTGTAATTTTTTATTTTTTGTGTTGGCTAAATATTTCTCTATACAGAACTAGGTCTGCATCGCGGACCTGGTGCGGACCTTATTGTCTCGACGAATCGACTCTAAAACTGGGAATTAAATCTCAGGTTCCAAGTGCGCGATGCGGACGTGCTTTGTTGCAGTGTATTTTCTTCATCTTTTGCTCCCAACCTCTCCTTTGAGCTCCACTTTCAATCTAATCATGCTTTGAATGCCCATTTTCACATAATTAACCCTGAAAGTGTCTAATCATGTTAGTTGGTTATAACAATATAAAAAATAAAAAATATGAACTAAACTCTAGGCATTTGCTCACTTTCACTAACAATTTATGGGTTTTATTTGCTATTGGGTACATAAATGTGCCCAAGATCATTACTCCTACCTATAGTTGCTCAAGTTGTTTTCAGATTAGTATCAAGTGTTAGTTTTGAGAAATTCCATGAAAATTTTGGGTTTATGGAAATTTTGAGTTTTTATAAACTTTAAGTGTTCAAAATTGGTATTTAGGGGTTACTGGAGCTACGAGTCTCAAAATGGAATTCTGCCTATTCCATAGCTCCGGAATATGGAAATTGGCCTAAGAGAGTTCACGAAATTATAATTGGAGTTGTAACGAAGATTTGAGGTCTTGAGTTGAAAATTTGATGAATTTTAGGCTGAGGTTTGAGTTTTGTTAACTTTCAGAGTTTTGATGCTCGGAATGGAATTCCGACGACTTTGTTAGATTTGGGATATGGTTTAAGTCTAGGAGTAGCTTTGGTGGAATATTTGGAGGTCCCGAGTTTGTTTTGGTATTTTAGAAGCCTTAGTTAGTTTAGTTGCGATTTTTTGAGTTTCGAGTCAAGGAGATCTCAAATTCAAATTTTGATGATTCTATTGAGTCGAGAATATCAAAATTAGTATGGATGCATATAAATTTTATGTGCTCGGGATTCTGAATGAATCCCGAGGGTCTATTCTGGGACTTGAAACTTAATGATTTTGTTGTGTTTTGCTAATATCTGGTGCGTATAATGTTGTTCTTCAAGATCGCGTAGGCTTAGTTGTAATCGTGAAGTATTATCTTGATTAGTCATCACGATCACGAGGCCTTCTCCACGATCCTGATGGTCAATTAATGAGTTGACCGAAATTCCTTCTTCATGATCGTGAGGAGGGGTGTCGCAATCGCGAAGGGAAAGACTTGGCAGACCTAGATGTTTCCCAAAAGTCGGGATTTCACCCCATTTCCACCATTTTTGAACTTTAGAAGCTTGGTAGGGGCTATTCCTTGGGAGGTTTTTGAGGCAAATTGATTGGGTCTGTAGTTTCTATTCTATTTCGTTATTACCCATCAATTATATCTTGTTTTTTGTCTTTAAACCATGAATTTTGAACTCAAATCTTGGGGGTTTTCAAGAAACCAAAACTTTAATGTTTTGATGATTCTAAGTTGGGTTTAATTCCAAATTCAATTCCGTTTTCAGCATTAGATTTCAAATACTTTAAGGATCGTTTCCATCTTAAAAAAATCCAGATTGTTTTACATTTTCAAAATTGGGTCTTTCGGGTATTTTGGGTCAATTTCGGCTTGGTTTTCAAATATCAAATTGGATATTATTAGACTCATTTTCTTATTAGAATTGCTTATTTGAATAAATTATCTTGATTCGAAACATCTGCGTAAGAGTAAAGCTCAAATTCTAGAGTAGTTTGGGGTTGAAATTGAGGCAAGTGAATTTCTAAACCTTTGCCTAAGCTTGTAGAATCATGTATTCGTGTCTTATGTGTTGGGGAGTAATGAAAAGTGGTTTATGGGATTATGTGATATTCAGTTCAACTTAATAATGAATTATGGGGTAACAAATGGCAAATGAGATATTGTAACATGTTGTGTTTGATATGAATTGATCATTGGCTTATTGTGAATATTTGAATATATATTGAGTGATATGATTGATGATATTATATATATTTGAGATAGTGTGCCTTGACTATATTAAGATGAATTACGTGCGAATATGAATTTCATTGTACATTTCTATATCTGTATTTATGTCTGCACTATACTGGTTCTATGGCACCACTGAAATGATATATTTGAGAAACAAATGAGAAATAGTGGATGGCCCACATGCTCCATGGTAGTATTTATGATGAATATGGGTCGGTACACACGCTCTAGGGCAGATATTACAACAAGGGTAGGGCCACACGCTCCGTGGTAGGTTACATGGACAGATATGTCCCTTGTGGGTTTCGGACTGAGATTTAGTAGATGTGTACCGATAGGGCAGAAATGCATCATGTTATATGATTGGTTGTGGATTCGTATTTTCCCTATGAAAGTTGTGGACTTTTTGACCCCTGATACTCCCATGATCTGTATTACTAACTGTTGTGATTCAATTGAGACTTGAGTTGTACTGTTGTTGACATATATGTATTGGTATTGTTAAAACTGTTAGATTGAACTGATTTCTATGTAGGTTGTATTCTGAGAGGTTAGATGGTATGGTAGGAGTACGTGTATTTTACTAGCTTAGCTTAGTCATATTTGTTCGCTTGATGGGTACCATGTCAGTGGTACTCACCCTTGCTATAAATATTTGTGAGGTTCTGAGCCCAGACAGTGACCCAGTTCTCTTATCTTCAATCTGAGGCTTTTTTAGGTGATTTGAGAGGTAGTTGTTGATGTTGGTCGTCTTTCCCATTCCTCTTTACTTTACTTTGTTCTATTCGAGAGAAAAAGATTGAGACTTGTACTTATTTCAGTATTTTGTATTTAGAGCCTTGTATATGTGACAACCAGTCAGTTAGGGGGGGAATTTTGTAATGATTAAGATCTTCCGCTTTTGTAATTAAATTTCCTATTTTAAACTATTTCCTTTTTTAATTCTGTATTTAATGGGTTAGGCTAACTTATCTGGTAGGAAAGAATAAGTGCCATCACACCCGAATTTTAGGTCATCACAAATGGTATCAGTTCCCTAGGTTTATATGTCTCACGTGTACAAACTAAGTCTAAGTAGAGTATCGAAGATCGATAAGGAGACGTCTGTACTTATCTTCGAGAGGCTATGAAGACTATTAGGAAACTTTTGCTATTCATTCTTCTTATCGTGTGAGGTTGTTATCATAGTACTAATTATGGCGTATTGTTTTGGCAGATATCGAGGACCAGATCTACAGCTGTTGGTAGAGGGGAGGCTGTCCTGGAGGTTGATGTTGGAATGCAAACTAAGGGTATAGGTAGAGGCCATGGGCGTGGATAGGCCGCAGGTAGAGGCAATGCCCAAGGTGCGACACCAGCCCGAGGTCACGTTTGAGAGGCTTCTGCAGAGCCATATGTTGAGGTTGGTGGGGACCAGGTCCTTCCCAAGGTCGTAGTACCATTATTTTAGGATAGTTTGTTGAGATTGTTGGGACCACTAGAGAGTCTTACTCAGGGTGTAGCGAGCATGCCACAGGGTTCATAGACTAGAGCTGGAGCATAGACTTCAGAGCAACATCAAGCTCCCTAGTTCAGGGTTTGGTGTGCTAGCCACCCACGGGTCCTATGGTTGATGAGGGTGGAGTACAGTGAGAAAGAGCTCAAGATGGACCTGCGATTACTAAGACAGACAATGTGCAGCATCGATATAAGAGGTTTAGGAAGATGGAGCCACCACAGTTTCAAGGTAGGAAGACTGAGGAACCATATGAGTTTCTAACTACATGTAGAGAGTTATTAGAGAAAGTGGGGTTAGCTGATACACATAGGGTTTGCTATGGTACACTTCAGCTACGTGGGTCATCTTGAGAGTGGTGAATGGTGTATTTGAGTGTCAGGCTAGTGGGTAACATCAGGTTACTTGGGATGAGTTTGGTACTGCCTTTTATGACCATTTTGTCCCTTGGAGTGTGAGGGAGGAGACCTGATTACGGTTTGAGAATTTGAGATAGGGTAGCCTCATAGTTGTTGTGTATAAGACCCATTTCTATCGATTGTCGAGATATTCTATGGACATCCTTCCTAATGAAACAGAGCGGGTTTGTAGATTTGTACGAGGACTAGCTTATTCTATCCATACTGCAGTGTTTCGGGTTGCCCGAGAGGGGGCTTCCTTCTAGTCCATCATGGGCAACACCAAAGAGACAGAGTTAATAGAGAGAGAGGTGTTCAGGAACCCTAAGAGGTATCGTGCTTCTAGCCAATTTTTGAGTACCTCATTTGGAGGTGGAGGTCCTTACAGAGGAGGTGGCACTTTCCAGTGTAGAGGACTAGTTCATGCATCTATGATAGCTTTCAAGGGTGGTCAGATACCTCATAGGTCCTAGAGCTCGAGATAGAGTTATCAAGGGTCGCAGCAAAGACCGGTGAGCCGGGTGGTTTTAATGTTCTTCAGGTTCATCACATCAATTTTTGCATGGGAGAGCCTGTTATACTAGTGGAGATCCAGATCATCTTTCATTGTAGTGTACATCTCAGGATCGAGGGGGAACCCAGTCCAATTTTTTAGCCCCAATCAGAGGACCACTACCGCTGATCAAAGGTCGAGATAGAGCTCAGAGTAGTAGGGGTGGTCGCACTCTTGGTAGGGGTGCTAGTAGTGCGATACTCATACTAGGAGGTAGTATAGGTACCGTGTGGGATAGAAGTGGTAGGGCGCTCAGTGCTATTCTTTTCTAGGGAGACCCGTGGCTGAGGCTTCTGATGCAATTATTACAGGCATTGTCCCAGTTTGCCATCTACTTGCATCTGTGTTATTTGATCTCAGATATACATTCTCCTATGTGTCTGCCTATTTTGTATCTGGTTTTGATTTGACTTTTGATTGTATGCTTGTACATATTTATGTTTCTACACCCATTGGTGAGCCCTTAGTAGTGGATCGAGTATATTGATCCTATCTTGTTTCGTTAGCCATGTATGATACTTAGGTAGATATGATCATTTTAGAGATGGTAGACTTTTATGTGATATTGGGCATGGATTGTCTTTCACATTATCGTACTATTTTAGATTTCTATACTAAGACTATGACCTTAGCAATTGCTCGTGTCCTGAGAGTTGAGTGGAAGGGTACTAGCAAATCTTATCCTAGTAAGGTTATCTCCTATATTCATGCTCAGAGGTTGATTGATCGGGGATGTATGTCTTATATGGCATTCATTCGAGATATTAGGGTTGATTCACCTCCCATTGATTCCATTCTCGTTGTTAAGGAGTTTGACAATGTCACGACCCGACCTAGGGCCTAGTCATAAAATGGTGATCGAAATGCTGAAGGTCTCCAATCAAGCCTCTTGACATGTCATAAATCATACATAAGGTAAAATAAATGCAGAAACATCGTAGAAAAGTCTAATCATGAATCATAAAAGATGAAAGTAACTTGACAACATAGACTCTATAGCATATTTTCTAACTAGTGCCTCTACTAATGAAGAAAAGAGGGTGCTAAGACACGTCCCTAGCTCACCCTCTATAATACAAAAATAACAAAGTCTTTTGAAGTAAGAAACAATAACTCATAACCAGTCCTCGATAGATGAGGACTCACTACAACTCCATCGATAAGAAAGATCAACTAGCCACGTGTATAGATATGATGCTCAACCTCAACCCCTACATTATGAGATAATGTAAGCAACAAATAAGCATTAGTACATTTGAATGTACTATGTATGAGGGCATGACATGCAATGTAAACCATAGGATACAATTATTAAATAGCGTACATGATAAAAGAGTTAAGTAAAGCCATGAGAAAACCATAGTGATCAAAGCATTTTAAAAGCATGTTGAAACCATGAAAGATCATAAGAGAACATACGTATGTGGGATAGAAACATAACCGAAAATAAGACCATGCGAGAAATAATATGGAATCCTTATGTCTCCCCATATAACGAAAGAAAGGGGAATCTACTTGCCAAGATAGAATCTACCCCACTAAGCGGGTCATGTACATACGCTATATGTGAATCCACTAGCTAAGCCATGAAGTCAAAACTATGGTGGCACACAGTTTAAGGAACTTGAGGTTTCTACTAAGGCTTTTGGTAGAGCCCCCACATCAAGTTCGCTCGGTGCTAAGTCAAATTCCCCAAAATACATACATAGAATAGAAATCAGAATGAACATATATCATAGACATGATCATAGGTTTAAAATCATAGATCAGCTCATTTCATAATATAATTTTAATGTGAGTATTATCCTTTCAACATTACAAATCATATTTGCATAATTCATATCATAAGGTTCCTAGTTCACCACATAGGGCCCTAAGTCACCTATCTTCATACTTGCATGAAAATCATAACTTGAACATACTTGTATTCATGATCACAATTCATACTTGAGTTTAGACTAAAGCTCATATACGTAGTCAATTTGAATGAAAACCACAATGATAGCTTGAAATCATTGAATCCATAATTATACTTCATAATATCATCATTAAAAATAAATTTATGCCTTGGAATTATAATTCAACTTTAAAATCATGAAATTTATGTAGAAACATACTTATAATGATTAAAAACATAATTGAAACAACCCAATGCAATTCATCAAATTAGGGTTACAACCTAAGTAAAATTCATGAGATTTTGAATGAAAACCTTGTGTCCATGGGTGAAAGGGATCGATGGATCAATCCCTACATACCTTGATAAGATTCACCTAGAATTGAAGAGAAGCCATGATAAAGTTGAAACCCTAGCTTGAAGTTTGGATAAGAAGCTTTGAAAGGATCTCTTATTCTTGCCTTAGGGAAAATTTGAAAAGTGAATTGAATAGGAGGGGAATTTGAAGAATTAGGTATATATAGACTTTAAACTTGGCCATAAAAGTGTCTATTTTCATAAACCAAACTTGGTAAAAGACATAATTAACCCTCATTAAATCCAGATTTTGACCCTACTAATTGAATCCTACGAGTCGTAGGATTTGTGATGATTCGTCAAGATGACTCATCCTGCAAGCGTTGGAAAAACACCTAAAAGTCAAGTCTCTTAAGTCGAGTTTACTAGTCATTTCTATGACTCATCTTCATGTCTATGGGTCATCGTTTGGACTCGTTCTACAGGTCTGAAAAGACCCTAAATTTGAGCCTCTGAAGTTTTTGTACGAGTAATGTCTACGACTTGTTCTCGAGTCTACGACACATAATGTCCACTCATTTTGTAGGTTTTGAAAACCTACAAAATTACTGAGCCTCTAAACTTAAGTTACTAGTCAGAGTTATGACTCTTCATCGTAAAGATAGCTCATTAGGACTTCTTTTTAGGATAGTCCGGAACAAGTTTAAAGAGCTAATTTACAGTCTGTTCTTATGAGTCGTAGGTAGCTCTACGAGATGTAAGTCCACATTTTCTAAAATTTTCCTTTTGTTTGACCTTTCATCTTACGAGGGTCTTGCAATGTCTCCCTATACAACCAAAGAAAGGGGAATCTACTTGCCAAGGTATACTCTACCTCACTAGGCGGGTCATGTATATACGCTATATGTGGATCCACTAGCTAAGTCATGAAGGAAAGCCTACAGTGGCACTTAGTTTAAGGAATTTGAGGCTGCTACTAAGGCTTTTGGCAGGGCCCCCATCTTAAATCTGCTAGGTGCTAAGTCAAATCCCAAGAAATACATACATAGTATAGAAATCATAATGAACATATATCATAGACATGATCGTAGTTTAAAAATCATAGAGTAGCTCATTTTATAACATAACTGCAATGTGATTATTGGCCTTTCATCATTACAAATCATACGTGCATAATTCATATCATGAGGTTCATAGGGACCTAAGTCACCTATATTAATACTTGCATGAAACTCATAAATTGAACATACTAGTAATTGATCATCACTATTCATACTTGAATTTAGAATAAAACTCATATGCATAGTCAATTTGACTGAAAACCACGATAATACCTTGAAATCATTGAATATATAATTATACTTCATAATATCATCATTGAAAATAGTTTTATGCATGGGCATCCATAATTCAACTTTTAAATTATGCAATTTATTAAAATACATATTTATAATGGTCATTTATAATAATTAAAAACATAATTAAAACAGCCCAGTGCAATTCAATAAATTAGGGTTATAATCCAAGTAAAATTCATGAGATTTTGAGTAAAAACCTTGGGACTCCATGGGTGAAAGGGATCCATGGATCAATCCCTACATACCTTGATAAGATTGACCTAGAATTGAAGATGAGCCTTGATGAAGTTGAAACTGTAGCTTGAAGTTTGAAGAAGATGCTTTGAGAGGATCTCTTATTCTTGCCTTAGGGAAATTTGAAGAGTGAATTGAATAGGAGGGGAATTTAAAGAATTAGGTATATATAGATTTTAACTTGGCCATAAAAGTGTCTAGGTTCATTGAATTAAACTTGGAAAATGACATAGTTACCCTTTATTAAATTCAGATTTTGACCCTACTAATTGAATCATATGAGTCATAGGATTTATGATGAGTTGTCAAGTTGACTCATCCTGCAGGCATTGGAAAAAACCCTAAAAGTCAGGTCTCTGAAGTAAAGTTTATGATTCATTTCTATGACTTATCTTCGTGCCTATGAGTCATTGTTTGGACTCATCATGTAGGTCTGAGAAGACCTTAAAATTTGAGCCTCTGAAGTTTTTGTATGAGTTGTGCCTATGAATCATTTCTGAGTCTATGACTCTTAATATCCACTCATCCTGTAGGTTTTGAAAACCTACCATTACTGAGCCTCTGAACTTTAGTTATGAGACAAAGTTACAACTCGTCATCAAAAAGATGATTTGTCTTGATGAGTCGTAAGGACTTCTTTTTAAGATAGTCCTGAACAAGTTCAATGACCCACTTTATGAGTCATTCTTATAAGTCATAGGTATCTCTATGAGTCGTAAGGGTAAATCTTCCTTTCGTTTGACTTTTCATCTTATGGGGTCTTACAACTGATGTTTTCCTTACAGTTTCTGAGAGTCCTCTGTATAGGGATATTGACTTTTCCATTGACTTGGAGCCGGGTATTAAGCCCATTTCTATTGCACCTTATCGCATGGCTCTGGTAGAGTTGAAGGAATTGAAGGACTAGTTGTAAGACTTATTGAGTAAGAGTTTTATTCGCCCTAGTATGTCACCTTGAGGTGCACTAGTTCTGTTTGTGAAGAAAAAGGATAGGACTATGAGGATGTGAATCTATTACAGGCAGTTGAACAAAGTGACTATTAAGAACAAGAATCCTCTTCCTCGCATAGATAACTTGTTTGACTTGTTTCAGGGAGTGTCCTTGTTCTCTAAGATTGACTTGAGATATGGATTCCTAAGACGGCTATCTGGACTCGTTATGGACATTATGAGTTTTTAGTTATATCTTTTTGTGCTAACTAATTCCCCGACGGCGTTCATAGAGTTGATGAATAGAGTGTTTCGACCTATCTAGACTTTTTTGTGATTGTTTTCATTAATGGTATCTTGGTACATTCCAAAATATAGGAGGATCATGCTAGTCATTTGAGGTCGGTGCTTCAGAAGTTGAGAGAGCAGAAGTTATATGCATAGTTCTCTAAATATGAGTTTTGGCTTGATTTTATGGCATTTCTCAAACACGTGGTTTCCTAGAAGAGTATTAGGGTAGATCCGATCAATATTGAGGCGATTATAGGCTAGACTAGACCTACCTCTCCTACAGAGATCCAAAGTTTTATGGGATTGGCTGGTTATCATCGACGTTTTATGCAGGGTTTCTCTACCATAACGGCTCATTTGACTAGAATGACTCAGAAGCCATGGATTTTTATTGGTCTGTTGATTGTAAGGAAAGTTGTCAAAAGCTCAATACTTTGTTGACTACACCTCCTATTTTGACCCTACTCAAGGCGGTTATGGACTTTACTATATACTGTGATTCTTTTAGAGTTTGCTTGGGTGGGGTATTGATACAAAAAGGGAAGGTGGTCACCTATGCCTCTAGACAGTTGAAGTCTCATGAGAGGAACTACCCTGCTCATGACTTGGAGTTAGCGGCTATGGTATTTTTGTTGAAGCTATGGTGTCATTACTTATATGGGGTCCATTCTAAGGTGTTCACAGATCACCAGAGTCTTTAGTACATCTTCAGTCAGAGTGATCTAAACTTGATACAGCACAGATGGCCTGAGTTACTGAATGACTATGACATGACTATTTTATACCATCTGGGGAAGGCCAATATGGTGGTAGATGCTTTGAGTAGGATAGATCCTAATATTGGGAGTATTACGGTGATTAGTATTGATTAGAGTCCATTGGCTAGAGATGTTCAGAGATTAGATAATAGCTTCAACTAATTATGGGTATCTAAGGAGAGTTGAGCTTTAATGCTTTCATTGAGGCTCGCTCTTCACTAGTTGAGCAAATTCAGGAGTGATAGTGGGATGATGAGAAGTTTTGTCTAATTTGAGACAAGGTGATGAGGAATGAGGCCAAGGAGGACAAACTCAATTCAGATGGTGTTTTGAGAATTGAAGGTAGAATTTATGTGCCCAAAGTGGGTGATTTGATCAAATTGATTCTAGCAGAGGCTCATTATTCTAGATATTCTATTCACCCGAGTGCAGCGAAGATGTATTATGATCTTAGCCAGCACTATAGGTGGTGGAGGATAAAGAAGGACATTGCAGAGTTCATGTACAAGTGTTTAACTTGACAATAGTTCAAGTATGAGCACCAGAGGCCTCGAGGTATAAGTTAGAAGATGCTCATTCCCACTTAGAAGTGGAGAGGATCACCATGGACTTTGTTATGGGATTACCTCCCACCGTGGTTGGTTATGATTTTATATGGATGGTTGTTGACAGACTAAACAAGTCATCTCATTTCATTTTAATTTGGGTAAAGTACACAGCGGATAAGCTAGCCCAGTTGTATATCAGTCAGATAGTTTATCTTTATGGTATCCCGGTATCCATTGTTTCAAATCGGGATTCATTGTTTACTTTATACTTTTGGTAGGAATTACAACATGGATTGGGTATTAAGCTTGATATGAGTACATCTTTTCACCTATAGACTGATGGACAGTCCGAGCAAATAATTCAAGTATTGGAGGACTCGTACCTGTGTTATTGACTTTGGTGGTAGATGGGATCAACATTTTCCCTTAGCGGAGTTCACCTACCACAATAGTTACCACTCTATTATTCAGATCCCCATTTGAAGTGCTGTATCATAGGCAGTGTTGATTCAGCTAAGATAGACTCTTTAGACACAGATTTGCTTAGAGATGTTATGGAGCAGGTTCGTATGATTCACGGTAGAATCTTGACAGCCCAAAGTAGGCAGAAGCGCTACATAGATTAGAGGGTTCGACCTTTGGATTTTATGGAGGGTGACCATGTTTAGCTCCGAGTGTCACCCATGAAGGGTGTGATGTAGTTTGGGAAGAAGGGCAAGCTTATCTCTTGGTTCATTGGCCTATTTGAGATTTTGGAGCGAGTAGGAGAGGTGGATTACATATTGTCCTTGCCACCTAGATTTTCATCTGTGCATCTAGTATTTCATGTTTCCATGCTCCAAAAGTATGTTCCAGACGAGTCTCATGTGATCTCTTTTGATTCGGTAGAGTTGGGTCCAGATTTGAGGTTTAAGGAGGAGCCCATAACCATTTTTTTCAAACATGTCTGTAAGCTTAGGACTAAGGAGATAGCTTCAATGAAGGTCAAGTGGAAGCACCGTACGGTAGGAGAGGCTACAAGGGAGGTAGAGTCTGACATGTGTGTTCGATATCAATAGCTCTTTGAGACTTACGGTACGTCATTTTACTTTATGTTCATGGATGAACATCATTTTTAGTGGTGGATGATGTAATGACCCTAAAGGTTATTTTTGGAATTTTTATGAAATGGTCATGTTACCCTTTTCTATAGTTTCTCCAAGTGGTTTTCAGATTAGTATCGAGTGTTAGTTTTGAGAAATTCCATGAAAAAGTTGGGTTTTTAGAAATTTTGAGTTTTTATAAGCTTTAAGTGTTCAAAAGTGGTATTTAGGAGTAATCATAGCTATGAGTCTGAAATAGAATTTCATAGATTCCAATAGCTCCAAAATATGAAAATTGGTCTAGGAGAGTTCAAGGAACCAGAATTGGAGTTGTAACGAATATTTGAGGTATTGAGTTGGATATTTGATGAATTTTAGGCTAAGGTTTTCCTTTGGTCAACTATCACAGTTTCGATGCTTGAAATGGAATTCTGATGACTCCGTTAGATTTGGGGGATAGTTTTAGGTCTAGGAGCGTCTTTGGTGGAATTTTTGAAAGACCCCAGGTAGTTTTGGTGTTTTGGAAGCCTTATTTAGTTTAGTTGCAACTTTTAAAGTTTAGGGTCAAGAAGACATCAAATTCAAATTCAAATTCTGATGGTTCTAGAACGTCAAGTTTGTGTGCTCTGAATTCCGAACGAATCCCAGGGGTCTATTCAGGGGCTTGAAACTTAGTGATTTTGTTGTGTTCTGCTAATATCTGGTGCCTGTAATGTTGTTTTTCACGATTTTGAAGTGTTAGCTTGATTATTCATCGTGATCACGAGGCCTTCTCCTCAATCGCGATGGTCAATTAAGGAGTTGATTGGAATTCCTTCTTCGTGATCGCTAGGAGGGGTGTTGTGATCACGAAGGGCAAGCCCTGGCAGACCTGGATGTTTCCCAAAAGTTAGGATTTCATCACATTTCCACCATTTTTAAACCCTAGAAGCTTAGTGGAGGCGATTCCTTAGGGGGGTTTGAGGCAAATCGATTGGGTATGTAATTTCTATTGAATTTCGTTATTACCCATTAATTTAATCTTGTTTTTAGTCTTTAAACCATGAATTTTAAACTCAAATCTTGGGGGTTTTCAAGAAACTGAAACTTTAATGTTATAATGATTCTAAGTTGAGTTTAAATCCAAATTCAATTCTGTTTTCAACATTAAATTCCAAATACTTCAAGGATCATTTACATGTGAAAAAATTCCAGATTTTCTATTCATTTTTGAAATCGAGTCTTTCGAGTATTTTAGGTCAGTTTTGGCTTGGATTTTAAAATATCGAATTAGGTATCGTTAGACTCGTGTTCTTATTTTTATTACTTATTTGAGTAGATTATCTTAATTTAGAACATTGGCGTAAGGGTAAAGCTCAGATTTTAAAGTAATTTGAGGTTGAAATTGAGGCAAGTGAATTTCTAAACCTTTGCTTAAACTTGTAGGATCATGTATTCCTGTCTTATGTGTTGGGGAGTAATGGGAAGTTGTTTATGGGATTATGTTATATTCAATTGAACTTAATAATGAATCATGGGTAACAAATGGCAAATAAGGTGATGTAACATGTTGTGTTCGGACATAGCCTTAAATTCATCAGTCTTGATCGGACATAGCCTTAAATTCATCAGTCTCCTAATAACGACACAACTCCTCAAAACATGTGGTAACATCTAACTAGGAGGTGTCATGGAATCTCGAACCTACTTAAGCTAGCTAGACAGTTTAGCGCTCGTTTTCCTCTCAAATCTGGTCGCAATGATTATATTGTACTTTGGTTGCCAAGTACATGAAGTTTGAAAAACAAAAGAAGTAGGATTAGATAATTAATAAAGTATACTAAAAAATAGATAAGCTAATTAACTAAAACATGTATAAGCAAACATATATATACCTTAAATTTATTAAACATGGCTTGTCGTATATTATTTAGAATCACGTGGCAAGAGTGATAGGGCATCTGTATAGAGCCTCTAAACACTCTTCTGTAGAGCCCTAGCAGCTTGTGTAGAAGGATTCCACCTGTAAGACAAACATGTAAGTTCATGCATTATAAATTAACAGTGAAGAAATAAATAAAATTAAAAATGATGATCCATCAGGCTCAATCATGACTCTCCCGAGCCTGTCCTTCTGCCCAGGTGCTAGCTCAAGCAGCTCATCGGGTGTAGTAACCGGAGGAGGTGGAGGTGAATGTGATACACCATGAGGCACACAATTTTGAGTCAATGGAGGATTACCAGCCATAACATCTGACTCAGTACTCGAGTCTCTAAGTCACATGGCAGATAGATGAGGATATGACATATTTGAGAGATATGGAGATAGAGATGGCATCGCAGAGGATATTTTATTGGCCGATAACAATTGTAGTCAACAATAAGCTTCCGTAGGTAGGATGATTTAGTGACGTGGAGGCAAGGACTATGATGAAAAAGAAGCACCAGGTGGTCTCCGATAATGAGGGTGATAATCTAAGGGATTTTTTGTCCCAAATGAAACAGCAATATGTGTATATCTGTGCTACGCTTCTCTATATGCTTCAGCACAGATATAGGCCTCCTAAACAAAACATGGTATATCCTCAGCCTATATAGGCCTCCTAAACTTCTTTTTCCTACTCGAAATAGGCTGGGTCATCCCAAGATTAGCCCAAGATCTATCACCAGACATCTATATGCAAATTATATTATAATATATAAAAATGATTAAATAAAATTAGTATTAGCAAAATAAATTAACTTACACATGAGATATAAGCTATCATTTTACCACTCTTTCTCCTCGCTTGTTTCATTTTCATCAATATTCTCCCATTCTCCCTCCTTAATTATTTTATTTTCATCGTCCCATTCTTTCTCCTCGAATGATTCATCGCATTCTTCATCCTCATTTATTTCTTCCTCAACATTAGTCATTATCTAATCATCAGAAACTTCTTCTAATATATGTTGAGGATGTTCTAGTGTGGTTTTCAATTCAACATCAACTTGTTGTTGAACAAGTGCGACATCATTTTGGTACGCCACATCTAACACATTTTAAATTTCAATTCTTCCCACAGGCTTTGTCTTTAATTTATTACAATCCACCAATCAACCTTGTCTCTACGCAACAGATATGGAGCATAATAGATTTGATTTGCATTTTGTGCAATGATAAAAGGATCATAACTTCTGTATTGTCTAGTGTACTTAACTTCAATTATATTATGTTGTTGTTCCATCCTTGTGCCTCTATGTGATGAGTCAAACCACTTACATCGAAATAATACAATCTTTTTTTGGCATGCTTGAATACCTTACTTCAATAATCTCACGAATAACACCAAAATATTCAATAGTTTAGCCAGTACCATCAGCATCACCTTGTATATAGACACCGTTATTATTAGTTTTCGTAAACCTAGAAACTCCTTCAGTTTGATTAAAACCATTCAAATAATACTTATTCATTGTTTGAATTTGAGATTCTGGTCCAAGTGCAATTTCTCTAACTAATTGAAAATGTTCGACATTTGAATATTCATTGTAAACCTGCATATTATTATTCAAAATAATACAATTTAGTAAAAATTGAATACAATATTATTCTTATTGATTCAATGCAAGCTTGCACACTTACATATTCTTTTAGCCATGTGAAAAACCTTGTATATATGGTTTCATTACCTCTTGTGTTTACGAACAAACTGGCAGTTGTACATTCAGATTTTTTGTTAATTAATAAACACTTATTAGTATGTAATTTGATAACATAATTTATCACTTACTCGAGATATGGTTGAATCTCTGGACAATTAAGCAAAATATGTGTTAGCATTTCCATACTAGTGAAGCCTGCTTTCCACACTTTTTAGATCCCCGATCATTTTGATTAAAAATTGATAGTAGGAGAAATAAAAAATCAGTATCACCTTCATCATTGTGATTGGGATTATTTATCCTACATGGCACTTCATTCCCAAAGTAATACGATTAAAAATCACCAGTTTCTCTCGCAATATGACTTTGAACAACTGATCCTTCGATCCTTTTTCTTTGCTTAATTATTTATTTGCAACTGCCAATTTTTCTGTATGTATATAATTGCTATAGTTAGCTACTAATTATAGAATATATAAGAAAAAAAACTTAATGAATATAAAAAATAACATTACCTCTCAAATGGATACATCCATCTTGTTTGAACTGGACCTCCGAGGCGGGCCTCTTGTACAAGGTGAATTGGAAGATGCTCCATCACATCAAAGAAACCCCATGGAAAGATATTCGTCAACTTAGTAGTAATAATAGGAATATTTTCCTCCATTCTATCTACACTACTATGCAACAACTTTCCTGAATAAAATCTTTAAAGAAAAGACTGACCTCTGTGATTGATTTCTATATCCTTTCAAATAGATGGCTAAAAGTGATGGAAATTAAATTTTTCATGAATACGTGACAATTATGACTTTTCATATCTATCAAATTTCCTAAATTCGAAGCAAAGCCCTCCGGCATCCTTAAATTTTTAATCCACTCACAAATTTTATGTTTCTCATTCAATGTGAATGAAAAACTAGCTTTGGGCATTTTGTAATTCTTGCAGCTATAACTCCTTTCTCACACAAGATTCATTTGTGTCCATTATAGATTTTGCATTGTCTTTTGTTTTGCCCTTAACATCCATCACTGTGTTAAACAAATTGTCAAAATATTTTTTTCAATGTGCATCACATCAAGATTATATCGTAAGAGATTGTCTTTCTAATACGGCAACTCCCAAAATATGCTCTGTTTGGTCCAATTATATTCAACACCATATCTGGAAAGCCTAGAAGGTAAAGCTTTTGTAACTTTAGGCAATTGAAAAACTCTCTCTCAAATTTGATGCTTTGTGAGCAATGGAGGTGGGGGATCATTTTCAATCTTATTTATCCTGAATGCATTTTTCATCTTTGTAAACTCATGATCCATTGGCAAGAACTGACGATGAAAATCAAACCATGTATTTTTTCTGCCATGCTTTAAAGTAAATGTCATACTATTTTTCATGCAATGTAGACAAACAAGCTTTCTAGATGTCATCCAACCAGACAGCATCCCGTATGCAAAAAAATCATTAATAGTCCACATTAAAGCACACATAACAAAATTCTACTTAGTTGATATATCATAAGTCACTACACCTTCAAACCACAATTATTTTAGCTCATCTATCAATGGTTGTAGATAAACATAAATCAAACTTTTAGGATTAAGAGGACCCAGAATAGCATAGCTTAGAAAGATGTACGGACTTATCATGCACATTTCAGGAGGAAGATTGTACGGAGTAAGAAATACAGGACAGCAAGAATAAGGTGAGGTAGCATTAGAGAATGGTTTGAAGTCATTTGCACACAACCCCAATCTTACATTTCTTGGTTCACTAGCAAAATCAGGATACATGTTGTCAAAATGCTTCCATGCTTCTCCATCAGATGGATAAGACAAGACACCCGGCGGCCTTCTATATTCACTATGACATCTCATATGTGGGGCAGACCTCATTAATGCATACAACCTCTTTTATCTATGAATAAGAGGTAAATAATGCATCACCTTAATTAGGACCATCTTTCCAGCAGGAGTCCTCTTATAACAAGCATGTCCAAAAACTTACAATTTTCTAATTCACTATCAGTCTTGTAGAACAGCATACAGCCATTAATATAATAATGAATTCTATCATACGACAATCGTAACTTGAAAACCAATCTCTTTGCCTGATAAAAGTTCTTAGGTATGTTAAACTCTAGATTAATTAGTTCTCCCAAAATATCAACCATTGAATCCATAGCCGCATGAGGAACACTCCAATTTGATTTAATATTTATTAACTTAACTGCAACTAACAAAGTAGAATGCGGACTCTCTTCACATAGTGGACGACTAGCCTCTTCTAATTGTTGATAGAAGCATCTTGCTTCTTTATTAGGAGCTTCATCAAAATATTGTTCGGGTTCCATCTCACCTTGAACCTCGAAAGCATCATTGACCATTTCATGAAATGTATCATGTTGAACTCTATCATGTAGAACCCTATCATGTTCAATCCTAATGTGACCATGTGGTGCAACCATATTATATTCATCCACGGACAACAAATTATAAAATATATTATTCAATCCATCTACTTCTCCATGATCAACCCATATAAAATATCTAGGCTTAAATTCATTACCATATAATGAACTATAACTATATTTGGCTTTAAAAATTTCAAGCACCTACATTCACGACAAGGACACCTAACCAATCTATTTTTCTTTAAAATATCAAGTGTCATTGCATCATCAATAAAACTTCTTACACCATTAATAAATTCAGATTTCAAACAACCACCAACTTCATAATGCATGTTATACATCCACAAATGATGATCCATATATAAAACTATATATATTCAAGCTTAATTAGTTCATAAAGACTATAATTCATCGAAGTGTCATTAACTCAAGTTCTAATTAATTCAAATAATAATTAAGTTCAAATTCTAATTAATTCTAGTTATAATTAAGTTCAAATTCTAATTAATTCTAGTTATAATTAAGTTCACAATCTAAGTTCAAGTTCTAATTAATTCAAGTTATGATTAAGTTCAAGTTATAATTAATTCAAGTAATAATTAAGTTCAAGTTATAATTAATTAATTTAAATAATAATTAAGTTCAAGTTCTAATTAATTCAAGTTATAGTGAAGTTCACAATCTAAGTTCAAGTTATAATTAATTCAAGTTATAATTAATTCAAGTAATAATTAAGTTCAAGCTCTAATTAATTCAAGTTATAATTAAGTAATAATTGAATTGTAATTACAAGTACTAATTAAGTTCAAGTACAAAATTTCAAGTTTCAAGTATATACAAATTAAAGTTCTAAAATCTAAATATTCAAGTATCTAAAATTCAAGATCATGACAACATAAAGTTATAATTAATTAGTTCTTAAGGCTAAGTTCAACAACTTCAAAAATCCTAAAATTCAAGTTGAATTCTTCTAAGTTCTAAGATCATGACATTCAAATTGAAATTCTAAATTCAAGTATCTAAATTATTCAAATTAGTTCTAAAGTCAAAAGAGTTCAAAATTTATAAGTACAAACCTAAAAAATTTCTAAGTTTAACTTCAAAAGTCCTAAAGTTCATTTTCATGACTTTGAATATCTAACTCTAATTAGCTTAATTACTTCAAAAGGACTCCAATTCAACAAGATTTCTAAAGTTAACAAAAATTCAAGTTCAAAGTTCTAAGTTCAAGTTCTAAATTCAAGTATCTAAGTTATTATAATTATAAGTTTTAAGTCCTAAAATTCAAGTATCTAAGTTCCAATATTTTTCTAAGTTTCAAACTTCAAAACTTCCTATATTCAAGTGTCTAAGTTATTCTAATTAGTCTAAGGTCTAAAGAGTTCAAAATTTATACAAACCTAAAGTTCAAAATTAGTATCTAAGTTATTCTAATTATAAGTTCTAAAGTTCTATAATTTAACTATCTAAGTTTCAATATTTTCTAAGTTTCAAACTTCAAAACTTCCTATATCAAGTATTTAAGTTATTCTAATTAGTTCTAAAGTCTAAAGAGTTCAAAATTTATACAAACCTAAAAAAATCTAAATTTAACTTCGAAAATCCTAAAAGTTCAACTTCATGACTTTAAATATCACTCTAATTAGCTTAATTAGTTCAAAAGGACTACAATTCAACAAGATTTCTAAAGTTAACAAAAATTCAAGCTCAAAGTTCTAAGTTCAAGTTCGAAATTCAAGTTGTAAATTCAAGTATCTAAGTTATTCTAATTATAAGTTCTAAAGTCCTAAAATTCAAGCATCTAAGTTCCAATATTTTTTTCTAAATTTCAAACTTCAAAACTTCCTAAGTTACAATCCAATATACAAAAAAAACTACAACAAACTAAATGGAATAAACTAATTAACTAACTAACAAATCACAAATTACTATCCAATTTACAATCTCATTCAAAAACTCCAAATCTAACTTAAGCCCTAAAATCCAAACTAGAACTACATTCACAAATTTTACAATCCAATATACAAATAAACTACAACAAACTAAATGGAATAAACTGATTAATTAACTAACAAATCACAAATTAAAAAAATGAATTTTTTTATAAACTTTAAACCCTAACCGCTTAAATAGGAATAAACAATCTTCAACCTTTCACTGGACGGCGGCGGGGCACTGTCGGAGGGCGCCGGCGGTGGAGGCGACGAGTTCGGGGGATGGCGGGGGACAAGGGACGACGACGGGGTCGGTGGTTTTGTAGAGAGAAGAGAGAGTTAGAGAGAGGGTGAAAATAAAAAAACTTGATATGGTCTCCCACATATTTTAAGAAAAGCGATGGACTGCGTCGCTAAGTCCGTCACTTTTTTTAAAATGTTTGACCGCAATTTTGACCAAAAAAGCGACGGACAATGCGAAGCTATCCGTCGCTAATTTAAATTGGTTGACCAATTATTTTGACCAATAGCGACGGACAAACCAACGCCAAAAAATAATAATAATAAATTAAATCTAAATATAAATGACGAACGATGTCGTTAATAATTAATATATAAATAAATATTTTAATTTTAAAGCAACGGATGGCATCCTAAATATTATAAAATAATTAAGTATTACTTATATATATATATATATATATATATATATATATATATATATATATATATATATATATTTGGCGCAAAAATTCGCCAAAATAAGCGGCGGGCTTAGTTTTATATATGAGAGTTATTGAATCTAATTCAGCTTCTTGTTGGAAAGTTAATTTTGGCAATCTATAATTTCTTTCTCTCGGCATTGATCCAATCTCCAAATAAAACTGATATCTCCAAGCTGTCTTTTCCAATAAATATATGTGGTCTCCGATTTGAAATTTTATCGTGCTAAAAGCATCCTCCCAAGAAACTGATGAAGCTTGAATAGCTAGAACATCACGAATCTTCTCCACCAATTTAAAAGTTGTTAGTTTTCTTCCTTGTTTGTAATCGATTTCAATCCCTAATTAAGATATTCTTCAAAATCATCACGATTAGAAGAATCAAGACCAAAAAAACCTCTCATATAATTATCAAAACAATCATTGTTAGCCTTACAACTTTGAAGAGCATGTACTTCATCATTTTTCATGGATCTATATTTTTTTACACAATAATTTGGGTTGCACTTTTATGCTAGACTTACAATGTTCTACCGTACGAACTTCTTCTAGTAAAAATTTTAAAATTTGATAAATTGTATCAATAAGTGTTTGTGCACCTCATAATTTATATTCAGGGTTAAATATAATAGCAGTTAAATAAATTTGAGGAATAGAAAAAAATATTTTTTAAAACTTTTTCAACCATAACTTCAATAGTCAATTCAAATTTTTCAATTTTTTGGTATTCAACAAATTGAATTGAAATAGCACAAATATTTACTAAGACCAAAAAAACAGTAGGAAAGTGAAGTCAAAACTTTTATTGTAATGATCCATTCTTGTCATTATGCTTAAGCCAATGGAAAAGAAATTTGGGACAGAATATTTTTGAGTAGTAACCTAGAAATTTTGAAACTAGACTAGGCTTGTACAGTATTTGAGTCAGGTCATGTCTAGGGCAATCCAATAACGTATTGAGGTTGATTTCTAAATTTGATTTTTTGAGCTAGAAACTAGACTAGGCTTGTACAGTATTTGAGTCAGGTCATATCTAGGGCAATCCAATAACGTATTGAGGCTGATTTCTGAATTTGATTTTTTGAGCTAGAAACTAAGACATTAAGTACTAAGTAGTATATAGATCCTTAAGAAAGTGAATTCAGATGCGTAGAACTCCCGAAATTAAATTTGACGTGAAAAAATTATTTTAGAACATCAAGATTTGAAGTTGTGTTGTGAAATAGAGGCTCTGCTTGAACTACTTACAACTTATCTATTTATTTTCATATTTATCCAAAAAAAAAAGTGTAATGGACATCTATAATACGGTATATTTATAACATTGATTAATTAATTTGTATCATTTCTAACAAATTATTGTTTTTGAAGCAATGTACCACTACCGAGAAACATGTTCCAATATAAGCGTTACAAATATTAGAAATCATACCATTAAAATCACCCTAATGTTGGGGAAGTACCTAAAACCTGAAAATACTGGACCACGTCGACTACCATCTGTAGAAGTAATCTAATTGAAAGAAGCAAATCTTAGCAACATTTAAAGACCTGTTGATTTAGTATAGTGTATATTAACAAGGAAAATGATAACAGGTCATCCCACATTATGAGCAAATTCAATTTTCAGCTGAAGAACAATGTTTTCCTTTGCACTCACAACGGGAAGTATACCACATGATGTTTGTCTAAATAGAAACAAATTAACGCATGCATAAGAGAAAACATGAAGCGACATTAAATCCCAACGAAGACAGAAAAAAAAAACGGTAAGTTACTTCTTGTTTCTACATGAGCCTTGGAGGACAAAGTTATCAGTACATATGATATGATGTGAGTAGTCAAACTGACCCCAAACTGGCATAGATACTACCATTATAAAAGGAAAAAGAAGAAACATGGAGCTCTCCCGCAAACTTACTTATAACTAGGTATTGCCCGGGCAATCAGCTACTTAAACCAGACATGTGAAGCTTGACACGCACAATGAGCAACAGCCTGCCCTTGACAGGGAAGAAGAGATAGGTGTAGTTGCACCAAACTTCACATCCCTGGCACGGGAAACAATCAAGCCATAAAGGGGTCTAAAGGCAAGTTCCAAAATAACTTTGTGAATAATTTCAGGGAAATGTAAAAAAAAGTAATTGTTAATGCACAAGAACATCTAGTTATTACAGTTTTCACTTAGAAAGTTTTCAAGTCTAGCAAATGTCTCCTACTGAAACTGCAGAGCTGAACCCTCTTTTCCTCCGAGCCTGCAAGATTACTTCAGGGTCAAGAATCCTTTTTACCCTCTTCCTGAATGCAGAGAGGGAGAGGGCCAAGTGCATCAAGAGTTGTCAAACTCCACAAATCACCTGTACATTCTATCCTTCCAGCTTTTATCCGAGTTTACAGAAAGAGCATAAAAAATAAAGCTCTTTGAATGAAAAACCTTAGTAGAGTGACCAATAACCCCATTTCTTTCAGACATAATACACAGTTATGTAAGAAGACTACCATCACAAAGAAGGCAAAGGATAAAGAAACCCATATTTCCCTTCAATGAAGCAAAAGAAAAAAGAGAGAAAAAGAGAAGAAACAGGGAAAGAAGATGGTGGGAGAAATCGGAAGGAAAGAGTTGGATTAGGAGGAAGAGGAACTTTAGGCCTTAAAACGACGCCTAACATATATGCATACCCTTGCTTCCAGCCTTCTATATTCTCTTGGACTGATGCTGAAGCAGAACAACATGTTCTGGCAAAGACAAGCCAGAAAGTAACCTTGAGAACTACGGATGTACAACTGCACTTGCTATTATGAAATCTTACCATCTCAGCTAACAGCTAACAGATTCGGGATTTATATGTCCACTGCTTCCACCATGAGGATTGAATCCAGTAACCGGCATGGACCGCTGAGCAAAATTCAACAACAGCTTCCTTTGGTGGTCATTTGTATGTGGAAGACTAGCACGTAAAAGTTCAACAGGCATTTCTCTGCTTACAGCTCTTGCAGCTTCTGAACCAATCATTTCAGCATCTGGTTGAGATTGTGCTAGTATCGATTGCATGATACTGTCATACTTACTCAGACAATACTTTGTAAGTAAACCAAAAAAGGCATCAAAAGATGCCTGCCAAAGGGCAGGATTAGGCATGCTGAAGCTGTTAGCAGCCTGAGAATCAGTTAATAGATGAGTGGCCCTTTCAAGAACAGATTTTAGAATAATAGAGGCACCATCTCCAGCAGGGCTTCCGAGAGGACGAAGAGGTGGTTGTTCTGAGGAACACACAACAGCAGCAAGACAAGCACTGAGTGAATTGAGGTCCATGCCAGTGACACATTTAGAGACTACTTTTGCAAGATCAGTGATGGTCTCAGCTGCTCCTACATCAGGTGGATGACCGCCAAATAAAAACCTCAAATGGCGGAAAATTGCCATACAAACTATTCTGACAAGCTCTCCGCCAGGTAGAAGAAGCTGAAGATACCTTGAGATGAGCTTTCGGCCCTTGGGAAGAGACACCAACCATAGAAATACAATGTCATCTTTAGGCGTAAGCCCAACAGAGCTTCCACTTTTACCAAGCGGGTCAACTAGTTGAAGTGAGGCAGCCATGCCTTCCAGCAGGATCTGTCGCTTCCGCCTGAGCTGAGCACCACCATCTTGGGGCTGACTAAACTGAAGGAGCCTGTCAATGTCATCTACCTCAGTGAGAAGATAGAAACCATCTTCTATTGTAATTCTAGCTGCAAGCATTGGCTCCTGTTCCAAGGGTCTCTCAGATATCTTCTGGTCAGCACTGCCGTCAATGCAAACAAAGCCTGGTGGATCAACTTCAAGAAGTGGACGAGGCCTGCGGATGGAAGAAAATGACACCCGCCCCTGAGCATCAACGTGAAGATGAGGCTGTGATTCTGCACTATTACGCGACCGAGAAGACTGTTCCTTATTTGGACAGAAACGATGTTTTGACCTCGACTCGGCTGCTTTCTTTGCAAGGCGGGCCTGGTGATAGTAGTCGTCTACATATGGATCATTGCCATGTGCTGCAGAATGCTGCATTTTCAGGATGCTCTCTATTTCATCACCAGTCATATACTTAGATCGGAACTGTGGCACATTACTTTCACTTTTGGAGCTAGCAGCATCAGAGCCTTGTTTAGAAAAGCGCACATTTTGTCTAACCTTGTGTGATGGCTTAGATCGTGAATCTCTGAAATCTGCCAATCCATACTTACCTAGATGAGATGGTGAAGGGAAGGAATTATACAATTGGGATCTTAGTGCAGAAAAATGAGCTAAAGAAGGCTGAACTGAAAGATGAAGTCTCTGCTGTTGCAGCTGCTGTGAGGACAGTAACTGGGGAGATAGTAAGCTGTTTTGATGAGGAAATTGATGCTGCAAGACGCTATCTAAGAGACCAGAATGGTCCCCATGGATGAGTCCCGCATGGCTGGTCCACTGGTTTTGCAACCTAGGATTAAGAGAAAGACCAGAAGGGTTCAATTGTGGGATGTTTCCACTACCATAGTGGAGCCCGTGAGCCAAGCCTGTCAAATGCATATTAGAGTTCGACAAAGAAGAGAGATTCACAGAAGAATAGGGAGACTGAGGTCCAGCAGAAAGAGATGACATGTTTTGTAGCGAAAGGCTATGTGGTGAGGGTTGAGATCTACCACCCGGAGGAGGAAAAGAAGTATAAGATGACTTCGGTAGTAAAATGGGTTCACTTGAGTAGTGCTGAAGTTGTTGGGGTTGTGGGGGTTGCTCAGGGTATGAGGATGTTCTATACAATGGTTTTGACTCTGCAAGATGCACAGCAGAGATATGTGGCTGTGAAGACCATTTTTTGCTTTCCTGGTAACATTCAGTGTCAGATAAATGCTGGTCAAACCAATCATGAAAGTCTGCTTCTTTCGCCCATTCAGCTGCAGATGAACCTGCACATACCAAGTACACATTAGTATTTGTTATTCTCAACATTTCATTTCATTCTCATTAGAGCATGTCATTAATAGAAAAATGAAAATGTTAAGATCAAAGAATTTCAAATACAGAAACATGTTAATCTTTTCAGTACTAGCCAAAAAGAAGAAATGTCATGTGAAATGGAACGGAGGGAGAATGAAAGCATCCAACATATAATACTAAACATAAAAGAAACTCAAATTCAAGTTTGTCAAATTTGAAATAATTTAGAGGACTCCCATGAAAATTAAACATTAGCCTTCTACTCTCTTAAAACTAATAAGCCATGTAACATAGACCTTTTTGGGATATGAACATGTCTGTTTCCCTATAGACATCGCTAAAAACACATCTTGTGTAATATAGTAATAAAACTGCAACTTAAGATTGAGAACTGGCTGGCAATCCAGATGGCATATTTTATAGACAGAATGCAAGTCAAACAGCAGAATTTGTTCACCTCATAGATACAGTCATACAGAATATCACATAAGTAAATAATCAACAAACTCTGTGTGCCTAAAAGGAGGCACGAGATGGAACAGGGGTTGAAAAGTGTGCCACAAGAAAACATGCTCGTCAAACCAATGTAGGGGCAGATCTAACAAGTGGAAGGAGACGCAGAAAGGAAAACATAAGCTAAAAACAAAAGCATTACAACAGGGAAAAAATAAGGGGCTGTGAAGATTTAAACTTTGATAAGTTGATCTCATTTCAACAAACAACAAAACAGATATGGCTAAAACCTATGTACTTAATACTCTACATGTCACCATCTAAGAAAACCACTTTTTTTGTTTTATTTCTCTTTGTTTTGGGTGGTTAATTTTCTTTTAATTTTTTTGGAGGTGTGGGGGTTTCTTCAAAGCTTATAATGACACTACTAGGGAATATACATATAAATGAAGATAATAGATCATTTCAGGAAGTTTCTCAATATCCCTACTCTAGCAGTCCAAGGCCACGTGCCGGGATAGATTTCCCTCATAAATCAATCATCCAGAAACGGTGAAGTTATATTGCAGTATTTCTACCACGGGGTCAAATCATTTCTAATGGTAATATCAACGATAAAGGATTGCTGATTTTCAGAAACCAAAAAAAAAACATGGGCAAAACCGAGCAAGACATCTACTACCATGCACATATAGATATTCAGTCTCCAAAAGGGAGAACTATTGCTGACCTTAATAATCAAGCACGAAGATGAAACAGACTTTTATTGATTATCTACAAGACTACAACTTGTTCCTACCAAGGTCTGAAATCAAGTTCCTTTATATGATATCTGAAAGCTCAAAAAATCTAGGACTATTGCCACAACTGAGTTTTGAGGTGCCAACATACGATATAACATATATTCACAAATCTGGGACGAGTGGCACAAATGTGAATGGGCAGATAGAACGATGAAGGGCATCACTTCGATCTTAAAGTAACCTCATGCAAGTTAACAAGTAAAGATATATTTTAGACAATACAGGAACTATCCAGGAGGTTTATCAAATATTCAGATACAAACATCACGGAAGGACTAAAGATGAATCAATATGTGCACTTACTTTCCCTTGAAAAAGAGCCTGATCCACGGTCACCAATAACACCAGGATGCCTTGGTCCGGTGACATTTCTGTTCAACTGGAGAAAAGGAAAGAAAGTATTCAGATTGATCCAGTACAAGTAGATATTCACTGCTCTGTGGAGGATGTAAAAAGTCAAGCACAGTTTAGTGCTTTAGATGTTTTTACACTACAATTGTACAAAATAAGTTCAAGACATACTGTGTCTCACGGAAAGAGACTGGAAAAAGAAAAGGACTCACGCTACTGGGAAGGCACACGACTAGAAAAAGTAAAATAAGTCTAAGCCAAACGGCTCGCAACATCAGATAATCAAATCAATATTGCCACTTAAAAGGTGTCACATCAGCTGACCTTTGAAAATGTCGTTGCTAGATCATCTATGTCTGATAAAGAGCCCACAACGGATCCCTGGAAATAAAGCACTGAATTAGAGGCACTAAAAAGGAAAAATTGCCAAAGCCTGCAACTTATCGAGGTAACCAGCAATTATAGCATACTTACAACATCAAGGAAAAGTTCACAACACAAGTCATAAAAAAGATGCTAGGAGATCACTCATAGAAGAAATGTAACTAACTTTAAAGGTTACCAGCACTGACAAACCATTAATTCAGAGTAACAGAAAGTGGGGCACATATTTTAGAAGAGAGAGGGGGGAGGGGGTGGGGGGAGAAAGCGCAAAGCTAATCTAAGCAATCCCAAAGCTATTTATCAAAGAAGAGAGAAATATATTTCTAAGATCCTCCTTCCAACGTCTAAGGTCTATTTGATGGTACTGAGATTCACAAATTCTCTAGTCCTGGCAAATTGAGCAGTTTGCAGAGGTAACAAACAACGACATACACAGTGTAATCCCACAAGTTGAGTCTGGGAGGGTGGGGTGTACGCAGACCTTACCCCTACCTTTGCGAGGTAGAGAGGTGGTTTCCAATGACCTTCGGCTCTAGAAAAATCGTGTTTCAGAACATGCTAGCAAAGAACATGTTTGCAAAAAAAATGCACAAGTAAAAAGCTGCAATGATATTCCGAAAAAGAAAGTATTGACAGTAGAAAGTTCGCAGAATTAACAAATGAAATTAATAAAAGGGCAATTCTTTTATTGAGATTATAGTTTACTTTGTTTTTTGAAATAGGTAATTTCCTAATAGTGTAGTTGAATTCCAACTTCATAGAAACTTGTCTATTCCGCTCAACAAATTCAAATTGTACTAAAAGAAATGATACAATCAAGTCAACCAATGTATCTAGTTAAACGTAAACCAAATGACCCATCTCTTTCTGCCGCCCTTATAACATTTCTGCTACAATTTGTCAGAACCAAGCACAAACCTCACTTATCTTAAAACTCTTCAAAAGTTTGCTACTACTAATTAATGTCTCAACCGATACAAGTACATACTAGGCTACTACCTAGTGCCACATCAACCTTAAGCTTCAATCACTAATAAATCACACTCTTCAAAATCTTGCTGCTAATCAGTGTCTCGGTCAATACAAATACCTACCACCACAACAAGCCTAAGCTGCAATTACTAGTAAGAGCTTGTTTGGATTGACTTATTTTAAGTGCTTTTTAACACTTTTAAGTGTTTGGATAAATTGAAAAAGTGCTTATAAGCATTTAAAAGTCATAATTTAGGATTTCCAAACTAATGACTTTTGGAAAATAAGCCAAAAGTCAATCCACACAAGCTCTAAATCACTTAATGACTGCAGTTGGCACTAATTGAGCCCATATTTCCTTTACCTCAATAGAGGCATGAAAAACAGCCTAAGTTTGGCGAAAGTATTTTAAAAGATTATTCCCACCACAATAAGCAGATGAAAGATAAGATTGGCGGATAATATAATTTCCTATTCAGTTATAGGCTTGCTTCTAGATTAGCAGTCTCCACAAATTTCAACATTTTATTCGAGCACGGTACTTAACGAAGACACAAATCAGTGAAGACACCTCACATCTTTTTGATGAGTAGACCCTACACTCTCGTGGCAGCTATAGCATTTTGAAGATTACTCATAATAAGGGATCACACTTTGCAAAATTAGATCATTGCCTGGATAACACCATCGTCAAAACCCCAGTAGCCACTTAGACTTATGGTGAGCTGCAGAGACGGGGCAGGCTCATCATTGTAGAGTAAGGGGGGAGATAACTTCTAAGATTAGAATAGGGGGAGCGTTTTAGGGTACTAAGATGCAAAAGCAACAAAAGAAGGGATCAGGGTGCAGCAGAATTATAAAACATCCTTTCTATTTGGTGGCTCCGTTGCCAAAACAACTACACTAGCTCATTTGGTACCAGATTGAAACTGAAAGTGCAGACCACAAACACGTGAACCAAAATAGCAAAACACTTTAGCAAAACCTAGATATAATTTGTATAATCATGTATCAAATGCACAATAACTTTTAACCAATTTCCCCAATTTCATGGCCTACAGCATGAAAATAACCTCCATGTGTTATGATGGATTCCCCCAATTTCATAGATGATATGATGGATTTTGTGGGTTAAACAGGTCATACTTTCAGTAGCAACAGGAGAACATGTTGATTACACCCTTGTTTGAAATCCCAAGCCTCAGCAGCAAATATTTCATGTAAGGTCCAAAGGAAGGGAAAGCAGATTGTACCTCGTCTTTCTCAAATAAATGATACTCCTGCATCTCATCGTCACCTAATCCACCTCCAACAGCCAGATCACTATTGTCTTGTTTGTCCTCTAAACCACCCAATTCAACATCCTCTGCTATATCTCGCCCAAAAAATGCATATTGTGATGCATCAAAGAAGGCACCATCTGCATCAAAGCCAAAATAAACAGTCAACTCTACCACATACCACACGCAGTTAAAACATACAAATCTTGATCTTCTTTTCCCATACTAATGACGCCATGTAAAACAAGGAAAATCAATAAAAATTAGAATGTAAAGTAAAGTATTGAAGAAGAGAAACATCAAGCACTGCTACAGCCAGTGTTATCAAAAGCAAAATAGCTCTAAGGTACGCTGGGGCTGTAAGCACAAAGCGCAAATTAAGTGTGTCTTTAATGAAAAAAGGCACAAAGAGAGGAAAAAAAATACAAATAGTAATAATTATAAATATGGATGACAATTATACGACATAGAAACTGAAAAAAAAATTACAATAAATTGAAATATCAATTGTTTAGTCGGAAGAGGCTCATTAGCAAGGGAAAGAACGTCTTAGTGCCTTAGAACCTTGATGACGACACTGAAGCCACATTTAGCGAGGCAAAGCCCTCAGCATGCTTTGAGCCTCGCTTTCAGGGCTTAAGCGCGCCTTTGACAACACTGGCTACAACTCCATGCCAACCTACTAAGGAAACAATATATGAATACCCTATATCTCATTCCAATGAATGAAAGCACATTTGCATTACTGACCACCATCCCCAACCGCCCCAAAAAAAGAACATACAAATCATTACACCTCAATCCTAAACTAGTTGGGTCAGCCACATAATGCCTGTCATCCATTTGATCCCATTACTGATAACTGATAAATATAGAAAAACAACGAGACAAAGCAAATTTTACCCAAATAGAACAGAAAGTGAAATCCTTACATCTCAATCTCAAACTAGTTCAGGTCAGCTATATAAATCCTCCCCTACTATGATTCATTTGGACCCATTCCATCCCAATACTGGTAAAAAAAAATTGCATCACATCAGAGCAAATTTTACCACACCTCACCCCAGAAAAGGCCAAAAAAAAAACGATCTGAAGATTCAAGAAGGAACAAAAAAGAAAAAACAGTGAGCTACGCTACCTGAGATGGAGCTAGAGGAGCTGGTCAAGTCTTTGAAATCTCTGCTATTGGATCTCTCCATAACAGCAACAAAGGTCACACTTCTGACAACCAAATTTTTTTTTTAGAAAAATCGGAATCCCATCAATTATAATCCCATAAATCCACCGACAAAGAAGGAGAAAAGGTTAAAATTCCACCGAATCAAAATCCCCCTTTCCTTAAAAACCTGAGATTTCTAGGGTTTTCAAGGAAAGAGACGAAAAGGAAAAGGGAACATAGCGTATTACATAGTCTACGTGTTTGTGTTGGTGTAGTGATGATAGGGATGAAAAGGGAATAGAATGGTACTAGTGTTTTTGTTTTATTTTCTTGAAAGTGAGAGTACAGAAATTGAAAAGGTGGCGGCCGGGGGGGGGGGGAGTTTCCTCTTTTATTATTTAGCTTTCTTTAATCATTTAATATATGGTAATTTGGCAATATAATAGAGTTATGACTTATGATGAGTGTGGTGGGTCAATTACACAAACCTTTGCCTTTAAGCTTTATTATTCGGAGTTGTTTGATAGGATGTATAAGAATAATGTTGAATATGGTGTATTAATAATATTTATATTAGTATTTTTTATATTAATTATGATGAAATTATTTTTTATGCAGTATTTGGTATGGAATATTAAAAATAATATGCATTAAATAATTTCTAAAAGAAATTACTTTGCTTACAAAAATATCTTTCACAAATATGGTGAAAAGATATGGAAAAAGTTTTGAGGGCAATTGTGTCTATAATTATGCTAATACATGCATGCATTCGTAATATCATGGATTTCAGCGATCGTTTGTTAGAGTGTATTAGAAAAAAAAAATGTATTAATTTTGTGTATTATTAGTATTTTATTTAGTACACTTTTTTAGCATATGTATAACTAATATTTGCATTAGTTATACATTTTATTGTGTATATTACTACTACCACTAATATTCATAGATTAGTTATATAACAGCTTGTTTGGATGGTTGTTACCCGTTGTATTATATTGTATTGTTAGTTTAAATACAATGTTTGTTTTAATTATTGCTTAAATTCTATTGTATCGTATCGTTTAAATTCATCGTTAGATAATGACAAAAAAATCATTTTATGTAACAACCGATTTGGTGTGTTCACGTCGTTACCTTAATATTTTCTTCTCATTTTGTCTTTATTTATTATTTAATAATTATATTTCATCTTTTACCCTACCTCTTCAAGGTAAATCTAATCCCTACCCTACTTTTCTTGTAAGTTTTATCATTCGAATCATGGATCTGTGACATTATATAAAGAATTTCAATATATGCATTAAATTAATTAATGACATAACTACCCCTCAAATCCTTCTCAAAACGTTTTCCATTTTCCAAAACCAAAGTGTGTGCAAGGTATTTTTGTAAACAAATATTTTTTATAGAAGTTATGTCAGACTTGTTATTTCTAATACATCAAACTAAATAGGGTATAAAAAATAATGTCAGCATAACTAATATCAGCATTACTAATTCAAGTATTACTAATACACCTTATTTAGCATTTTTAATGCTTGCATTAGTTATAAATATATTTAAAAAGTGTATCAAATAAGATATTATCAGATTAGTATGTAAAAATTCCTGAAGTATTCACGTTTTATAATTTTTAGCAAAAATAGCGATTTTAATTTCTGTGTTATTGTATAATTTCAATTTTAGTTTTTATATTATTTGATTATGCACATTTAACCTTTATTTATTTGAAGTGTTCGATTTTAGTCCTTAAAGTTAACAAAAGTAAACTATTTAACAAAATGATTATTTGATAATATATAAAATAAATTAAAATAAAGCGTTGATGATTTTAAATGCTTGAAGAATTATGTATATAAAATTAAAATTATATTTTATTCATTAGTTCTATTTTATTCAAATGTTCTATGCTTTGTTTTTTATTCCTTAGCGATTTGTTCTTCCTCTCTTTTTCAATGGTTACTAATCAAGGTCAAATACGATTACATTTGAGGGTTTAGTAGGTGGACATGCTACTTAAAGCTATCAACGATGTCCTAACAACTTTCACTTTTTAAAAAATTTAACATTTAATTTTTTTACCTACATAATTATTCAAGCATTTAGAATTACTAACCCTTCAATTTATTTTATTTTATATATTTCAAAATAATTATTTTGTTAAATAATTAACTTTTGCTAACTTCAAGGACCGAAATCGCACACTTCAAATAATTAAAAATTAAATGTGTATAGTCAAAAAACACAAGGCTTAAAAGTGGAATTATGGAATAACACAGGAACTAAACCGCTACTTCCTCTAATTTTTATGTACGAAATTCTAGAATGTTTCTATTACTCATAAATTATAGTAATATTTTCCCCATTTAAAATGGGGATGAAATTGAGTTTAATCTGTGCATTTCGTGAGTTATACACATGTTAATTTAGCCATGTGATTATTATTTTTGACAAAATAATTAATGACCCCTAAATATAATTGGGACAATTTCAAATATATACAATAAATTAATTAATTTATAATAAATATAGTCATGTTTTATTCACATAAAAACAATAGTCAAAATCATAGAAAATATACAGTGATTATACAATATAGCTTGCCAAAAGTCATAAAAAGTATACACCGACTATACAATATAGATTATTTATACATGAGGTATACACTGAATAGACATTATGATACACTCATAAAATATACACCAAATAACTATTTTTTTAGTAATTAAAATGACCGGATGACCATCTATGGTAATTATCCCAATATAATTTACATGTCTTAATATGTATTAACATCTTCCCTCCCTCATTCCCCTAGATCTCTTATCTCATTTAGTTTTGCACATTTTACCACTCGTACCTCATTGAACTTTACACATTTTACTACTGTATCTATAGTGTTATTGTAATTTAGTTAGTTATAGTCATTTTTTGAAGTCGCTTGAATAAATAAGTCATAATAATTTGATTTGGTTAACAGATAATGACGACAAGTTCTCATGCAAACGATATTCTACTTATCACTTTATTACTTGTCAATCACATATACTTGCATGTGTCTATGGACGGATCAAATTTTTGGCATCATTGTTGAAGACTTCGAAAGCTGCTATTTTTCTAAATTATACTTTTATTTTTTGTCTATTCAAGTTTTTTTTTTGTTTAATTTAGTCTTTTTTACTTTTCTTAACATGACATCCTAGAATCAAAATTGGCCGAATGTTGGTTATTAATATCTTGGTGATCTTTGTCTTATTTGTGGAGGATCCCACATGTAGAAAAATTGTCATGGTATTTTCAGAAGTCGATTGTGTGCATCTTTTCAATCTTTTGAGTGAAAAATTTGTCAAATATGTGATGATCAAGATAGACATGTCATAACTCCTATTCTCCTTCTCCGAGTCTCTAATGTGATGATGATTACGTTGCTTGTGATTTTGTAGGAACAATGAAGTGGAGGATGTGAAAAGTGATATTTGTCTTAAGAATATGTTGAACGATGAAACTCCATAGAAAAGATTAGTACAACAATAACGGAATTAGAGGCTAGTGTAGAATCTCACAATGTTCAACAAGCTATTGCTTAGATAATATCAAAGAAGAACCTCAAAGGAAAGAAGAGAGTGAGTTCCATCAAGATTTTTTTTTTAATTTGAAGAAGCAGAGATTTTGATACAAACTTGGTTAATAGAACAAGCTCAACGAATATATGTTTTTGGGATTCTCTAAGCTTCTTTATAAAATAAAGAGGTGATCTCAAACAGGAAATAGACATGTTTGGCACTACTATTCACAATCTAGAGGCTTGTTTGAACAAAATGATTGAGGTGTTTGAGGGTTAACTACAAATTGTTGTGTGGATAGTAGGTATGAGGGTTAGAACCAATTTGTGGAGTAAAAAAATAGAATTTCGACCATTGGTCCAAATGTTATTGATGATATTGAGGTTAAAAAAAGCGGACAATAGTGAGGATATCAAAAGTAATGTAGTTTTGGAGTTGGGAAATTTTGGACCTCATTTGAAATAATTTACGACATTGTGTTTGGTTGGTGACATGGAAATTGAGTTATTCAAACCTATGGAGAGAATTATTGATAGGGATCAAGGTTCCTACATTAATTTGTCATGTCAAGAAGACAAAATGACATCTCACGCTTAAAGGCCAAAAAGTGCAAAATGCAACATTAGTTATATGATTCTTTTGTATATGTACCACCACCCTAAGATTTTAATTGAAAACTTGAATCAAAATTAGGGGTGCGATTCATAACACAGAATTAAGGCAAAAGTGGTGAAAATGATGACATCATGGCATGGTGTTCAAGCACTTATTATGAGGAAACCTAATTGACTGACAGCGAGTTCTTTTTCTCTACCTTTTTATATGTCATTTCATTATATTTGTACACCGGAGACAAAACATTGTCTACATGTGGGGTGGGGAGAAACCTTTCAATTTAGGCAATAGCAATAATAGTAGTTAATAATCTCCCTCGATTTTTCTTTCGATATATGCGCTTTTCCTAGGGATATAGCTTGAGCCCAATGATTGTTTTCTTTCTTGAAATAGTTAAATAAGAAGAGAAAGAAAGACATGTTGTTAATAAGCTTAAGTAGTACCTTCCTTTTGAGTCTGGGAGTGTTAATTTGAATAATATATTTTACGGCACATACTCTCACGACACTGACTCTTGCATATAGATCTATACTTACTACAACCTTTTAGGTCTTTAGCTACCCCTGAAAAGTGTGCCCTAAACTATTTAAAAGTGTGGACATTTGTCATGCCCAAAACTTGGGAGACGTAACTAGCACCTTGTTATATACTTGACCTCTAGCTGGATATATATGTTACTGGCACACACCAGCTACATTTAACAAATAGAAACAAATATATCTCAACTTATCAAAATCCTCAGGCCGGCAAAAACCATAATCAAAGAATCCTGCAACATATATCTAAGCTAACCCAACAGTTCATAATAAAATATACACGTCCTTATGCCGGCTGAAGAAAATACCATATTTTTATAATCAAAGAACGTTATGCTAGTCATCGAGGTCACCATGATATATATATATATATATATAAGACTTTCATGCTAATAGTACAAAAGTAACAAGGACAACACAACCAACAACGCACAAATGTACAATCCCAAGTCTACACACATCTATGAGTAATTCTTAGGAGGGACAGGGACCTAACCTATCCATCAACTATATACAACAAAACATTGTTAAACCTGAACCTGGTAACTCCGAAGGAAGTGTAGCTTACCAATTTATTGGAATTCGATTACATTACTGATGAGTCTTGTGTACTTATCTATTAGGACCTGCCGACAAGAATGCAATGTCTTCAGGCAATGAAACGTTAGTACGAAACAATAAATTTGCAAGGCAACTGAATAACTAAGTAGGTATCATATAATGGTGATATGTAAACAGATAAGATAGAAAAAGATAAGGTGAGTGTACATACTTGCTCATGAATCTATAAATAGTTGATATTTATATCATAAGTACTGAAAATACTCAAATAGAGAGTCATAGGTTAGCCAGAACGTACTTACATGTTCTCGACTTAAACCTTAAAATCAAAACGAAATTGGCATTTAACTTAACTGAACTAAGCTTAACTAATATCATCAAATATTGGATGTACTCGTGAAGGAGAGTCGAGAATACTCATAATACAACCTATCAGTCTTTGACACAAGTCATAAAACAATAATCAAATAACAACCTGATCGGGCTTCCATAAGCTTGGCAGGTACAAACAACAATCAATACAACCTACTCGGGCCCATATAAGCTCGATAGATTCCAATCAATCCATATTCCCTTATTGGTAACAATCTAGCCCCTTAGGCAATCAACATAGTCCTATTGGAATCAATATAGTCCTGTATGCATAAAAATAGCCTCATAGACATCACATATCCCTCTTAGGCATCAACATAGCCTCGTACGTATCACATATCCTTATTTATTGATCATTATAGTCTGTGAGTGAACATGCTTCATTATGGCCCATAGGCATCGATATAGCTCCATAAGCATCAATATAGCCCTGTAGAAATTGAAATAGGATCCACACAAGGAATATCACTTGTCATTCGTTGGTTATTAGCGGCATCCCGCAATCATTACAATCCATAGGTACATATATCAATATCCACTTAGGCAGCCTACATACAACCCCGAAGGCACTATTCATATCCCTAAGGCTAACCACAATATCCCCCAAAGGCAACAACGAATAATTAAATAGTCAGAGGCAAGCAATATGGCTATAAATGATCTTTATGAATAATACTTACATCTTATCCTAGTATAAGGTCACTGATAAAAAAGTATAAATCCCGAGAAGAGATAAATATGTCAATTATATTATCAAACACAATTGAATAAGGCTACAAGTGAACTTGGCTACACCAACCAGTCATATCTTTCCTAAGCATTAAGGAAACTTGAAGAAAGAAGGGAGTAGACTTAACATTAATTTTCCCATCAATACCCATAATCTTGACTTCATTAGGTACCCCCATAATACTACAATATGGTGCAATATCAATCAACAATCAAGAGTATAAAATACTATGGCAATTCGACAAAAGATATGGATTTTCATCATAAAATACTATTCGCACCTTACCAAATCTAGAATCAACAAAAAAAGAATGTTACCTTGATTTCAATCTTGGAATACTTCCTGAAACTTCACCACACATCCAAAACCCATGATTCCCCAACAACCACAAAGTTACACCACAAAATTGATGGGGTAAACTATAACATAATGATGGGCTAGCAACATAGAGCAACTTTCGTGAAGCTAAAATATATAATTTTAAGGTTTTGTAATGATTTACAAATGAAATTACAATGAAAAATATGAAAATATATAAGTCTCAACTAACATAGGGGCCTATCTCACATACCTGTTTGTGCAGTCTCGCCAAAACATGAATATCTCTATACTCTGAAATTGTATTGGTGAACAATTAATGAGTCAAAAACTAGATCATAGACCTTTAATTTGATAGGTGATGGGACCCTATCTTTATGTATTGGGAGATATGCTCTCCCAAGTCATACCAAAATGAGGTTATTTGAATACTTCTTTGTAATAAAACCTTACACTAGAATTTTTGTTTCAAGACTTCCTTCAGCCTATAAATTTAGTATAACACTTCAAGTACCTTAAACTTAATATAAGTGTTCCTTGGATAATCACCCATTTACAACTACTCTTCAACATCCCATCAATGGGTGATATAAAGTGATAAGATTAGACTCATAAGTCTTTGACGGGCTGATTTAAATTCTCTGAACGTGCAGGGTATTACATCTCCCACCCCTTAGGAAGACTCATCCACGAATGGAAGTCAGACTCACAAGGCTAAGTCTTAAAGATTTTCCATAATTTTGTCAAGGCCTCCTCTGAAAATAGACTATCCAGAAACCTAAAAATAAGAAGAGTTTTGATAGCAGCGACAAGGATCATGGATTTCTCAAGGATGAAATCACTAGTGTACGCATTGTAACACCCCAGATTTTTTTCATCAAAACTCGAACCGTTCTTCTTGTGCGTATAGGATCAAACTCGATGATTTGTAATTTTATATATGAGTTAGGATCAATTCCTAAATATTTGAAGTGTATTATATATTTTTTAGGATCATAAGAGATCTCTAACACAAGTCGAGTCCAAAAAATTCCAATCGATTAAGTTTTCAGATGAGTTAGTATAATAGTCAATTTCAAATGACCATATCTCTTAGAATATAATGAATTGAATGGCCCATGACCTATCAAATTAAATGTCTTTGAGTCTTCTTTACAACGCCACCAAGATTGCAATTTTTGGAGTTTGGAGTCAAAAGTTATGACCATTTTACTATAGACTATAACTGTAGAAATTTCAGACCTGGGGCTACAGTGATTTCTGGTGCCACTATAGCACCAGAAATTGGTCTCTGTAGTTTGGTCTTTGGTGCGATGCGCCACTATTAGGCTTACAGGTTTTTGGATGCATTTTTCAGTTTTTTCTTGAAAAAAATGCATTTTGGACCTTTCCCACCCATCCTATATTAAACCTAATACACTAGGGTTCACCATTTCCGCCCCTCACATTAATTTCTAAGGGTTTTCTCTCCAAAAAAACATCCAAGAATGTTGAGAAGAAGAAGAAGAGTGAGGTTTATAGCCATTCCTTCAAGTCTTGATTTCCTCCAATTTCCAGGTATGTAAGGCTAACTTAAAATATAGATTGAGTTCTTCCATATGCCCCATAGATGTGTTGGATAACTTGGTATCAGAGCACAGAGTTCAAGAGTTCTAGGAAGTCTATGAAGCTGTATCTAGTAGAGTCTTGCTTATGGGTGTGTTGTGCACCACACTTATAATCAGGAGGCTATAGGACATTAGGAATTGTTTTACCCCTTTCATATTCTGAGTTCGTGCGATAGAGTTTAACTCTATGAAAGTTCCCTTCTAATTCGTGCATTGCTCATATCTATTCGACTACCCCTCATACTCAAGGTGGTTGGAACAGTAAAGCTCATATCCTCATTGATGAGTTACTTTCAAATAAAGTCCTGAGAATGTGAAGAGGTTGCACAAGGCTTGAGAGGAGCCGATTAATGTGCTTAAGTCCATTAATTTGAAAGAATGCACTCTTATTCATATGGATCGTGCATTGAGCTAGAGAGAGATGTATCCAGAATCTCATCTCTAATTCTTGATTCGAATGTTATCTTCGAGAGGGAAGTTGTGTATCTAAATGATAAGTTTCACCATCCGATGGAATGTGATTTGAGGCATGTTGAGCTATGATTCATAGAATGATCCTAGAGTTAGAAAGAGGAAGTTTGAGAAGTAGAACTCAAATAATGAGAATGATGGTTGATTGAGGCCTGTAACTAGAGTGAAGTATCTATAAGGTGAGTAATGAGGTGTAATGAATGATTGTGATATTGCTAGTTTTAAGATTTGATTTAGTAGGCTTGACATGACATATGCAAGAGATTAATATATTAACTTGTGAGGAGTATGTGTTATGAATGGAGGGGTATGTGACCCTCAGATATAGATAGTGAATTGAGGCTAAGTCTTTTGGTAAGAAGAGGCTTAAGAGGTGTATATGAGATAGTATAGATTTGAATGAGGCTTCAATTTTATGAATTGCTTTGGGTGTCTAGTTAGTATCCTTTAGTTGTTGCCTTTGAGCTAAGGAGGAGATGATAGGGTAATGAACCAAAGTAAGTATTGAGCTTTCGATTGTGATGAGTTGACCAGGATGATAGTAGACTGAGTTGAGTAAGAGTAGATAGGGAAGAGTGAGTGTTTCTTGATTGTGATAGTTATGTTGTACTTGTCTAGTTGAGGATAGATGTGTAGAAGAGGAGCGAGATGAGACCTTGTGATGTACAATAGATAGGTAAGAGTATGTTAGTATATCTCTGGGTAAGAGCTCATACAATAATAAAGGTAGAAGTATTAAAGTAAGCCTGGCAATTCTTAGGTGTGATTGAGATGGTTAGAGTGATAGGCTTGAGTGTATAGTTTTCGCTATGAGAGTGATTATAGTAGGCTATTGATGACTTTGGGGGGAATGATTGTATGTACATGAAGGGTGTTATGAGGTTCGGAAAGAAAGGGAAGTTTGGGCACCAATATATTGGCCTTACGAAATTGTGAAGAGGATTGGGGATGTCACTCATGAATTGGAGTTCGACGGTTGATAATGTAGATGTTTGAATGATTCGGTTGGTAGAGTTTCGATGTTTTATTCGTGCCTAATGATGAGAATGTTGAAGGTAATGTTCCTACTTTTGACTTGAATTGATTTGGCTATTCTTGAGTCGGAATAGTTGATTGTTTAGAATTCTTGATTTGGTTGATTGGTTGATTTGAATAAGTCTCGATTTTTATTCATTCCTCGAGTCCAGCTTTGCTTGATCTTCATTCGAGGATGAATGATCCCAAGGGGGAGATAATGTAACACCCTGGATTTTTTTCGCCAAGACTCGAATCGTTCTTTTTGTGCGTGTAGGATCGAACTCGATGATTTGTAATTTTATATATGAGTTAGGATCAATTCCTAAATATTTGAAGTGTATTAAATGTGTTTTAGGATCATAAGAGATCTCTAACAGGAAGTTGAGTCTAAAGAATTCCAATCGATTAAGTTTTTGGATGAGTTAGTATAATGGTCAACTTCAAATGACCATATCTTTTAGAATATAATGAATTGGATGGCCCATGACCTATCAAATTAAAAGTCTTTGAGTCTTCTTTCCAACTCCATCAAGATTGCAAATTTTGGAGTTTGGAGTCAAAAGTTATGACCATTTTACTATAGACTATAACTGCAGAAATTTCAGGCCTAGGGCGCCTTTATAGCGCCAGAAACTGGTCTCTGCAGTTTGGTCCTTGGCGCGACGTGCCACTATTAGGCTTGCTGGTTTTTGGAAGTATGTTTCAGATTTTTCTTGAAAAAAGGGCATTTTAGATCTTTCCCACCCATCCTATATTAAACCTAATACACTAGGGTTCACCATTTCCGTCCCTCGCATCAATTTCTAAGGGTTTTCTCTCCAAAAAACACCCAAGAATGTTGAGAAGAAAAATTGGAGAAGAAGAAGAAGAGTGAGGTTTCAAGACATTCCTTTAAGTTTTGATTTCCTCCGATTTCCAGGTATGTAAGGCTAACTTAAAATATGGATTGAGTTCTTTCATATGCCCTATAGGTGTGTTGGATGAAGATTGTGAAAGGCTTGAACCTTGCATGAAGGTTTTCTTGATTTTTTTCTAAATTATAGAATATTTTTTTTATATACTATTAATTGATTGATGATTTTCATGACTTGAATTACTAAATAGTTATCTTTCATATTATTGACTACAAATAAATTTTTATATATAAATTCATATGTATTGATGGTGTTCTTGAGTGGAGTTTTGTTGAGAGTATGGATTCATGTTTCATTCACATGAAAATCAAGATGAGATTTCCTTTTTGTTCATAAATTATCTTGAGGTTGAGATGGATGGTTTTTGTGTATATGTATTGATTGGAATGAAAAGAATGAATTGGGATAGTTATGAATGTAAATGGCATAAAAAGAAATGAAATATTGGTAGAGCTAGAATGTCATTTTTGTTTCTATAAATGAAATATAGAATTAAATAAGAATTTTGGAGCAAGATGTTTGATAATGATGTGAATGATGATGTTTGATGATGATGTAAATGATGATGTTTGATTATGATGTGAATGGTGGTTATTTAACATGGGTAGAATGATTGATGAAGAGGTATGTTGATGATGATGTTTGAGATGAAATAGATTGGAGACTAATGTGACTACATGATATGTGATTTGCATAATGTGATTTGATTGGAGTCATATGAGTATAAATGATTGTTTGAGAAGGAGTTTTAAATAAATGATTTGTGAACATTTTTGCATAAACTATTTATACACTATTTTGAGTTTAAAGAATGATTATTTTCATCTTTGATTTAAAAAGAGTTTAAGCATGAGTTAAGTTTGAGAAGTCTTTTAATTATTTTTGAACATTAGTATTTTGAGTATAAACGAGTTGAGTATTTTTACATAAAAATATCTATTTTGAGTTTAAGTTGAGGAGTTGAAATTATGTTTTAAATGCATCTAATATTTTCTGCATTTATTGAGTTCAGATGGTATCAAATATTTAAAAGAAGAGTTTGATGATTGATATGAGTTGATTTGAAAGAAGGTCCAATGAGGCCAGATTTGATTGAGTTTTGAAAAGAGTCCAATGAGACTAAATGAGTTGATTTGAAAATAAGTCCTAAGAGACTAAATGAGTATTTTGAGTATTTTACTCACTTTATAGATATGAGCATATTGAGTCTTGGGAGAAGTATTGAGCACCGAATTAGGTATGAGTATAGTTCATACTTGAATCCCATGAACTACGTAGCCAACGTAGGAAGGGATTGTACCGTATTGGATATTTCCCTATTTCATTGTCCTGAAATGATAGGACTTGATTGATTGATGGATCCATGATTGGTTGATTCGTTTATACACTGGCAAAGTATGAACGGACATGGCAACAATATTGGCTTGTTGTACTATCACTTGCTCATATGGTGATGGTTGTCGGTTAGAAAAACTCCCAAATTGAGTGGATTGTGCATGATATAATTGGTTTGGTTGAGATTGTTGATGATTGAGTTGGATTGTATAACATTACTAAATTCTAATTTGCATATTTATTGAGTTGAGTCCTTTGACTTGATTATTGAGTTGATTGTATATGATTAGATTGGATTAGATGATATGTGATTAGATTGTACATGATTGGATTGAAGTTGATGGTATATGATTAGATTGTATATGATTGGATTGGGTCGGATTGTATATAATTGGATTGGACCGATTGTATATGATTGGATTGGATTATATATGATTGGATTGGATTGAATGATTTGACTGAATTGTATCATACATGATTGGGTTGGATTGGATGGTATATGATTGGTCTCCGTCTAAAATTTGTTCTTATTTTAGACTTATGATACCTTGATTGAGTCTCTCTTATCTTTATGACTTGAGATATTTAAACCGGTATTATTCTACCTTGAGGTATGTTTCATTCTGTCATATTACATACTCGTACATTCCATGTACTGATGTCCATTTGGACCTGCATCATTTCATGATGCAGAGGCAAGTTTAAGAGATCATCAATAGGAGCACCATTGAGGATCTATTCACACTCAGTTTATTAGTGAGTCCTCCCCTACATTCAGAGGACACCACTTATGTTATTCTTGCGTTGAGTTTAGTCTTTCATTTTGATTTGAGGTAGCCATGGATATGTCATTGGCACCAATTAGATAGTAGTGATAGAGGCTTCATAGACTAGATAGTGATGGGTCAATTAAGTATTTTATTTCCATGAATTATTCTTGTCAGACTATTTTAATGACATAGATTGGAGTTCGATTTGTTTGCCCATGGCCTTTCTTTCTTTGAGTTAGATTGATGATTTGAGTTGCCCACTAAATTATTTCCTTATTTTAAACCTTCTGCTGATTAATTGAATGAACGGATGTGTGATTGGACTAGGTGGTTCACTTGGGGACCAACAATGGTCTTTGAGTGTCGGCCACGTCTAGGGTACCCTCTCAGGGTGTGACACGCATGGTCCAAGGTAGAAAAGGATCCTAATAACTTCACTGATAAGATGTCGAAGATTCTGAAGGCTGTACATGCTACTGAGACCGAGGGGGTTGAGCTTGCTATATTTTAACTCAGGGATGTAGCAAACATTTGGTATAATCAATGGGAGGAGAGACGTGGTAAGAAAGTTGAACTGACTACATGGGATGAGTTCGAGGAGGTATTTTTGAACCACTTATTTCCTCAAGAGATAAGGGAAGCAAAGATGGAAGAATTTGTCAACTTGGAGTAGGAAGGGTTGAGTGTGAAAGAGTACAACCTCATGTTCATTATGTTATCTTGTTATGCTCTAGATATGGTTTCACATGTGAGGTCAAGGATGAGGAAGTTTGTCTCTAAGTTAGGTATACATGTGAAGAAGCATTGCAAGGCTACTTTGATAATTTTAGATATGGATATCTCTAGGTTTATGGTGTATAATATAAACAGGGATAGGGAAGAGTCTCAAATAAAAAGGAAAAGTCAGCAAGGGATGAGCCTAGTCAGTGGAGGAGTGATGATGGTAACAATTCATTCTTCCAAAAGAGGTCATATGGATATGCACCATCATCTGCGAGTGCACCTGCCTCGAGCAACAAAAATGATTAGAAGTTTCAGGGTAATCAGAATTTCAAGGCACAGAATTCTTAGTCGCAAGGTAGTGTGACTCAAGGATCTTCTCACAATTCACCTTATGGTAAGTGTGGTAGACCCCATCTGGGAGAGTTTTGTGATGGCACCAATGGTTTCTACAAGTGTGGAGAGATGGATCACTTTTTGAGAGATTGTCCGATTTGTGGGGGAAATAAGGCCCAGTCTTTATCACTAGCTCCATCAGGCAGGGTTTCCCAAAGAAGTTCTACTTTTGAAATGGGTGGAGGCTCTCCAAGATTAGGCGAAAATTTGTCTTTTGTAACTCCTTAAATAGCCATGAAGTTTGGGATTTATCTCGAATGCCTTTTAGAGCCTTTTAGTGTTTTTACTCCTATTTATGAGTCTATTCTTGCTAGAGAATCTATCAAGATTGCACCATCTTAATCTATCATAAATACACCATAACTAACTTAGTTGAGTTTGATATGGTGAATTTTAATGTCATTCTAGGCATGGATTGGCTACACGTTTTTTATGCCTCAATCGATCGTAGGACTTGAGTAGTCAAATTTTAATTTATAAATAATCCAATCCTAGAGCAGAAGGATAGTCCCGCAGTGCCTAAGGGTCATTTCATCTCATAACTTAAGGCGAAAAAGTTAGTTTCCAAGAGGTGTATCTATCACATAGTCAGAGTTAAAGATACTAGTGTTGAGACACCATTCCTATAGTCAATTCTATTTATAAATGAGTTTTCACAAGTCTTCCCCGATGATCTTCTCAGAGTTCCTCTTGATATGGAGATATACTTTGGACTAAATTCCTTCCTGATATGCAATCCATCTTTATTCAGCCATTAAAATGGCTCCTACTTAGTTGAAAGAGTTAAAAGAGTAGTTACAAGATCTTAGGCCAAAGTCCATGGCATTCTTAAGCCACATTATTTCTAGTGAAGGTATCTAGGTTGATTCATAGATAATAGAGGCAATGAAGAGTTGTCCCAGATCCATATCCCTAACAAACATATGAAGTTTCTTGGATTTGGTTGGTTACTATAGAAGGTTTCTAGAAGTGTTTTCATCCATTTCATCTCCTTTGACTAAGTTTACCCCGAAGAAGACTAAGTTTCTATGGTCTGAAGCTTGTGAGAAAAACTTTCAAAAATTGAAAACTCGTTTGACTACTGCTAGAGTGTGGACCTTACCAGAGGGTACAAGTACATTTGGGCGGCTTATGAAATAAGTAGGTATACTTGGCCCTCATATAAGCCTCTACTTCCCAAGTGGCTTCTTCTACATTCTGAGTTTTTCAAAGTACCATGACCGATGCTATGTCTTTGTTCCTCAACTTTTTAACCTGTCAGTCTAATATTGCCACTAGGACTTCTTCAAATGATAACTCTTATGAGAGTTCAATACCTTCTATGGTAATAACCTGTGTAGGGTCTTCTAAGCATATGCGTAACATAGACACATAGAAGACCGAATATACTATAGCTAACTCTGTAGGCAATTCTACCTCATAGGCTATCCAACCAACTTTTTATATAACTTTGTATGGCCCAACATACCTGGGGCTCAACTTATATTTCCTCCCAAATCTCATAGAGCCTTTCATAGGCGATACCTTCAAGAATATCCACTCATTAACCTGGAACTCTAAGTCTTTACGTCGCACATATGTATATGATTTTTGTCCTCTTTGAGCAGTTTTCAAGCGCTCCTATATCAATTTCACTTTCTCAATGGCTTGGTATATGGATCTGGTACTAATATTTGAGTTTTACCTACTTTAAGCCAACCAATAGGCAATTTGCACCGTTGCCCATAAATAGCTTTAAATAGAGCCATGCCTATACTGGAGTGATAGCTATTATTATACGCAAATTCTATCGAGGGCATATGATCATTCCAATTGCCTTTAAAGTCTAGTGCACATACTCTTAACATATCTTTGAGTGTCTGAATAGTGCACTCTGCTTGGCCATCTGTCTGTAGGTGAAATATGGTGCTAAGGTTCACCTGTGTGCCCAAACTCTTGTGGAATGACCTCCAGAAATGTGTGGTAAACTGGACACCCCTATCTGAAATAATGGACAGTGAAGTCCCATGCAAGTGAACAATTTCACTTATATATATCTTGGCATACTCTTTAGTTGTGCTGGTGGATTTAACTAGCAAGAAGTGGGTTGACTTCGTTAATTGATAAACAATCACCCAAATAGAATCATGTCTCTTAAAACAGAAAGCCAAACCTGTAATAAAATCCATATTAATAGCCTCCCATTTCCATATTGGAATGTCCATAGTCTGAGCCAGACCACTGGGTCTCTGGTGTTCTACTTTAAATTATTTGTAATTGGAGCATTGTGCCACATACTCTGCTATATTTCTCGTCATGTCATTCCACCAGTACCTCCTTAAGGTCATGATACATCTTTGTAGAGCCCAGATGAATGGAGTATTGAGAATAGTGTGCTTCAACCATAATTTGTTGCCTCAACCCATTTATATTAGGAACACATAGTCTGCCTTAGCATCTCAAGGTGCCATCTCATGCGAACTCAAATGCAATAATTCAGTGTTCTTGAATCAATTCTTGATATTGGACTAATAAAGGATCATCATACTTTTTTTCTTCCACCAATGCCACTAATGATGACTCTGTAGTATTTTGCACAACTATGTCTGCATCTTCAAATTCTAGTAATCGGACTCCTAGGCTGGCTAATCTGTGAACATATCATACTACTTCTTATTGTACCCGTGGTAAATGTACTAGGCTACCCATATGTCACAGTCCAACCTAGGTCCTAGTCATAACACGACGATTGGGATGCAAAGGACCCCAACCATAAGACATCTTAGCATACATTGCATACATAAGGTAAAGAACAATATACAGATGAGTGGAAGTAATCATTAAGTGGGGAATAGGACTAAGGGAAACCAACTCTATAACTGCCCAATCCGGACTACAACAATAAATATCGTCTAAACATGCCTCTAGTCGAATCTTTTACGAGGGCTTAGGACAAGCTCCTAGCTCACCCTAACAATAGAAGAACATGAAAACAATAGTAACATGAATAACAGTCTTATCCTCGGTATAATGAGGACTCACTAACTTTTTTGAAATCTAAAGAAATCTCTAGCCACGAGCGGGGTAATTATGAGTGTCGTTCTTCCCTATATTATGAGACAATGCAGGAAAAATATGCGTTAGTGATTTTAATGTACTAAGTATATAAGATATGCATGAACAATGAAATAAGGCATAAATAATCTGAACATAGGATGCATGACCAATGTAATAAAAAGCATGAATAAGGCTTGAAAAGCATTTGAAATCATATTAAAAACTTGTGGTCAATGCATCATAAACATCATAGTAAAACTTACTTCATGTCATATAACTTGTGAGATAGGACCTTTAACCTTATGAGAGATCATGGATATGTGAAAGATATTAGTAGTCATAGTAAAAAATACCTTAAACATTGAAAGAAGGACCTTGTAACTTATTGAGATGACCGTTAACCAACATAAACCATGCGAACTATAACATGGAGTCCCAATGTTTACCCAAACATTGAAGAAAATGGGGACACTACTTGACAAGGTACACTTCTAAAGTGGATCCACTATGCTATACTAAGGATCGAGCCTCAACAACGGGTGACCCTCAAAGAAATCAAGCCTCTTCTATGGGTGATGCTCTAAGGAATCAAGCATCTTCTATGGGTGATCCTCTAAGGAATCAACCTCTTCTCCTGGTGATCCTTTATCCTACGGTGGCACATAGTTATGGGACAATAGGATCTTTCTATGGGTCTCTTGCCTTTGCTATGGGAGAGAATGCTTATCCCAAGGTCCACTCGGTGCTAGGTAAATTCTCAACGGAATCTTATAAACATGATCATAGCATAATAAGGAAGGATAGTAACTGCCTATCAATCCATATTTAAAACATATTAGGAATAGCTCACCTACTTAGTGATTCATAAAAATCTATAACTTCAGTGAGAATTGTCCTTATCACCATCTTTAAAATATCTTTTGATCTTAACTCTGATCATCATCATAGCTTTAACTTTAGAATCATAAATCTCAAATTTAACTCATACGAAACTTTCATTGAAAATCATTTAACTAATGATCTACTCATAAAAATCATCTTTAACTTCATAATCTTAACTTGGAAATAACTTCATGCATGGGAATTCATAATTCAATTTAAAATAATCCAATTCATATGAAAACATGCAAATAATGATTATTGACAACATTTAAAAATGAAATTAAATAAGTCCAATGCAATTCATCAAAACTAGGGTTCATAATTAATTAAAAATTGAAAGAAACTTTGAGAAAACCTTAGGAATTCATGGGTGAAAGGAACCCATGAATCAATCCTCAGATACCTTGCTTGAGTTTACTAAAAATTGAAAGAAGAACCTTGAAGAAATCTAGAAACTCTAGCTTGAATTTGGAGAGAAACCTTGAGAGACTTTGAGTTCTTTGCCTTAGAAAATTTTAGGAGAATGAATTGAATAGAAGGGGAATTTGAAGAATTGAATATTTATAGACTTTGAACTTTGACATAAAAGTGTCTAGGTTCATTGAACCAAACTTGGAAAAATACAGAGTTGTCCTTCATTAAAATCTGAAAGTCGACCCTACAGATCACTTCTTACAGGTCGTCAAAATGTCTACGGGTCGTAGACCCAATTCGTCATGTCAAACCTTGGAAAAAGCTAAAAAAATGAGCCTCTGAGGCTTTGTTTACGACCAATGTTTATTGATCGTAACTATTTCTACGGTTCGTCACTTGTTTCCACGTGTCATAACTCCATGTGGTAATATTTCCTATGGTTCGTAACTTGATAGTATTTAGTAAAACGGTCATAACTCTTTTTACTCCAAACGAGGCAAACTTGGTGGAGTTGGAAAGAGGACTCAAAGAATTTAATTTTATAGGTAATGAGATACCTAATTCCTTATATTATAGGATATATGATTATTTGAAGTTGACCCAAGTAAAATCTTTCACCAAAACTCAATCGGTAAGGAAGCTTTCAACTCGACTTTGTGCTAGGAGATTCTTATGATCTTAAAACATCTCCAAATCTATTCCCACGCTTATTAATTGATCTTAACATCTATGCACAATTAATAATCACCCTTTACGATACTACAAATGGCTTTTACGACTCATTATTTGGTCTATGGGCCATCAATATGAGTCATCAAAATAGTACTCCAAAATCATAGGCTATTGTAATAAAACCTGGTACGTGTGACTCATCCTTATGAGTCATCGACTTTTCTACGTCCTACAAATGACTCATCAATTTCCCCTTTACTTAGTCAAAAGTCAGAACTCAGGACCCAATTCTACGAGTCCATTCTACAACTCGTAAGTCATCCTGATGAGTCTTTTCAAAAGTATTGAGGCTTGTCAATTTCACAAAATCAAATATCAACTCTACGACGAACTCTATGAGTCGTCACCATTCCAACGAGTTTTCAACTTGACTCGTAAACTCAGTTCCAAACTTAGTCATTTTTCCAACCCCAATATCATTCATACGAGCTGCTTCTATAACCCGTAGGAGTCTCTATGACTCATAGATCAAGTCGTAAACTTTGGGACAATCCTTTTTCTTGGAATTTTTTTATTTTGACTTTTCAACTTTTGAGGCCTTACACCATAGATAATCTACTGAGTGCATCTTCTACCACATTATCTTTTCCTGGGTGGTAGAGAATGTTTACATCATAGTCCTTCAGTAACTTTAGCCACTTTCTTTGCCTCAAATTCAACTCTTTTTTCTTTTATAGATATTGGAGACTCTTATAATATGTAAATATATCAACATGTACCCCATACAAATAGTGAAACTGAATCTGAATCGCAAATACAATCATTGCAAGCTCGAATACTGAGTTGGATAGTTTTGTTCATGTTCCTTTAATTGTCGGGAAGCATATGCTATAACCTTTATATTTTGCATCAAGATGCACCCTAGGATAATGCCTGAAGCATCACAATAAACTGCATACCCTTATATACCCTGTGGTAAGGCTAATATGGGTGTCATAGTCAATTTATCTTTAAGCTCTTGAAAGCTTCTTTCACAAGTGTCTGACCCTTGGAACTTGACTGCCTTCTGTGTCAACTTAGTCAATAGGGCATAAATAGAGGAGAGTCCCTCTACAAATCTTCGATAATAGCCAGCTAGTCCCAAGAAACTACGTACCTCTGTCAGAGTAGTAGATCGAGGACAACTCTTCACAACCTCAATCTTCTGCAAGTCTACACTAATGCCTTCACCTGAGGCCACATGTCCAAGAAAAGCCATTGAGTTCATACAGAACTCACATTTAGAAAACTTAGCATATAGTTGGTTCTCTCAGAGTGTTTGTAGGACTGATCTTAGATGATTTGCATATTCCATGGCATCACATGAATATATTAAGATATCATCTATAAATACAATCACATATAAATCAAGAAATGGTTTGAAAACCCTATTCATCATATCCATGAAGGATACTGGGGCATTTATTAGTCCAAATGACATGACGAGGAACTCAAAGTGCCCATATCTCATCTGAAAGGTTGTTTTGGGAATATATACTTCCTGAATCTTTAGTTGATGACATTCGGATCTCAAGTCAATCTTAGAAAAGTATTTATCTCCTTGCGATTGATCAAATAAATCATCTATCCTTAGAAGAGGGTATTTGTTCTTTATTGTCATTTTATTTAGTTGCCTGTAATCAATAAACATTCGCATTGTTCCATTCTTTTTTAGTATAAATAGTACTGGAGTACCCCAAGGCAATATGTTGTGCCGAATAAAACCTTTGTCAAGTAAATCTTTCAACTTCTCCTTTAACTCTTTCAACTGTGTCGGTGTCATTCTATAAGGCAGAATGGATATAGTTAGGTACCAAGATCTACATTGATACCAAAATCAGTCTCTCTAGTTGGAGGTAATCCAGGAAGTTCATCAGGAAACACATCTGGATATTCATTCACAATAGGCACAGATTGAAGTGTTGGCATCTGCTTCTCAACTTCAAGGTCTCTTACTTGGACCAGGTGATATAAACACCCTTTATCTATAAGCTTTTGTACCTTAAGATAGGAAATAAACCTTCCTCTAGGCATCAAAGAATTGCCTTTCCACTCCAGGATTGGCTCGCTCGGGAAATGGAATCGAGCAATCTTAGATCGACAATCAATTGTAACATAGCAAGAGGACAACCAATCCATGCCCATAATGACGCCAAAATCAACCATTTCTAGCTCTATCAAATTTGCCAATGTGTTACTACCACATACTATTACCAGACACCCGTAATAGACCCTTCTAGCTATAATAGATTCTTCGGTTGGAGTTGATACTGCAAATGGCTCATATAATAACTTTCGCTCTACTCTAAAGTTCTTAGCAACGAATGGAGTAACATATGATAGGGTAGCCCCTGGGTCTATTAATGCATATACATCATAAGAAAAAATAGATAAGATACCTATAACCACATATGGGGATGCCTTAGAATTCTGTCAATCGGCTAGTGCATACATGCGGTTTGGGACAGCTCCCAAACCAGATCCTCTACCTCTACCTGAGCCCTTACCTGCTGATGATTGAGGACCACGCAACGAAGAAAGTGCTGATGATGAGGATGCTCCTGCCGAGCCAGTATACTGCAGTCTATCACCTCTACCCTCATCTCCAAGACTAGGATAGTCACGCATCTTATGACCCTCAACTCCACCCCTATAAAAAGAGGTAGATCCAAATCGACACTCTTCTAAATAAGACCGACCATATTGTCTGTAAGTAAGTCGTGGTGGTTGTCCTCGATTAGCACCTCTCTGATAGCGGGGGCCTGGTTCCCTCAAAGTCTGACTCTGCTCATGTTTAGGTCTCGATAACTGAGTTGGGGAACTAGCTATGGAGCCGTCTACTAACTGACCTTGTCTTTATGGACCTCTACTAGAATAAGCTCTATCACCTCTCTGAAATATGCCATCTCTCCTACCCCTCTTATTTTGTTCTCTTTCTCTCTCTCATCCCTACAGTTTTGTATTCGATCTTCTGTCTACTGAATATGTGCCATCAATCTTGCAATATCTATATCCAGATTTAGTGTAGCAACCATACAAGAACTAATAAAATAATCTCCAAGTCCAACCACAAAGAGATGCTTCCTTGCATCCTGGGTGATGACCATCTCAGGATCAAATCTTTGCCAACTGAGTGAACCGCATGCTATACTCCCTAACACTGAGGTTTCTTTGTCAAAAGTTCATAAATTCTTCAACCCTCGCCTCCCTAAGCTCTTGGGCGCAAAAAGTGCTCCATAAAGGTCATAGAAAACTCCTTCCAAACTGTTGGGGGAGCATTTGGTTCCCTAGAATCCACTCACATCTCGTACCATGCAATGGCGATCTTTCAGCTGATAGGAGGCTAATTCAATTGCCTCCGTCTCTGAGATATGCATGACCCTAAAAATTATGTTGATCTCATCTATAAGCTGTTGTGGGTCCTCTGTCATACTAGATTTGATAAACACTGGGGATTCATATGGAGGAAGTCACGTTCTCTGGATCCAGCTGCCTCTCCCTGGATAATTCTAGGTGTAGCTATATTTTGTCCTTGGACCTGAGCAGCTACCAACTGAGTGAGCACTGTAATTCCCCTCTAAGATCTTGCTTGGGTACCTGGTGGTGGTATAGGCGGTACATGAACCACTGCTGATACTACTGGAGGTGTAGAAAATCCTACACACCCTTCTGTCCTTGGAATCTAAGGACCTGGAAGTATAGGACATGGAAATATCTCCTAAGAGCTGGTTCGAACACCTAATAGTTGAGGCTGCTCTGAAATAGCTTCCTCCTAAGTAGTGCTAGCCGTGGCCCCCGGGCCTACTTTATCCTTGTTTGTAATAGACATAATCTGTATCACAAATAAAAAGAGTACGAATCAAAATTAACTATCTATGACTTAGCTCTATCGCACAATCTAGATTATGAAAGAAGGTCAAATTCCTAAATGTCCATGTAGTTCCTAAATTATAAATATGGCGCGCAACACATTTATAAGAAATGTCCTACTAGACACGGCTTCATAGACTCCTTGGGACACTTGAACCTTGTGCTATGATACAAAGTTTTGTCATGTCCCCATCTAGGAAAGAGCAGACATCGAGGACTTATTTGAGTACCTGCTAACATATGTATTAAACTCATACTAAAGATGTAGACTCATAATAATCGAAACATATCAAAAGCTTTGTCTATTTTTTTTGGTCCACACAATTCAGTTATCAATTTATTGAGTGTAATCATAGTTGGGAGCAAACCTTTTCTCAACATGTCGTGATACAATCCAATTGCCACTTCAAGGAGTCCAGATTGAGACAATCCACTAATTAGAGTTGTATATGTCTGGACATTCGTTTCACATTTCCTCTTTCTCAATTTCTCTATTCTGCTCTATTTTTTTTGATTTCACAATCTAATCAGGACTGCAAGCCCTTGTCATTTTTTCAACTTCTCCCTCTCCAAAACGCTCTGCTAAAGTATTGGTAATATGAGTTTGTTTTTCTAGGTTCCATAGGGAAGGATCGAGCACAAGGGCTCAAAAACTCTACTTTGTACACTAGTCAAGGAATGGAAATGATACATAATAACTCCATGGTTATTGAGAAAGAGAATATGCAAAGTAATACTCCAGCTCCTGCATCTACTAATCAAGTTAAGAAATACACCCAAGAAGTTGAAACAAGTAAGTTTTTTTTACAAATATGCTGTGTTTTTTATAAAGCTGCTATGATTTAAAGTTTTCTGATGAACTATTTTTTTGACAGTAAATGTGCATATTATCATTAACAAAATAAGCACACATAAAAACTAACAGCACCCAACCTCGTCACCCTTTTCTAAGACAGATGTGATGAGGATTATGCCTCCAACGAGCCAGAAACTAACTACATTACTATCTTCTCTACAATTTCTCGTATAATTTACCTCATTGTGTCTGTATGTAGTATTTGTACACCTTTGAACTATTTCCTGTTCCTTGCTTTCTAAATGCAGTACACCATAACTCTCCATAGAGCAGCCACCATGTCCTTCTTAAAGTTTAGCTCTTATATATGTGTGTACCCAGCAGTGAGTATTGCAGGCAGTGAGATGTTGGACTATCATTGATGCTTGATATAGTCAGCAATTAGTTTCTTCTAAGTGTATATTCATATGCAGAAGTCTTTCAAATGGTTAATTTTCCTTGTGTGTACCAATGTTGGATCTTGTCCTTCAAAGAGTTAATTTTACTCCAACACCATCTATTGCCTGCTTGTGCTCTACGGGTCCAACATCTTTCCTACAAAAGTAAGTTTCAATTTTCACAATCTTGATGAACTTCTATATTATGTTTTCTTGGGTCCAGGTGCTACAGGAAAGAGACTAGAGCAAAGACATGGATCTTTGAGCTCCTCTTTAGGAATTTTGGAATATGAGATGGGAGCTTTCAAAAAGAGTGCTCTTTATGCTAATCAAAAAGTGCAAACTCCTTCTAAAAACACAAGATCGAGTTCTCCCATGTCGTCTAGTCAAGAAATGCAAACAAGTCATAAAGTGGATATGCAAACCAATATTTCATTGCCTCCATCTATTGATCAAGTTACGAAACACTCTCAAACAGCTGAAAAAGGGTATGATATTTTGAATTCATTGTTATTAACTTGTAAAACTAAACTTTTTTACTATAATTTTTACCAAATTATGCAAAATTAGGTTCATCTTATCCTAGAAAGGAAAAGAGAGTTCGAGGGAGCAGCAAGTGCAAAGAAGTTGCTTCACTTGAAAACGGACAAAAGTTGAAAGTAATCCTTTTCCAATAATCGAACGCTTGGAGCAAATAGCAAACTTTTTTCGAGGCATTTGGGAAAAATTATTCGTGACCGTAATATTTGCCCGTTGGGAGTATCATCGTGGAATGATATTAAGCAAGAAAAGTTGGATCAGATGTGGGCAGCCGTTGAGGTAATAAATGTACACCTGATCAAATCTTTCATTAACAGAAGTTTCACATCCTTCTATAAATTGCTCGAGCTCTTACATTTGACAAGTTTCACATCCTTTTTATATGCTACTGATTTTTTTTCTTGAGACATCAAATGATTCAGAATATAACACGACATTAAATTTCTTACATCAGAAGAACTTTAAACACTAATTCTGAATATAATATAGCTTCAAAAAAGAATTCTCTAGTCTCTGAATAATTCTTCTATTAAAGCCAAGTTCAAAATATGTTATTTAAATTGGATGCTATGTTCTTTCATGGCACTGCTTCCTTTATTGACTTTGATATGTATCATATGATCCAGTGCTATAGATTGTCAGATGATAGGTGATGAACCAAGAATCATGGAGGAGAAAAAAGAACTGATTTTGCTTGAAAGTTAAATGAAGAGTATGATCTTTCTCTACATAACCCACTAGTTGATCTTAGCTAAAAAGGCGAGAAAAGTAGTTCTTAACCTTACACAGTCCATATCCTAATAGACTTAGGATTGTAGAAGAACTATAGCTAACAAAACTTTCCTTGGAGTAACCGGTAAAAAGTTGTTGTCATGTGAACAGAAGGTCACAGGTTCAAGCCTTGTAAACAGTCTTTGGCAGAAATGCAAGGTAAGACTGCGTACAATAGACCCTTGTGGTCGAGCCCTTCTCCGAACCCTGCGCATAGCGAGAGCTTAAGTGCACCGGGCTGCCATTTTTACTAAAAGCTTTGCTTATTCTACTAGAAGTAGAGCATTTTTTCTATCTTGTTATCCATTCTTGTTATTTCTCTCTTGATAATAACTCAACTCATGTTTCAATTATTATAGAATAAATTTGAGAGTGTTGACATGAATGATCATCGTGATCATATCTTTGGATGGATGAATGAGTTATGGAACAAATGGAGAGGATACTTGAATTTTAAATATGTGAAGAATAAGCCAATCCAACAGTCTTTTAAAGATGTACCAAGGGGAGTAGACAAAAAAGAATGGAAATGGTTGGTAAAGGAGCATTTTTCCTCTGAAAGTTTTCAAGTATGCTTCTAAAAGGAACATGAGATCCCAGATGCTTTAATAATTTTATTATATTTATTTTAATTAAGCTTATTATTTCACAAATACAGGCAAGAAGCAGTAGGAATAAGATAAACCGAGCTAAGTTGAAGATGCTTCATCATATTGGTAGCAAGCCTATACGAGAGGTTATTTATCAAAAGGTATTATCATAAAACTATTTTCCTAAATGAAATACTTACGAGTTATGTGTTATTTGACATGTTTGACTTTAATGTAAAGGGCAGAAAAGATGGCAATCCACCAGATTTGGCGACTATTTTCTTTGAGACTCATAAGAAAGATAACAAGCTTGTTGAGCCTGAAGCAATTGAAAAACATGTGCGTTTGGTGAATTAAATATATTAATTACTTTAAATTTTTATGTGTTCTGATAGAAAATGTTATTTTAAATATTTGTAGGCTCAACTCGAAGTAATGGTTCAAGCTAATCCATCTATGCCTAGCATAGAGATTGTTGAAAAATATTGTGGACCTCAAACTCGGAGCCATGTATTTGGATTTGGGGGTGGGGTAAAGGTGAAAGACTTGAAAGGTGGAACTGTTTCTAAAGCTGAATTATGTTTGCGCTACATTCAACTTGAGAGGATAACAAATCCTTGAATGAAGAAAACAAATCTTTGAATGAGGAAAACAAATCCTTGAACAATCGCTTGTCTACCTTAGAAGATGAGATGAAAAAAATAAGGAAAATGCACGAGTTGTTTGTCGCTCAACAATCACCTGTCCCACATACGACATCGTCCGTTTCAATTGAATGACCAATATTGTTTTATGCTAACCAAGTACGTAACAATATACTTTGACTTTTAAATTTAGTTTGTTGATGTTTTTATTCATGTTCTACTTAAACTTTCCAGCTAAGGACAAAAAAAGCAACAAGAAAGAGAGAATATTTGAAAAGGGAACCTTTTTTTATCAGCCAAGCTACCAATACACACAATATTCATAGGACCCAATCTGTAGAAACTAATAGCCTCCAGCCACAATTATATAAAATGAATTCACCTAATGACAAAATAAGGATCCATGTTGTGTTTGTATAGCAAAATGAGATCAAATATCTGACATGAAACTTGTTCTCATCACAGTTAATACTAAACTAGTAATTTTATGTTTGTGTTACAAGTATTTTGCACTACATGCTATCAACACAGTTAGTACTAAACTAGTCATTTTCCGTTTATGTTGGAAGTAAAATCGTTACATTGTTTTGGTCACTTTTTCTTCACTTTCAGCTTCTTCCTCTCTTCTAAGTAGCTCTGTATTAGCTTCATTGTTACTTTGGGTTGGATTCATTGTTCTTACTTCCATCTGGATTTGGATTTTATAATTTTTGGTGAGTGTTACTCTATTTGATCATCTGAAAAGAAATAGTACTCACATAAGCATTATTAGTATTGATACAAAGCATGTCTTCCTCGGCAGAATGGACATCCATAAACTGGATTATAGATATTACCATGTAGCTGTGAGGAATAACATGACCAACAACTGTCCAGCATTGCATTGCTCTAAGGACACCACTTATTCCTCCTTGTTTTTTATTTTTTGCACAATTTTTGTTCTTCAAGTTTCTACACAGTTGAACACATCTTTTTGTCTATTATTATTTTTGCTGCATTGCTGCCCACAATGTTTATTTTCAATGTTAACAACAATGACACATTCTCCGCCGTCTCATTCTCCGGCGAAATTCAGTTTTCTTGATATTGCTCTTCTCACGCACCGGCGCTTCAACCTCCAGATTTGGGTTTTTGCCATATTGTGCTACAAATTACAATAGTATTCAGATGCAATTGTTTTCTATAGATACTGCAAACTTACAGATATCTTGATTTCTCCGCACCCCATTTTCACTCTTGATACTTTGTTAAGCTTTCTTTTTCCTTCTCTCATCAAATAGAAATAGATAACAGCAAGCAAAACTGACACTACTTGTGCAGTTCTTGATATTGCTCTTCTCACGCACCAGCGCTTCAGCCTCCAGATTTGGGTGGGCTGTAGATTTGGGTTTTTGCACTGCTTCCGGTCCGATCTGGCCTAGATCTATTGATTTCCGGCGTCGTCCAATGATTTTCCGGCTTCCGGCGTGCACAGTGTTTTCGGCGTGAATAGTGTTTTCAGTGTGAACAGTATTTTCTGGCGTGAACCAGGTTCTTACAACTGGAGTTGGTACCTCCGATTTCCATATATTCTTTGTTCATACACTTGTCGTGGTATTTTCTGACTGTTGAGTTTTGAATAATTAATTAGTTTATACGTGTTTTCATGGATTTGGATAGTTATGATAGACTAGGGTCATATTCTCGCTCGGGAACGGGGATGAGGGTAAGGAGGGGTGAGTGGGTTAAAGGAGCATCTAGACTGAGAGTAGGTTCTTGGAACATTGGCACGTTAACGGGAAAGTCCATATAGCTAGTTAAGATTCTTAAAAAGAGGAAGATTAATATAGCATGTGTCCAAGAGACCAAATGGGTAGGTCCTAAAGCTAAGGAGGTAGACGGATATAAGCTTTGGTTCTCTGGTAGATAGAAGTATAGAAATGTGGTAGGCATTTTAGTATACAGTGATTTAAGGGACTAGGTGGTAGAGGTTAAGAGAATCACTGATAGGATGATGTCAATTAAGGTAGTCGTTGAAGGGATCACTCTGAACATTATTAGTGCCTATGCGCCGCAAGCGGGCCTAGCCGATGAAGAGAAGAGACGCTTTTGGTAGGATTTGGACGAGTTAGTGGGAAGCATACCGCCAACTGAGAAATTATTCGTGGGAGGGAATTTCAATGGGTACATCGGGTCTATTTTGGGAGGGTATGATGATGTGCATGGAGGCTTTGACTTCGGGGAAAGAAATGGAGAAGGAGTTTCACTTTTGGAATTCGCAAGAGCTTTTGGGTTGGTGATAGCCAATTCGAGTTTCCTAAAGAAGTATAGGACGGTTAGTTGTATTAGGGTTGTAGCAAGGAAAGTGTTGGGAGTCTCGATAGGTAGTCGTAGTCGGCATCGAGGGGAATGATGGTGGAATGGAGAAGTGCAAGGAAAGGTGGAAGCAAAGAAGATGGAGTATACGAAGTTGATAGAAAGCACGGATGAGGTGGAGAGGTGGACGAATAAGGAACTTTATAAGATAGCGAGGAATAAGGAGAAGTCGGCGGTTTCGACGGCAAAAATGACAGCTTTTGAACGCCTTTATACTAAACTAGAAAAGAAAGGTGAGGATAGGAAATTATTCAGACTAGCCAGGACGCGGGAGAGAAGGGCACGCGATGTGGATCAAGTGAAGTGCATTAAGGACGAGCATGGAAAAGTATTGGTAGATGAGACTCTCATTAAACAGAGATGACAGTCATACTTCCATAAATTACTGAATGACGAAGAGGACAGAGACTTCGTGTTGGGAGATTTGGAGCATACAGGGAGGCATCACGATCTTGGGTATTGTAGAAGTATTACGGTCGAAGAGGTTAAGAGTGTTGTGCGTAGGATGCACTGGGGAAGAGCGATCGGACCTGACGAGATCCTTGGGAAATTTTTGAAGAGCGCGAGTTCGGTAGGTTTGATGTGGCTGACTAGGTTATTTAATGTCATCTTTAACACGACAACGATGCTCGAAGAATGGAGGTCGAGCGTAATGATCCCTCTATACATAAACAAGGGGGACATCCAGAGCTGCAACAACTATAGAGGCATTAAGCTTCTAAGCAATACTATAAAAGTATGAGAAAGAGTGGTGGAGATGAGGGTGAGGAGAGGGGTGTCTATTTCAGAGAACCAGTTCAGATTTATGCCGGGGTGCTCAACTACAGAAGCCATCCATCTTATGAGGAGATTGATGGAAACCTAGAAAAGGCTTACGATAAAGTTCCAAGAGAGATACAATGGAGATGTTTGGAGGATAAAGGTGTACCTATGGAGTACATTAGGGTGATCAAGGGCATGTATGAGGGTGCCAAAACCAGGGTAAGTGTCACACCCCAATATCAACAGGGTGTGATGGGCACCCGACCCCGTGCTCGGAGCCGAGCGAACCCGCTAACTCATATTACATTCTCAATCCCTTAAGAATTTTGCATTAAAAAGAAATGAAAAAAAACATAGCTATGCTTTCCGAACTTGCTATCAAAAATCTATCATCTCATGCAACATAATAACATATCGGCTGGTGACGCCGCTTACAAAGATGACACTCTATACCCACAACTCTGTCTGCAAAGTCTCTAACTTTGAACGAAACATCATATCGCATATACTCTGACTCGGCCGCACTCCAGGAACAAGTGGAGTTGCTAACCCTGCTGGAACATCTTCTATAGTAACTTCTACTTGTCTGTGTGTACCTGCGTGGCATGAAACGCAGCCCCCAATGAAAAGGGGGTCAGTACGAGTAATGTACCGAGTATGTAAGGCATGAAAATCAGCATAATAAAGAACATAAGGTATGAACAACCATATCGTAGAATCATAGACATATAGTGAGATAAGAGAGTAACCTGTACATGTGAGTGCCCTTTTAGGCCGGATGCCATGCATGCTTGTCTTATCATAAAAAACATTTCTTTTTCATATTCATAGAAAATAGAAGTCATATCACCGAACAACGTCGGCGTGCCCACATATGTCCCGCGTCCGGGCATCCCGCGTCCAGGATGAAAATTACTCCAACTGATTAGGTGGGAATGCGTCTATAGCGCCACATATACACCTCCCCATATCCCACATATACATATACATATATATATAGACAGCATGCAGGAGAGCTCAACGAAAGTCATGTATCTATCGGAGTGACGGAAGGTCGGTAACCTCCGATTATATTATGAATTAATCACGGTCGCTTTGTCTTACCTTGAAGGAACAATTATTATAGGATGAGACTATCAACGAAAGATAATATTAAGAGAACGTAGAATAAGGTCACAATCTTATAAGGCGTCAAATCGTATACATATGCACATATGACCAATTTTCAAGACTCGTAGAATAATCAGAATGAGCTATGATTAACAAAACAAGATAAGAGTCATATCAAGTACCTTTCAAAAATTATCATGGATTATATCAACATAAAACTTTTGGAATCATATACACGTATCTAAGCACGAGAAAATATCCTTTGGAAACTCAAGAAAATTGGCCATCCTAGTGGCTCTACGAATAGGACTTCCTTGAAATTGTACAAAATGACATATACTTGTTTCATAAAAATTATGCCAAAAGAAAGTGTAGCTCTATATACTTATGTCAAAACATGCCAAGAGAAAGAAGAGTAAACACTACATACATGAAGCCGTTCTTATCTTAGCCATCATAGACATATTCTCATCCTCGACATCATCAATGTCGTTGTAAAACATATCCATCGTCATTGCCATAAAAACTTGTAATATTGTAAACCTTTGTTTTGGGAAACTATAGACATTTTGGAAAACATTAACGGGTTATAGGAAAAAAGTAGTCATTTCCTTGGGACCATTGACACCTAGATTTTGAAAACAAAGAATATATGGAAGCACTTATGAAACCATAACATCGGAATCATGCCTTGAAAAAAAAGGGTAAGCCTTACATACTTATACCAAAGACATGCCAAAAGAAGGAACGGTTAGCTTTACATACCTTGTCCGCTTCCTTAGTCACCCCACCTAACTCTTGGCCTTTCCAAAATCTATAACAAGATTAATAAATGCCAACATTAGCTATAGGTATCCAAGAACCTCATTCTAAACTAACATTTTGTCTACCAAAATTTCGACAGCACTTCCCCTGTAAATACACCATCCCCGAGAATCTAACTCGGCCAATTTACCAACAATCATACCAAATCAATATACTACTTTCTCCAAGACCTTCCAATTCCAATAAGAACAATAACAATCTAATCCCTTGTTTCAAATTCAATTACCACAACCCAATAATTTACACACTAACCACATCATACTAATAATATTAGCAATTATTACAAAACACAATTTACACTAGTAGTCTTTCTTCTTTTTCTTCTTTCTTCTTTCTTCTTTCTCTTCTTTCTTTTATTACATAAAGCCACAATTTCTACTCCAACTTCACACCTTCAACTAATATCAACATTTCTTATTCCCTTACTAGCTCAAGACCATTTAAACATAATTCAAAAGAAATTAACATTATTCCATACAATATACCAAAAATTCCATCAAAATCATAATCCACCCAAAACTTCTACAAACACAACGGAACTACCAAATCGCATTGTCTTCCTCCAAATTCATTAAGAATAACAATAATCCCCATATTAAAATTCCACTTCCATGATTTCATAAAACTATACTAAAATCACATAATTTCATATAACAACTTGTAACCAATTTCAAGGCCGTCTCGAATCGTTCAACTTTTAATTACACCATAACCGCCATAACAACACAACTAACAAGCTAAATAAAGTTCAACTCCTCTTCTTCCAACCAACACACCACATGTCCACACACACCCACTTGCACACCCACATGTTCACACACCCACATACATCACAATTACATGATTTCCACTTAATTCTACTAGCTACAACACATAGACTTCTTCCATAACATAAAAGATAGAATTCTTACCTTTTTCTTCAAATTTTGACTTGCCACAAATGAAATTTTCTCGCTCAATTAATTATACCATGTTGAAGAGGGCCTCAAACTTGACAAGAATTGAAGAAGACAAGATTTTTGGATCAAAGTTGAAGAACTTGGCAATTTTTCCCCTTTTTTTTTCCTCAAGTTCGGCCCCAGTTTCACCCTCTCTTTAGTCTTGATGACTTTGATTTTTCTTGAAGCTTCTAGTAATCTAGATGATATATCTATATAGATAATATATGGGTAATGGGCCTTCCTTGCTTTGGGCCTCAACTTCTCCTATTATTATCTTCTTCTTTTTTTTTTGAGCCCAAAAACTATAAGTCTTATTTAGTAGCTCACAAAACTAATTTCCAAAATTTCCAATTTTTCCTTTAACCTTTTCTAGTATTTCCACATCCAAAATTTAGTCATAAGAATCTTGTATCCAACAAGATCAAACATAACCTTGCCCTTGACTTGTTACCATTATTTCTAACATGTCCAAATGCGAAAAAATACGGGTTGTAACAGTAAGGACAGTAGGAGGGGACTCAGAGCACTTCCCAGTTGTGATGAGATTGCATCAAGGATTAGCTCTTAGTCCATTTTTATTTGCCTTGGTGATGGATGAATTGACGCACCAAATTCAAGGTGAGGTGTCATGGCATATGCTTTTCGCGGACGACATAGTCCTGATCGATGAGACTCGTAGAAGAGTTAACGCTAAGCTGGAGGATTAGAGACATACTTTGGAGTCTAAAGGGTTTAAACTGAGTAGGACCAAGATAGAGTACTTAGAGTGTAAGTTTAGTGAGACACCTCAGGAGGTTGGCGAGGAAGTTAGGCTTGGTGAACAGGTCATCCAAAAGAAAATTAGTGTCAAGTACCTTGGGTCTATAATGCTAGGCAGCGGGGAGATTGATGACGATGTCACATATTGTATTGGGGCAGGGTGGATGAAATGGAGGCTCACTTCCGGTGTGCTATGTGACAAGAAGGTGCCACCACAACTTAAGGGCAAGTTCTATAGAGTGGTGGTTAGCCCGGCTATGTTATATGGGGCCAGTTAAGGTCTCTCACATTCAAAAGATGAAAGTTGCCGAGGTGAGAATGTTGAGATGGATGTGTGGGCATACCAGGAGCGACAGAATTAGAAATGAGGATTACTTGGTATTCATAACCATTTGCAATAATATTCTTCCGATATCATATCGATGCATATGCATTTAAGAGTCACAAACGTACTTTAAATTATGGGTCATTGCATTTCAATTTTCAGAGTTTATGTTTTAAACATTCTTTCTATATATTTTATAGTATTTGAGATTTATATTTGAGAAGTAATATTCTCATTCTTTTGCATGCCTATCTTGTTAAACTATTGTATCTGAGTAGAGTCTTTAGTTGAGCAGTTAGCCAGGCTAAGAGTTTGCTTCGAACCAACAATGGTTTCTGAGTGCTGGTGACGCCTAGAGTGTAGACTCGGGCGTAACAAACTTGATATCATAGCACAAAGTTAAAGAGTCCTAGGATATCAATGAAGCCGAGTCTAGTAGAGTCATTCTTACTAGTGTGAAGCATGCCACATCTATAACGGAGAGGCTACACGACTTTAGGATTTGTTTCACTTCTTTCATACTCTAAATTCATGTGATAGAATTTACTTTATAAAAGTTTCTTCTAAATGGTGTGTTTACACGTTTTCATATCATGTCTCCAAAATGCACCATCAGTCAAAAGAACGTCGCCAACATTGAGATTCCATCGACTACTATTCCTCACGCGTCTGGAATACAGACAAGGAAGCTTGAGTAGATGACCAGGAGAATGATAATGGAACTCAAGAGGTTCTACAGATACCTACTGCTCAGCCTACCATTACTTCTGAGGCATATTTTAAAGGAGTTATCACTATGCTCACCCAGGTTATGGCAGCCAGTCTATCAAAGCACTCCAGTTACTAGCTCTAGTTCTCAAGATCCTTCAGCTGCTACGAGAATTAGGGACTTCTTAAGGATGAACCGACCAGTCTTCATAGGGTGTAAGGTTGAGAAGGACCACCATAACTTCATCAACGAGATATGGGAAATCCTTAAGGCTATGTATGCAACTGAAATTGAGAGAGTTGATCTTGTTTCCTATCAGCTCAAAGATATGGCTAATATTTGGTACAACCAGTGAGAGGAGAGTCGTGGTAAGTATGTTGATCATGTAGTTTGGGATGAGTTTGAGAGCGCATTCCTAAACCACTTCTTTCCTCGAGAGCTATGGGAATCAAAGGTTGAAGAGTTCATGAATATGAAACAAGAGGGATTGACAATGAAAGAGTACAACCTTAAGTTCATCTAGTTGTCTAGTTATGCTCCAGAGTTTATTCCTGATATGAGGTCAATGATGAGGAAGTTTGTCTCTGGCCTGGGCAAACATGTGAAGAAGGAGTGCAAGGCGTCCTTATTGATTTCTGATATGGACACCTTGAGTATGATAAGAAGAAAGATAGGGAGGAGCACCATTGTTACACCCCAGAAAATTTCATGTTACTAAGGTTACAAATGGCTTAATGTTAGCTCGAAGAGGATCAAATATTACAAATATAAAGAATGAAATTCTACTGTAGTAGCATGAGGATAGTATGAGTATAATATTTGGAGTTTGAACAATATAATTGGAATGATATGTTAAAAGATATATAGCCCTCATAATCGTAAGCTGAGGTGAGGCCCACATGATGGGATTTTTATAAAAACGACATATGATAAGTTATATAGATAATATATATGAAGTTAAACACAACTCAAGGAGGACCCTTGAGCCAAATCCAAGTGTAAGCCCTCCAAAAAGAAGTTTTTAAGTTACGTTTTTGGGTGATCTGACTTGGGGAGACCATAACGACATCATTGTTTGGGAATTTCGAAAAACTCCTAATATAAAAGTTGTATATAATTGGATTATATTTCCAACCATAGGTTGTGGGAATTTATTTGATATCGGGATCAAAAGATATGACTATTTTACTAATCAAAGGTGCTGGCTGCGAATTTTTAATTCTGAATTTTAAAATGGCTCGACTTGTTTGCAAATTTCTATCAATATAGAAATATTAGTCAAGATTAGGGATTAATTAACTATGGTTGGATTATTAAGTGGGAATTTGAGATTAATTAAGATGAATTAAGTTAATAGTGAGATGAAAAGTAGTCCCCACTGCCACATGGCCAATTCTAAATGACCCATGCTTTAGTGGGGGACAACTAGGCCTCTTGGACAACACACTTGGTCTCTTTATTGACTAAAATCTACATCAATTCCTTTTTCAACTCTAGAAAGCTCTCCAAGAAGAGAGAAGCTCTCATATTCATCAAATGGAGCTAGAGAGAAGTAACGACAAAGAGATAGTGAGGGAGAGATTAAGAGGTCAAGGGTGGCATTTTTTCTTCAAGACCATGGCAGAGGCTACAGTGACGCGAAGCAGCCATGGAGCAATCAAAAATCTTCATCCTTTCAATCATCAAATTTCAGCAAACTAAGGAGCTAAGTATCAATGTAAGACTTGAACATTTTCTATGCATTTTAGGGTGAGTTTGGACGTGTTGTAAGTGTATAAACGTGAATTAGATGTATGAAATCATGTGTGTTGATGTTGAAATATTGGTAAAACGTTGTAGGACCATTTTGATGTAGAAAATAGAATTAATTTTACTTAATATTTGGTTGTTATTGTTATGGATTTTGTGATGAGAATGAAGGGATTAAATGGTTAAAGTGGAGGTTGAAATTCGTTTTTTGGGCTATTGAAGAACTTGCGGTGATATTAACATGGCTTTCTTACATTTAAATGAGTAATGTTTCTATTTTGTGGCTGCTGCTATATGTCATTAAATTTGATTAAAATATAGTATAAAACAAGGCGTAAAAAATCGTATGTAGTTTTCTTGGTGTGTTTGCAAGTATTCGCAAAGTTTTCGAGCATCTTTATGTTGTAGATAGGGGTTGTTTTGATATGTTGTTGTTGTTCTTATTGAGCTTGGAATATTAATGGTAATTAAGGTTATATGTTGCATTATATGTTGGTTGGGCTGCTTTGGTATTGTTTCCATAAAATGTTAAGACTATGTTCATTAAAGATGACTTGAAGATGTAGTAGTTGTATGTAGATTTGGAATTGTTGTTGAATGTTATGAATGTGGGCTGCCTTACTCTAGAAATGATGTTATAATGAAGATATTTATTGGTATTAAATGGAATTGGAATTAAGAAAACTCCATGATTAATGTTGGTATTAAAATGGACAGAATTGGAGTTTCTTGAATTAGATTGGGTTGATTGTTGTTGTTACTATTATTGTCATGGATTATGTATTAAAAGTGAAGGGATTGTATATGTTAATGTTTGGACCGTGTGGGGTTATTCTAATAAAAAAATGGTGGATTATTTTCGATTAATGTTGTGGTTATTATTGTGGTTGATTATGTAATGAAAATGAAAGCATTCAACATGTCAAGTTGGAGTTGTAATTGATTTAAGGGTTGGTTGTAACATGTGGTTGCTTGTGTTGAATTGAAAGATTAAGTGTAGTTATGATTATGCATCATATGGTTAATTATGGGTTGCTATAAATCATTTTGATAAGGTGTGATGGCTGCAACCTATTAGAAGTAATTTAATAGCATCGTAGTCGTCATGTTGATAATCAACAGAAGTCAAATGTTATGTGGGTTGTTTGGAGTATTTTTGAATATCATGTTGTCTTGTCTTGCCTTGGCATTTGAATGTGTAGTTGTTGATATTGTTTGGTGATTGTATGGCTGATTTGGAAGTGGGGAAAGTGAGCGGTATAGGGGAAGTGCTGTCCAATTATTTTTAAAAATAACCCACGAACAACGAAGTATGTTTTATGCCTTTTCATAGCCTAACCATGGTGCTTAACGTATTAATATAGGTTGAGATCCTATGGGGCAGCATATACATATTGTGTGCAGATAAATGCTAAAGGTATGTAAAGCTAACCTTTCCTTCTTTTGGCATAATCCATATGAAACGAACGGACAACGAATATATAAATTCCAAAGAAGCTCTTATTCTTAGATATACTAGGATGGCTAATGTTCTTGATTTCCATAACTTATATCTTTATGTCTTGACTCATGTGTATGCTTCCAGTCGTCCTAGTTGGTATAACTCATAGTTTGGTATAATTCATATTTCGATATAATCCATATTTGGTATAATTCATAATGACAATAGAAGAGTACTTGAAATGACTATTGTCTTGATTTTCAAATGGTGGTTCGTTTTGATTATTCCATTAAGTCTTCGATGATGATCAAATTGCACATGGTTGCTAATGATATCCTATTCGTGCATATTATTATTGTATTATCTACCGAGTCTGATGATAGGCCGGGTATGTTATCATGTATGGATTTCACTACATTATTCATCGAGTCCCTTACTAGAGGGTCGAGTACGTGATATGGTAATATGATGTTATGATGATATGATAATATGATTATGGAATTGAATCCCATGACGGCCGGGTACGGTATAAGTGTACACGACTTAATTCACCGAGTTCTATAATGGGCAGGGTACGGCATATGACCATGATATGTATGACTTCATTTATAAAATACAGGAACAGTGATTTCTTAATTTTTATACTTGTCTTCTGAATCTCTACTTCAGATGTGATCTCATTTATGATATGTTATGCTTTATATACTCAGTACATATATCGTACTGACATCTTTTCTTTGGGGGTTGCATTTCATATCCGCAGGTACAGACGTTCATTTCGGAGATCCAACAGCTTAGGATTTCCACTCAGCAGCTTTGGAAGTGCTTCATTATCCCAGAGCCTAGACTTTTGGTATAGATATTTTGATGTATATATTTGTTTATCTAGGAATACGGCAGGGCCCTGTCCTGCCATAGGTTATGGTTGATATTCTTAGAGGTCTGTAGACATATGTGTGGGTTGTATATAGATATGGTCGAGCTATGCTAGTATGACTTATATTTTGAAATATTCTCATTCATAGTGGCGGCCTTGCCGGCTTGCGTATGTAAATGTATATTTTAGAATGTGATGTGTAGTGGCAGCCTTATCGTCTTGCGTATATATATATGATATATAGTGGGACGCTCCTACATATAATAACAGCCTTGTTGACTTATGTACTATGTTATCTTTTACGTTGTAACTCCTCAAGAGACAGGTTGTAATATATATAAATATGGGACAGTTTTGAGATGACATTATGTTTCTTAAGCCCCATATCATGTTTAGTTGTGAATTGATTATAGATAAAAAGTGTGTATATGAGTGCCAAATTCGGACACTAGTCACGGACCACAGGGTTGGATCATGACAACCATCATAAAAAATTAAGGTCTACAGGTAATAAGACTAACCACCAGAAGAGTGGTAATGACAACTGGTCATTCTTTCAAAGGAGGTTTTCTGGTTATGCACCAACCTCAACAAGTGCATCGATATCAAACAACATGAATAATCAAAGGCTGTAGAGTAATCAGAACTTAAGAGCTCAAAGTTCTCCATCCCAGAGAAGTGTGGCCCAAGGTTCTTCACATAAGTCCCCTTGTGGTAAGTGTGGTAGACTGCATTTGAGAGAGTGTTATGATGACACTAGTGGTTGCTACAAGTGTGGTCAAATGGGTCACTATATGACAGACTACCCGTCGCATAGATCAGGTAATGGGGGAAATAAGGTCCAGTCCTCTACAGCAACACCCTTCAGTAGAGTTAGCCAGAGGGGTACTACTTTGAGGGCAAGCAGAGGTCCAAACCATCTATATGCTATGGCTAGTCCCCAAGATATGCAGAATTCACTAGATGTCGTTATCGGTATGCTTAAAGTCCTTTCTTATGCTATTTATGCCTTACCAGATCCTAATGCAAATTTATCCCTTGTGATTCCACATGTAGATGTGAAGTTGGGAATCTATCCCGAACGTCTTTTGAAACCCTTTCATGTTTCTACTCCTATTGGTGAGTCTATTCTAGCAAAAAGAGTCTACAAATATTGTACAGTTTCCATCTATTATAAAGACACCACAACCGACTTAGTTGAGTTGGATATGGTAGATTTTGATGTCATTCTAGTTATGGACTAACTTCATGATTGTTATGCCTCAGTTGATTGTAGAACTTGAGTCGTCAAATTCTAGTTTTCAAATGAGCCAGTTATTGAGTGGAGGGGTAGTCCAACAATGCCTAAGGGTCTATTCATCTCATACCTTAAGTCTAGAAAGTTAGTTTCTAGGGGATGTATCTACCACATTGTTCGACTTAGAGATAATAACATGGAGACACCATCCCTTCAGTCAGTTTTGCTCGTAAATGATTTTCTTGAAGTTTTTTCTGATGATTTACCCGTAGTCCCTCCCAACAAAGAGATAAATTTGGAATAGATGTTCTTCTCGATAGTTAGACTATTTCTATATTGCCATATATGATGGCTCCACCCGAGTTAAAAGATTTTAAAAGAGCAGTTGAACGATCTTCTTGATAAGGGATTCATTAAGTTGAGTGTATCACCTTAGGGGGCTTATGTCATATTCATGCGAAAGAAAGATGGTTTCCTAAATGTGCATTGACTACCGTCAGTTGAACAAGGTCATCATAAAAAATAAGTATCCTCTTCCCAAAATTGATGACCTATTCGACCAACTTCAGGGTGCCACTTTTTTCTCTAAGATAGACCTCAGATCAGGCTATCATCAGTTGAAAGTGAGAGAAAGTGACATCCTATAGACAGCCTTCAGAATCTGATTTGTTCATTATGAGTTTCTTGTCTTGTCCTTTGGTTAGACCAATGCTTCTGCAACATTCATGAACCTCATGAATAGAGTGTTTAAGCAGTATATAGACATGTTTGTTATCGTGTTCATCAACGACATTCTGATCAATTCTAGAAACGATTCTCCAAACCCTCAAAGTTAGAGAGTTCTATGCGAATTTTTTCAAGTGTGAGTTTTGGCTTGTATCTATGGCCTTCCTAGGCCATATTGTTTCTAGTGAAGGTATCCGAGTTGATTCGCAGAAAATTAAGGAACTAAAAAATTGGCCCAAACCCACATCCCCGACTGATACAAGGATCGTTTTAAGTTTGGCTGATTACTTCAGAAGGTTTGTAGAGGATCTATATCATCTCCATTGACTAATTGACTCAAAAGAAGACTAAGTTCAAATGGTCTGAAACTTGTGAGAAAAATTTTCAGGAATTGAAAACCAGAATGACCATGACTTCAGTATTGTCCCTATCCAAGGGAACATATGATTTTGTTATTTATTGTGATGCATCCAGAGTTGGACTGGATTGTGTGTTGATGGGTCACTATGATTCTTTGTTCGCATTTTGATTGCCATTACAGCAACAAAGCCTGTAATTTTGCCTTGCTCTTGTGTGATACACAAATAAAAAGATGGCACTTCATCCAAAAATTTATCAAAGAAGTGTGTACCTCGTATAACCCTCTTCGAAGTACTAATTTCCACCATTGTAATCGTGAAAAAAAAAAGTTTCAACAAAAATCCTAGAAAATGGATGAAACAGATAGATGTTAACAAGTATAACCTTCAAAGAAAATGACCAAGAAATACAATTAAAAGTTACCTGATGAAGAAAGAATCACAATTGTGGCTGAAATCATGCAAAGGATCGTGAACTAGAATGAGGTTTGGAAAAAATCTCGGTGATTAAGGAATAATGAAAGAGAAAAATTAGGAGGGACACATAGGGAAAAGTGAGTGTTAACGCCCCATTAATATGTATAATGGTGTGTAAATGTATATTTGCTATTTAATATTTAATTATATCCATATATAATAAATATTCTAAACTACAACTATAAACACTAAATACATATCACTGTTTGCTATATCAGGTAGTTTTTCCTTAAATATATATATATATAAGAAACGGACCAAAAGGCCACAATTAACTTTTTTTAACAAAAATATTTACTTTGTCTTGCCTTATTTTAAAGATTTTCTTTTATCGTGCATTGTGAATAAATATTTTATTTTAAAAATTATAATGCATATTTAATTTTAATACAACAAACCAAATATCAAAAGAAATAATTCATGCATTGTAATTTCTGCATAACTAGTCTCTGCAATACTAATAATATCAACAAAACTCTAACCAACAATCAAACGACTCCTAAGCTATACCCTAAATCTGACCCTGCCACATTCTACACTTGAGTAGAAGGTTCAAACCTCCATCAGTATAGCACCCCCTTCCCCCTTTTTCATTTCCACTCCCTCTCCCATGTAAAGTAAAAGGCTCATTTGTTAATTTATTATATCTAAAAATGCTTAACAATAACCAAGGGAGGTTAACCAAAAAAGGTGCATTTTCAAATTGTAAAAGCTGCAGGAGAAATCCTTTCAATTATGAAAGTGGGAGTCTTTTATCAACAGATGCACTTTATTCCTTTGGGCAAATGAAACATTTTGTGCTGAATAAAGGAAAGCCACGTGATGTTCATTGGCAATGAGAATTGTCCAATGGAATAAGTGCACTCAAAAGATGTGGTGCAATGAATGAAGTTGTTTCTTCTTTAATCAAAGGTCTCAAATTCAAGTCATGAGTATAAAAAAATTCTTAAAAAGGAGCGCTTCCCTTCCGAATGGGGCTCTATGCAGCACATATCCGGATTGGTCAACATCCCATGCAGGTCACAAACACCCAATGAACAACCAAAAAAAAAAGGATAAAGTTCATCTGTCATTCCTTAAATAAAGGTCTCAGGTTCGAGCCTCGAATATGGAAAAATCCTTGGTAGGGAGCGCCTCCCCCCAATGGGGTCCTAAGCAATGGAAATCCAGATTAGTTAGACTCTCATACAAATACCGGATATCGAATGAAAAAACAAAAGAACGAAAGAAAAAAAAAAGAAAAGAGGAATAAAGTACATCTGCTGATAGAAGAAGAAACTTTAAGGAGCATATGATATAATAAAGATTACCCTGAAAGTACATATTCTTTATATGCGTTATGAGATTTCTATATACCAACTAGCTAATTAAATACTACTAATACACAGTGAGGATAGTGAGCAAGAAAACAGAGATCTACCAAGAGCAAAATAGGAGGAAATTTGTCATATTCACTGTGTAAGCATCTTCTGCATTTGTATTCAAACTGTATATGTTCATTACCCCTCAATCTCAACGTAGACCACATGAATTCTCTATAACTATGCAGCTCATTATATGTTACGATGATTCCTTCTAATTTGACTATTTTTATGCTGGTCGTAACCCTTTTTAGATATTCAGGCATGGACCAGCTACAGTTTCACATTAAAGTAAATATACATATATAAGGATTGTTGATACATATATTCATACCAACTATCAAGTACTCAGTAATCGTCGTAAAAGAGTAAAGAGTAATGAGTGCAGTAGAGTACTCCACACACACATCAACTTGAATCTTGGATATCCTCTATGTAAAATGTGTTTCTTTGAGGCATTACACTCGAGCTCTCAATACTTTTGCTGGTGAAAGCCTCAGAAAAGCCAATGCTTCTTTCTGCGCACTCTAGCAGGCACCTCTGTTGCACATCAAAATAAGAAGATACCCAATCTATCAGCAACCAATGACAGCCAAGACAATGGAAGCACAAGTGGCGTAGGTGGGTAGAATGGAATTCAATGGGCTCAAATGAACCTACTAGTTATGACACGGAGCATTGAATAAATATGTGAAAATCACTATGATTTCAACAAATATTTAGTTATGAATGCATAACTTAAAAAGTGTAATAGATTTAGTGGTAAGAGATAAAGGTTCAACCCATTGAGTTTATCTTGGATCTGCCTCAGAGAACAAGAATGACGTACCTCCAATTACATATAGAGAATTGTAGTGCACTTCACTCCAGAAACTCAGCCACAATTCTAAAAATAACGAACAAGTTGTTAAATGTACTAAGATACAAAGATGAGAAGAAAAATCAACACCTAAGACAAATTGGGAACACAAACTAAAGTATAAAACAGTCCTATTTTTATGTTTAGCACGTGAATTTGCTCGACTACTACATTGTTCTTCATGGTAAGTATTGGAACAACGAATTTGAGACAAACAATGCTCCTTCTTGAACCAAGCAAAGGTTACTTGAATATCTTAATTAGTTTTCTCCAGATGACCACAAACAGAAATGTTTGCCTATTTAAAGAGAATCAGCTCAAGAACATCCACAAACATGATCTAAATTTGAATTTACGCAGGAGAAACATTCAGTTACAAGGGTACATCAAAAATACTATCAATCACAAAACATCATCCTATTAGTTTATTTGCATAGGATTATGTCTCTTGGTAGTAGCAGCTAGGTAGTTCTCTATGTAAGTATGTGTGCTCATATACATACAAATGTATGCATGCGTTTGTGGGTGTTTATGTGTGTATATGACAGACAAGATGTATGAACATACCTCTAGAAGGCTGTATGTCCTTAGGAAGGATCTCAATGTAGCCATTTTCGCGAAAAGAAGTGACCAAACATATTTTTACTCCATACTGCAATCAAAATCCAACAGAAGCAAAGAGTTACAACATCAGCACAGTGGTCCACCCGAAAAAGAAAAAAAAACATATAAATAGGAAAGTATAAGCAGCACAAGAAAGAAGAAATGGGTAAGGCAGTTCTCAGAAATCAAGAGCCTAGAAATCCTTTAGGCGGAAAATGTCCAAATCTACCTAGTGATTCAGACGCTTACAAAACTTGAAAAGATGTAATATCCTTTGTTTACATCAGTCATAAGCTAAGTTGCTCGGACTCGAGTGCAGGTGTCCAATACAGGTACGTATCTAGAGGTTGGATCCTTCATGATCTAAATTTTAAGATTCCGGAGTAGTATGGAACTAGGTATGGATACGGATACGGGGATTTGGCCAAAATTAATTCAAATATCTAAATATAGAATTGTAAAAATATGCATAAATTGTGGTGGACTATTTGGAAGGAAAGGAATGCATGAGTTTTTGAGAGCAAGGATAAAAAACATGTGCCTAGGTCTTGCACCTCGATTGGTTTGAGGAGGATTAGTAGAAGGCTTCTGAACATGATTAGGATTAGAACAATCCTTCACTTTATGATCAAAGCTCCCACAATTAAAACATGCACTAGAAACTCTCCTGCAAGTACCATAATGATTCTTTCCACATTGTGCACATGTGGGAACATGAGTCTTGCCTTGGCCATAATTTGGAGTGCTAGTTATAGAAAAATATGATCTGTTTTGCTTATGTTAAGCTGACCTGTGAACACTACCAGCGATAAAATCATCAAATCTTCCCTTTTGAAGGAATTAAGTTATGGTCTCTTCTTCTAACAAACCTATGGAAGCTGCTCGTGGAGGTTCGGGTAACTCTTATTCCCAACCTCGTGCACTAGAAGGGGTTGGCGAACATTCCTCCAATCAAGATTTTCCCAGTGGGAAATCCTCAGAGTGTAAAAGCTAGTCTACGTCCTCATATGAGTTGTAGTACTCGGGCTATGAATCCTCCATTCCAACATATGGCTGAATTTTTCCATCACATGGCTGAAACGATGCATGATCCAACGAGATAAATTTTGAGAAAATGGGTAGAGTTGAGTTTAAAGGCACTGTTGATCCCACCAATGTTGAACAATGGCTTGAGTGCATGGAAAGGGTGTTTGAGTAGTTGGAGTGTTCAAAGGTTGCCAACACATATACTTATAACTCTTATATTTATGTTCAAATCTAATATTGTTGTTATGGATTCGAAAAAGGGGACGCAATATAGGACAAGTCCAGTCCAGTTTTTCGATTTAGAAATCCCCTATGTTCAACAACTAGTGTTTTGATTATAACTTTTTGTACAAAACGTATTTCATGGTGATTTTTGAATCTTTGCAACCTTAAGATATATACCTACATCTTTCACTAAGGACATAAAGTGAAGTTTTGTTGTTTGCCTTTTCAAAACTAAGTCACAACATGAGGTAGTGGAACTGGCTAGAGTTACTGTTTTGGAAACAATAGTGTTATTTATGCAGATGTCACGGACTTAGACTTGTACTAGGCACACCGTGCGGCACTTGACAACTCGCTCACGATCTTGCAAGCTCAAGTAAGTTTTTTGACTCTAGATCGCTAAGAGAATGCTTGACTAAAGAAAGACACACGAGATTTGCTTAAGAAGGCTTTGTATTGCTCAAGACTTGGAAGATTTGCTTAATGGTTTACAAATGAATGCCCTTCCTATTTATACTACTCACTTAGGGGCTACCATGCAAATAAAAATTGTTACAAGTCCCTACATATTTACAATTAAGTCCTTCTAGAGTTCTCTACATAACTAGAGTATTCTAAACTTTTCAAGAACTCTCTTGGATATTCTAGACCCTGCTCAATAACCTCTCCATAACTTTAGACTCTTCCCACTAAAGCTGATGAAGTGGCGGGACATGACACTCTCCCACACCTAATGTTTTGCAACACTGCGGCGCATTGCTGCTGCATTAACTCCTGGATCTTGTCTTTGAACTGCCATAAGTCTTGTATCGCTCCCATGTGACTTCTTCCGGTGATTGTCCCTTCCAATGAATGAGAAACATAGCAGTGGCCTTTTGCCCTTGTTTCCGCTTGGGTTGATAGTCAATGATAGCCTCGATTTCTTGATCATGAGGCGATGATAGTAATCAGTGCCCGACTTGATTGGCTTCGGTTAGAATCATCCATATTTTTAGGTATGGCTTAAGTCCACTAACATGGAAAACAAGACCTGTAGTATGGAGCAACATATGGAGTCTTGTAATCCGCTTGCTTATATATCTGAAAGATAATTCCTCCATAACCGAATCTCTTACTTTATTTAAGCTTGAGGTCAAATGAATTTCTAAATGGAAAATTTTTATACCTTCAACTATTTTGAATGGGTCTAACTTCACTACTAGATTATAATTAATATGTCTTATGTTAAGCAAATTTTAAACGTCGCAAGTATTATATGAGTTTTCTTTCTAAGGTTCACCCCGTCTTCCATGCAGTGTCATCAAGCCATACCATGAAGACGTGGATGATCCTAGCCGAAGCCAATCAAGTCGGATACCAATTATTATCACTGCCTCTCATGATCGAGAAATCGAGGCTATGATTGACTAGCAAGCCAAGCAGAAACAAGAGAAAAAGGCCACTAACATGTTTCTCATTCATTGGAAAGGACAATCACCAGAAGAAGCCACACGGAAGAGATACGAAGACTTATGGCAGTTCAAAAATAAGATCGAGGAGTGCATGATGCAGCAAAGCTCCGCGGTCATCGCAACATTAGGTGGGGGAGTGTCATGACCCGCCACTTCATCAGCCTTAGTAGGAAGATTCTAGAGTTATGGAGAGGTTATTGGGCAGGCTCTAGAATATCCAAGAGAGTTCTTGAAAAGCTTAGAATATTCTAGGTATTTAGAGAACTCTAGAGGGACTTAATTGTAAATATTTAGGGACTTGTATAGCAATTATTATTTGCATGTTAGCCCCTAAGTGAGTAGTATAAATATGAAGGGCATTCATTTGTAAACCATCAAGCAACTCTTCCAAGTCTTGAGCAATATAAAGCCTTCTTAAGCAAATCTCATGTGTCTTTCTTTAGTCAAACATTCTCTTAGCAATTTAGAGTCAAAAAGACTTACTTGAGCTTGCAAGATCGTGAAAGATTCATGAGCGAGTTTTCAAGTGCCGCACAGTGTGCTTAGTATAAGTCTCAAGTCTATGACACTAGTCTGTGTAAATAATATCATGTTTCCAAAACATTAAATCTAACTAGTCCTAGTACCTCATGTTGTAACTTAGTTATGAAAAGGCAAACGACAAACGGCAAACGGCAAAACTGGACTTTATGTCCTTCATGAAAGATGTAGGTATACGTCTTAAGGTTGGAAAGAGTCAAAAATCACCGCAAAATACGTTTTGTTCAAAAAGTTATAATCAAAACACTAGTTGTTGAACATAGGGAATTTCTATATCGGAAAACTGGACAAAACTAGTCTTATATTGCGTCCCCTTTTTCGAATCCATAACAGCAAAATGAGATTTCAACATAAACATAGCTTTCCAAAACATATTTATTCATTGAAAATAGAGTTCTACACAACTAGATATGCTAACAATACTAAACACTGCACAGTTCAAAAACAGATTTTCATTATTTAACACAAGGTAGAGTGTGTCTCGAATTCCAGCAAAAAAGAACAAGTTTTTCTTATGAGAGAGTTATAAATATTCCTTAGTCTTGAGGGAACCGACTTCTATAGAGGAGTTGCAAAAACATATGTTATACAAGTGATATTTATCACTAGAGTTTGCTAGAAAAAAGTGGCTGCCCCAAAAGGTCAATGTTCACTGCCCAACTTCTAAAAATATCATACTGTGACTTCTATTATTAGAAGGATATGTATATCGTCGTGAGAATTTACTAAACTATCCTGACACAATTCTTTATAATACCAGCAAAATTAAAGACAAGAAAGCTTTTCACGTCTCAAAATTTGAGTTAAAGAATTATGAAGTAGGAGTTGTTCCTATCATCAAGGAATGGCTTGTTGGATTGCGATATTAGTTCAAATATTTGGGGGCGTTACACAGGGAGCTATGTGGGAGACACTGGGTGATTTGTGGTGATTTCAATACCAACAGAACCGGGTGGGGGAGGGGTGGGTGGGGAAGAGAGGGTGCAACAGAATTACAAATGTGATGGTTGACTTTGCTAGATGGATAGAGGATATGGAGCTACATGATCCCCACATGTTTGGAGGGAAATACACATGGTGTAGGGGTCCAAATCATCCTAGTGCAGCTAGACTGACAAATTCCTTTTTTTCCATGGAATGGGAGGATACTATCAACAACAATAGGCAAAAAATATTGCATAGGGTAATGTCAGATTACACTCCAATCTTACTGGAAAGTGGAAATTAAGAGCAAAAGAGGTCAAACTTTAAGTTTGAAAACTAGTGGCTATGGCCCCATTTGATTGCACTTACGGGAGGTCTGAATCCTAATCATTCAGATTCAGCCTATTAAGTGTGTTTGATTTTTAGGTCTGAATCTTAATCATTCAAATTCAGCTTAAGCCCATTTGTTTCTTTACCGAAAAAAGCCTCTTACAACAACAACATAACCAATGAAATCCCACAAAGTAGAGTCTAGGGAGGATAGAGTGTACACAGAATTTATCACTACCTCGTGCTGGTAGAGAGGTTATTTCTAAAAGACCGTCGACTCAAGTGTATCAATCCCAATAAAAGAAGAAAAACACAGTGGAGAAAACATAATGGTTAATAAGAAAAGCAGTATAAAATCGACAGAAGTGAACACTAACAGTAGCAAAATAGTGGGATAATCAAAATACAATAAACAACATATAACAAGAACTACAAAGGCACAATTAATCCTACACCAGGCACTAAACCTCACAAGGCAAGACAACACTCTACCCTACTACCCTTCTACCCTAATATGTGACTTCTACTCTTTCCTATTTAAAGTCATGTCATCGATAATATGAAGTTGCACCATGTCCTGTCTATCACCACTCCCCACTACTTTTTTGGCCTACTCCTATCCCTCTGCATACCCCCTACAACCAGCCTCTCGCACCTCCTCAAGGAGGTGTCGACGCACCTCCTCTACACATGTCCAGACCATATCAATCTCGTTTTCTTCATCTTGTCCTCCATAGAGGCCACTCCCACCTTCTCTCGAATAACCTCATTCTAATTTTATCACTCCTAGTATGTCCACACATCCATCTATATAGTATCCTTTCATTTTGCACAAGTTTATCTCCTCAATTAAAAGAGAATAGCCGGCGTGCAAAATGAAAAGCTACTATAAAGAATGGCAAACCAAAAGGTGTGGAACCCCACAAGAATCTACACAACCATATAACAATAAGACAAACAACACAAAACACTATGGAAGAAAAGGACAAACAAACACAAAATTCAGCAAAACACACAAGGATAAAAATACAATTTTAAGGCAAAATGTAGCTGACAAAGACCAGTGTAAAATAAATCAGATACTCATGGACACATGTAAAATAGATAACATTTATTAGTTATCTTAGTAATTATCTTAAGGTCTATTTAAGACCTTCAAACTTGTATCAGTAGGGGGCATTTGGAAAAACATTGGACTCACTTTCATATTGCCGACTTTTCTATGTTCCCAACATTTTTCTTTAATCAATAAACATCTTTTGTAAATACTCTCTATTTTTGCTTTAAAATTCATTTCAAAAATAATTTTTTTGTATCTTGCTTGTTTAAATTTAGTTTTGCTTCTGCCTTTGTTATTATTTTCAAGTAGTTTTCATGATCCATTCAATGGTATCAGAGCCATATTTACCAGTAGTAGTATGAGTATGAGTATGAGTAGCTAAATCCTTACACTATCCTAGAGCCAATCGAAAATTATGTTACTCTTGCAACAATAACTTCTATGTTCCGTTTTGAGAAAATAGTCAAATGACCCCAACCTATTAGCCAATTCTCAATTACACACCTATACTTCACGAGGGCCTTACTACCCCCCGACTACTTTAAAATGGAATAAATAACTCCTTCAGTGTTGAGTTGGCACAGAGTGTACATTTCATTCTCCTTGAGAGAGTGAGTTGACTATTTTTTCTTATATTCTTTTCTTGTTTATTTCGTGCTCCTCTTTTTCTTTCTCTTTCTCATTATCTATCAATTTTTTCTTATATAAGTAGGTGATGCACCTACTTATATACACTTGGTTTATATTAAAGAGAGTTAAGATAAGATAAAAAGACAAGTAGGTGATGCACCTACTTAAAATTTCATGGCTTAGAATAACTAAGCCATAAGAGATAAACAAAGAATGGGCCTAAGAGGTTCGGCTGTCATGGGATGCACCTACCCTTAAGTGTTATTATATTCATACATATACAAGCTGCTCAAATTAACATTTTGCACTCGGGAAACATTTCCACAACATTACAAATCTATCTCTCCCAAAGCTAGGCAATTGTTCCCTTTTCCAACAAGGGTTCTTGGGGTTTCTTCAAGTTTTGCAAAAAACAATCCACTAAATCATCTGAGTATATTAGAGAGTTCTTCAAGGGTAGTGAAGTGGAGAGAGCCATATGTGTTGGCAACCAAGGTGCCGCCACTCTCTTCCAAAGATTAAGGTAAGAATTTCATGTTATAAACTAAATTGTTCGGACTCTTCACTTTTAGTGCAGCATCCATGTCAACACGACGTGGGTGTGGGTGTGGGATCCATACCCGATGTGGTCAACCAATTTTGGGTACTTTGAACAAAATTGATGGAGAGATTTCGGAAAGATTCAGTGATACTTGTGATCAAAGCAAAAGTTAAGGTGAAATTGAAGAAAATGAATTACCTTGTATATAGAATATTTTGTCACATATTTTCCTTTTATCTCCTTATAGGATTCTCCATCAATATTTTTTCCTCCAAGTTCTCCACATAATATCTCATAATTTAGGTTTTAAAACTCTATTTCTAGCTATTTGAATTAGTCCATACCTGTAACAGTATCTTTGAATCTTAAAATTTAGATCATGAAAGATCTGCCCTCTTGATCTGCGCACCCATATAGGACATCTGCACCCGAGTCCGAGCAACTTAGGTTATAAGCTCGGGTTTTCTTCCTCATTTTCCCATGATGCTTGTGCTCATGTTACTTTCCTATTTATTGGTTTTTTAATAAAGGTAAAGTTAAAGAAAAAAAGAGTGGTAAAATTGTTCTCTCCTATTTATTATTTATACTACTTATTCTCTTATGTTGTTATTATATGTCCCAAATATGCAACTCCTCCCCATCACAAAATAAAAGGAGAACAAGGACAAAATTGTCCCATTTTGAATAGTTCAAGGGTAAAATTGACCTATTTTCCCTTGTTTAGATAACCATTAGTGGTAAGGATATTTTGAGCTATTTGGCCAGTTGTAGGGCATTTTGAGCCAAAAACGTAACGGGGTAAAGTTGACCTATTTCGAATAGCCTAGGGGTAATTATGGCCCTTCTCCGTAAAAGCTATGTATGCATGTCTTTCGGATTTGGAATTGAGATATCAAAAGACTTTCACCTTAACTGTTGTATGAGCTATTGTTATCAATTTCCAAGTAGAACTGGACAAGTAAAACAAGAAGCTCAAAATATAATAAGATCAACTTGGGTTGATGAATCATGAACCAAAAACAACACTCCACTATGACGGCTAGCCATTCAATACCAAAGACAACATTAGAACCTCTATCCTAGAATCTATTTCCTTTATTTAAATTAACTTAACATTGTTTTGGTCTTTTCTAAATAAAGGAAATAGGTTCTAGATTGGGATAGAATTGAAAACCAAACAGCCAAAGAAACCCAAAAAAGGATACTATGTTGGTTTGATTTAGTTTATAGCATTAACAACAACATATCTAGTGTAACCTCACAGGTGGGGTCTAAGGAGGGTAGAGTGTACACAAACCATACCCCTACCTCGTGGAGGTAGAGAGACTATTTCCAAAAGACCCTCGGTTCAAGTAACACATATCAAAGCAATTTTAAAAAGGAAATAAAATACAAAATAAAGCAGACATAGCAAATAGAGAACTCATTACATAGCATTCAGAAAAAAGAACAAAAACAACAGTAAAATAATGTGATAACCTATGCAAAGCAACAACAGGAAGTAACAGAAATAGGAGGATTTGTTCATAGCTTTAACAAGCCAAAATAGTAGAATGTCTTTTAATTAGAAAATGAATCACGTACACCACTATATCTGATGTAGGATGTATATCACAATATCTGCCTATACAAACCCTAATATCTTGATCAAATTTAATCTAGATCACTAGCAATATCTATAGGCGACCGTTATGGGTTGTGGATGTAACTTATACCGGTATGTGGTAGCATAGGTCCACATAGGACTAAGTTCTCACTTCTCACACTTTTGACAAGTTTCTCCCTGCTTTGATACCATAGCTGCACCTTGATTCCATTCCTAGTTTAGAGAACTATTGAAATTCATTTTTGCTCATCCAACATGATCCATCCTTACCAAAAGTTTAATCAGGCAACTTACTGAATGCCTTTTCGCTTGTCTAAGAGGATTTCATTCTTATGACAAAACTATGTGTTTGCTCATCTAACAAGATTTCCTCTGAAAGTTCCATGTCCATGTTAGTAGGGAACATCCAGAAACTTTACAAGTTGAAGCCCACCAAAACAAGTTATAGTTATTTGATGTAGGACAGGTATCACACATCCTACTTATTATAATCATATTCTTAGTTTTAAGAAGACGTCTTATAATGATCTACACCTGCTTACACATATATTGAGTTATGTCACTAAAGCATGTTGAGAAAGAAAAGAAAACCTCTCACTTACTCGATCTGCAGCTGCTTGGAGAGTGATATGATCTCCCCATTCCCCCAACCTGGCTTGAACAAGAAATACCTAGTTAATGGTCTGTCAGGTCTTCTTCAGGTAAGTCAATAGATTGAAACCAGATTTCACCTCTTCATCTTCTTCAGGTAGCTTTTGTATTTCATGGGAACATAACTTTCATAAAACTTTCTGAAATGCTTTAGCTGAAACAGATTAGAAACCAGGATAAGCACAGAAACAACAACATACCCAGTGTAATCCCACAAGTGGGGACTGGGGAGGGTGGAATATACCATACCTTACTCTACCCTTGAAGGTAGAGAGGCAGTAACAAGAATAAGCACATATAGATTATATAGAATTAGTACTTAAATGTGATTTGGAGTCTCAAAGGATCATATCAATGGGGCATCATTCCGAGCCATTAGGTCAATCTCATAAACTAAGTTTTAAAAGAATAATCCGAATTATAATGATAAAACAAAGTGTTTTTTTCAGTATCAACTTTGTGAATAAGTAGCCATCCTCCGAAAGAGGAACACAAGGAAAACTCAAAGAGAAAAGAAAACCTCACACTAACCATGAAATATTGTCAAAAATAATTGCTCTAAGACTAATTGACTTAACAACTTGCAATTCACAAGACAATTATCCAATCCAATGTACAGTTGATATAATAGCAGCACAGATTTTCTCCAATTTCCTGAACTTAATACACCTAAAATTAATACTCATCTAAAATTAATACTCATGTGTTATACACTCTAGGAAGAAAAGTTGATTCTTATACTAGAAAGAATGTCAAAATCAAACATGTACGTGCTCAGCAGTAAGAGTGTAAGACAGCACAGATTTTCACCAATTTCCTGAACTTAATACACCTAAAATTAATACTCATGTGTTATACACTCTAGGAAGAAAAGTTGATTCTTATACTAGAAAGAATGTCAAAATCAAACAGGTACGTGCTCAGCAGTAAGAGTGTAAGACAAGGATAACAAAGTAGTAGCTAAATAGGGACTTAATAGGGTTGACATCATTCCTGTACTCTAATTGTACAATGGCAAAGGTTGATATCCTATTTTTTGGGATAGAAGTGAATTACAAGTTGAAGCTTAGAAGACTACCTAGTAAACAACTTTCAAGAAGATCATCAAATTGATCCATAATGCTTGTGGTGTGCCCCAGTGTTGTAAAAGGCGTTAAGCGCGCTTAAGCCCCCGAAGCGAGGCTCAAAACGTGTTGAGCGTCTCGCCTCGCTTTATGTGCGTTCAGTGTGGTCATCAAGGTTCTAAGGCAAACTTTTCCTTGCCAATGAGCCTCTTTTGAAGAAGTGATACTAAACAATTGATATTTCACTTTATCATACTTTTTATTTTCAATTTCTTGGTCATATATTTGTCATTCATGTTTATAATTATTGGTCTTGAACTAAACATATATATTTGTATCTTTTTCTCCCTTTACGGCATTTTTCATTAAAGCCCACACTTTATTTGTGCTCTGCGCTTAAAGCCCCAATGGACCTTGGAGCTTTTTGCGCTTTTCGCGTTTGATAACACTGGGTGTGCCGTCTTAGCACCCAATATTCAGTTCATTCTTATGATATTCTCAATGTTTAACTTTTTGTTTTAAATATCCTCCAACAACACCATTAGGACGATTTCGGATAGATTTTGAAGGGAAAACTCGAATCACATAGACCCTACAACAAAAGTACAGTATAATTTCTTTTTAAGTTTCAATTTAACTTTTTTTATCATTTAAGTATTAATTATTTCAATCAGCATCCAGCGGAAACAAAATGAGTACAAAAACTGACATAGCTCCAGTACATTCCACTCGCTACTGTAGAAAAACTAAAGGGCTGACAAAATCCAAAAGAGAAAAAACATTATCCTCAGAATGCGCCTGAAAATTAAACTTGATTTTATAATGAATAGTCAAAGGACTAAAGATGAAGAGGCTTGAGGATATGATATGAAAAATCAGAAGATTAAGGTTTGAGGATATGATATTAAAAAAATGAACATTAAGAACTAAACTAACACAGGGATCGCAAATATCATTTTTGTCATCTCGAAAACTTACTTATGTCGCACCTCTTCTCTTGATTTCTAAAACAAACTTGATTTTGCAATCATATATCACAAATACCCATTAAACAAGATCACAAACTAGCTTAAGACACTCCAACAACTTTCTTAGTCACTCGCTCCTTGCAACCCCCAAATTCAATCTCTTTTGACTATCAAAAATTTTCAGGCTTTCTTCGTCAGATAACTTCTATATTTCGCTGTATTCACTATTCCCATCAATTACCAAAACCTAACCATTAGTATCAGTATTTCATCTTGTCCCCGACCCGTTATTATGTCACATGGGTCGTTCCTCACTCTTGAATGCTCTACTTGGCCAGATATTAGGTTACCAATTTGACCTCATATGGGGCAGATTTCATATCTACAGAATTGAGCAATGTTTTAAGTTTTTTTGAAAAAAGGGGAGCTTTGTTTTGAGAAATTTGCATTTCTTTAATCAGGGTTTATGCAAAGCTACAAGTGCGGATTTTATCAAATTTTAAAAGCCATAACTTATGTTTTACAAAGAGAACAACTTTTCCTTTTCTTCTTGAGTTTAGGATTTTATTCCAGTTGGTTTGGTTTCTAGGCAGTATTCTGTTAGCTTCTGCAAAATGACCCATGCTTCCTGCTGCATGCGTTAGAACTTCAGATAGCATTAAATCGGGCCCCTTTTTGCATAAGCTAATAAACTCAATTTCATCTAAATTTCGGCACTAGATTGATTCAAACATGTAACGATCCGCATGGTCGTTTTGTACTTTTGAACCTGTTTCCCCAGTTTGACCCTTCCTGCAGCTTCATTATGTTGTTTATGACATGTGGGGATGGATGGCACGATTCCCCATGTGATCAGATGCATTTTGGGGAATATTTTCAGCTTTGAAAGTTTAGAATTTGGAAAATTTGACCAAAGTCAACACTTTGGTTAACGAGTTCGGATTTGAGTTATGACGGTCCCAATAGGTCTGGAGGGTGATTAATGACTTGATTGGATGTTCAAGGTGCTCAGTAGTGAATTGGATTATTGGTTGAGTTTCTAGTTAAGTTTGGAAATTTTAGTTGACCAAAGTCAACCTTTGGTTAAGACAACCTGGGAACGGTGATTTGGTGATTCCAAAAGGTTTGGAACGCATTTAACGATTGATTTTCATATTTGGTTTGTTTGGGGGGGGGGGGCAGATGAGTTTCAGACACTTGACTGGTGTTAGGCCAAAAATGGATATATTTAGCCATTATTTGTCTCACATTTTACTTTTAATTGTCTTTTGAGTAGTGATTATGAGCCCGTTTGGATGGGCTTTAAGTTGGACCTTTTTAGCTTTTGGACGTGTTTGCCTAATGCTAACTTTAAGCCATAAAGTTCTTAAAGTCAGTCAAAAATGAAAAGTTAGGATTCCTAACTTTTTTTTTCTAAGTGCTTAAATTCATTTTCTTTGACCATGGAAATTACTTTTATATCCCTTATATTTTAACTAAATTCCCAAACTGCCCTTTTTATTCTTTTAACCTTAAAACTCACATTATTTTCCTCATTTAAGCACTTTTATCCAAACACTCAACTGCTTATTTATAAAAATAACTTTCAGCACTTCAAAATTCTAAAAGCACTTCATACATAAAAGTTATTTTTTTTAAGACCATCCAAACGGGCTCTATATTGTTTTATGCTTGATATTACATTTTTGATGTGTAGAAATAAAATGGTCTGAAGATGAAGGCAATAAATGAAAAAGACAAAGCAATGAAATATTCAGCAACGTGAGCAAAGAAGATTACACAAGAAATTTGTTGTTGTGCGGCACGATGCGCCAAGCAGTCCAGATTCTGATTTTATTCCAATTTATAGTGGACTCGGTTGTTTCATTTGGGACTTTTCCTACACTTATAAATAGTCCATAAACATGTATTGGAAAAAGACTTTTGACGTAGAGAAAGTTTGGAGCTGCCGTGGAGACGGAGTTAATTGAGTTTTACCTTTTCTTCTCCATACTATTCGTTTTGTGTTATTCTTTGGATGATTTGTGGTATTTCCCCATGTCTATGTAGAGCTAAACTTCTGATTCTAGGGGTTGTAAACGTTATTATTTGAATATTGTTTTCAATAAATTAGTTTATCTCATTGGTTGGTTGTTCAATACCGTTATTAATTATTTTGTTGCATAGCTAATAGTGAATTACTATTTATGCATCTATAATTGAACATGACAACAGAAATTATAGATTGGGCATACAGTTGAATAGAGTGTCTTCTTCTCCTAACAGGAGGGAGCGAATTCGTGATTAGGCTAAACATAGCTAATCGCGTTGCTTGATAGATATACAAGGAGATTTAAATGCATTCACGTTAATTTGATACTGCTAGACATAGAGAATTAGGTTATAACTTGAATAGACGTACAATTATTCTACAGAAAATTGCGAGTAAAATTAACCTTATCATTCAATTATCCTAATAAATTAGTTAGATAAATCAATCGAAGAATACAACACAATTGTTAGATATCTCATTTCCCTAGATCGATTTTACCTCATTGATAACATAAAAATAATTTCATTAGTACTCTTTTTAGTTAGTTTATAATTATAAGCTTTGACTGTATTTCTTGTTTAGACAATGCGCATTAATTTACTTTAGTTAACGGCTAATCACAAGTCACTATGGGTTCGACATCTAACTTTTATCACTTTATTACCCACATGCACTTATGTGTGCGTTTGGACGCAACAAGTTTTTCGCGGCGTTGTTGGGACTTAGAAATTAATTATTTTTCTAAATTAGACTTTTGTTTTTTGTCTAGTCCAGTTTAATTTTATAATTTTTGTGTATATATTTGTTTTGTGTAGTATTTTTTATCGTTCGTGACATGGCATCTCAGAATGTAAATCCGTCGAGTAATGGGTATTCACATGTTGGTATTTCTTAATTGTACTGTGGAGGACCTCACTTGAATATAAATTGTCATAATTTTTTCTGGAGCAGATTGTGCACACATTTCTTTGAGTGGAATGTTTTATTCCTCTTCCTCGATCACCATTATGATTCTCTTGCTGTTTGTGATATTAACAAGACTAATGAAGTGGAAGATGCAAAACATGATGCTCAACTTAGTGATATGATGAAGCAAATACTGGAGTAGAACGCTGGAAAACAGGAAAGCCATGGGGTAAGTGCCAAACCACAAAGATGCAAGCTGAGACTGAAACTTATAATGATCTACACATGTTTAGCTAATACCCATGACGAACCCCAAGCAGAAGAAGAGAACGAGGCACTGCAAGAAGATAGTTTTGAAGAAGCAGAGAGCCAATCTTGGCTAACAGAACAAGCTCAACTAATAAGCTTGCATGGGTTTCTTTGTGGTGGTGTTTGTTACAAACAGGAGAAACATTTTATGGAAGGAAGAACTGAGCTCAAACTAGAGATAGACTAATTTGGCTCAGATATCCATGATTTGCAAACTGAGTTGAATAAAAAGATTGAGGCATTTGATGCCCAACTACCAATTGTTGTGGATACTAGTCAGCTTGTGAAGCAGAAAGAGGAATCCCAACCATTCAACCGAAATATTATTATGATGCCAAGGATGAGAAGGTATACAAGGGTGAGGATATCAATGACAATGATGTTTTAAAGTTAGGGCGTGCTAGACCTCATTCTAAACATTTTTGTACATTATGTTTGGGTGGTGACATGAAAATCGAGCCATCCAAGCCTATGGAGAGGTGTATAGATTAGATGAGGAACAAGACTCTTACATTCTAAACATTGCCATATCAAAAAGAAAAACTGACATCCCTCACTTAAGGGCCAAGAAGTACAATATGAGATATTCGCTACATGGTCCTTTAAAACCCTTTACCACCGCCCCGTGGTGCAAAATTGAGGGCTCAATTATATCTTCAAAGTGGAAGGAAAAGGTGTGAAAGTGTTAGCATTGTGTTGCGGCGTTAAATCAGGCATTAGTTAGAAGTTTACCAAATCTTATTACTTTCTTATATATATATATATAAGTATGTGCAAGGAAGCAAAGTCATTAAAAGTATGCAAAAGCAAGCCGCAAAGTGGAACTAATTGTTGGGTGCCCATATAAAGAACCGTTTCGTGTTGGGAGAAGTTTGAGTATCCCGTGAGTTTCAAATGTTTTGACATTTGGCCTTTCAGGGAGTTTATTTTACCCACTTGTTATTTATAGCATGGACTAAGGATAATGCTCATTTTATGTATGGGGTAAGGAGATTGCTTGGATGCTTTTTTGTTCTACTTTATTAGGTAGTTAACAATCTCTCTCGGTTTTTCTTTATGCTTCGGTTCTTTTCTGAGAGATGTAGCTTGACTGGGTAAGTTTTTATATTTTTTTTAGTAGTAGTAAAAGAGAGAGAAGAAATACTTTTTGACTTGGTTGATACTAGCATATTTGGGCCATGAGCCCAAGTAGCAGTGGCACTAAAATTGCAAACTTTCTGACACCTAAGCTCAAAATAGTGACTCTGTATTTAGCTTTTTCTTATGTTGTAGTTTGGTATGACAATGTCTGTCTTAGAGTAGAATTGATCCATTTGATTGAGACTTGTGTCATGAGAGGTGAGGATTTCTCCCATATATTTCATGTCTTGCATCTTAGTCTAGAACTTGCTCTACATGTTATTGAAGCGAAATAATGTTGCTCTGTTTAGAAAATGATGATAGGCTTTATTCGCTTTTACTAAACCAAGTCCATGAACACCAAAGGACAAGGTATTACCTGTTATTTCATCTCTTCCTTGACTACATCTCAACCTTTCATTTTTTGGTATTGCTATCAAACACAAGCTTCCTAAAGAATCTTGCAAATCTCAACACTTCCTCGTTTGTGTAAATCTTTGAGTTTGCAAACAAATCACAAAAATATGATGACTGAATATGGTTTAAAATCAGAAATTGCACTCTAGCAAAACTGGCATTGTCCGAATATCAGTCGCGCTTATGCTTGTGGTAGATAATTGTGATAAAGATAGCCTGCGGTGTTTAATTCAATCTTGAGATTACAAAAAGCAAATAAGCTACAACATTATTGAGCTTTGAATTATACTTCAGGTGCATAACCCTTAAAGAGACAATTGCATCTTTTTTTTGATGGTTAAAATATCTAATAATCTTACAAAAATCACGTGAAGAGAACCTAAGCTGGAATATGTGATGATCCTAGAGAAAAAAAATCCTCGAACAAAATGATAATAGCCTTGGTAACATTTTGTTTTATAACAGATAATGAGATGAAAAGAAAATTTATTGAAAATTTAATGCACCCGTACCTGTTTGACAACCTCCTTCCTCACATGCTTATGATACTCTGGATTATGATACAACTGATCTGCAAGGGCTCGAAACTGTTCAATAAGTCGAAGGAAATAGTCACAAATAGCACACATGTATGTCAAGTGCAGCAATGGCTTGTACACTAGTTAAAAGAGAATAACCTGGCAATTTCCATCTCCTTGAATTTGAAACTCAGCAAGGCCATATGCTGCCAACCTGTATGATAGATAACATTACACATTAACAAGAAACATTTTCCTTACTGACAATACCAAAATAGTACAGAGATATACAGTAACATCCTTCCTCTTTAATTAGCTCCCTTGCTGCGGAGTATCAAACATGAGTAAGGTTATAGCCCATAACTTTTTTCCATAAATTATGATGTCAACTACAGATCACTCATAAGTACTTTTAACTATCCCCTGGAGAAGGATATATTCTAGAGAAACACCGTAAAAACTGTATAAGCAAAGGCCCATATCTTTTCTAGGGTTGCATCAGCTTTTCATTTTAACTATTTGAGGATCCACCTCTTTAAATTCTATGAAACCATAAAAAAAAAATGGAAATCTTCAATTAGAGCCCCCAAGGTCATACACATCTGGCTTCTCCATTTCAAATTGTGGTTTCAAGATCAATTGTCAAGCTGAAGGGTCATGATACATTAAGTAAAGTGATACACAACCTGCCAGAGAGCCTCCCGTGATCAAGTGTGGCATCATTAGGATCAGGTATCTGCCCAATAACCCTTGGAGTGTGCTGCAAAGATAGTAAGATTATAAGTGGAATATGATGGTTGGTAGCATATTATTATTCCAAGAATTAAAGCAACTTGTACAAAAACTCATTAATATAACATATTTCTACAGATGATAGATGAAACACTAAATTAACAAGACAAACAAATTCTTGATAACTTACAACATGAAAATATTGAAACTATGTCATATACAGCTAAAATTTTCTTCTTCTTATAAGAGTCACTAGAGAGAATAATAATAATTTGGATATGATTGTACCGGTATTGAGTCCAAATGAGAGAGTCTCTTCCCAAGCTGACCCCCATACCTGGAAGCATTTTCTTCTTCTTCAGCCAATATTTTTGCAATGGCATGATCATCCTCAGTACCTTGTGAACTGCTATTCAAACTAGAGGCAGAACTCGAGCTTGCTGTTGAGTTGCCATAATGTTCAGTCATATTACGATCAACAACAGGAATATACCTATTGAGCAAGAAACAATTCCTATACAAAATTAGGATTAATACATCAAGAAAAAATACCCAGAAAAGGGAAATCTTGTGAGGATCTATCAGATACTTGACAGTATGACAAAATTATTTCTACGTCAGACCCAAACCCAAAACAAGAATGAGGGTTTGGAATAACAAGTAATGTATCTAATTTTGGATCTCGAATGGAAATCTCTTTAATCAAATAAAAGACCCACAATCAAGAACCAAAAAAGAGCAAAATCTGAAGTACCTTTAGGGCCTCCGGGAGCAAGGGGATGAACAACAGAAGAAAAGGAAGCAATAATGGGATTTGATTGAAGAAAAGAAAGCGTAAGGGAGAGGGGTGGCCTCAGAGTTGGTTGGGGAGGTCTCGTGAGTTGTGACGTCGGAACAATTGGATTAGACGTCATGCTCTCACCCCCGACATGGCCACGACAAAGAAATGGATAAATTTTCATAAACAAAACACAAAATATTACTCACCTCCTCAAACTAAGACTTTACTGTTCGCTAATTCAGGAATTTAAGCGGCTGCGCCGAGAAAAATGAGCAAAAGATGTCAAACAAATGTGGAAATTAATAAAGGTGGTAACTTTGATAGGTTAAAAGTTTCATTTAAATTGGGATTATAAGTTAAATTGGAGGTAAACTATAATATCGAATTTTTTTTTAATATTTTATGAAATGTAAAATTAACCCTTCCCACTATTAGATCTCAGTTGGTTAAGCACCTCCACCCACGATCGGTAGGTCCTGGGTTCGAGTCACATTGGAGGAAAAGTGTGAAAACACTATAAATACTCCAAAATGGGAAAAAAAAATTGATCCAATTCAAATTAGCAAGTCACCACTTTTTTCTTTCATGTTTTTCTCAATCATCTTCTCATCTTTCCTTTCTCTCTCAAGTTCTTTTAAGTTTTTTCTTCATCTTCGTCGTCTTGTTTTGCTTAGTATTCGTTTTACTCTTCGTCATCTTGCTTTGCTTGGTATTCATTTTGCTCTTCGTTTTTGTCGTTTTTTCCCACGTTATCGTTGTCATTGTGAACAGAGGTAAAAAAATCTTAAATAATTAAAATTTTAAGTTTTCAAAGTAAAAATGGTAATAGTTTAAAAAGAACAAGAATATGAATTTTCCATATTTTATTATAGTATGCCTGAATAAATAACGTATTTTTTAAGGTGATGGTGTGACATTGATAAAAATTTGAAGATCTCACAAAATATTGAAATTAAATGATGTATGAAATAGGAGAAAATAAGAGTAAAAAAGTTGTGTAGTTGCTATAGCAATCTCAAAACTTGTTTGATTTTTATGCAATAGCCGAGGTATTTGCTACAGCCACTCACTCAGCTATTAAAATTGTTGCAGCACTTAAAGTAGTTGATGAAGCAACTGCTTAAAATGATGTAGTAAATTTCTTAAGTTGTTGCAGTTTAGGTATTGTAGGAACTTAAATAGTTGATGAAGTAACTGCTTAAGTTGTTGCAATAAATTTGTTGCAACATTAAAATGTTGCAGCAACTTAAGTCGTTGATGAAGCAACTACTTAAGTTGTTGCAGTTTCTTAAGTTATACCTTTAAGTTGTTGCAGCAACTTAAATAGTTGATGAAACAACTGCTTTAAGTTGCTACTATAAATTCCTTAAGTTGTTGTAACTTAAATATTTTTTTGCAATAACTGTTTAAGTTATTCTAGCAATTCACTCACTTGTTTGAAAAAAATATTCATTTGTGTACTTGTTTGATAGTCATTTGTTTTCCTATTTTATTGAATGATAAGTTACATTAATTGATGATTTTTGTTTTATCTCATGTGTATAGATAAAATGGCTTCAAGAAAGAGAAGCATTGATTCAAGCAATGCTTCTCAAAAATCTAGAAAAATCAGTATACAAGCTCTAAGAAAATAAGAAGAAGAATCATCCACTAATAAATTGACATTATTTGTTGATCATGTTATGATGGCAAATCGTGAGGCAGCCTCAAGGTTTATATGTACGATAAGAATTCTGAGGCTCAATAATTAATAAGGGAGAGGTTTGTACAAAATATAGAAAAATGAGCAAATAATACAGATGATTCTTCTTCAAACAAGAAAGAAAATTAGAATATCATAATGGTTCTGAAGGTAGAGATTCTCTTGTTGTCGAAGCCGATTGTGAGTTTGGTGATGGTATAGATGCTACAAATGAAGTTGTGTTGTCTAAACGAAAAATAAAACATCTTCTTGATTGGCTTGTTCCTTAGTCTTCTATTACTGAGCCTCCTCCTGGTAGTCAGATGCGGTCATCAAGACTATTAAAATTTTAAATTACGACTTACATACATCGATGGACAAGCATCCTGATTTGAATGGTGATATTGTTGTTCAATCAGACATAAAAAGATCTTTCACTAAATTTAAGAAGATCTTGAAGGATAAAAATTAGAAAAGTTCTTCTAATCTAGTATATAGTTAGGAAGTATATAGACCTGCTCGAAAAAATAATTGCACAAGTTCATATAAAGTTGGTATATCACCTTCTTCGATGCAAAATTATTAGTCATCAAGAAGAGGTACTTTAGGTAAATTATTGTGGCAAGCCAATTTATTCTGACATAAAAAAAATTGCCATTATGACTACCTTAAGCTGTCATAATACTCTTGATGATGCCTAGTTGAAAAAGTCATCGAAGTTATCTAAGATTCTCATTTCATGCCCCGAGTCTACACCTTAGACGTGACCAGCATTCAAAGACCATTGTTGGTCCTAAGCGAACCCTTGGCCAGGCTAATTACTAAGCGGAAGACTTAACTTGATAACAAAATTTTAAAAATAGGAGCATTTGAAATACAAAAAAGTAATCTTATAAATCCATCTGAAAATACTCTGAATATATAAGGCAAAATCAATGTTTAAAACTTAATACTAAAATACTGAATTGACACTCTACTCTGTCTATGAAGCCTCTAAATAACTACAGATAGGTATCAGGGAAGGCACACAGTTACCTCAAAAGAACTACTAAGAACGAAAGAAATAAACTAAAGAGGAGTTCCTCCAAAAGCAAGGAGTCTCACCAAAAGTTGGAGAATTGTGATCTTCAACAAAGCACCCATTGATGATCTCTAACACCTGTGTCTACATCATAAAATGATGTAGCATCAAAAGACGTCAATACATGAAATGTATGGTATGTAAAATTGCTGAATAGAAATAAACTTTGAATACTTAAATGAAAGAATGCTGCAAATAATTCTACTGAAAGTAAGGCATGCGGGTATAATGAAATGCTAAAACTTTACAAAAATAAGGCAATAAAAATTCAACTCAAACAAAAGTAATATTTTCTTTTTTAGGGAGTTTTTCCAATTGACAATCATCACTATGAGCCTCGTGATGATAAAATGTCCTGGCACATTGCCAGAGCTATCCTATACCTTGCAAGAGTATATGACAATAATTTAACTTATGGATCCACTTAAAAAGTCCTCTTTTGGGATTGAGTGAGGAGTCGCCTGAATTAATGGTACGATCCTATCTATGATGGCAGCGCGGGTTATGGGTTGGAGTTATTTAAACTCGTATCCAAATCGGTGCTCAATACTACTCTCAAACACGTGCACTATGCTCTATAATAGAAATATTGTCTATGATGAGTCAATGCTCAAAAATGCTTCTTGAAGCTATACTAAACTTTTATTTTTAACTAATTGAGACTGCTTTTGAAATTATTTATGCTCTTCTTAAATATACAAAGGCTTTTCTCAATGCTAATAATGTATTTGGAACCCTTTAGTTCCCTTAAACCTCTTTATTGATAAACATGTGAAATACTTGACTTTACTGAAATTCTGAATGCATGCATTATAAATTAGTAATGCAAAATACTTTACTTACTCAAGTTCTGAAAATCAGGCATAATGAATAACAATGCAATAACTTTACTTCTCAATTAGATAGGGTTCATAGAGGAATAATCATGAACTGCACATCAAGGAAATCATAACTCTCATAGGAAATCACATACTCAATAATAGTACTTGAAATTTTATAAAATGAATACGAGTTTGATTCAAGAAATCCAAAGGAAACTTGGGTCGAAATCCTAATTTTTTTACAGACTGAATTTAGATGTAGGGTGTGAGAACAATCATAGTTCAACACTCTCAGTAGCCTTACATACCTGAAAGAACTAGTTTTTTGAAGAACTTGAAGAAGACGCTTGAACCTTAACTTTTCTCCTCTTGAAACCTCACTCTAATTCTAGGAAATAATTATGAGGAGGGAAAGGTTGAATAAGACAGATAAGGGGATTATTTTGGTCCCAAAACATCAAGGTTTCAACTTGAAAAGGGTGGACAAAAGACGGAATTCCCCTTCATTTAACTTGACAGAAGTCGTCTATAGGTATCTCCTACTATCCCTGGGAGCTTCTATGGGCCGTAAGAGCCTTCTCGCAGAAATTGTTTTAAGCTATAAGCGTTCACTGGAATTCTACGGGTTGGGTCTATGGAACCTCCTACAGTCCATAGACCCTTCTACGGGTCGTAGGCCCTGGTCGTAGGAAGGGGGTCTGAGTTGGGTATGTAGAACTTTGGTCTACGGGACCTGGACCTTCTATGAGCCGTAGACCCTTCTATGAGCCATAAATGTCCTTCGTCCTGCACACTTGAAGATTCTCAATCTCTGAACTTCTTCTACGGGCACCACCTATGGTCCATAGGAACTCCTACGGGCTGTAGAAGCCATCCATAGGAAAGCTGAGAGATAAACTTATTTTTTCTAAGTCTAGGAGTGAACCACTAGCTCAACCTACGACCCGTTGGTCCATCTTTGGTCCATAGGTATTGCCCGTGGTTCACAGATTTTGCAAAAATCCTAACTTTTTCTAGGCTTTTCTAAGTTAGGCTTTTGGGGGTGTTACCGTATCTTCCCCTTGGAATCATTCTTCTTTAAATGAAAGCCAAGCTAAGATTTGCACAAGGCAAGAACTAAAACATTCAAACTCACGAATAGACACTGAATTTGAGATGGGGAAAAGAGTATTATCTTCAACATCAGCACTAGGATGAAAAAATAGATGAGGGTATCTTTCTTTCATATCCTCTTCATCTTCCCATTTAGCTTCTTCAACAAATTAATTCCTCCATAAAACATTGACTAATACAATCTCTTTGGTCCTCAACTTGCGAACTTAACGATCAAGAATTTGAACTAGAATCTCTTCATATGACTTATCCTTAACACCAATGCTTTATGTATGATCAATAAGGGAATGATCTCCTAAAAACTTCTTGAGCATAAAAATGGGAAACACTTGGTGAACGCCGCTAACTCTGATGGTAGCTCTAATTCATAAGCTACATTACCAACTCTCTTTGTAATTTGGTAAGGACCAATATAACAGTGACTAAGCTTTCCTTTTCCCAAATCTCATAACACCTTTCATGGGAAAAACCTTTAAATACACCCAATTATTCACCTCAAACTCTAAATCTCTTTGCCTAACATTAGTTAGGACTTTTGACGACTCTGCGTGGGTTTCAATCTCTCTTGGATAATCTTCACCTTCTTCATAGCCTGTAAACCAAGTCTAGCCCTATCAACTCAGCTTCACAAACTCCAAATCAACTAATTGGTGATCTACATCTCCTCTCATAAAGAGCTTTATAAGGAGCCATCTAAATATTTGAGTGATAACTATTGTTGTACGCAAACTCTATAAGAGACAAGTGATCATTCTAATTACCCTTAAAATCAATAACGTAAGCTCTCAACATGTCCTCTAGAGTTTGAATCGTATGCTCTGCCTAGCCATCTGTCTGAGGATGGAATGCACTACTAAGATTCACCTTCAAACCTAGACTTTTCTAAAATGACTTTCAAAATTGGGTGGTGAACTAAGCACCTCTATCTAAAATGATAGATAAAGGAACTCCATGAAGTCTAAATATCTCATGGATGTACAATCTGGCATAATCCTCTATTGATTTATGTAGTCTTAACTAGTAAGAAGTGAGTTGATTTAGTCATCCATTTATATCTTATGTTATCGGCGAGATCGCGGTAAGCCTGTAATAAATCCATATTGATAATTTCCCATTTCCACTCTGGAAGCTCTATATTTTGAGCTATACCACATGGACTTTGGTGCTCAATCTTAACTAGTTGACAATAGGGCACTTAGAAACAAAATTGGCAATATCTCCCTTCATTGCACTCCATCAATAGACTTCTCTCAAGTCATGGTACATCTTTGTGGAACCCGATGAATAGAATATCTGGAGCTATAAGACTTTGCCATGATCCTATCTTGGAGTTCATCAACATTCAGAACACACAATCTACTTTGATATCTTAACACACCATCACCCCTTGTGCAAAAGCCATCACTTTTTGCTTATGAACATCTTCCTTTAATTAGAGTAGGATATGGTCTTGGTCTTGTTTTTCCTTCACTTCTACCATTAGTGATGATTTAGTGACATCGCCTTCATTTGAGTCCACAAGGTGAACTCCCAAACGTGCAATTTTGTACACTTTCTTAGCCAAATCCTTCCTGCTACAAGCATCATCAATAACATTAGCTTTACTTGGGTAGTAGAGAATGCTCATGTCATAGTCTTTGATCAACTCAAGTCATCTCCTATGCCAGGTTTAATTCTTTTTGACTGAAGACTCTTGTGGTCATTAAACACATCCACATGTGCACCATAGAGATAGTGACGCCATATTTTCAAAGCAAATTCCACCGCCGCCACCTAGAGATTGTGAGTTGGATAATTCCTCTCATCGATTTTAAGCTCTCTAGAGGCATCAACTATAACTTTATCTTTCTACATCAACACACAACCCAGTACAAATATGGACGCATCACAGTAAACCACAAAACCATTTGTTCCCTCGGGTAGGGAAAACACTGGAATAGTAGTCAATCTGGTTTTCGATTCTTGAAAGATGTTTTCACAAACTTTCGATCATTAAAACTTAGTTTTTTTCTGGGTCAACTTCATCAATATAGATGATGTAACATCCCTAAAAAATGCTCACAAAATACCTTAAGAATATCTTGGGAATAGACTGCTCATGTAATGCATTATCCTTAATCTTTTTGGAAAATTCGAGTTCGGAATATCGATCAAGAGGTCAAAATCTACGGGAAAATGGTTTCGATGGATTTTTAGAACCCGTATATCGGAAGATAGATTTTTGAAGAATTCACAAAATAGTAAGGTCCGCGATAGGTCCGTGTTGCGTACCTGGGAAGGTTTTCCGACCGAGTTGAGTTTTTTTAAAGGGCGTTTTAGACCTTTTCCAAATTATTAGTTAATGAACCTAGACCTTTTTAGGACTTAATTCAACTCTATCAATTAATCTAAACTTCTAATTTTATTCATTCTTCTACAATTCATCTATCAAATATTTGTCTCTCTACAAAAAGGCTCTCAAGGGTTTCCATTGAAGACTTCAAGCAAATTCACTCAAGCTCTCCATCAAAACTCTTAAGTTCTTCCAAATTAATTGATGTTATTACTCAAGATATGTGGGTATTGATTCATGGATCCTTTCATCCATGAAGCCCAATCAATTTCTCAAGGTTTTTCTATCAAATTAAAGTATGGTATTTTATGGGTTTTGTGATCTCTATTCCAATTGCATGAATTTTGATTTAAAGTATGATCATGAGTTTATTTTGATATAAATTGATGGCTATTAAATTAAATTGAAGAGTTTTTCCATGAATTCTCCTATTTTGATTTTTAGGGTTCATGATGTAAAATATGAGTATTTTCAATTTTCTTCCAAATGACATTATCTATATTAATTATGTATGGACTGATATAAAGTTTATGATCATGCATGTTTTCAAGTTAATTTCATGATTTTCAAGTAAATTAATCGTGCATTCATGTCATGCCCTAATTTCAAGTACAAGCTATGGTCATGAATTTTCAAAGTATGAATTATGACTATGTATTTCCATTATGATCATGAATTATAAGTATGTTTCAAATTATAATTTTTCATGCAAGTTATGAAGTAAGGCGACCTAAGGCCTAATGATATAAATTATGCAAATATGATTGTAATAATGAAATGACAATTCTCACATTACAAGTATGTTGTGAAAATGAGCTACTCTATGATTTCAAGCCTATGATCATGACTATGACACATGAAATTATGATTTTATGTTATCTGTGTATTCCGTGGGATTTAACTTAGCACTGAATGTGGACTTGAGGTGGGGGCTCAAACTAAGGGGTCCTTATATAAAGTCTCTTGTCACATAACTACGTGCCATCGTAAGATTGCCTTTTTGGCCTAGCTAGTGGATCTACAAATAGCACATGTTCATGATTAGGAGTCTATCTTGGCAAAGTAGCATCCTCCTTCTCGATGTGGGGATCATCGGATTCCATGTTATAGCTCACATGGTCTTATTGTCAGTTATGGTTTCTATCCCACATATGTATGATCTCTTAAGTATGTTATGATTTTGAATTTATGCTTTTAAATGCTTTGGTCAATATGATTTTCTTATGACTTTACATATTCCATCTTATCATGTGATTTACTTGACCTTTTGCATTCCATGATTTACGTTGCATGTCACACCCTCATACTTAGTATATTCCAATGTACTAATAAATACTTTTTGCCTACATTATCTCATAATGTAGGGGTTGAGGTTGAAGATCCTAATTGTCCACGTAACTTATATTCTCTATTCGACGGTGTTGTGGTGAGTCCTCATTGACCGGGGACTAGTTTCAAGATGGTTACTGTATTTCTTTCAAAAGACTTTTTTTACGTTGTATATTGAGGGTGAGTTAGGGACATGTATTATCCCCCGCCCATACTCATGTTTAGAGGCATCTAGTTGGACATATGTTTGAGTCTATATTGTCATAAGACATTTTCAGATTTCTATTCATGATTTAGACTCTCTTATGATATTTCCGCTTTTATATTTTACCTTATGTATACTTATGATATGTACAAGAAGCTTGGTTGAAGCCCTTCGGGGTTTCGATCACCGTATTACGACTAGGCCCTAAATCGGGTTGTGACAGATGATATGGATGAAATCCCTCAACAAACCTTCTTTAGTAACCAACCAAACCTAAGAAATTCCTATACAGTCGGGGATGTGGGCCTTGGACAATTCTTTACTACCTCGATCTTCTGTGAATCAACTCAGATATCTTCACCAGATATAATGTGGCCTAGGAATGCTACAAATGCAAGCCAAAACACACTTAGAAAACTTAGCATATAACTCCCTATTTTTGAGAGTAGGGAGGAAAACTCTGATATGGTTGGCATGCTCTTTCTTATCTAGAGTAGATCAAAATGTTGTCGATGAACATGATAAAAAATATATATTTAAACACTCTGTTCATGAGATCCATTAATGTTGCAGGAACATTAGTCAAATTAAAGGACATAACAAGGAACTCATAGTGACCATAATAGGTTCTGATAGCTGACTTCGGAATGTTACTTTCTCTCACTTTCAACTGATGATAGCCTGATCTGAGGTTTATTTTGGAGAAACAAGTGGCACCTTAAAATTGCTTGAACAGGTCATCGATATTGGGAAGAGGGTACTTATTCTTTATGGTGAACTTTTTCAATTGATGGCAGTAGATGCACATTCTAAGGGAAGCATTTTTCTTTCGCATGAATAGGATAGAAGCGCCCCAAGGTAAGACACTCGGCCTAATGAAACCATTATCTAAGAGATCATTCAACTGCTCTTTCAACTTGGCTAAAGCTATTCTATATGGAAAATAAAAATAGGTTGCGTATTAGGAAGGACATCTATCCCAAAGTCTATCTCCCTATTGGGATAGACTTCAGGTAGATCATTGGGAAAAACTTCTGAAAACTCATTCATGATTGGAACTGACTGAAGGGGTGGTGTCTCTGTACTAGCATCTTTAGCTCGAACAATGTGGTAGGTACACCCCTTGGAAACTAACTTTCTAACCTTAAGATATGAAATGAAATGACCCTTAGGCACTGCTGGACTATTCTTCCACTCTATAATTAGCTCATTTAGAAATTAGAATTTAACAATTTGAGTTCTACAATCGACTGAGGCTTAACAAGCATAAAAACCAGTCTATACCTAAAATGACATCAAAATCTACCAAAGCCAACTCAACTAAGTTGGTTGTGGTGTATTTATGATAGATGGAAACTGTACAATCTCTAAAGACTCTCTTAGCAAGAATTGGCTCACCAACAAGAGTAGAATCACTAAAGGGCTCTAAAAGACAGTCGGGATAGATTCCAAACCTCATATCTATATAAGGAGTCACAAAGGACAAATTTGCACCTGGATCAAGTAAGGCATAAACATCAAGAGAAAAGAATTTATGCATAATAGTGACAACATCTGACGAGTTCTCCTAATCTTGGCAACCAGCCATGGTATATAGATGGTTTGAACCTCTACTTGTCTCTGAAGTAGTACCCCTTTGGGCAACTCTACTTGATGGTGTTGCAGTTGAAGACTAGGCCTTGTTACCTCCATTTCCTTGATTCCACATTGTATACTCCTTCAGAAAGTGACCTAACTATCAACACTTATAATAATTATTTGTGCCAACAAGACATTTCCCCAAATGGGGCCTCTTACACTAACTACAAGGTGGGTTTCGCAAAGAAATTTGAGCCACACCATCTTGTTGAGCTATGAGATTTTTGTTCTAGTTCCTTTGATCATTCATGTTGCTTGGCGATGGTGCATTTGCCAATGATGGTGCTTAGCCAGAAGACCTCTTTTGGAAGAATGATCGATTTCCATTATCATTCTTTTAGTGTTTGGGATCGTGTCCCACCTATTTTGATTTCTTATTCTGATGCTTTCCCTATCCTTCTTCTTATCCTTCTCAAGTTGTGCACAAACCATGAGCCAAGAAATTTCCATGCCTAAAATCAACAAAGTGGCCTTGTACCCCTTTTTCACATGTTTGCCTAAACTAGAAATAAACTTCCTCATCTTAGACCTTACACCGAAACTATCACTAGATAGATGAAATAACTTAAGATTGTACTCCTTCACTCTTAACCCCCCTTGCTTCATATTCATAAACTCTTCCACCTTCTCCTTCCTAAGTTCTCTAGGGAAGAAGTTGTCATGACCCGAATCCTAGCCATGATGGCGCATACTATAACCCCCGAGTAGGTAACATAAAATCAAATCAAACGGAAGTCAAACCTTAATTTAATTAAATAATCAATAACATAAGAAGGCGGAAGGAAGATTAATATAATAAAAGAAAAGTTAGGACAGGGTATATATATGTAAATGCGATACAAAATATACAAAAGGCCCAATTGTGACAAAAATGAAGAGCTGACACACCTGCTAATATTTTGGAAATGGAATTTCGCCTTTTGTAACAAATAAACCCACGATATGGACTAATATATGTTCTTAGCCGTAAGCATAAGTAAGATCTATTCATAGTTGGTCAGTCCCCCACGGCAGAGCTTCTCACTGAAACAACATAAAATAATAGGCGGCTATGAATGTAAGAAAGGGAACTAAATAACGAATGATAAGAATCATGGCTTTCCCTGGATCTTATTTCGGTATTGGTACGACCAGCGCGGTTGTTCCTACTTCATTTTCTTCTTGAAATAGCACTAAGTTACTTACGGAATCTCAGATCTCTATCGACATGGAGAAATTCTCCTTTTAATACGCAATTTCACCTCGGACCTAGTGTCACCTATACAGGAGATACTAAGTAAAGAAGCTGACAATATATATATATATATATATATATATATATATATATATATATATATATATATATATATATATATATATACATACAACACATAAATGACTATCATAAATATAAAATACAAGTCAGTGTAGAAGAGGGAAGGTAGCAAGTCTCTGGACTCCGGGAGCTCACTACAATCCGGATGTGGCAAGACTATGAATGATCCGGTGTGCGCTAGGGGTCACTCGAACTAGGAGATACATCAAAAAGATGCAGAAGTGCAGTATAAAAACCAAAATATAGGGTACTCAGTAGGCATCATAGGCCGACCGAGCTCAGAAAGAATAAACATATAATAAGCAGCATGATGATACTAATAATAATAAGAGAGAACCATAAAACTATGATTATGGGGAAAGAGAGTAAGAGAAGAATCATGCAGTAGTCAAGTAAATCCAACAAAGAAGGTAATCACACTGATTATCTTAACCCACAAAAATATCAGAGGAATGCATAACTATAAAGTATTAGATATTGATCAATATCCCCCAAAAGTCACATAGAGCACCCAGAACAACCCTCGATCTCACCGATATTGAAGAAATAACCTAAAATATGTATCAACAGGCCATCCGAAATTCACACCTTGAGCTTATCAAAGGTGAGTATAAAAGTGTAGCCCAAAACTAATAAAAGGGCCACCCAGAATCATACCCCGAGCTCATCAACCATGGAATGCCATAAATAAGATATCATCTGTATTTCCATAAGTTTCCTCATACTTTTTCATCAACCAAAAGTCTTATTCTCATCTCTTTACTCTTTTTTGTAAAAAGTTTCTTAACACCGACTAGGTAAATAAGATAAGTAGTATATCAAAAATCATATATCACTCAAGCTGAGAAAAATCCCACCAAAGAAACCATATCACTAACCTGAGACTCCGGTGTATCGAAAGCATGGCCTCAGGCCCAACATTTCAATATCATAAGCAATAAGACAAAAGCATAAGACAAAAATCACAACGAGTAGCCAACCAAAACCAAACAAGTCAAACAAGCGGCATCCTAAGTTCAAATATCATGATCCAAGCCTCTTAGTATTCTTTTAGTCTTTCATAGGTAGTGACAATAAATAAACAGGGATAAATCATAATAGTAAATCTTCAACTTACATATGTCCAACAATACCTCTAACTTTTAGATTTAACAGGGCTAAGACGAGTCCCTAGCTCACCCTCAATCATAATAGAAAGAAATGTCATAGTAAGTGTCTAAAGATCTCAACATATCATAAGCTAAAAAGATAAAAAAGTATTATTTCCAAAATATGAGAACTCACCAAAAGTAGTCTTCAAACAAAATTTCAACTAGCCATATGGAGGAGAACGAGGAAGAGCACCGATCCCTATATGGTGATATCATGTAGGTAAAAGAGCATGCGTTAGTAATTTGAATGTACTAAGTGTGTAATCATGAATGAACATTGAGGAATATTAAAATATAATTTAATGCATGTGTAATCAATTATATAGATATCCTTTAAAACATTCATTTTGTGGGAAAGTGACCATAACCGACATTTAAGACCATGCGAGCTATTACTTAGAATCCAACATAACTCCCTACGTTGGCGGGGGAGATTACTTGCTGGGTAGAACTCCGTTAACTTTATTCATTTCTTGAACTTTAGCTTTAAGGGCTATTTGTGGATCAATTAGTCTAAGCCTACAAGAGCTTCTCTGTTGGCAGATAGTTAATGAGACAAGAGGTTGCTACAAGGATTCTATTATCGAATCCACCTCAATACCTCATTCGGTTCTAAGTCAATCCCACGAAATAGTTTAATACTTTAAAATAGTCATAGCATATAGCTTGAGAATTCAAAACAACACATTCGGTGGAATAGCTCATTAAAATCTTTAGTGATTCATATATGCAAGAATTGTCCTTATAGCATAAATAATCCATCATTCATAGCATTTCATCATTTTTTTTATTTCATAAGACTCCCTTTTGATCATAGAAATTGCTTTCATAAACATTTATTTGGAGTCCAAGCTTTCAAGTCAAACTTCATTGAAAATATAGTAAAACTAGGTAGGTTTAAATCACTTCAACTTTCAAACATGTATGTAAATGAAATTATGCATAAATACTTTGAAATCCATTAATTAAAATGCTTTAAACAACCCATCATGAATTTCAAGAACCTTTAAAGAGCTAAATAAAAAAAATACTTGCAAACCATCAATTCATCTATATGAAATCATTTTGCATCAAAGTAGACCAATAATCATTAGTTTAAACCTGATTCATGATATTAAGTAGAAATAAGAATTACCCATAAGAAAATTTTATTTGAAATCAAGAGATTTAGTTGAAAGAGTTTTGGACTACATGGGTGAAAGAACCCATGGATAAACACCCATATAACTTAGAGTAAAGCTTAAAGAAAATAAATATAATTTATCATATAATCAAAATACTTTAGGCATGAGAGTGGAGGGAAAATTCTCATTGAAGCCTTACATACCTCGAATCTTAAGCGTTACTCATAATTGAAGGACTTAATAAATACTCTTGAATCATTGAATCCTTACATACCTGGAATCCTAAGCGTTACTCATAATCGAAGGACTTAATAAATACTCTTGAATCCTAGCAGTTTCTCCTCACCAGATCATTTTGTGTACTACCCAGAGTATATGAATCACCAGAATAGTATTTCTACACTACTAAGAACTAAAACTATATTTTGAGAAAGAACAAAGGAGTGTATAGAAAGAAGAGTTGCTTGAGAAAGCTTGATAAACAAAATGATAAAATAAGGTGTATATTTATAGGTGTGAAGGATGAACCTAATAATAATTAAAATAATTATAAAGAAAAATCTGAATATTCAATGGAAGATTGTGATGTCATGGGTGATGTCAAATGGAGGACTATTGATTCATGAATGATGTTAAATGGATCTAGATTTTTCCGTGGTTGGTGAGATGAACCTTCTTTTAATGGAATACCCCTTTTCGGAGCTGTGTTTGAAAAAAATAACTTCCTCATTAGGATTTGGTGTCTTCATATAAATTGTTTCTCTAGAAGTCTACTTTCAGATCGTTCAAGAATCAACCAATTTGTAGCATTCTACAGTGAGATATATTTTTTCTTCTACAAATACTCCATTTCGTCACAATACCATATCTTCCAACAATTAATTTATTTGACCTATTTAACCTCCGAAACCTAAAATATGATCTTCATAAAAGTTATAGGTAATGATGTTCTGGTTATTCAAAAATTTAAATCACCTAATTTGGACTATCTTATTAAAAGTTATGCCTAAAATTCAGAAGCAATATCATTTTCGTCGAGAATTAAAACATCATATACAACGTTTTTAGAGGGTGTTTCATAGACTAAGTTGGGAACATTCGTCCTTGAATGAGGAAAGACTTAGCTTGAGTAGAGTAGAGTGTAATCCAACAACCTATTATTAATGCAATAGTGCAATTTAAAACATCGTTCGAAATATATTTCATAATTTTGCAAGCATATGACAAGAAAAGTTGAAATGCAAGAATTTCAAGTAATTAAGCAAGGACAACTTAATACCTTAGGTTTTGGAAGAGGGAAAAAGATGAGGGTATCGGCTAATCATATTCGCTTTCGCTTTCCATATAGCACTTTCAATTTTTTTATTCCTCCAAAGGACTTTAACAGATGTAGCTTCTTTGTTCCTCAATCTCTTAACTTGGTGGTCCAAAATTTCAACCAGAACTTCTTCATTCGTCATGTTTTCTTGAACATTCACTACTCTCAAAGGAAAAATGAAACTAGGATCACCCATACATTTTTTCAACATAGACACATGGAACACCGGATGAACCATGGCCATTTCCAATGGCAACTCCAACTCATATGCAACCTTGCCAACACATCTCACGATTTTATAAGGCCCTATATACCTAGGGCTCAATTTCCATTTTTTACCAAAACAAACAACACCCTTCATGGGTGAAACGTTCAGATATACCCAATCGTCCACATTAAACTCAAGATCCCTTCTTCTTGTGTTAGAATAGAACTTTTGACGACGTTGAACCATCTTCAACCTTTCTCTAATAATCTCCACCTTCTCTAAAGCATCAAGTATCAAATCGGGGCCCAATAAGGTCATCTCACCTACTTCGAACCAACCAACTGGGATCTACATCGTCTCCTATACAAAGCCTCAAATGGTGTCATCTCAATACTTGAGTGGTAACTATTATTATAGGCAAAATCAATGAGCGGTAGATGATCATCCCAATTTCCTTTAAACTCTAACACAAAAGCCCTTAACATATCCTCTAGTGTTTGAATCTTCCTTTTGGCCTACCCATCCGTTTGAAAATGGAATTCGGTGCTCAATTTTACCTTAGTACCGAGGCCCTTTTGAAATAATCTCCAAAACTAAAAAGTGAATTGGGTACCACGATCCAAAATAATAGATAAAGGCACATCATGAAACCTCACTAACTCTCAAATATACAACTTGGCATAGTCTTAGGCACTATAGGAAGTCTTAATCGGTAGAAAGTGAGTCGACTTAGTCATTCTATCAACAGTTACCTAAATCAAATCATGATGCTTCTCGGTATGAGGCAAACCCACTACAAAATCCATATTCACATCTTCCCACTTACAAGTAGGGATTTCAATGTCTTTGGTTAGGCCACCCGGCCTTTGATGTTCGGCCTTCACTTGTTGGCAATTCAGATATTCGACACGAACCTTGCTATGTCCTTCTTCATGCTATCCCACGAATAGAACTCTTTCAAGTTTTAGTACATTTTTGTCGAACTGGAATGAATGGAGTATGTAGAATTATGAGCCTCAATCAAGATCAAACTCCTTAGCCCATCAACATCCAGAACACATAGCCGACCTTGGTAGTATAGCACCCCATATCCCCCTCGGGAAAAAACCTCTATCTTTTTTTCCTTCACCAACTTCTTTAACTCGATAAACTTCGGGTCAAGATCTTGCTTTGATTTAATATCCACCACTAAAGAGGATTCAGACCTATTTTGAAAAATCATACCACTATCATCAGTACCACAAAACTTCACCCCTAATCTAGCCAATCGGTGAACATCTTTCACCAACTCCCTCTTTCCTTTATCCACTTGGGCCACACTCCCCATAGACACTCTACTAAGTGCATCGGCAACCATATTGACTTTACCCGAATGATAGTGCACACTTATTTCATAGTCCTTAAGGAGTTCTAGCCACCTCCTTTGCCTTAGATTAAGGTCTTTTTGGGTGAACACATATTGAAGTCTTTTATGATCGGTATACATATCCACATGCACCCCATAGAGGTAATGCCTCTAAATCTTCAAAGCAAAAACAACGGCCGCTAATTCAAGGTCATGGGTAGGGTAGTTACGCTCATGCGCCTTTAATTGTCTAGAAGCATAGGCTATGACCTTGCCCTTTTGCATTAATACACAACCTAAACCAATCTTTGAATCATCACAATAAACTACAAACCCTTCTAATCCTTCTGGTAGAGTCAAAATAGGAGCGGAGGTAAGTCGATCTTTTAAGGTCTGAAAACTCTTCTCACACTCATCCATTCATATAAATTTGGCTTTCTTTTGGGTTAATTTATTCATAGGATATGAGATGGAAGAAAACCCTTCAACGAACCTTCTATACTACCCGGCTAGACCCAAGAAGCTCCTAATGTCTAAAGTAGATAATGGTCTAGGCTAATTCTTGACTGCCTCCATTTTAATAGGATCAACCTTGATCCCATCACCGGACACTACATGACGAAGAAATGCCACCTCCTTTAACCAAAATTCACACTTACTAAATTTTGCAAACAATTATTATCACTCAATATTTGAAGCACAACTCTCAAGTTATTTTTATGTTCTTCCTTACCCCGAGAGTAAATCAAAATATCATTAATGAAGACCACCACAAAAGTATCAAGGTAAGGTTTGAACACCCTATTCATCAAGTCCATGAACGCCGCCGGCGCATTCGTCAACCCAAAACTCATCACCATAAACTTGAAGTGACCATACCTTTTTCATAAAACAGTTTTGGGAATATCACACTCCCTCACTCATAGTTGGTGATAGCCAGACCAAAGGTGGATCTTAGAGAAGTGACTTGCCCCTTGCAATTGATCAAACAAGTCATTTATTCTAGGGATTGGATATTTGTTCTTAATGGTCATCTTATTTAATTGCCGGTAGTCTATGCATATTCAAAGCGACCCATCCTTCTTTCTCACAAATAATACGGGAGCACCCCATAGCAAAATACTTGGTCTTATGAACCCTTTTTCTAATAAGTTCTTTAATATTTTCTTCAACTTTTTCAATTCTGTCGGGGCCATCCAGTAAGGAGGAATAGAGATAGATTGGGTATTGGAGATGAGATCGATACCAAAATTAACTTTATTTTTGGGAGGGACACCGGGAAGGTCAAGGTCATTGAGAAAAACATCGGGGAACTCATTGACTATGGGAACCGACTCAAAAGGAGGACTTTCGGAGTCAACATCCCTAACCTTCACAATGTGGTAAATACAACACTTAAAAATCATTTTTCGGGCCTTAAGATAAGAAATGAACTTACCCTTCACCACCGAATTAAGACCCTCATATTCAATAACAGACTTATTTGTAAATTGGAACTTGACTCGATGAGTCCTACAATCTATGGAAGCATAAGATGCATATAACTAATCCATCCCAAGAATGACATTGAAATCTACCATGTCAAGCTCAATGAGATCACAAGGAATAAATTTATGCAAGATAGACACGGAACAACCCTTATAGACCTTTCTAGCAATAACTGACTCACCAATGGGGTTATACACCAAATAGGGCTCTAATAATATTTCGGGTGACACATCAAACCTATTAGCAAGGAATCGAGTAACAAACGATAAATTTTTATCCAGACCTAATAGTATATATACATCAAAAGCAAAGAACTTTAACATACCGATAATGACATTGGGAGCATCCTCAACCTCTCATCTCCCATGCAAGGCATAAAAGCGGTTGGTGCATTGGACACCTCCTTGGGCTTGTTGACCATGAGTAATTTGGCCTTGAAGCCTACCACCACTATCTCTACAATCCCTGTCATGGTGGCCCAACTTGACACACTTAAAGCATGCATTGGTGTCGGCTAAGTATTCCCCTGTATGAGTCCTTCAACACTTCTTGCAAGCGGGGAAAGTTTGAGCAGCAACATTTTCTCTTGGAACCATTAGTTTAGCATTCTTGTCCTTATTGAACCTTGGAGGAGGAGTATTGGTTGAACCTTGTCCCAAAAATCACTGCCCACCTTGGCCTTTGCCATTGTTACCATAACTGGACCTTTGAGGGTTAAACCCTCTACCATCCATTCTAGCCTTTTTAAACCCCCTTGATCTCTCTTTCAGCTTCTCTTCTTCAGTTTGTTCTGTGTAAGTCATTAATTAAGAGATGTCCATCTACTTGACCAATACGATCGTTTTGCACTCCTTGGACACCAAGCTTGAGATTCTGGAAATAAACTTGCTTATCCTAGCTCTTGGGTCGTTGACTATGAAGGGAGCATACTTTGATAACTTAGTGAATTTGAGAGCATACTCCTTCACGCTCATACTCCTTTGACGGAGGTTGATGAACTCTTGAATTTTCGGCTCCCTTAGCTCTAATGGGAAGAAGCGGTCTAGGAAGGCACCTTTGAACTCTAGGAAGACACCTTTGAACTCTTCCCATCCTATCGACCCTATTTCTTCATCTCTCTCAACAACCCATTATTCATACCATATCGAGCCACACCTTTGAGTTGATAGTCCACTAGCTCGACTTTCTCATTTGGTGGTACACCCATGATAGATGCAATCTGGTATACCTCATCAATGAACTCCATAGGGTCCTCATCTAGTTTAGAACTATTGAACTCTAGCGGATTCATCATTTGGAAATCTTGAATTCTAGAGGCCGGATTTTGCATTTGGGGAGAAGGAACACCTTGATATCCTTGGTTGGCTATGACTTGATTCAACAACGTAATGATGCTGCGAAATTCGGCATGGGCTACCTCTTTCTCATGATGTAGGGCATTGGGAACCGAAGGAGCTTGGTCCTCATCGTCAACCCTTGCTCTTAGAGGTTCTTTTCCATGAGTCATTATCTAGTGAACACGAAATGAGTCGTTAGTTAAAAGAAAGCTTAGGACACTCTAAGGCACGACATGAATTTGAAAGAAGTGAAAACTTTCCTAAATATCCCATAGTCTCTTATTTATAGTTATGGCGCACTTCACAACTATGAATAAGATCCTATTTGATGTGGTCTATTGGACTCCGAGGACCATTCAAAACCCCAGGCTCTGATATCAAGTTTGTCATTACCCAAGACTAGAACCTAGACGTGACAAGGCGAATGAGGAACCCTAAAGTATCTCAAACAAGCCTCTTAGCATTCTTTTAGACTTCCATAGATAATGACAATAAATAAACAAGCAGAAATCATAATAGTAAATCTTCAACTTACATATGTCCAACAATACCTCTAACTTTTAGATTTAATGGGGCTAAGATGAGTCCCTAGCTCACCCTCAATCATAATAGAAATAAATGCCTTAGTAAGTGTCTAAACATCTCAAGATATCATAAGCTAGAAAGATAAATGAGTATTGTTCCCAAAACATGGGAACTCACCAAAAATAGTCTTCAAACGAAATCTCAACCAGCCAAGTGGAGGAGAACCAGTCCCTACATGGTGATTTCATGTAGGCAAAATAATATGCATTAGTACTTTGAATGTACTAAGTATGTAAGCATGCATGAACAATGAAGAAACATTAAAACATTTATGTAATATGAAGCATAATGCAATGCATACAAAATCAATCATATATATATATATGTATCCTTTAAAATATTTAATTTTGTGAAAAATTGACCATAACCGACATTTAAGACAATGCGAGCTAACATGGAATCCAAAATAATCTCCTACGTTGGCCTAGGAGACTACTTGCTAGGTAGAACTCCATCAACTTCATTTATTTCTTTAACTTTAACTTTAAGGGCTTTCATGGATCCATTAGCCTAAGCCTATAAGAGCTCCTATGTTGACACATAGTTAATGAGACAAGGGGTTGCTATTAGGATTTTCTTACCGAATCCCACCTCAATGCCTCATTTGGTGCTAAGTCAATCCCACAGAATTATTTAATACTTCAAAATAGTCATAACATACAGTTTGAGAATTCAAAATATGATATTCGATAGAATAGCTCATTAAAATATTTGATGATTCAAATATGCAAGAGTTATCCTTATAGCATAAAAAATCCATCATTCATAGCATTTCATCATTCTTTTATTTTATAAGATTTCTTTTTATCATAGACATTGTTTTTATACACATTCATTTGGAGTCAAAGTTTTTAAGTCAAACTTCATTGAAAATATAGTAAAACTAGATGGGTTCAAATCACTTCAACTTGCAAACATGTATGTAAATGAATATGCATAAATATTTTGAAATTCATTAATTAAAAATCATGTTTTAAACAACCCACCATGAATTTCAAGAACCTTTAAAGAGCTAAATAGAGAAATTACTTGCAAACCATCAATTTATACATATGAAATCATGTTGTATCAAAATAGACCAATAATCATTAGTTTAACCATGATTCATGCTATTAAGTAAAAATAAGAATTACCTATAAAAAAATATTACTTGAAATTAAGAGATTTAGTTGAAAGATTTTTGGACTACATGGGTGGAAAAACTCATGGATAAGCACCCACATAACTTAGAGTAAAACTTAAAGAAAATAAATATAATTTATCATATAATCAGAATACTTTAGGCATGAGAGTGGAAGAAATACTCTCATTGAAGCCTTACATACGTGGAATCCTAAGCGTTACTCATAATCGAAGGACTTAATAAATACTCTTGACTCCTATCATTTTCTCCTCGCTGGAGCATTTTTTGTATAACCCAGAGTATATTAATCACCGGAATAGTATTTCTAAACTACTATGAACAAAAACTATATTTTGAGAATGAATAAAGGAGTGTATAGAGATAAGAGTAGCTTTAGAAAGCTTGATAAATAAAATAATAAAATAAGGTAGATATTTATAGGTGTGAAGGAGGGACCTAACAATAATTAAAAAGAAAAATCTGAAAATTTAATGGAAGATTGTGATGTCATGGGTGATGTAAAATGAAGGACTATTGATGTAATGAGTGATGTCAAATGGATATAGATCTTTTTCAAAATTGGGTCAAAATTCTACATTGGGACCCACGCATAAATTCAAACAACCAACTCCTTCACAAGGTACCAAATAGCTCAAGGAACTTGTGCCCCAAAAATGGGCATATTCCGAGCACCGAAAAAGCTCAAAACAACCCCATCAATTTCAAGCCCTAAAATAGTAAAAAATTCAAGGAAACAACGAATATCATCATAAAATAATCATAAGAGTATCTCATTACATGAGTGTTATGTCGAAAAATAGACGATTGCTTAAAATTAATTTCAACTTTATAGAGAAAAAATCAATTTTAGTAAAAGAGGAGTCACCACTTAATTTTTTAAACAAATTAAGAAAATTTAATTTAAAAGACTCTAACAGATTTAAGTCTTAAAAATTTAGAGAAAACGGGTACGAGGGTCATATTACTATTTTAAGAAGATTTTAGCACTTAAAATAGCCGCTAACATGCGGTTATCCAACGATTTAAAAATTATTTGACTAACTTTGGAAAATATTAATTTAAAAGGAAACGAAGACTTTAAAATTATTTTTTAGAAAAAAAAATGATAAAACTTAAACATTTGATTATAATATACATGTATATATATATATATATAAAAGTAAAAGTTTATCAATGACTAAGTAAATGTAGAAAATTATTTTAAGAATAAATTAACATGAATTGGTTTATCCTTAGGGGAATTCAATTAAGTTAAATCAAACTAATCAACTTCTACGTTATTATAAACAAACGTAAATAAATAAATAAATTATTACAACCCGAATTAAATATAAATGAATAAAGTATGAAAATTTGATCCAACACTTAGTTTCTGTACGCCTGGACTAAGTTATTGGGCCATCTGCATTTTGGGCCTTAAGCCCAATTCCATTATATATCGCAGCTATATATACAATGTATTGAATTGTATATACACCATATACCACGTGTTTGTTTCCTGTAGATGTTGTATATCACTGTATATCATTGTATATCACTGTGTATCAGACTGTATATACATTATATACAGTTTTTATTCCTTGTAGCTGCTGCATATTACTGTATATACACTATCTATAGTGTTTTCCCCCTGTATCTACTGTATATCACTGCATATATACTATACTATATATAGTATATATACAGTGTATATAACACTATATACAGTGTTTTTTCCCCTGCACATACTATATATCATTGTGTATATACTGTATACAGTATATATACAGTATATATAACATTATTTCTTTACATCAAATTATACACACACTGTATATCAGTGTATACGACACTGTTTTCCTCTTGTATTTCGTGTATACAACCCAATATCAATATTCAAATCATGGATATTACCTTTTTTCCATGTATCAATTTTCAGTCATTTGATCAAGATGACAGGAGACTTAAAACTCAACGATATGCAAGGATGAAGTCCAAAAAATTGACTCGAATTGATATCACATGCACCAAAAATAAAATTACATAAGCATTTACTTATTTTAAACTAAATCAAGGAATATATCATGGTATTTTGAGTTATTAAATTGATGGGCACCCTAGAATTGACTAACAACATGCTAACTAGCTCAATTTTAAAGAAAGAATCAAATCAATTAGACCATGAAGGTTCTAACTAAATATAACTTGAGCATATTTTATTATCTACATTATGTTAAAAGAAGATTTTGAAAACATAAAAACCTATATTGTCAAGGAAAACTACTTGAAAAAAATAATGAACAAAACTAAGTGTTTTCATTAGATAATCCTAACACATGCTAGCTAATTAATCCTAACACATGCTAACTATAAGGAATTTCTATCACTAATCTAGCTATTCTTAATACATGCTAACTAAGAAAAACAAGACTACAAATCAACTAACTATAAGACATGAAATAATATGAAATAATTAAATAAAATAAAGTTAAGAAAAGATTTTACCTTTTTTCGGGCAGCGAGACTGAAGACGACGAGCGGAAGACGATTTCACCACCACCCATGAGCTTGACGGAGCTCAATCCACAAAAAGAAAAATTAAAAATTTAGACTCAAACCTTCGTGGGTTCGATGTTCTAAGAACACTGTTCTTAGCCTAAATTTTGACTTCAATCTCCTATTTTCCTTGAAGAAAAATATAGATTGAAAGCTAGAAATTTTCACAACTTTTAGGCTAGGGACAAGAGTCCAAAATCCTAATCAAGTTAAGAAAATTTCTAATTTTGGAGTGGTTAAAGAAAACCTCTCACTTCTTTCTCTCTTAACAAGAATATAAGCCTTTATATAGGCTCCAAAAATCCCAAATCCCTCAAGGATTTTCGATGTGAGAGAATAGGATTTTTCTTTTCCTTTTTTTTTTTAGAAAAAACTAAAAAAATTCAAAAATGTAAAATATAATTAAACTAACCTAACTAACATTGTTTAGTAAAAAAAATAAAATCTTTTTGAGATGATTTTTGAATAACTACATAAATAGTAATCAAAGATATAGTTATATAGAAATATGTATATTATACTAAAATTTATAAAAAGATAAAAATAGTTAAGAATAAATGAAAATATTTTATTTTTTTATAAAAGCTAATTATTTCAAAATATTTAAAATTTAAAGAAATTTGACAGCTAATTTACGTTGTAGATGGTCAAAATTCGATGTCAACAATGAGTGATTCATAGGAATCCATGAGTCAATTAGAAAAGCCTTTCACCTCTTAAACATGAGTTGTGAGAAACCCTTTCACAATTCTTAAAACATTGCTTGAAACATCATTGAAACATAATTCATCATCATCATAGCTTTTCATAAGATATATCATCAAAATTCATGATCATAATTTCATAAGTTCAACATTTTTAATTTAAAAGTCATAGCTCAATGCATGGATCCATATGAAATCAATTTAAAAATTATGTAATAAAGTGAATTCATGCATAATATGATTGAATAATATCAAATAAATTGAAACAGAGAGGAACCATGGAGAATTGATCAAAATCCTCATAATTTGGGGTGAAACTGAACTAGTAGATTCGAAATCTTTTGGGGCACAATGGATGAATGAAATCCATTGGTGAACTCCCACACACCTGGATCAATGGATCCTTGAATGCAAAGATTTGGAGATTTGAACTTGAGATTTCTTGAGCCCTAACTTGCTTGAAGGTGAAACCCTTGTGTGAATGTTTTAGAGAGAAGATTATTGCAATAGAGGATTGGAGAGTGAATTAGGGGAATTCAAAAGGTTTGGGTAGTTATACTCTTAGGTTTTAGGCTTAAAATGATGTAGTCTAAGAATTAAACGAGTGGGTCGCTGTAGGGATCCTCTTGTCACCTAATTCCCCTCAAGGCCTACCGATTTCTCTAAACCTATAGGCTAGCTATGTTTGGTCGCCCAATCAAGTTGGCGAGTCACTAAACACGTCTTTTCTCGCCCTACTTTCCGACAAACTTTCCAACTTCTCTAAACTTATTGGTGATATCATCTAGCTCGCATAACATGTTTTGCGAGTTTCCAAACCTCAATCTTACTCACCAAAAGTTCTTGCCCCTGAGCACATTCTTTGAGAATAAAAGGGCGAACTCATAATCAACTTTGCGAGTTGCCAAGGGCCACTCGGCGTGTCGCTGAGTCTACAAGGCGAGCTTCAGGCTCCAATTTTCACTGTTCTCCTATTTCAACTCAAAATTTTGATAATATCTCCCCCTTGAGAATATTCTTCCTCGAATGGGACTCTACTAGCATGAGAATTGTAGGAAAAGAAACATTGCAGTGCAACATGAATGCAACATGATATTTAAAATGCATAAATCATAAGAATTTTTACTTATAATGAACATGCATATGAAAAACATGAGAATAACTTAGAAACTTGATTTCAAAGGATTTATCATGAAAGGAATTTAGTACCTCAACTAGGAACAAAAGGAAAGAGATGTGGATATCGTGACATCATATCATCTTCGACCTCCCATGTAGCACCTTCAACTTCTTGATTCCTCTATAACACCTTAACTATACAATTTACTTATTCCTCAACTTTAGAACTTGACGGTCTAGAATTTAAATTGGAAACTCCTTATGAGACAAACTCTCCTTCACACCCATACCATCCAAAGGCACAATTGAGGTAGGATCACTAACACACTTCTTCAATAAAGAAACATGAAACATCGAATGCACCAATACCAATTCCTACGGCAAACCCAACTCATATGCCACCTTGCCAAATCTCCTCAAAATTTGATACGTGCCTACATACATAGGACTAAGCTTCCCCTTCTTCCCAAATGCATCACGCCCTTCATGGGGCTTGGAATGTGGCTCAGAACTCGATATGAGAGACGTGCTCATTCAAGGTGTCATTTGTAGCTTGTTTCTCCTTCTCAATATTCCATCGAATGGGGTTTCTTCATGGAGAAATATTTCTATAATCAAAAATAAAAAGAGTTAGTGGAGAGCTTTAGAGTTCAACTCTATCGCACGATAAGACTATGAAAAAAGTAAAATTTCCTAAAATGCCTCATAGCCTCTTATTTATAGATGTGATGCGCTTTTCACTGATGAATAAATCTCTACTTGATGTGGCATATTTGACTCCCTAGTAAACTCTGAATCTTGTGCTCTGATATCAAGCTTTTCGCGACCCATATTATGCCCTAGGTAGGATATGACTATCGAAATCTCTAGGGACTCTAACCAAGCTTATTAACATTCATTGCATAAATAAGGTAACTTAAAACATCAAGGAAAAACATAGATGAAAGGAAAGTATTAATAAATCCTCAATAAGAGAAACATTTTAAGCAACATGAAGACTCACCAATCAAGTGATAACAATCAATGTAACTCTAGCCACTAGCGGGAGGAGCGTGATCGTCGGATACTACATTATGATATAATTTAGGGAAAAGTATGCGTTCGTACATGGAATAAATTAAGTATGTAAGAAACATGCATGAACAATAATAATGGGACATAAACAATATGAACGTGGAATACATGATCAATATCTTTGAAAGCCTGAGTAAAACTTGAAGACATTTAAAATATCATAATCATGTGGTCAATGCTTCATAAAATTGACATAAGAGATCAAATCATAGCATATACCTTTATGCGAGATAAGACTTTAACCGACACTTAAGATTATGCAAACTATAACATAGAATTCGATGTGACTCCCACATCGAAAAGAGAGAGGCTACTTGCCAAGGTAGACTCTGTAAGAACATCTTAACATCATGAGCTATACGTGGATTCACTAGGGAAGCCATAAAGGTACCCTACTGTGGTGACATAGTTAGGGACTCTAGGTTGCTAATCGGATTATGTTTGGGGGCTACTTTGTCTGCCGCACTGAACCCCACTTAAAAGTTCTCTTGGTGTTTAGTCATTATCCCTATAAAATTCATTAAAACATTTGTCACGGCCTGACCTAGGGCCTAGTCATAACACGATCACTAGAATCTCTAAGGACTCTAACCAAGCCTCTTAACATAACATTCATGAGCATACATAAGGAAATTAAGCAATAAAGCTAAATCAAGATACAAAAGTAAAATATCAAATAGAATATAAGTCTCAAAACGAAAAAACTAAAACATAGAGACTCTTGCAATCTAACATGCCTCTAATAACTCAATGGGGGCATAAGACAAGCTCCTAGCTCACCTATATAGACAACATAAGAGAATGAAGTAACAACTTTCAAGATAAGAAGTAAGTATCATGTCCTCGAACTGTGAGGACTCACCCACAGTAAGGAGCTACTAGAAAAACTCTAGCCACGAGCAGGAGGAGGATGAATGTGATCGTCAGCCCTTACATTATGATACAATGTAGGCAAAAAATATGTGTTAGTACATGGAATATACTAAGTATGTGAGAAGATGCATGAAAAATAAACATAGGACATAATCAATATGAATCATGGGATGCAAGACCAATATCTTTAAAACATGAGTAAAATCATGAAAATATTAAAAACATTTATCTCATTGATTAATGCATCAAAAAAATCTCATAATCATTATAATAACTCATAACTCAACTAAAACTGTCTGGGATAGGACCTTAACCAACATATAAGACCATGCAAGCTAATACATGGAATTATATGACTTCTGCATCAAGACAGGGGAGACTACTATGCCAAGGAATGCTCTATTAGTAACTTTTTAACTAGGTTATGTGGATCCACTAGCTTCGCCATACTGGCATATGTAAACCTACTCGGGCAACGTAGTTTTGGACTAAAGGTTGCTACTAGGATTCCCTCAGGTAACTAACTGCGTTACCAGACCGAATCCCACTTAAAATTCCTCTCGATGCTTAGTCAATATCCCAACGGAACTCATAAAATATGGTCATAAACATTCACAAGGAAAGATAATAACTAATATCAATCCATTTTTATAAAACATCATAAGAATAACTCATCTAACATCATCATAATAACATCATAGGGCTAGCTCATTTGTCATATAACTCATACAATGTAGGTGTAGGCCTTCCATTATTACATATCTTTGATCATAAATATCTTTAGGGACTTAACTTGACCTATCATTAATTATGCTTAAAATATCATAGAATCATCTTTCATAAACTTCTTTGCATAAAGCATCTTTAACTCATACTATAAAGGTTTCATAGAAAATAACTTGAAAATCATGATCATATCTCATAAAATCATACTTGAAACTTGCATATATCATGGGACTTTGAAATTCAACTTAAAATAATGCAATATGATGTGAATTATGCATAGTTATAGTAATATAATTGAAGAATACCATAGTTGAGAAGCCCAATGAAAATCATGCAATTAAGGCTTTTAATTAAGGAAATCATAAGAGAAATGGAGAAGAAATCTTTTGAATTCCATGGGTGAAAGGAACCCATGTACGAAGTCCCACATGCCTTGACCTTGATGAGCCCTAAATTGAAAAGAATGAAAGCTTGACTTTGAAGAACCTCATTGAATTGCCTGAGGGAGAAGAGGACCTTGAGAGAAAACTTGGGAGAGAGGGTAATTTTTGGCCTAATTCTTCTTCTGATGATCGATAGATAATGACTTGACTCTTCATCTCTAGCAGATTTTCACGGCCAAGTCCACTGCCGTATAACTTTCCATGGCTTATATAGGGTTTAGATTGCCACAGGCTTCAGTTTTCAACTTTTATTCTCCTAGTGCCTTCATACTTACTTTTCTTGCACACTTACACAAAAACACGTCATATCAACTTAAATACGCTCAGGAACTTGCGATAATCCGTTGTTTAGAGTGTCGATAGTATAGTAATTTCCCGGCACATCACATGTATCCATCCATCTAAGGATTACAGTTTCTAACCTAAAGCTTTAGGTCTACTGAAGGAAGTTGAGGCAAAGGAGTGGCAAAGCAAGATACATATATAGTATCATAAGTTTGATATCATAGAATTGAGTAACTCGATTACTACATTTGGATGTGTCAGATTTTACCTACATGCTCCTTTACTCAAATATTTACATCAACAGTATGGAGTTGAGTCACAACAGAATTAATCCATCCTCTACCTCAAATCTTGAGTGTGATCCAATCATACCGTCAATTACACTAGTCGACACTCACAAATGTTAGTAATAGCTTTACCAGATAAAATGTAAAATTTATGAAAAGGATAGTGTACCATTTTACATAACACCAGTTGCAATAAGTTAATGAACAACACAAATTTAGCAGCATGTACACTTTATTGCTCAATGAAAACCATAAAAGATACATGAAATGACATGATATCCATAATTACAAAAGGAAAAATGCATAAATTCCCCCCTCCCAAGTTGTACCGAAAAATTAGTTACACACTTAAACTATCATGACGATCTATTACATAGCTAAACTACCTAAAAGTGAATTTATTACTTCTTGGAATGTATAACACCACTCTCATAGTGTGTGGTGTATTACACTGACTACCACGTGGCGCCAGGTCAGAAATTATAATTTTTATATTTTTGTTCTTTTCTTTTTTTTATTAATTAACTTTTCTTTTATTAATTATATTTTATACTAATTAACTCCTAGTTAATTATCAACCACCCATCCAATTTTTTTTTCTTTTTTTTTCTTTATTAATTAACTTTTCTTTTATTATTAATATTTTATAATAATTAACTCCTAATTAATTACTAACCACCCATCCAATTTTTTATATTTTTCTCTTTTCTTTTCTTTATTAATTAACCTGTCTTTTATTAACTATATTTTATACTAATTAACTCCAATAAGGTCGTGTAAGATGAACCGGAAGCACTGTGTGCTTTCTTAGAAAACATAAGCAGATGTCTATCATCGTGCACGGGCTGATTTAAGGCTCATAGTTAAACAGCAACTGGCATTTCATCTCTAGAAGCAAGACTGGCTTGATCAAACAGTTTTCAGGGTGAGCTAGCTCAAAACAAAATTCTCTTTTCCGCTCCTCTTCAGCATCAGTTAATCCACCTTAGTTTTCCCTGAAAATGATAATAATTTTTTTTTTAGTATAAGATGCATATATACTGACAACTCCGGATATACGCTCCATTAGGTGTGTACATGAATCAAGTCAGTTCGGGTTTTTCAAATATCAAATCAAATCATTTGTGTCAAATTTTTAAATCTATAAACCAAACCAAACTAAATAAACTAAGTTTTTGACCTTGGTTTGTTTTCAGGATTTTTCAAATTTTGGGGTTTTCGGGTTTTTTTTTCCAGATTTTTCATATAAAGTATTCATACAATCATGTAATTAGCTTGTACTTCAGATATTTCTTTAATCCTACAAAAAAAAACTATCTATGGTGTTCCTTAAAAAAATAACACAAAATATTAGAAGAATGATAATACTAAAATATTCAAAAAAAAATAATAATGAAATCGTATAAAACAAATATTACAAATTAATAAGTCATAATGAAAATGATCATATTTTAAAAGTACTAAATCATGCTAAAATAAGTCTAATAAGTATTAATTACATGACTAAAATGTAAAACTAAAAAACAAATATTCAACATTATTGTCATTCTTAGTGTTGAATTGATATTATTTTTTTAGCATTAGAACTGATTTGAGTTTTATTAGAGTTACTAATATCTATGTACTATAACCTTTATTGGACCATTCAAAATTCCTAAAACTTGAAATAATATGTTAAAAGATAAAAACTATGAAAAAATATAAAAGAAATATTTAGAAATTATATCAAAGTAAATAATTTAAGCATAAAATAAATTCAAAAAACTATACATATAATGTCGGGTTGATTTAATCTCAAGTTGGTTATTTTTAGTTAAAACAAAACTAACCCAAGTATAGTGTGATTTTTTTTCAATACCAAACCATTAGTCGGATTTTTTTTCCAGTTTGACTCGGCGCTGCATATTAGTTCTGATGCAAAACACTTGAAAAAATGGAGGAAGCCAAATGAAGCAGGCAGCTGCTTTATACCCTTCTCGGTGAAAAGCTAAAGATTATGCGAAGAAGCAGCTGCTTAATGAAAACGGAAAAAACAGCCCATCTAAACTTAGCTAACACGTAAAATGTTGGTTGAATATGGTATTGACACACTTTATTCCACCTTATGGTAATGAATAATTTTGCAACATAGAATAAGGGGAGCCTTGGAGTAACTGGTAAAGTTGCTGCCATGTGACCAGGAGGTCACGGGTTCAAGCCTGGAAACAGCCTCTGGCAGAAATGCAAGGTAAGGCTGCGTACAATAGACCCTTGTGGTCGAGCCCTTCCCCGGACCCTGCGCATAGCGGGAGCTTTAGTGCACCGGGCTGCCCCTTTTATGGTAATGAATAATTTTGCAACCAATTTACTTATCATTTTATCAAGGATCAGCAGATTGTATCACTGAATGATGAAGATAGGCATTAATCACTACAAGATCAAATAAAAATCATCATGGACTAGCAGACTGCAACATAGAATAATGATTATAGTCAGTCCAGTAATACTAGTAATGAATCAATACACTGCGTCTTTAATCAAGAAAAAAAGATAGATATATTTGACATGTTAGCTCAGCATATTTACGTGAGATATAAAGACTAATTCGATTTATGTATACAAGTGCACCTCAATAGAAAGAAAGCAAGATACGAACAAGCATAAAATGCAAGTTCAGCTTCCCATGTTACGCACTAGAAATTAGGAAATCTGCTGACACTGGTGCCTTCTCATTTAAGGATATAGAAATAAAAGAAATGAAGACAAGGGTCCACATTTTGTTGAAAATTACCAGCTTTCTCATAAATCCACATCAACTTAGACATGATGAAGAATCACCAACAATAACTCATCTCAGATATTTTAAAATTACTGCGTGCCAAGGATGCAGAGTTCGAAACTCTGTGATAAAGGGCCTTCTCCACCCATTTCATCTCAGATTAATACCAGTATATTTTCAAAAATATATCAAGAAACTCCTAGGATTTGCATACTAGTAAAACATCAGAATGACGACTTTCAATTCCTAGATCCTACCAAAACAAGGTATGCAAGGTTTTTTTTGATAATCGTGGTGTCCGGGCCACCTTTTGCACACCTGGACTAATTCTACAGGATACCTGCCACCTGCCACCAGCGGATACTGGATAAATCTGTCCACCAAGGCTAGAACAGATGAAAGGAAATCACCAAGTATTTGTCTCAGTTGGGAATTAAACCTGAAACCTCATGGTGTTCAACCCACTTCATTGAACCATTAGGCCACACTCTTGGATGCACGTATGCAGGAGCATTGTGCAACACACTCAGACCAGATGACTAAATCAACGCTAGATGATAACAAAATAAGCGAAACTTTTGCACGAAAATCACTGAACAACAAAACCATTCGTCTAAGATTAGAACCAAACAGTAATTATCAATGTATATCTATGTGTTGGTGTGTAGAAGATCAAATAAACTCAGATAATCTATATCTTTGAATGAACTATAGACATAGGACAGAAGATCAAGAGCTTATAGTCATAAACTAATGACACAAAATTGTAATCAGGACAAACATCTTCAATCTTCTAGCCTAAAAAATCCTACAAATTTTACCCATAACCAGATATATAGTTAAGAACTTACCCAGTCATCAATCCAAGGAACTCCCCGACAACTTCAAGTCTGTTCAGAACGAGTTCATCTCCAAACAATAAGTCCTCCTATTAACCAACATCCTTGCAGCCGTCCCATAGGGCTCCTCAAATGCTGCTGCCACCCAATTCCCATCTGGCCCAACCACCTCTTTCTTAGGTTGCTCACTAGGCCTTATCGCTACCAACGTGGCCCCTTTGAGCACTGTCCCATCGGGCAACTCCAAATGCGGGGCATACCACCACCTCATGTTCAGTGCTGGCACCATTGTCCTTTTCGAGGCCGATGAAGCTGAAAGGGGCTTCACCCTCAACTCCTCCAGCTGCTCCCTGTTCATACACAATACTCCTTGCCTATCAACATCCGTCAAAACCAAATTCTCAAGCTTCTTATGCTGTGCAATAATCAGCTGCAGCAGATAATGCCTTGCAGAAGCTGCCATCAAAGAACTTATCGTCCACACAACCCGCAACTTCAAACCCCCATTAGTGTAAAATGACTCAGGTATGGTCCCATTATCCGTTTCTCCATTATTTCCACACTGTTCCTCAACTAAATCATCGCCGTCACCAAAACTTACCGGTTGAATAACCGATGACGCCCCAAGAATAACACAATTATGGAGAGTAGAACCAAAATCAGCTCTCCACTTGAGTAAAGCACCGTCGTCAATACCCAATTCACCAGTCGGCAATTCGATCCTGAGCAACTTAATTCCATCAAAATTCTTCAAAACCTGTGTAGGGGAGTGGTGGGTTCGCTCAAAATCATCATCATCATCAACAAGAGAAGAAGACGACGACGAAGCACTACATGAAACTGAGATCAACTGAGTAAGTGATTGAAAGGGTTTAACCAGACCATGGAACACAAAACGAAAAAGAGAAGAAATCGGGTGTCGTGACTTATCAGACGTAGAAGAAGAGGAAGAGGAAGATGAAGATGATGAATTGTCGTCAGAGATAACACAATCAGTACGAACAACAACAGTGTCAACTTGTGGAACAAGTGAATGAAACCTCTTACAAACTCCACAACACCTTCCTAGTGTCTTAACATCGCCGATCTTATTGAAAACTAAGAGAAGAACTGGATCAGGTAGCTGGTCCAAGTGGTCAATGGGTTCTGGGTAGATCGTTGACCTCAGATCTGACTTGGATGAACCCATAATCAACAAATTTATGATTTTATGAGTGGAAGGAGGGGATTAATTGTTGACAAGACATGGTTTTGGGGAAAGTTAGTGTTGCACACAAAGTAAAATAGAGAAGAAACAAAGGATGTCATGAGACCTGGTGTGGTGGAGGATCGGAGAACAGAATCTATTGGAATGTTAAGAGTCTGTTTGGAAAGTTACTGCTTATTAGAATTGATCTAATTACTAAAGTAGTAATTATAAGCAAATTAATTATACAATTTAATAATTACAATGATTTGTTTATTTGCATAATGTAATGACAGTGTAATTAAAAATATATTTTTTGATTGCATATTTATAATCATAAGATTATATTAATTTTTATAAAATAATTAAACTATCTAAAATTAAAATTTTATATTACAAATAAGAGTCTTTTTAAGTGATACTAAATTAAATATATATATATATATATACTCTTTTGAAATATATTAATCAATAAACATATATTTTATAATTGATTTATATTTTTTAAATTAGTATATTTTAATAAATTAATCATAAAAATAAAAAGTACAAATTTCTATGAACATCATGAAATACATGTATGATAAATATGTTAATATTATAAATATAATGTCATAAATTTATTAAAATATTTGACAAATAGATAATTTATCAATTCTAACTAAAAGTTAAATGGCTTGCAATATAACATATCAAGTCAATACTACTAAAATCAATTAAAACCAAAAATATAACATAAGTTACAAATTCTAAACAAAAACAATTTACCATAATACTTTTATGTCAAATTTCAGCATAGCGTACATAAATATAAGTTAAAAGAAAAAGAAAAACGTAAGTCTATAAACCTTATTCAATAATGAATTCTATGTTTAATAAATCTATGCTAATGAAAAAATTGAAGAAATAATAAATAGATAATATAAAAAATTGAATAGAATCACATGAAAAGGTAAAGGTTGAGAGTGAGAAGCAAAATGAAATATAAAAATATATATATATATATATATATATATATATAGAAAATATTAGAATAACAAAAATATTTTTTTAAAAATAAATAAAAAATAAATTGAAACGAAAAAATTTAAATATAAATAAAAGGAAGAATGTTTTTTAAAAAAGTTTTACACAATGCAATTACACTAATTCCTAACCTTTCTTGGAAATTGAGGAGTGTAATTACTCCTTTTTAATTACACTCAATCCATCTCTTGCCAAGTAGTTACTTGATCTATCAAACATGTCAAATAGTGTAATTACATTCAATTACAACAAATTTCAATTACATTGTGGCGTTCCAGGCCCTAATAAATCTACTTTTCCATACTTTTATTAGGGGGCTCATTTTCTAATTTTAAGAACTTTTTTTTGTTTAATTTATTATTCAGTGTTTGATATTCATATTGAAACTCGATTAATTCAGATCGCGCACTACAAGACTCATTTAGGAGGTGATGCTCCCAACAAGATTTTCTCCATACTTAGGGCTCGAACCCAAGACCTTTGATTAAAGATGAAGCAACCCACCACTACACCACAATCTATGTTGATAGAATTTATTTACTCTATTTTTAGAGAAAATACCAAAAATTCCTCTATACTTTTCAGCAAACTTTGTTTTAGCACTTTAACTTTACGGACAACTAAACACCCCCTTTAACAACTTTCAAGTGAATCAAATATCACCTTATTAGCTAACGTGACAAAAATAAATTGTAAAAGCACCCAATTATTTTGAAAAAAAAAATCCCACTAATATGATGTATTATATCATTATAACACTAAACCCAAAAAAAAACCCTGCCCCCACCCCATTCATCTTCTTCAAACACACCCATCTCCTTTTTAAACTCTTTGAAACCCTCCCCCTCCCCCCTTTTTCTTCAAATCTTTACACCTTTCTTCTTCTTCAACCTCCTGCTCCCACCCCTCCCCTCTTCTCATTTTCTTCTTCAAACCTCCACGCCTATACCCTATTTCTCCTACTTTGAATTTATACCACCACTTGGATAAAAATACTTTATTGTAACTCAACAAATCTTTATTATAGTTTTAGAACACATATTTGATACAATGAGGTTGAGTAAGAAGAGTATATGATTATTATATATGCATTTTTTTTATTTTATAGTTGAGTCTAAAACTTATTAAATAAGTATATAGTATACAAATGAGTCCATTAAGTTTTATATTTTGCAATTGAGTCTAAGAATATATGACTTGTATTTGTAGGAGAGAAAAGTATCGAATACAAAATTTGTTCATCTCTTTTCTGTTCTTCGAGTTGGTTTGCTTCTTCATCCTCTATCTATTGATGTCTGCATCAGTGGTATTATAGCCAGGTTCTCGCACTCTGGGAATTGCGATGTTGTCAGAGATGAAGGAAGTCTTGTCGAGATTAGATCGTATTGCTATTGACATGGCCAATAGCACCATGTGGTAGAATCAATTGAAATCAACCCACGAAAAATCCTTCAAAGAGCTCAACGAGTTGTTGGTAGCTAAACGAAAGGCTAAGAAGCTCAAGGGAATAACAATGTTAAAAGACACCGATGGAGATATTTCCTCTCTGGCCGAAGGGTTTACTAGTTGTTTTGAGGTTGATTCCATCACAATAAAGTCCCCTACCCTTCCTTTCTAAACTTCCTAAACCACCGTATTTAAGAACCTGTAACTTATCTCCGCAAATCCAAAACCCTCATCCGCCCAAATTAATCTGAGTTCATTTTCCTAGAATACAACTCCATATAATCCATTACCCCAAAATCAAACTCCACATAATACAATGAAAATTCAAACCCTCATATACTAAACCCTATGAACCAAGTCCTTTATGACTATTACCCCCCAAATTTGTTCACTCATTATTCTAAATTTGAATTTCAATGGTTTAATATGAAAAATGTTAAAGTTTGGTGGAATAAGGCAAAATAATTGTTTTTGGTAAATTGGGTGAACCCTTATCTGAAGGTTGTCATAACTTCATTGCATTCGGGAGGAATATATTTATGCATTGTCTGATTGCTTTAGGGTTGTATATGAAGATCCCATGAGTAATATGGTGAATTTAAGATAGACATGAATTGTGACACAATTTCATGAAGCTTTTGATAGAATTATGATTCAGTTTAATTTGTCGATTAAATATGCTATCAGTGTTTTCTAGCAAAATTAAAACCTGAACAGGGTGATACCATTCGATTCATAAACCGTTCACTTTACCGAAAGAAAACCACTTAGATAGGCTGCAGGAGTCAATTTTTGAGAAACAAGCCAAGCCAATGACAAGTTCCTACATTAATATCCTAGACACTTTCAATAAACCACACCCAAATTCGTCATATCATACCACTTCCAAAACTGCTACTGTTGACACCCAATTTTGACCAACTCATAACCATTTTTTGGATTGTTATCTTAATAAATAGGCATTTCTTAAAATTATTTCTTTATTAAATAAATAATTTATTTTTAATTTTACCATAAAACATATATTTTTACGTTAGTAATTTATAATATTTTGCTATTTATTAATATTATAACTATTATCTTTACTATTTTTATTGACGAGCCTCATATGTTCAAGTATTTTTACGTGTCTATTTAGCATATATTATGTACGTGTGTATTTTTATCTATATAAAAAATATTTCTTAACTAAATTTATTTTATAATTTACTTACTCATATTGCATATCTATTTTAATACATTTTATACACGTGCATTAAAGTTATTATTTAATGAAGTTTATTATATATTTTTATATTAATTACGCACACATTTTAGTATGTACATACGTATGTTATATATATACTACTTAAATAAAATTTATGATATATTATGGTTATTGATTAGATAGCAATCTATTTAATTTTTTTCTATTTTTATTTTTTTTAAGCATAGTCCTCTTATTCAATTGATTCTAATTTTAGCCTAAATTAAATTTAATATAATTCAAATTCAAATTTTAAATCCATCTTTTAATCACATCCATCCATCCCATCTTTATCAAATGTCAAGATCTAATCTTGACCGCTCATCAAAATTGATGAACGACTAAGATTACATTTCCTATTTCTAATACCAAACCCTAACCTAAACTTTTGGGAGAGTTTTTTTCTTTTTGGTCATCTTCTCCAAGAAGAGAGAAGAAGAGCCATGGCCGCCGACTCCCTCTCTCTCGATTTCTCTCCGCCTCACAACACCACCGCTCTCACACACTCTCCCTTTACTACTTTCTTCTTCTCTCCTTCACGTCGCCATCATCGCACCTCCTCACTTCTAGTGACCAGCAGCAACGAGCTGCTGTCCAAACGACTCCAGCGAGCTCAAGCTTGCGCAACCGTCGCAACCGACGAGCTGCAATAACAGCCACCAACTGCAGTGACGGCAGCAACGCAGCAGCAGTACCGCGCCACCAGCAGCAACAAGCTGCGACGACGCGCAGTGACGGCAAGCTGCAACGATGAACGCACAGCAGCAACTTGTAGGATTGAAACTTCAAAGTTTGAGACGCGAAGAGTTCGCTTGGATCGGAGAAGCTACTACATTTTACATCTTTGTCTATTCATATTATTTTTATTTATTTATTTACTTTTGTTTAAAAATGTAATAATTTGTAAATATTACAAAACGAAATTATTTGGGGAACTATTTAAGATGGGGAGGGATTTATGTGCTACGTGTTTTTTTATCCGTATCTACTTGTTAGATTTGTTGATAAAATAGTTGTCTATCTATCTCACCTTAAGCATGTTAGGCTAATTAATTAACCATCAATATGTGTGTCAAAGTATTTGAATTTAGATTTTTAAATATCCATAGTCATTTCAATATATTTGTATGTATTTAATTTTGACTTCTTGGAACATCTTCGTAATATAGATTTAATAAGTTGCATTTGTCTTAGTGAATTTAAACTGTCATAATGTTATAAAATGCTTGTTCAAGGATTAAATTTATATTATAATTATTCTTTTAGATATCATATCTATAGGTGTCTATTGATTAATTTTCAGCATGTAAACTTACGTAGCTACCCTATTCATTTTAATGATAAAATATTACTTTTATCATACGTATAGGAACTATATAATTCCCAGCAAGTTAAATATTTGGTATCATATTCAAACACCCTATTAATATTTTCAGCATGTTATCCGGTAATAATGAATGCTTTTATGATGTTATTTTAATGTAGAAAACCATGCTTACAAAATTTATCAAGTCTTGATCCAATTATTCTATTTAGAAATCATGCCTATAGGATTCTATAAATATTTCTCATTATGTCAAATGCTTAAATATTATAGACCCTTGTCAATTTATTTTTAGCATGCTAATTAAGTTGATATCATATCTATGGGCCTCTATGATTATCTCTTATCATAATGTTATATCCAAAAATCACGTCTATAGGATTCTAATATATATTTATTACATTATTCTATTTTTGAAACCATGCCTACAATTTTAATTAATTTTTTTTGCATATTATGTTACATAGAAATCATGAATATAGTATTTATTTAATAATTTTCAGCCTTTTAAGCTCATGAGTAGAAATCATATCTGTAGGATTTTAGTAATTATTTTATCTTATTATTTTATATTAAATCCATATGTATAAATATCTTAATAAATTTTCAGCATATCATTTCATTTATGAACCATACCTATGGTATATTTTATAAATTTTCAGCATGTAATAAAATATAAATCTTGTTCCTATAATTTCTTTAAGATCTTTAATTAATAAATTAAAATGGTCAACAATGTCTTTCTTTTATCACAAGTATGCTAATAATTAAGATTGCTCTTATATGTTTAATTAATTAAACTTTGTTTCTACTTCCTTTTGGCTTGGCGTTCACACACATTTAATATTTGTTTTGACCTTCACTATTTATATGTGTTTTCAAGCATGCTAGTTAATTAATATAGAGGTTTATTTGAGATTTCATGTGTTAAGTGGCGTCTTATTTGTTTTGTTTGATGATGTGTCTAATTAAGAGACCTATATTTCTTAATCTAACACCTATCCTAATAGTACGTTCAATGCCTCTTGGATATTAAGTTGGGACGCTAGACACCTTTTAAGACGCTAGTTTTTAATATTTTTTTAGATCGCTTTAGGATTAAACTAACAAACAAATTTAGGAGGGGTAGGGGTAGATAGGCCCTTCGGAAATGATGGAAATCGACCCGAGCAGAAAACGATAAAATATTATATTTTTGTCTTCCGACTAATAAGCCGGCGCTGATCCGAAGAAATATAAATACATGAATATTTTATCTTGCTTATGTATTTTGCTTGGTATGTGTTTCGGGTAGTTTGATGTTTAAAATTTAAATGTTTTCTTTTAGGTATCACTAATTTCTATTGTCTTTACTAAGATTATAATATTTATTTATCATGTTTTAGTTCTAACATTAACTGTTTAGTTTAACTTAATTAAATCCCTTAAAGAGAAGCCATATTTTATGATCGATTGTTTTATTTAAATAATTTATCTAAATTATCTCTTTTTTTATTTAATAATTTTCATACTTAGTCCATTATTCTTATAAATCATCTTGAATGTTTTAAACTTTATATTTTCTCAAAATTGTTTAATATTTTGATTATTGTTAAAATACATTTTCCCAAAGTTAGTCAAATAATTTTTAAATCGTAGGACAACCACATGTTAGTGGCTATTTTAAGTGCTAAAACCTTTTTAAAATAGTAATATGAACCTCGTACCTTTTTTTCTAAATTTTTAAGACTTAAATCTGTTAGGGTCTTTTAAATTAAGTTTTCTTAATTTCTTTAAGAAATTAAGTGGCGACTCCTCTTTCACTAAAATTGATTTTTTCTTAAAAAGATGAAATTAATTTTAAACCACGTCCATTTTTTGACATAACAGAAATGGCGACTCTGCTGGGGATTTAATTAGGTTCTAACCATTAGATTTGACTAACCTACTTGACTAACTATTCAGGATTGTAATAATTAGTAATTTCTTTTTTTTTATTTGCTCCTTAATTGTTTAAATCATAATTTGCTTTCTTTATTTGCACCTTATATATTTATGATTGCGAATATTGAACTGTCATCGCATACATAGCATAAATTCGCCACTTGACATTTTTTATTTTTTACTTAAACGATGGTTATGCGGGTCGCAACCATTGAATCCAAATGTTCTTAGGGGGTACCCTGGCGAAATGAGTTGACCACTGGATGGTCAACGGTCGCTAACTTTCCCCAGCCCAAGTTGTCCACTTGGGTCACCAGTATACTAAAATAAAGCCCACTCTTAGTCAACCTAGCGTAGAGCGTAGCCAAATCCCTTTACTTAGCGCATTGAACTAAGTTTGACCCAACACCCAAGGCGTGTTGGACCCATTAGAAAAATCACCTTGAGTCCAAAATGGCCTTTGGCCTAAATGGACGATCATACCTCTTGTTATGTCGAAAAATGGACAAATTGTAAAATTAATTTCATTTTTATAAAAAAAAATCAATTTTAATAAAAGAGGAGTCGCCACTTAATTTTTTAAAGAAATTAAGAAAACTTAATTTAAAAGACCCTAACAGATTTAAGTCTTAAAAATTCAGAGAAAAAGGTACGAGGTCCTTATTTCCACTTTGAGAAGGTGTTAAGCATTCAAAGTGGCCGCTAACGCGGGTTAACCGACGATTTAAAAAATTATTTGACTAACTTTTGAAAATATTAATTTAAAAGAAAACGAAGACTTTAAAATTATTATTATTTTTAGAAAAATGATCAAACTTAAACATTTGAAAATAATATATATGTGTGTATAAAAAAAAGTAAAAAGTTTATCAAATGACTAAGTAAAGGTTGAAAATCATTTAAATAGTAACTTAACATGAATTGATTTATCTTTAGGGGAACCTAATTAAGTTAAAATAAATTAAAATTAATATCTAAGCAAGCATAAATAACATAAGTCAATAAATTATTACAATCCGAATCAATATAAATAAACAATAAATATTTCATTTAAATATGACCCGACACTTAATTTCTGTACGTCTGGACTAAGTTGTTGGGCCATCTGCGTTTTAGGTTTTAAGCACAATTTCACTGTATATCGCAGCTATATATACACTGTACATCAGTGTATACAACCACCAGTTTTCTTGTATATCAGATATACATGAACTGTATATCAATCGATTTGTGCTCCAACACCTGTAAAGACACTTAGTAAATGTGTTAATAATGAATAAATAATAATAATAATAATAATAATAATAATAATAATAATAATAATAATAATAATAATAATAATAATAGTAATATAAAAACCCGTCTTATGAACATGGGAGACCTTAGAAATCGACGGTAATTTCTTCATCGGCCATGGGACCAAAAATGAAGTGTGTTTGACCGGAAAAGAAGAGGATTTTGGTGGTTGTTGGTTGGTTTTAATGGAGAAATATGAAGAAGAGGGATAAAAAAGTAGTGAAGAAGAGTTAAAATTGGTGTTATTTATAGTGAGGGTGAGGGAGAGAGTGGAGAAGAAGAATAAATATTATGAGAGTAGTTTTTTTTTAAGAAGAATTAGAGATGAGAGAGAAAGAGTTTGAAAATGGTTGTATAGGTGTAGAAAATTGTAGTGTATAGGTGTTGGACTTTTGTTGTAGTTGTTGATGAGTGTGGTTTTTTAGGAAGAATAAGAGAGGAGAGAGAGAGAGAGTTTGAAAATGATTATATAGGTGTAGAAAATTGTAGTGTATAGGTATTGGACTTTTGTGGTAGTTGTTGATGGGTGTTTTTTTTTAGGAAGAATAAGAGAGGAGAGAGAGAGAGTTTGAAAATAGTTATATAAGTGTAGAAAATTGTGTGTGATTAGTAGGGTAGGTAAAATTGTGAAAATATTTGTGTGATTAGTCAGGTAGGTAAAATTATGGGAAAAATTTAATATTTATCTGTATTTTAATCTATTCCTACACTGTGCTAAAAATACTAAAATAAATATGAACAAATGACATGTAAAAATTTAAATTAACGAACTATGATAAAAAATAGCTATAACTAAAAAAATTTTAAAAAAATAAACTAAAATCCTCATCTAAGGATAATTATCGATAAAATTAATTTAAAATTATAAAAGTGCACTTTTGAACTATTTAACAAAATAAAAATTAAAAATATTAATTTTACAAAAGTTAGGCTAAAATTAGGTGTCAACAGCTGTCCCTTTCTTTGGATAGGATCGATGAAAGAGGTCTTGGACAAAGAAAATTGACCAATCCAATTTTGGCCGGACTCATGACCTTCAGATTAGGGTGTGGTTTGATTGAAAGTTCTCTATTGTGTTGCGTCCTTATTGACGTGACCCTTACTTGTGGTTGAATTGAGAACGCACTCTCTTGGATGTACTCTAAAAAACTAAGATAAAATTCTTTAGTAAAAATAAAATTAAAGAAAAGGTAGCATCTCTTACGATACTTTTTGTCATGTTCTTCGCATACTCTTGTGGATATGTTGTTGTCTTGGTGCTTCAAAGTCATTCTTCCTTCAAAGTCATGCATGCTGACAACCTTCATCTGATTGTTGAAGCGTGGTGTGAGTTCGTTGAAAGGACAAAATAATATCCATTGACAGAATATTTGGCAAAATGAATGCAGGTCCATTGGTAGGATATGTGAGAATGATCCATCGGTAGGATACAAATACATGTCCAATAATAAGACGAATGAAGATCAATCGATAGGATAATATTGCATGTCCATCGATTGGATGAATGAAGGTGATCCATCGGTAGGATATTTTGGCAAAATAATTGTTGGTCCATCGATAAGACGAATGATGATCCATTAGTAGGATAATGTTGCGTGTCCATCGATAGGACGAATGAAGGTGATCCATCGGCAGGATATAATGCATGTCCATTGGTAGGATAATGCTGCACTATCGGTAGGATGGTGATCTATTAATAGGATACTTGGCAAAATAAATGTATGTCCATTGGTAGGACGAATGAAAGTGATCCATCGGTAGGATATTTTGGTAAGACAAATGAAGATCCATTGGTAGGATATGTTGCATGTCCATTGGTAGGACGAATGAAGGTGATCCATCGGTAGGATATTTTGATAAAATAACTGTTTGTCCATCGGTAGGACAAATGGAGATCCATTGGTAGGATATGTTGCATGTCCATTTGTAGGATGAATGAAGGTGAACCATCGATAGGATATTTTGGCAAAATAATTGTTTGTCCATTGGTAGGACGAATGAATGTGATCCATCGGTAGGATATTTTGGCAAAATAACTGTTTGTCCATCTGTAGGACGATTGAGAATCTATTGATAGGATATATGCAATGACCTTCTTGGCAATGAATATGCAATGTCCCTCTTGACAATGAATATACAATGGCCCTCTTGGCAAATGAAAAATGCAATGGACTTCTTGGCAATGAAAATGCAATGGCCTTCTTGACAAATGAAAATGCAATGGCCCTCTTGACAAATAAAAATGCAATGGCCCTCTTGGAAATGATGCATGCAATGGCCCTTTTGGCAATTATATTACCACCTCCGGTAATATAATATGAATAAAATAAAATATGAATGACCCTCTTGGCAAATGAAAATGCAATGGGCCTCTTGGCAAATGAAAATGCAATGGCCCTCTAAGCAATGATGCATGCAATGGCCCTTTTGGCAATGATATTACCACCTCTGGTAATATAATATGAATAAAATAAAATATGAATGACCCTCTTGGCAAATGAAAATGCAATGGCCCTCTTGGCAATGATGAATGCAATGGCCCTCTTGGCAAATGATATTACCACCTCCGGTAATATAATATGAATAAAATAAAATATGAATGACCCTCTTCGCAAATGAAAATGCAATGACCCTCTTGGCAATGATGAATGTAATGACCCTCTTGGCAAATGATATTACCACCTCCGGTAATATAATATGAATAAAATAAAATATGAATGACCCTCTTGGCAAATGATATTACCACCTCCGGTAATATAATATAAATAAAATATAATATGAATAGCCTTCTTGGCAAATGAAAATGCAATGGGCCTTTTGGCAAATGAAAATGCAATGGCCCTCTAAGCAATGATGCATGCAATGGCCCTTTTGGCAATGATATTACCACCACCGGTAATATAATATGAATAAAATAAAATATGAATGGCCCTCTTGGCAAATGAAAATGCAATGGCCCTCTTGGCAATGATGAATGCAATGGCCCTCTTGGCAAATGATATTACCACCTCCGGTAATATAATATAAATAAAATAAAATATGAATGGCCTTCTTGGCAAATGATTATGCAATGGAAATGAAATGCATTGTCATCTTCTTGAATGATTTGATAATTTTTTTTTTGAACAACCTGTGTTCGTTGGAACTCATGTCTTTGATAGAAGTTATACGAGGCCTCGGTGGCTCGCATCTTGAATTTGAGTTCGCTCCATTCTAGCAATGTTGGAGATCATTTGGAGTTGACTTCGAACTTCTGACAATTCTTAATGGATTTTTTGAGATCTTTCTCAAAAATTCTATTCCAATTAGATCTCCTGACAAATGTCGAGCTGCTGAAAAAGGATTTGGCAGTTTTGTGGAATTTTTGAGATCCTCTCAAAAATTCTGTCCCATTTGCATATATTAACATGATCTCCAATCTTGACTTGCTGGAGATAGTATCTTTTCGTGAATTTTTGAGATCTTCTCAAAATTTCTGTCCCAGTTTTCATTGTAAGGGAGAAATGAAAATCTTACTAGGAACATGACCGAGCCATTGTGGCGCCTACATATCCTGTTGGTGCAAGAATCAGGTCAAATGTAGTTCCAATTCTCTGGATGATGAATGCTGCAAAATCTGAGACTACATAATCAGTAGACACATGTGTAATATGAGTATAATGACATGAAAAACTGTATTACTTATAATATTTCCAGCTTAAAAATACGAGATATTTCATCCGTTTGATATGGACGATTCAATAAAGTAAAATAGGCATCTCACATCAATGGGATTAGCCTAATGTTATATTATTTAGAGCAAACTATCCACTTTCAAAGGACAAATGCAAGAGTTTTTTTTTTGTGTGTGTAAATGTAAAGAGATAGTTAAATTTTGACTACAATTGGTATCAACAGTTAGGAATGCATAGAAATATTCTCATTTCCTTTCTTATAACTGAGATTGACTTTAAGGTAATTCCTATAGCTTCAAGTAGTACCTCAAACATACTTAAGTGTCGACAAGATTTTTCATCTTGCTTCCAACAAAGGTTTAGAATTATACCAATCATCATGTTTTAAGTGCCCTCACAATAAAGAAAGTTCTATTTCGCACATATATGAAGTGTTTGATTTGAGAACATTTTACAAAGTGCACTCACACTCTCAAGAAAGTTCAACGTATACAACTGTGATACCATATGCTTGGCCTGCATGTAAGTCTCCACTAATGTGAGAATATTTGGAATGAGATCATATAGGGCTTGTTTATTGGCTTTTAATGTAGGCTTAGGGAATGGGTGAGATATTAATTTGGGATTAAAAGTGACTTAATCTCTCTTTGAGCATCACACTGAATTTGTGCTTTTGATGATTGATACGCCTTTGATGTCTAATCCTCTTTCTTTTGTCTCAACTTCTTCAAGTCTTTATTTGATAGAGTTTTTTCCTCTTTTCACCTCTTTCTTTTATCTTGACTTCTTTGAGTCCTTATTTGTTAGAGGTTTTCTCTTTTTCACCCCTTTCTTTTGAGGTTTCTCCTCTTTTGTTGAAGTAGTTTTCTTTTTGTCTTACATCGACCTTGTAGGATTTTTTTATGAGAAAGTCTTCTTTGCTTTCTTGACTTTGGAGACTTTACGTCTTTTGCCTTTGGCAATTTCAAAGTTGGATCTTCTTCTATAATTTGCACGTCTTTGGTGCGCTCAAGGAGGTTGAGCCAAGAGAGGGATAGTGCATGTAAGCACTCAGAAGGGAAAGGGCTAAGATATGGTTGTCCAAAGAAAAGGTTTTAGGCCCAAAGTGGGAAAACTAGGGATTAATGTTATTTGGTAGGCTTTGAAAGGCACAATCGGGTCAAAAAAGGCCTACAATCCTTTCTCAAACCAAACATAACTCAGGATTTTGCCTCAACAAACATATCAGGCCAAGTTCTAGATCAACAGTGCGATGCAATTGAATTTTAATCTAAAGCTCACCACACAATGCACATGAAGCTATGAGGTTGGTTATATTCTTACCTTGAATGCCCGCAAGAGAATTTTCAAGCATCACAAAAGTATAAATGAAAGATACCAACAGAAGCTATGATTTACCACAAAGCCAATTATTTTCATCATACCAAATATTTCGCATGCTCCTAATTGTATTCGTTTCAATCAAGAAGACATGACTCTTAAAATATGTACACAATTTATTATTTTATTTATTTTATATTTTTTTAATCATTTTTTTATGAAAAAAAAGAAATACCGAACCCAAGAAGGGCTGCCTACGTATCTCATCGAAATGAGAATCAGGTGTGCGTAGTTCTTGTAGATATGATATATAAAATAATTTAAAGATTTAGAAAAACTCAGAGTGACGTCACTTAAATCCAGTGCTACTTGATATCTTCAGTTGGGGGAGTGTTTTTTGCCTATTTGCATCAATACGTTTCGTGTCCTTTCAACCATTGGTGAGGACACCTATCGTTGTATTATGTTTTTTAAAAATATTCCTCAGAGATTATACATTGGTGTGTTCTTCCAATTTCCTGCAGGAATCAACTTGTTATTGTGCTCTTTTTGGGTATTGTCTCTTATGACTTGAATTCTTCCAATTATTCACGAGAATCATACATTGTGATAACCATCCCCGATTATTGTCGGGGACAGTTTTTCCTGCAAAGATATGAGAAAAGTGTGAAAGCGGGGCCATTAAAAATAAAAATAAAATAAAATAAGAAACAAGATATAAGAGTAAGACTTCATAGTTAAAGACTCCCCGATTTATCTTTCAGACCGTGTATTGGTGTCTTGTGAAATTTAGGGGCATCATTATTTTCCATGAACTCTTTGTCCCTTCAAGATCAATAAGAGAAAGGGTAATAATTTTTCTTAGATTAAATAATTGAAAGAGATTAGGGTTAAAGTTTATGGTTGAATGTTGTCGTCGATTTGAGATTGCCGTGATTGTCTTTCTTGAAACAATGTCGTTACTCCTGCGTACAAAGAAAACTTCTTAGTTAGGGAGAGGGTGTTGACCTCAAAATTGAGATCCAATCATTTATCGCTCGATGTCCTTTGATAACAGCCTCTACAAAGAAAAAAAATCAACTTTGTTGAACCCTCGATCTTTGAGAAGTAAACAAGTTTGATTTCCAACACTAATTAGTCTATTCCTAAAACAGAAGAATAACTTAAAAGCCAAAGTATTAGTCCGTGTTTGTAGTAATTAAGGCAAAATATCACACAAAGAACTAAACATATAAATGTTGCTTTGTTTGAAGACAAACTAATCCATAGGTGAAGAAAGACTAAATGGGTAGAAATTGACCCATTTTATGATTGATGTGTGAGAAATGTTGATTTGTGTTGAATCACGGATTTCTTGCTCTTCAACTTTGTACCCTCATTCTTCTTTAGATGCAGAAGAAGTTTTCAATTTCTATGAAAGAAAGAGAAAAAAACTGAAAACTTCAAAGACAGGACCGAGCATAGAAAGGCTGCCTACGTATCTCACAAAGGAAAATTCAGGTCCGACGTAGTTCAACCACTTGATTTGTTTTGTGGAGATAAGAAAGCAAAGTTTATGATTTGAGAGTAAAGTTCGAATTTTGTTGGGAAATTAAAGACTCATGGAATATTTGGACGCACTATCGATAGTGACTCGATATTTATGTCTATGAGGCTCTAAAAAATTTAAAAGAGTGGACTAGCATGTCTCCAAATAAAGCAGCAAATTCACAGAACAGTTATAACATATATCACATAAATAATTATTGCGCATTCTAAACAGATATGTGACCTTTTTGTGCCAAAGGTAGGCCTAATGATGTGAAGGATGTATTACGTCATTTGAAACATTCCATTGCCCCAAAACTTATATTTATACAAATATTATGAATAAATTGAATGGGGATACATAAATGGAAAAAACAAAGATACAAATAATCAGTCCCACGTAGGGGTACAATCTTAATTAAGCCTTCGTGGAAAATCCTTCTTGACTTCTTGACATCTCCGAACGCCAACGCCTTTTGGATGAAGTGTCATTTTTTGAAGATCCTTCTTTAACTAGACTAAGCTACTAAAATAAACTCCCAACCCCAAGGGACAATGGTTTGCTAAACGGCGTATACAACCTTCAAATTTAAATACATAGGCATGATCGTCCATTTAGATCGAGGGCTATTTTAGACTCAAGGTGGTCTTTATAATGGGCCCAATACGCCTTGGGTATTAGGTCGTCTTAGGCCAATGCGCTAAATTAGGAATTTGGCTTCGTTCTACGCTAGGTTGACTAAGAATGGGCTATATTTTGAAGTGTACCGGTCACCCAAGCGGACAACTCGGGCTGGGGGAAGTTAGCGACCATTGACCATCTAGTGACCAACTCATTTCGCCAGGGTACCCCCTAGGAACATTTTGGATTCAACGGCTGTGATCCGCATAACCGCCATTTAAGTAAGAAAATAAAAGGCCAAGTGGCGAAAAACATGTTATGTATGCAATGACAATTTAATATTCAAAATTTGAACACATAGAACGCAAATAAAGAAAAATAAATTACTAATTATTACATTCTCAAATAGTTAGTCAAATAAGTCAAACAAATCTAATGGTTAGAAACTAAAACATATCCCCAGCGGAGTCGCCATTTCTGTTATGTCGAAAAATGGACAAATTGTAAAATTAATTTCATTTTTATAAAAAAAAATCAATTTTAATAAAAGAGGAGTCGCCACTTAATTTTTTAAAGAAATTAAGAAAACTTAATTTAAAAGACCCTAACAGATTTAAGTCTTAAAAATTCAGAGAAAAAGGTACGAGGTCCTTATTTCCACTTTGAGAAGGTGTTAAGCATTCAAAGTGGCCGCTAACGCGCGGTTATCCGACGATTTAAAAAATTATTTGACTAACTTTTGAAAATATTAATTTAAAAGAAAACGAAGACTTTAAAATTATTATTATTATTAGAAAAATGATCAAACTTAAACATTTGAAAATAATATATATGTGTGTATAAAAAAAAGTAAAAAGTTTATCAAATGACTAAGTAAAGGTAGAAAATCATTTAAAGAGTAACTTAACATGAATTGGTTTATATTTAGGGAAACCTAATTAAGTTAAAATAAATTAAAATTAATATCTAAGCAAGCATAAATAACATAAGTCAATAAATTATTTCAATCCGAATCAATATAAATAAACAATAAATATTTCATTTAAATATGACCCGACACTTAATTTCTGTACGCCTGGACTAAGCTGTTGGTCCATTTGAGTTTTGGGTTTTAAGCACAATTTCACTGTATATCGCAGCTATATATACACTGTACATCAGTGTATACAACCACCATTTTTCTTGTATATCAGATATACATGAACTGTATATCAGTAGATTTGTGCTCCAACACCTGTAAAGACACTTAGTAAATGTGTTAATAATGAATAAATAATAATAATAATAATAATAATAATAATAATAAGAAGAAGAAGAAGAAGAAGAAGAACAATAATAATAATAATAGTAATATAAAAACCCGTCTTATGAACATGGGAGACCTTAGAAATCGACGGTAATTTCTTCATCGGCCATGAGACCAAAAATGAAGTGTGTTTGACCGGAAAAGAAGAGGATTTTGGTGGTTTGGTGGTTGTTGGTTGGTTTTAATGGAGAAATATGAAGGAGAGGGATAAAAAAGTAATGAAGAAGAGTTAAAATTGGTGTTATTTATACTGAGGGTGAGGGAGAGAGTGGAGAAGAAGAATAAATATTATGAGAGTAGCTTTTTTAGGAAGAATTAGAGATGAGAGAGAAATAGTTTGAAAATGGTTGTATAGGTGTAGAAAATTATAGTGTATAGGTGTTGGACTTTTGTTATAGTTGTTGATGAGTGTGGTTTTTTAGGAAGAATAAGAGAGGAGAGGAGAGAGAGAGAGAGAGTTTGAAAATGATTATATAAGTTAGAAAATTGTAGTGTATAGGTATTGGACTTTTGTGGTAGTTGTTGATGAGTGTTTGTTTTTAGGAAGAATAAGAGAGGAGAGAGAGAGAGAGAGTTTGAAAATAGTTATATATGTGTAGAAAATTGTGTGATTAGTAGGGTAGGTAAAATTGTGGAAAAATTTGTGTGATTAGTGGGGTAGGTAAAATTGTGGAAATATTTGTGTGATTAGTGAGGTAGGTAAAATTGTGGGAAAAAAATAATATTTATCTGTATTTTAATCTATTCCTACACTGTGCTAAAAATACTAAAATGAATATGAACAAATGACATGTAAAAATTTAAATTAACGAACTATGATAAAAAATAGCTATAACTAAAAAATATTTTAAAAAATAAACTAAAATCCTCATCTAAGGATAATTATCGATAAAATTAATTTAAAATTATAAAAGTGCAATTTTGAACTATTTAACAAAATAAAAATTAAAAATATTAATTTTATAAAAGTCAGGCTAAAATTGGGTGTCAACACCTATATGTTTATATTTGAAGGTTGTATTCGCCATTTGATAAACATTGTCCCTTAGAGTTGACAGTTTATTTTATTAGCTTAGTAAAAAAAGGGATCTTCACAAGTTGCTATTCTATCCAAAAATGGTTAATGTTTGGATATGTCTAGAAGTCAAGAACGAAAGATTTTTCATGAAGGTTTAGTTAGGATTGTACCCCTATGTGAGATTGATTATCTGTATCCCTTTTTCCCCATTATGTATCCGCATTCAGTTTATTCATAATATTTGTATAAATATAAGTTTTGGGGCAATGGAATGTTTCAAATAACGTTATACATCCTTCAAATCGTTAGGCCTACCCTTGGCGCAAAAGGATCACATGTTTAGGATGCGCAATAATTGTTTACCTATTATATGCTATAACTGTTTTAATGAATGTATTACTTGAAGGCACTCTAACCCATTTTTTTTAAAAAAAATATATTATTTTTTCTTTCTAAGTCCCCAAGACACAAATATCAAGTCACTATCCAAAGTGCAGCCAAAAGCTCTTAGAGTCTTTGTTTCTCTACAAATTCAAATTTTACTTTCAAATCCTAAACTTACTCTTTCCTCTCAAAAATGATTGATTTTTCGGAGCTAGTCAAACTATCAAGGTTTGACCTCTATCTTTTGAAAGTTTGCTTTCTCCTTTCGTATTTTACAAAGAGATACCAACATCAATAGATATCAAAATACAACCGTGAAAGAGGCAAGAAGATCTTAATTCTGTGCAAGTCATATTTCTTGATACATTAAATCCTAAATTCAATAGGCAAATTCATGTCTATTTTTTATTTTTCAATACTCATGGATTATGTTGTCTTCAAACAAAGCAACTCTTATGTATTTTATCTTTTTCCGGTATGATGTTTTGCATTATTTGTTATGAATGCACACTGACATATTTGCCTTTTGAGTTATTTTCTATGCAGGTATTTAGAATTGATCTGTGTTGATAATCTGACCGAGCATCCATACTTTACGAGATCTAAAGTGCCTAAAGACTCATTTTCCAATCGAAATTCGAAAATAGGAAAAACAAAAATGGCTAGAAATAATGAGGACACTGGGTTGACTGATATTGTTGTGATAGACCCTGTCATCACTGAACAAAATGAGCTGATTGCACAGTTGGTGCAATAAATCGCCGAGATGAGGGTTGAGATACAAAAAACTCGAGAATTATCAAATCTGGCTATAGCCGCCAATACACCTATTCCAGGCGATGAAAGGCCTCTAATTCATTTTCCTTCTCTGAATTCAAGTACGGAACATGTTCAAAACCCATCCTTAAACCCCGCTCAAAATGCCTTCATCGTTGATCTCACTACCTCCAACCTTCATCATGCTTCCGCTTCCTACCAAGCACTACCTCACCCTCAAAATACCAATCCCCAAAGCTTTCCTCCTCCACAAAACACCAACCCTCAAGCCTGTCCTCCCCCACAAAACCAAAATGTTAACAATCCACACACCTTTCCCCATCATCAAAATCAGCATACTAACCGTCAAACATTCCCCCAAAATTACCAAGTCCCTCAAAATACACCAAACCCTCCCATTATTCCTCCCTTGCCTCAAAAGACAACTTTCCAAATCCCAATCCCAAATGAGCCCTATACCAACGATTCCGAACTTGATCACTATGAGGAGCAAGAAAGGGAGTGGAGGACCAAAGAGGAAATAATCGAGCAGAGCATGAAAGAGGAAATTATAAAAAGATATGAAGGAGTTTCACTATACCCCGATTGTTGTTGGTTTGAATTATGAAGATCTGTGTATCCATCCGGATCTGGATCTTCCGAAAGGGTTTAAAGTTTCTAAATTTGATACTTTCGGTGGAACCGGGAATCCTTTGGCTCATTTGAGAGCATATTGTGATCAACTCGTAGGAGTTGGGAAGAATGAGGCTTTATTAATGCGACTCTTTAGCCGAAGCTTAAGAGGAGAGGCCTTGGAGTGGTTTACTTCTCAAGAGATGAAACAGTGGCCAAATTGGAATGCTTTGGCTAAAGATTTCATCGAAAGATTTGCTTACAATGTAGAGATCATTCCTGATCATTATTCTTTGGAGAAAATCAAACAAAAGTATACTAAAAGCTATCGAGAGTACGCCTATCGTTGGAGGAAAGAGGCTGCTAGAGTGAGACCTTCCATGACTGAAAAAGAGATTATTGAAGTTTTTGTACGCAATGAAGAGCCTGAGTACTATAACAGGATGTTGCTGCTCGTAGGAGCGAAATTTGCTGAGGTGGTCAAAATTGGTGAGACCATCGAAGGTGGTCTTAAGACCGAAAGGATTACCCATGTGGCCATCCAAGCTGGGTCTTCAGGTTTGTTCAAAAAGAAAAGAGAAGATGTGTCCTTTATTTCTCATGCGCCTGATGGAAGGATACAAAGATCATCCAATTTTAGCTCCAGAAAAACCTCACCCTACAAAGTCTATCCCCCATCTCCAAAATATCCCTACCCAATTTTTTACGTCCAACCGAGTTACGAAACTCCGCCTCCTAATTACCTACCTCCGCACTATCAAACTGCACAACGCCTAAATTTTCAAACTCCCGTACCTTTTCGCCGAAATACTCTGAACTACCGTCAAGTACCTCCGCCTCCGCAAAATAATTATAACTTTCCTCGCCCAAACCTTGAGAATAAATCCTCTCGAGTCTTTACTCCTTTGATTGAGAACCGAACACAGCTTTTTGAGAGATTAAAAGTGGCTGGCATGATACAAACAATCGACCCAGAGAACATCAATGTCAATTCCAAACTTTATAGACCAGATCTTTATTATGCTTATCATTCAGGAGGTGCTGGGCATATCACCGAGGACTGCATCAACTTAAAGCATAAATTTCAAGACCTGATAAATCAAAAGGTTGTCACTCTCCAAACTGCTGGTCCTAATGTTAATAATAACCCCCTGTCTAATCATGGAGGGGTGACTATTAACATGATTGAAGTTGGTAAAGATTAGAATACAGATAAGCCGATAGTCCCAGTCAAACCTGACAATCTTGAAAAGCCATTTCCTCATATGCATCAGTCATTTTCGGTGCGAAAGTCCACCAATAAGGTTGGTCTAAGAGAAGGAGTCAGTGATGTTGTGATAATCGAGACATTAGGCATACGACATGCCAAGCCTAAAGAGCAAGTGCCTAATTGGACCTGCAATCCGCTCTTGGTTCCTCAGTCGTCTTGATAGATAAAGACGAATTTTATGTTATTTTTTGAAAAACCGATGGTAGTCTGGATACCCACCCTTTATGTCACTTTTACCTTGTTACGCTTTAATTCTCTTCGTATTATTTTGAAAAAGGTAAATTGGTCCATGCCCATGGCCAAAGTTTATTTCTTTATGAAAGCCTCTTTTATTATGAAAATTCGTTTTAAATATTTCACTTTAGAAAAATTAATTTTAATTTCCTTTTGTATTTTTCCTATAATTGCATCATTTTCTTGTAATCGCTTCCATGCTTGTTTTTTTTCAAAATCTCTTTAGTTTGAACTACGTCTGACCTGAATTCTCAAGAATGAGATACGTAGGCGGCCTATGTCGGCCTCGGTCATTTTTCTATTAAAATATCCCATTATCATTTATCTCCTCCGGGGGAACTACATTTGACCTGATTCCTGCCTCAATGAGATACGTAAGCGCCACAACGGTTCAGTCATATCTCCCCGTAAGTTCTCTATTTATGATAGAAACTGGGACAAATTTTTTGAGAGGGACTCAAAAATTTCAGAGAAGGTCTTTTCACAAAAGAAGACAAGGCTGAGGTGCATCAGAAAAGTAACTGGGACAGAATTTTTGATAAGATCTCAAAAATTCTGCAAATCTCTTATTGGTAGTATGATATTTACCAAGATATCTAACTGGGACAGAAAATTTTGAGAATGACCTCAAAAATTTTATCTAATATCATTAGAAGGTTTTACAAAACTTTCTAGCTATGTCAAAATTTCCCAAGAATCCTTAAAAATTTTGTGAATAAGATATCAAGCCTGCTCAAAGCTTCGGATCAAGGACGTTCATTTAAGCTATGTGTGACATGACATCTGGCAGTGACCCTTTCTAAATTGCTTTTCAAAAACTCATCTTTCTTAATTTTTTTTGATACATTAAACATTTTGCATAAATATATTTTAGTCTTATATCTATCAAGAAGTGGGGAATCAGATCTAGCGATCGAAGATAGCAAGACAAGGAGGAAACAAGTGAAGAATTCAACACAGATAAATTCGTTCAAAACTAACAATTTTTCTGTGGATGCAGATTTATAAAATATTGCCATATCCCTCCTTTCAGCGAATACAAAGGGGTTAAAAGAATGAAGAGTTTTCAAAGTAATAATTTTATCACCAGGATTCATCAGACGAAAGGAGACGTTCAAAAAATGAACAACAATGCCTCATTCAAATCTCCAGCAAGCCATGAGCCACCATGAATATATAGTATTCGAAAATAAGCATGACATTCACACACTAATGTTAAAGTAACCAGGCACTTCAAAAACGCAAAGGAGTTACTTTCAATGCAAGCGTTCATAATGACGTCAAATTATATTCTCCATCCTCAAAGACGTCTAATGGGCATGCATAAGCCGTATAGTATGATATAATGCCGTATATGATGATACAATACCGTATATGATGATATTATATTATTCATATTATATTACCGGAGGTGGCAATATCATTGCCAAGAGGGCCATTCATATTTTTTATTATTCGTATTATTACCGGAGGTGGTAATATCATTTGTCAAGAGTGCCATTCATATTTTATTATTCGGAGGTGGTAATATCATTGCCAAGAGGACATCATTCACCGTTGCCAAGAGGGCCATCATTCATCATTTATTATTGCCAAGAAGGCCATCATTTATCATATCATTGCTGAGAGGGCCATCATTTATCATTTTATTGCCGAGAGGGCCATTACCATGCCATTGCTGAAAGGCCATCTGCATATCATGTTAATTTATCATCATACCGCATCATATCAACTCATTGGATATTACATCAAGTTGAAAGCAATTTGCAGCCGAAGAATACATTACAAATCACATCAACTTAGAAAATACGTATTGTTTGCTCTACGTCAAAATCGGAGGAGGTTGACCTGCCAACATAGTAACGCATATCCTACCGATGGAATATCATTATCCTACCGATGGAATATCATCATCCTATCAATGGATCTTCATTCGTCCTACTGATGGACACATATATTTATATCCTATCGATGGAACATCAATCTATATCCTATCAATGGAGTAACATACATCTTACCGATGGAATATCATTATCCTACCGATGGAATATCATTATCCTACCAATGGATTTTTATTCATCCTACCGATGAACACATATATTTATATCCTATCGATGGAATATCAATCTATATCCTATTAATGTAGTAACATACATCCTACCGATGGAATATCATTATCCTGCCAATAGATCTTCATTCGTCCTACCGATGGACGCACATATTCATATCCTATCAATGGAACATTAATTTATATCCTATCAATGGAGTAACATGCATCCTACTGATGAAATATCATTATCCTACCAATGGAATATCATTATCCTACCGATGGATCTCCATTCATCCTACCGATGAACACACATATTTATATCCTACCGATGGAACATCAATGGATCTTCATCCTTGCGATAAAGCATCATCATTTCTATCAATGGAATATCATCATCATTAATGGAGCATTATCATCCTATTGATGGAACATCATCATCATTATATTGCATCATATATACCCATCATCTACAGTATAAAATCAAAGGAAATTGAAGTCAAATGTTCTAAGAGATGAATACGTGCCGACATGTACGGACGACATCAAAAAGGATGCAGCACAACGTGGAACATTTCTTAGTAGCGAACTGGGACATAGTCTGAAAAGAGTATCAAACTCTTAAGACGCGAGTTGAGGAGCGACTTCCACCACAATCAAACCACACCCTTATCAAAAGGCATGTGGGTTTTTTCTTAAGCTTTATCAGTTTCATTCTTTGTATCCGGAAAACTTCAACTCTCACCAAAAGCAAATCTTCTCAATTTGAGTGACAATACGCTAAGAGCTTTAAAATTATGTTTGTGTAAGTTCTTAATTGTGGGTGTGAAGCGCGCCACATTCATGACTAAGAAGTTGCAAGCCCCCTTTTCACACTCGATTTATTTGTCACTCCTCGCATCCGAAGGCTATCTTAGCATAAGAGATTTTCTTTTTCAACCGATTGAGTCAAACTACAAGCAGTCTGATTCCTGAGTTTAAGGATATGTAGGCGAGCTGGATGTTGAAAACTCGACTGTACTCCAACAAACCTCCTCATCCCGATTCACAAGCTTTCTAGTTTTCCGTAATTCCACTTTGTGATAGCTTTCAAATTCTAACTTCTCGTGCATCATATGAAGCGTCAAAATTGGGTTCGTCAATTTTCTTTGACCAGAACCTCTTTCATCGACCCTACTCAAAGAAAGGGACAACTGTTGACACCCAATTTTGACCAACCCATAACCATTTTTTGGATTGCTATCTTAATAAATAGGCATTTCTTAAAATTATTTCTTTATTAAATAAATAATTTATTTTTAATTTTACCATAAAACATATATTTTTACGTTAGTAATTTATAATATTTTGCTATTTATTAATATTATAACTATTATCTTTACTATTTTTATTGACGAGCCTCATATGTTCAAATATTTTTACGTGTCTATTTAGCATATATTATGTACGTGTGTATTTTTATCTATATAAAAAATATTTCTTAACTAAATTTATTTTATAATTTACTTACTCATATTGCATATCTATTTTAATACATTTTATACACGTGCATTAAAGTTATTATTTAATGAAGTTTATTATATATTTTTATATTAATTACGCACACATTTTAGTATGTACATACGTATGTTATATATATATACTACTTAAATAAAATTTATGATATATTATGGTTATTGATTATATAGCAATCTATTTAATTTTTTTCTATTTTTATTTTTTTAAGCATAGTCCTCTTATTCAATTGATTCTAATTTTAGCCTAAATTAAATTTAATATAATTCAAATTCAAATTTTAAATCCATCTTTTAATCACATCCATCCATCCCATCTTTATCAAATGTCAAGATCTAATCTTGACCGCTCATCAAAATTGATGAACGGCTAAGATTACATTTCCTATTTCTAATACCAAACCCTAACCTAAACTTTTGGGAGAGTTTTTTTTCTTTTTGGTCATGTTCTCCAAGAAGAGAGAAGAAGAGCCATGGCCGCCGACTCCCTCCCTCTCGATTTCTCTCCGCCTCACAACACCGCCGCTCTCACATACTCTCCCTTTACTACTCTCTTCTTCTCTCCTTCACGTCGCCATCATCGCACCTCCTCACTTCTAGTGACCAGCAGCAACGAGCTGCTGTCCAAACGACTCCAGCGAGCTCAAGCTTGCGCAACCGTCGCAACCGACGAGCTGCAATAACAGCCACCAACTGCAGTGACGGCAGCAACGCAGCAGCAGTACCGCGCCACCAGCAGCAACAAGCTGCGACGACGCGCAGTGACGGCAAGCTGCAACGATGAACGAACAGCAGCAACTTGTAGGATTGAAACTTCAAAGTTTGAGACGCGAAGAGTTCGCTTGGATCGGAGAAGCTACTACATTTTACATCTTTGTCTATTCATATTATTTTTATTTATTTATTTACTTTTGTCTAAAAATGTAATAATTTGTAAATATTACAAAACGAAATTATTTGGGGAACTATTTAAGATGGGGAGGGATTTATGTGCTACGTGTTTTTTTATCCGTATCTACTTGTTAGATTTGTTGATAAAATAGTTGTCTATCTATCTCACCTTAAGCGTGTTAGGCTAATTAATTAACCATCAATATGTGTGTCAAAGTATTTGAATTTAGATTTTTAAATATCCATAGTCATTTCAATATATTTGTATGTATTTAATTTTGACTTCTTGGAACATCTTCGTAATATAGATTTAATAAGTTGCATTGGTCTTAGTGAATTTAAACTGTCATAATGTTATAAAATGCTTGTTCAAGGATTAAATTTGTATTATAATTTGACTTTTAGATATCATATTTGTAGGTGTCTATTGATTAATTTTCAGCATGTAAACTTACGTAGCTACCCTATTTATTTTAATGATAAAATATTACTTTTATCATGCCTATAGGAACTATATAAATCTCAGCAAGTTAAATATTTGGTATCATATTCAAACACCCTATTAATATTTTCAACATGTTATCCGGTAATAATGAATGCTTTTATGATGTTATTTTAATGTAGAAAACCATGCTTACAAAATTTATCAAGTCTTGATCCAATTATTCTATTTAGAAATCATGCCTATAGGATTCTATAAATATTTCTCACTATGTCAAATGCTTAAATATTATAGACCCTTGTCAATTTATTTTTAGCATGCTAATTAAGTTGATATCATATCTATGGGCCTCCATGAGTATCTCTTATCATAATGTTATATCCAAAAATCATGTCTATAGGATTCTAATATATATTTATTACATTATTCTATTTTTGAAACCATGCCTACAATTTTAATTTTTTTTTTTGCATATTCTGTTACATAGAAATCATGAATATAGTATTTATTTAATAATTTTCAGTTTTTTAAGCTCATGAGTAGAAATCATATCTGTAGGATTTTAGTAATTATTTATCATATTATTTTATATTAAATCCATATGTATAAATATCTTAATAAATTTTCAGCATATCATTTCATTTATGAACCATACCTATGGTATATTTTATAAATTTTCAGCATGTAATAAAGTATAAATCTTGTTCCTATAATTTCTTTAAGATCTTTAATTAATAAATTAAAATGGTCAACAATGTCTTTCTTTTATCACAAGTATGCTAATAATTAAAATTGCTCTTATATGTTTAATTGATTAAACTTTGTTTCTACGTCCTTTTGGCTTGGCGTTCACACACACTTAATATTTGTTTTGACCTTCACTATTTATCTGTGTTTTCAAGCATGCTAGTTAATTAATATAGAGGCTTATTTGAGATTTCATGTGTTAAGTGGCGTCTTATTTGTTTTGTTTGACGATGTGTCTAATTAAGAGACCTATATTTCTTAATCTAACACCTATCCTAATAGTACGTTCAATGCCTCTTGGATATTAAGTTGGGACGCTAGACACCTTTTAAGACGCTAGTTTTTAATATTTTTTTAGATCGCTTTAGGATTAAACTAACAAACAAATTTAGGAGGGGTAGGGGTAGATAGGCCCTTCAGAAATGATGGAAATCGACCCGAGAAGAAAACGAAAAAATATGATATTTTTGTCTTCCGACTAATAAGCCAGCGCTGATCCGAAGAAATATAAATACATGAATATTTTATCTTGCTTATGTATTTTGCTTGGTATGTGTTTCGGGTAGTTTGATGTTTAAAATTTAAATGTTTTCTTTTAGGTATCACTAATTTCTATTGTCTTTACTAAGATTATAATATTTATTTATCATGTTTTAGTTCTAACATTAACTGTTTAGTTTAACTTAATTAAATCCCTTAAAGAGAAGCCATATTTAATGATCGATTGTTTTATTTAAATAATTTATCTAAATTATCTCTTTTTTTATTTAATCATTTTCATACTTAGTCCATTATTCTTATAAATCATCTTGAATGTTTTAAACTTTATATTTTCTCAAAATTGTTTAATATTTTGATTATTGTTAAAACACATTTTCCCAAAGTTAGTCAAATAATTTTCAAATCGTCGGACAACCGCATGTTAGCGGCTATTTTAAGTACTAAAACCTTCTTAAAATAGTAATATGAACCTCGTACCTTTTTTTCTAAATTTTTAAGACTTAAATCTGTTAGGGTCTTTTAAATTAAGTTTTCTTAATTTCTTTAAGAAATTAAGTGGCGACTCCTCTTTCACTAAAATTGATTTTTTCTTAAAAAGATGAAATTAATTTTAAACCACATTCATTTTCCGACATAACAGCTACCACATCCATCACACATATGCCTAAAGCCAATACAAATATGTTGGATGATAAAATTAGACAAAGAAAGCTTACCCCAGCTGAATTAAGAGAGAAACGTGCTAAAGGGTTATGTTATGTTTGTGTTGAGAAGTACTTGTTAGGGCATATTTGTAAGCCTAAAACTCAATTGTTTCTGTTAGAACTTGCTGGCGATGCAATGGTGGAGTAAAAAGTGCTCATGGTAGCAGAAGACTTTTTTAGAGTAGAAAATTGTGAGATATCTCTTCCGGCTCTGAATGGTACGAGGGGTTATAACACCTTGATACTTACTAGATATTGTCAGAAAAGGGTCCTTGATATTCTTATTGACTCAGATCTATAGATTAGTTTACTGGCTGTGAATTGGTGTCTAAAATGGGTTTGCAGGTTGATACATTTGATTCACCATTAAGTATGAAGGTAGCTGATGGAAATGATGTGCAGGTGTATCAATAATGCAAAGGGCTAGAATGGTTGTTGCAAGGAACTATTTTTTAAACCTAATTTTCTCCTATTGCCATTAGGCACCAGTGATATGGTGTTAGGAGTACAATGGATTTGTACATTGGGAGGCCACAATGGGATATTAATTTAGTTTAAGTAGATTGACAATGAAATTTGAGTATGAAGGGAAGAAGATGATGTTGTAGGTTTTGAGACTAAGCTGAAAGTGATAGATTTTACGACATTGCATAAGGTTGGTATTAGTGGTTCTCAACTCTTCATGATAAAGTTAGTTCAATAGAAGGTACCAAAGGTGACTCAAAGGAGGAGAATTCAACAAAGCAAGAACCAGCTGAGATTATAGGAGTACTTGAAGAGTACAAAACAGTATTTGATGAACCCAAAGAATTGCCTACTTCCAGAGGAATACTGGACCATCATATTCCACTATAGGAAGGATCTAAGGTGGTAAATATTAGACCATACATACACTCTCCCTTACAAAAATATGTTATTGAAAAGATGGTCCGCGAGCTTTTGGATTATGGGTGGTATAACCTGGTATAGCTTTCTTGCATCCCCTGTAGTTTTGGTGGGGAAGAAGGATGGAATTTAGCAATTGTGTGTTGACTAGAGAGCTTTGAACAAGGCCATAATTAAAAATACGTTTCCAATCTCCATTATCAAAGATTTTCTAGATGAATTGGGTGGCTCTAATATATTTTCTAAGATTGAATTACGAGCAGGCTACCATCAAATTTGAATGGCCCCGGTAGATATACCCGAGACAACATTTCAAACTCATTCTGGGCACTATGAGTATTTAGTAATTCCCTTCGGGCTAACTAATGCACTTTCCAACTTTTAGGGATTGATGAACTCTATTTTCAAAAACTATCTTTGGAGGTCTATATTAGTTTTCTTTGATAACATCTTGTTTTACAACAAAATTATGAATGATCATGTGCAACACCTCAACATTACATTTGACTTATTGATTCTTTATCATTTGTATTCCAAGAAAAGCAAATGTGTTTTTGTTGCTACTACAGTTGAGTATCTAGGCCATTATATTTCAGCACAAGGAGTTGCAAGAAATTCAAAGAATATACTGCAAGGTTGGGTTGTCCTTGCCACTCTCAAGAAATTGAGAGGTTTTCTAGAGATGGCATGGTACTATAGACGATTCATTCAAGGATATTATCATGATCCAAACTAGTCTCTAGACGTGACACGATGATTAGAATTCTGAGGGACTCCAACCAAGTCTCTTAGAATACATAACATGACATAGAAAACATATAATCAAGATAAATATAAATGCGGAAGATAGTCTCAAACATAGAATCTCTAATATAGGAGAATTCAAAAATAGTGGCCAAATGAATTACATAAACACTTTTAGTCTAAACATGTCTTTACTAAACTAGACGGGGGCATAGGACAAGCCCTAGCTCACCCAAACATAAGGAAAGAAAGTAGTCTAAACATATGAAAATAACATGGTAGACTCGCCCTCGAATCATGAGCACTCACTGAATCTAGCAAAGCCTAGTGGAGAACAAAACTAGCCACGTGGAGGAGCAGGAGCGTCATGACCTTTATTATGAGATAATATAGGTAAAGGCATGCGTTAGTACATGAAATGTACTACGTATGTGAGAAATATACATGACATGAATCCAACATACATAATAAGCATGAATATGAGATGCATTGACCTTATCTTATGATCTTATATTTTACTTCACGTTTTTCAAGTTATTTGGTCTCCAACATACATAATAAGCATGAATATGAGATGCATGACCAAATAACTTAAAAAACGTAAAGTAAAATATAAGATCATAAGATAAGGTCAATGCATCATAAAAACATCATTTGAGAACTTATAAGAAAACATAGTCATTTGTAGACTATGGACCATAATCGACAATAAAACCATGTGATCTATAACATGGAGTTCGGTGTAACTCCACCAAAAAAAAGAGGCTACTTGCCAAGGTAGACTCTGTATCATAATATCATGTGCTATATGTGGATCCACTAGCTTAGTCATTTAAGACAATTTATGGGGTCAACGTAGTTAAGGACTAGAGATTGCTACTAGAGACTCCTTTACAAAGCCTTCACCTCAAAGTCCTCTCGGTACTAAGTCGAATCCCAAGGGAATAAATAAAATAATCATAACATATCATTAGGAAAGGGTATAATCATACACCCATTCACATTCATAAACTATCATATGAATAGCTCCTTAAATCACGATTTCATAAAATATTCATATAGACACTTACCTTTCTAAGTATCTAAATCATGACTTTATTCATATTGTGAGAAAAGCTATTGCAATTCATTTATTCATACTTGAAACGAAATTCATAGATTTCATAAATCATTCATAAAACCTTCATAAAATTCATGATAATAATTTATAGTTCATCATTGAAAAGCATTGACATAATACATGTGTCCGTGTGAGATCAATTGAAAATCATGCATCATAGTAAATTCATGTATAGTATAGTAGAATAATATTAATTAAAATCAATTAAAAAAGACCCATGAAGAATTGACATGAAACCCTCATTGAATTAGGTGAAAATAACTTTGGAGAATTGAGATCTTTTGGGACACAATGGATGAAAGGAATCCATTGGTGAATTCCCACATATCTAGGTAATCAAAACCCTAATGCAATGGTGCTTAAACTTGACTTGAAGCTTGAACCCTAGCTTGACTTAGAGAAGAAGCTTTGTAGAGAATTTTTAGAGAGAAGATTTTTTATGGGAGTGATTTGGAGAGAATGGATAGTTATGGAAGGGTTTTGGATAGTTATAACTATAGAAAAATACCCCAAATATGTCTAAGCTTTTATATAAAAGAGTGGAGGAAAGTACATAATGCCCTTTAAATTTAACTAGAACGACCCCTTATACAGACCCCTATACAGTCCGTACAACTCACCATAGACCATATAAGTATCCGTGGAAAGGAAGGGAATTTGGGCTCCTTGTGGCTGACTTCCATTGAGCCTTCTACGGCTCGTGTAAATCCCTGTGGGTCATGAAGGGGCTTATGAGGGACACTTCTCTGAAATCCTAAGGTTAGGTTTATGCATCACTTCCATGGGATCCTATACGGGACCATGGTTCCTTTCACGGTCCATATACCCACTTCCTCAACAAACTTTAGTGTCCTTTTCTACATATGGGTCGAGGGTCTGTAGGAATTTTTACGGACCATATGACTGTTCATATAGAAGTATTTATCAATCATTTCACTGTGGGTCTCTTGGAACTTCTGTCACGATCTAAGCTAGACTCTAGGTGTTACACGATAATTAAAATCTTGAAGGACCCTAACCAAGCCTCTTAGCATATCTTACATGAGCATACATAAGGTAAGTAAATAAAATAAGGGACAACATAGGTGCGAAATTAAAATATCAACATGAAAGTCTCGATAAAGGAGAATAAATCTCAAACTCGAATGAAAGACAACATAAACATAGACTCATCTAACATTCTCTCCTAACTAGATAAGGGTGTAGGACAAGATCCTAGCTCACCCATGACAACATAAGAAAAGTTATAAAATTCTAAAGATGAATGTATTCTCCTCGAAATGTGAGGACTCACCACCAATACAAATGTAATAAGCTCTAGCCATGAACGGAAGGATGAGCGTGATCATCGAACACTACATTATGATACAATGTAGATAAAAGTATGCATTAGTACATAGAATACAATAAGTATATGAGAAATATGCATGAATAATAAACACAGGACATAATCAATATGAATCATGAAATACAAGACCAATATCTTATAACATGAGTAAAACCATGAAAACCTTAAAATATCATCATTATTGGTCAATGCATCAAAATTTTATCATGAGAATTTTATACCTTTTATTTACCTCAGTGTGGAATATGAATATTAACCGACATATAAGATCATGTGAGCTATAACATTAAATTCGATGATCCCTACATCGAGAAGGAGAAGGCTACCTTGCTAGGGTAGACTTCATGAATGTACTTTCTCTTACTTTGTGCTATATGTGGATCCATTTGCTTCTCCATATTGACATCATAAACCTACACGGGTAGTATAGTTGGGACTAAAGATTGTTATTAGGATTTCATTGGGTAGCTACAATGGCTATTGGACCGAACCCCACCTTAAAGTTCTCTCGGTGCTTAGTCATTATCCCAATGAAACTTCATGAAAACATAGTCATTAACATCATTAGTAAAGGTTATAATAGATGCAAATCCATCATTATAAAATAAACATAAGAGTATCTCATTTATCATCTTCATCATAAGTATGTGAGGAAAACCCATCACAACCTTTAAACCTTTTTAATATGATTGTATGAGAATTGGCTTTATCACACTATAAATTCTTGATTAAAGAATCATTGAAACATCATTCAACATCTTTCAAGAGTTATTCATAACCTTGGATATCATTCATTAAACTTCCATTGAAATCTCTTGAAATTCATGATCATAGTTCATTGAAAATATACTTAAAACTAGCATATAACAAGGGTCATTAAAATTCATCTTGAAATCATGCAATGTAATGTGAATTATGCATAATTTAATCAATAATAATAAGATATACCATGTGTAAGAAGACCCAATGCAACATCATAAAATTAGGGCTTTTAGAAGAAAAATTCATAAGAGATTTTGAAAGAAAACTTAGAATTCCATAGGTTAAAGGAGCCATGAAAGAATTCCCACATACCTTTGACCTCAAAAGCCCTAAATTGTAGAGAATTGAGGCTTTGATCTTGAAGAAATCCCTTGGGTTGCTTGAGGAAAAAGAAGATTCTTGAGAGAACACTTTTAGCTAGAGTATTATGATTTTGAGTGTTTGGGTTATAATGAGAGGGTTAGGAGGGCTTAGGTTAGTTAATAGAATAGAACAAATCCCTAAAACCGTCCATATTCATTAATGATAAAATAGGAAAGGAACAAGACACCCCTGAACTTAAACTGAAATTTATCCTAGACGAGGGACCCACCATGGAATGTGAATCCCACCACGGCCTATGGTGGTGGTCGTGGTGAGGGATTTGAGCTCAAGTTTGAAGGGGTGACCTCCACGGAGGCCTCTACTGCTCGTGGTGCCTTTCATGGTACGCACCCTAAATAGGAGTCTTAGGAGTTTGGCTCAGAGGCCTCATCACGGCTCGTGGTTCACACCACAGACAGTAGAGCTATCCTTGGTCCCTTCTCAAAAATTTCATGTTACCCGTGCACCTTCACGTTTGCTCTACATAGCACGTGGAGTGCACCAAGGCTCGTGAAAGGCTCCATGAAGGACCACTGTGCCAAAAGCTGAGATTTTTCTGAGGAACTTCTTCTGAATTTTGTTTTCTAACTTTTCAACTTTTGGGGTCTTACAATTTCTTACGGCTTGTAGACCACTACTGGGATGCTACACTAACACTCTTTTCTGTACTTTTCTTTCCTTTAAACTTTCCAACTTTTGGGGTCTTACGGATATGGAAGAATTAACACATCATTAACTAAGCTGTTAAAAAAGATAGTTTCAACTGGTCTGAGGTAGCCTCAAAAGCTTTTGACAAACTGAAGACAATCCTCACTTCTGCACTTGTGTTAAAACTTCCAAAATTTTCAATGCCTTTTATAGTTGAAACAGATGTGTATGGGAGGGGGGTATAAGAGTGGTATTGATGCAATATTGATAACTTATTGCCTATTTAAGTAAGGGTTTATCCATAAAACACCAAGATCACTTAGTGTATGACAAAGAACTGCTAGCTTTGGTGTTAGGATTTCCCAAATGGTAGCAATACCTTATAGGTAGACATTTCAGTGTGCGGACAGATCAGTATTGACACATCACGAGGAGTTGAGCAGTCCTTGTGCAGTCGAGCAGTCCCTATTTATTTAGGATACTTTATTTCAGCAGTCATTATTTGTTTAGATTACCTTAGTTTAGTTCGTTTAGGAGTCTTTCCTCTGTAACTCTATTTAACAACTTTCTTACTTCATTAATAAGATATTATCTTCTAGCACACATTGTGTCATTACATGGTATCAGGGCTCTTCACGCTCTAATGAGAACGGTCCAATTTTTTCCTTCTTTTCACACAAATCAGAAATAATGACCAATCACAATGGCAATAACAATGGCAACAATCCTATAGTTGTCAATGCTGATAATACGACGGGTACCAACGTTATCATTCAGTTCAATCTTGCATCCCAATTACCTATCAAACTAAACGGTGGTCACAAGTTCGCCACCTGGACATACCAATTCTCAATGCTTATGTATTACAACCTCTTTGGCCATCTTGATGGGACCATTACAGCTATTAGTCGCACGACTACCCTTGGCACAAACATATCTTCTAATCCTGCCTTTTTAACTTAGTTCCGTCAAGACAAACTTATCTAGAATGCCCTCATGGCTTCTGTCGAACCCACCATTGCCTCTACTGTTTCTATCGCTAACTCGGATAAATAAGCTTCGGATGCTTTGCATACCATTTATGCAAACAGATCTCAAACTCGAGTCTTCATTTTGTGTGATCATCTTGCTCGTGTCACGAAGGACTCTCACTCCATCACTGAATATCTTCACATTATTCAGCCCCTTGTGGATGATTTAGCCACTATTGGTGTTCCTGTATCCAATCCTGAACTCATCGTCAAAATACTCAGTGGTCTGGATCCTGAATTTTACGAGATCTCTGCTGCTATTCGTGCACGCAATACGGCTACTCTTTTGAGGAATTGTTTGAAAAATTACTAGACTATAAACTTTTCCTTCGCTATGAGGATACTAAGAAGCTATCTAGCCGTATCACTACTATAGTCGCTACCCCCACTAAATCTAACACCAATAATCACAACAATCGCAGGCAGGCCAACAATTCTCAACAATGGTGCTAGAACTCACGTCCAAATAATCCCCCATAATGGAAGTAAAACTCAAATCCAAATGGTGTTACTCGTTGTCAACTATGTAACAGGATTGGCCACACCGTCAATGTCTTCCACTCAAAATCGCACAATCACTTTGAAGTCAAAACCAACTATGCAACTGGGTTTACTGCCACCACCAATCCCTGGATAGTTGACTCAGGAGCTACCCATCCATCACAATAGAGCCTCACAACGTACAACCGTACCATGGTAACGAGGAAGTCTCCATGGGTGATGGTAAAACAATTCCTATTTCTCACACTGGTTGTACTAATTTATATGCATCAAATAATTTTTTTAAACTAACCCACACTGTGTGTTCCTTCCATTAAATGCAAACTTCTTTTTGTTTCTAAATTTTGTCAAGACAATCTAAAGTCGATTGAATTTTTTCCTTTTGACTTTGTTCTGAAGGATTTGAAAACCCGAAAACCACTGGTGCACAGTTGGACTAACAATGGACTCTATGAGTGTCCTGTCCCACCTCCCCAAGCTCACATGACCACCACATCAATTCCTGTTACTATATGGCATCAACGTCTTGGTCATCCTCACTGTAGAATCCTTAGGTTTATTTTAAATAAATTCTCTCTACTGTTTCATGAGCGAGACAAACTTTTTCATTGTAATTCTTTCTTATCTAATAAAGCCGATCGACATCCTTTTTCCCAATTATCACGGCGTAGCTCTAAACCTCTTCAAATTATTTTTAGTGATTTATGGGGTCCATCACCAGTTTTATCTGTTGACAAAAAGTTGTATTATTGTATTTTTTATTGACCAATATACGACATATACTTGGCTTTACACATAAACAAAAAAAGTGAAGTTCAAGAGATATTTCAAAAATTCCATCCTACGATGGAAAAAGATTTTGACACCAAAATTTTATCACTTTACACAGATGGCGGAGGAGAGTATAAAAGTCTTGACTCATATATTTCACTTCACGGCATTGAACACCTCTCTACCCCACCCTATATGCCCCAACGTGTTGCACTGGCAGAATGAAAACATCGCCATTTCATCAAAACTGCGAGAACATTCTTACTTGAGGCGTCCCTTCCACCTATATTTTGGTCTTTCATGTTTCATCACACTGTTTACCTCATCAACCGTCTCCCTACCTCCCACCTAAATAATCAATCCCCATTCCAACAAATTCTTAGAAAATCACTTGATTATAGCTCCCTACATACTTTTGATTATTTATGCTATCCATGGCATAAACCTTACTCAAAAATTAAACTTGAATCAAAATCTACCCCATGTATCTATCTCGGATTTTCCTTGTCTCATCACTGTCATCAATGCTTTGACCCAATCTCCGCAAAGGTGTATTTATCTTGAGATATGCAATTTACTGAGAATAATTTTTCATTTAAAACTTTATTCTCCAACATTTCCATTAAATTGGCTCACCTGGAATGAGCAACGCCCACAATGTCAAATTCTTCAGATCCCACACCTAAACTTCCCATAATTGCACATCTTCCCCTTTCATTATAAATCCCAGTTCCCAGAGCCCCTCTTCTCAACGTACTGCCCAGTGTATCCCACCACCATGCCACCCTATATATTCACCAACGCCTATCCCTACAAATACACATTGCAGCTAGCCTCCTTTACTTGTCTATCAACGTAGGAATACCAACCCATTAACACCCATGACTCCTCGACCATCTTGTCCTATCCTTGAGTTGGAGCTCTCTCCTTTACCGCCTCAATGTCCTTCTTCTTCTACTCGTGTTGTCACTCGATCCCAAAATAACATCACTAAACCCAAATTTTTTTTACTACCAAGCTAAATTGAACCCCATCATCACACCCACAACTGTTAAACAAGCAAAAAAATATCCCGAGTGGCGTAATGCAATGAAACAGGAGCTTGATGCCTTAATTAAAAACCAGACTTGGGAACTTCTTCCTCCTGAACTGACAAAAAATATTGTATCTTTCAAGTGGATTTTTAGAATCAAGAGGAATACAGATGGGACCATCGACAGATACAAAGCGCGTTTAGTTGCAAAAGGCTTCACTCAGAGGGGCATAGATTTTTATGCCATATTCAACCTAGTCGTCAAGCCAACAATAATTTGTATTTTTCTCTTTGTTTCACTTTGTCATAATTGGCATCTACGTCACCTTGATGTCAATAATACCTTTTTACAGGGTAACTAGATGAAGAACTGTACATGACACAACCTTCGGGGTTTACTAGTGATGACAAACCAACACATATATGTCGTCTGTGCAAGGCGATCTATGGGTTGAAATAGGATCCTCGGGCATAGTACAATTCCCTCACGAGTTATCTTACATCCATAGGCTTTGTTAAGCCAAAATCTGAAGCCTTGCTTCTTGTTAGACATGGTCCAAGTGACACGTTATTCGTCCTTGTCTATGTCGACGATATTATTATCACTGGGAGGAATACATTAAGTGTCAATCAGGTTATCATTTTCCTTTCTTCTCAGTTCTCTATTAAAGATTTAGGTAATCTTCACTACTTTCTTGGTGTTGAAGTGATTTGCAACTCTAGCGGTTTAATTCTCGCCTAAGAAAACTATGTGAATGAGATTTTAAATGATGAGCTAATGACCAACTACAAAAGTTTCAAAATACCAATAAGTGCCTCCGAGTTACTCATCATATCTGATGGCACTCACCTCACTGATGCCACATATTATCGTCAAGTCTTGGGCAGACTTCAATACGTATCTTTATCCAAATCAGACATAGCTTATGTGGTCAACAGGTTGTCTCAATTCATGCAAGCACCATCAGACCTTTACTGTAAAGCTGTGAAGTGTGTCCTTTGATACCTGCATGGTGCAATTCAACTAGGCCTACGTGTCACTCCCATTGTTGACTTCAATCTACAGGTGTACTCTGATGTGGATTGGGGTGGGACATCACTGATGGAGTTTTTACATCCGGTTACATCATGTTCCTGGTTGCAATCTGATTAGCTGGTCTTCAAAGAAGCAAAATACTGTCTCACGCTCCTCTATTGAGTTTGCGTATAGGGCACTGGCTAATGCCCTTTCTGAAAACTTGTGGGTCACCAATCTCCTAAATGAGCCATGATTTCCAGTACATCAATTACCAATAATATATTGTGACAATCTTGGAGCCATATTCCTGAGCAAGAATCATGTTCTCCATAGTCGTGTGAAGTATGTTGCAGTGGACTTTCACTTTGTTCGCCACCATGTCAATATCAAAAGGCTTCATGTTGTTCATGTTCATGGTGCCGACCAAATAGCCGACACTCTCACCAAGGCACTACTAAAACTTGCAATTGAGAATAATCTGTTCAAGCTAAGATTAGTGATCCATCGCCTAACTTGAGGGGGCGTATTGGCAAATCACGAGCAGTTGAGTAGTCCCTATTTATTTAGGATACTTTATTTCAGCAGTCATTGTTTGTTTAGATTACCTTAGTTCAGTTCATTTAGGAGTCTTTCCTTTGTAACTCTATTTAACATCTTTCTTACTTCATTAATAAGATATTGTCTTCTAGCACGTATTGTTTCATTACAATCAGAAGGCCCTTAAATTTCTATTTGAGCAAATGTTCATACTGGATTACAACTAAAATGGATCACAAGATTGATGCAATTTAATTTTGAGATTGAATATAAAAGAGGGAAAGAGAGTAAGGCATAATGCCTTGTCTAGAGTCCTTGCAGTACAACTGCAACAATGACTCTATCCATAGTTAAGACTAACTTGTTCTAGTTTATTGCGAATAGATGGGATGGGTGTTTTGAGCTTCAAACTTTGATTCAGCAACTAAAGACTCAGAAAGGAACATCAAGGGGTATAATTATGTCAACCAGCAACTTATGAAGCATCGCAAGCTGGTGGTGGCATTGGTATCCTACAGGGGGACATTCAGGTATTAATAATACTTATAGGAGGGGGTCGTCTCTATTTTATTGGAAAAATCTCAAAGAAGATGTTATTTTTTGTCAAAAATTGTAGCATCTGCCAAAAGAATAAATATGATACATCTGCTTATTCGAGTTTGCTAAATATGATCTCCTCCTTACATCGATGTAAGATTTTTGGCGGCTTTGGGCTGTCTTTAGCCTCTCTCGAATATCTCACACCTTCTCCATGGCTTGATGAACAAGGTCAGGCCCAATCAACTCGGCTTCACCAACTTCAAACCACCCAATGGGAGATCTACACCTCCTTCCATACAAAGCTTCATAAGAAGCCATTTGAATGCTTGCATGATAGCTATTGTTGTATGCAAACTCTATGAGAGGTAAGTGATCATCCCAATTTCCCTTGAATTCAAGCACACATGCCCTCAACATATCTTCCAATGTCTGGATGGTGCGCTCTGCTTGGCCATCTATCTGGGGATGGAAGGCTGTACTCAAGTTCACCCTCGAACCTAATCCCTTCTGAAAGGATTTCCAAAATTGGGAAGTGAATTGAGCTCATCTGTCTGAGATGATAGACAAAGGGACCCCATGCAATCTGACGACCTCCTGTATATACAACTTTGCATAATCTTCTGCGGTATCAGTAGTCTTAACAGCCAAGAAGTGAGCTGATTTTGTCATTCTATCCACAATCACCCAAATAGAATCATGTTGCTTTCGGGACTTCGGCAAGCCTGTAATAAAGTCGATGTTGATCATCTCCCAATTCCATTCTGGAATTTCTATGTTTTGGGCTAAACTACATGGCCTTTGATGCTCAACCTTCACCTGTTGGCAATTCGGGCATTTGGAAATGAATTCCGCAATATCTCTCTTCATCCCACTCCACCAATAGATTTCCCTCAAGTCATGGTACATTTTTGTAGAGCCCGGATGAATAGAGTATCTAGAACTGTGTGCTTCGGCCATAATCCTTTCTCGAACATCATCGACATCCGGCACACACAATCTATTTTGGTACCGCAATACACCATCTCCCCATTTGGTGAAAACCATCACCCCTTGTTTGTGAACAACTTCTTTCAACCGGAGGAGGATGGGATCCTGATCTTGTTTCTCCTTTACCTCTGCTACAAGTGAGGACGTAGCCCCATCTCAAACGTTTACTCCACCTTCATTGTTCTCTTCGAGTTGAACTCCCAATCGGGCTAATCGATGTACCTCCTTCGCCAATTCCCTCTTTCCCTTTTCTATATGGGCAATGCTACCCATGGGCAACCTGCTAAGAGCATCAGCAACAACATTAGCTTTACCTGGATGGTAAAGGATGCTCATGTCGTAGTCCTTGAGTAGCTCAAGCCATTTTCTTTGCCTCAGGTTGAGTTCCTTCTGGCTGAAGACGTATTGCAAGCTCTTGTGATCGGTGAACACATCAATATGCACTCCATACAAGTAGTGGCGCCAGATTTTAAGCGCAAGCACCACAGCTGCCAACTCAAGGTCATTAGTTGGGTAATTTCGCTCATTGTCACGACCCAAGCCTAGGGCCTAGACGTGACATAGCGAATGAGGAACCCGAAAGTACCTCAAACAAGCCTCTTAGCATTCTTTTAGCCTTTCATAGGTAATGATGATAAATAGACAAGCGGAAATCATAATAATAAATATTCAACTTACATATGTCCAACAATACCTCTAACTATTAGATTTAATGGGGCTAAGACAAGTTCCTAGCTCACCCTCAATCATAATAGAAGAAATGCCATAATAAAATATCTTAACATATCATAAGCTAGAAAGACAAAGGAGTATTGTTCCCGGAACATGGGAACTCACCAAAAGTAGTCTTCGATGGAATATCAACTAGCCACGTGGAGGAGAACGAGGAGGAGCACCGATCCCTACATGGTGATATCATGTAGGCAAAAGAGTATGCGTTAGTACTTTGAATGTACTAAGTATGTAAGGATGCATGAACATTGAGAAAATATTATAACATTTATGTAATATGGAACATAATGTAATACATGCATAATAAATCATATGGATATCCTTTAAAACATTCATTTTGTGGGAAGCTAACCATAACCGACATTTAAGACCATGCGAGCTATTACATGGAATCCAACATAACCCCCTACGTTGGCCGGGGAGACTACTTGCCAGGTAGAACTCCGTCAACTTCATTCATTTCTTTAACTTTAACTTTAAGGGCTATTTATGGATCCATTAGCCTAAGCCTACAAGGGCTCCTATGTTGGCACATAGTTAATGAGACAAGGGGTTGCTACTAGGATTCCCTTACCGAATCCCACCTCAATGCCTCATTCGGTGCTAAGTCAATCCCACGGAATAGTTTAATACTTTAAAATATTCATAGCATATAACTTGAGAATTCAAACATCATATTCGGTAGAATAGCTCATTAAAACATTTGATAATTCAAATATGCAAGAATTGTCCTTATTGCATAAAGAATCCATGATTCATATCATTTCATCATTCTTTCATTTCATAAGACTCCCTTTTTTGATCATGGATATTGCTTTCATAAACATTTATTTGGAGTCAAAGCTTTCAAGTCAAACTTTATTAAAAACATAATAAAACTAGGTGGGTTCAAATCACTTCAACTTGCAAATATGTATGTAAATAAATATTCATAAATACTTTGAAATCCATTCATTAAAAATCATGCTTTAAACAACCCACCATGAATTTCAAGAACCTTTAAATAGATAAATAGAGGAATTACTTGTAAACCATCAATTCATACATATAAAATTATGTTGTATCAAAATAGACCAATAATCATTAGTTTAACCATAATTCATACTATTAAGTAAAAATAAAAATTACCATAACAAAAATATTACTTGAAATCAAGAGACTTAATTGAAAGAGTTTTTGGACTATATGAATGGAAGAATTCATGGATAAACACCACATAACTTAGAGTAAAGCTTAAAGAAAATAAATATAATTTATCATATAATCAAAATAATTTAGACATGAGAGTGGAAGGAATACTCTCATTGAAACCTTACATACCTGGAAACCGAAGCTTTAGTTGGTACCGGAAGACTTAATGAACACTCTTGAGTCCTAGCTTCTCTCCTTGCCGGAACGTTTTGTGTACTACTCGGAATATATGAATCACCGGAATAGTATTTCTTCACTACTAAGAACTAAAACTATATTTGAGAATGTATATAGAGAGAAGATTTGCTTGAGAAAGCTTGATGAATAAAATGAGGAAATAAGGTGGGTATTTATAGGTGGGAAAGATGACCTAACAATAAATAAAATAATTATAAATAAAAATCTGAAAATTTAGTGGAATATATTGATGTCATGGATGATGTTAAATGGAGGACAATTTATGTCATGAGTGATGTCAAATGTATCTAGATCTTTCTATGATAGGTGAAATGAGTTATCTTTGACAGAATACTCTTTTTGGAAGCTGCGTTTGAATAAGATAAATTCCTTATTAGGATTTGGTGTCTTCATAAGAATTGTAGATATGGAAGTCTAGTTTCATATCGTTCAAGAATCAAGCAATTTAGATAAACCTACAGTGAGATATGATTTTTCTTCTATAAACACTCATTTCCGTAACAGCATCCTACCTTACAAAGATTAATTTATTTGACCTACTTAACCTACGAATCTTAAAATATGGTCTTCATAAAAGTTGTAGGTAATGATCTTGTGGTTACTCAGAAATTTGAATTACTCAATTTGGATATTTCTATGAAAAGTTATGACCAAAATACAGAGGCTGTATCATGTTTAGGCAAAAATTGAAACATCGTATACAACGTTTTTAGGGGATATTACATTATCTCCCCCTTGGGAACATTCGTCCTCGAATGAGAAAAGACTTAGCTTGAGTAGAGTAGAGTATTAACAAACAACCTATCATTAATGCAACAGTGTAATTTAAAATATCGTTTAAAAAATATTTCATAATTTTGCAAGCATGTGACAAGAAAAGTTGAGATGTAAGGATTTCAAGTAATTGAGCAAGGACAACTTAATACCTTAGGTTTGGGTAGAGGGGAAAAGATGAGGGTATCTCTTAATCATATCCGCTTCCGCTTCCCATGTTGCACTTTCTATTTGTTGATTCCTCCAAAGGACTTTAACAGATGCAATTTCTTTGTTCCTCAATCTCTTAACTTGCCGGTCCAAAATTTCCACAGGAACTTCTTCATAGGTCAAGTTTTCTTCAATATTCACTACTGCCATAGGTACAATGGAACTAGAATCACCCACATGTTTTTTCAACATAGACACGTGAAACACCGGATGAACCATGGCCATTTCCAATGGTAATTCCAACTCATATGCAACCTTACCAACACGTCTCACGATTCTATAAGGCCCTACATATCTAGGGCTCAATTTCCCTTTCTTACTAAATCGAACCACACCTTTCATGGGTGAAACCTTCAGATACACCCAATCATCCACATTAAACTCAAGATCCCTTCTTCTAGTGTCAGAATAGGACTTTTGACGACTTTGAGCCGTCTTCAACCTTTCTCTAATGATCTTCACCTTCTCTAAAGCATCAAGTACCAAATCGGGGCCCAACAAGGTCATCTCACCTACTTCGAACCAACCTACCGGTGATCTACATCGTCTCCCATACAAAGCCTCAAACGGTGCCATCTCAATACTTGAGTGGTAACTATTATTATAGGCAAACTCGATGAGAGGTAGATGATCATCCCAATTCCCTTTAAACTCCAACACACAAGCCCTTAACATATCCTCTAGTGTTTGAATCGTCCTTTCGGCTTGCCCATCCGTTTGAGGATGGAATGCTGTGCTCAACTTTACCTTAGTACCGAGGCCTTTTTGAAATGATCTCCAGAAGTGAGAAGTGAATTGGGTACCACGATCCGAAATAATGGATAATGGCACACCATGCAACCTCACCAACTCCCGAATATACAACTTGGCATAGTCTTCGGCACTATAGGAAGTTTTAACCGGTAAGAAGTGAGCTGACTTAGTCATTCTATCAATAATTACCCAAATCGAGTCATGACGTTTCCGGGTATGAGGCAAACCCACTACAAAATCCATATTCACATTTTCCCATTTCCAAGTTGGGATTTCAATGTCTTGGGCTAGGCCACCCGGTCTTTGATGTTCAGCCTTCACTTGTTGACAATTTGTACATTCGGACACAAACCTTGCTATGTCCTTCTTCATGCCACCCCACCAATACAACTCCTTTAAGTCTCGGTACATTTTTGTTGAACCGGGATGAATGGAGTATCTAGAATTATGAGCCTCCATCAAGATCAAACTCCTTAGGCCATCAACATCTGGAACACATATCCGACCTTGGTAGTATAGAACCCCATCTCCCCCTTGGGAAAAGACTTCTATCTTCTTTTCCTTTACCAACTTCTTTAACTCGATAAACTTTGGGTCAAGATCTTGCTTTGATTTAACATCCACCATCAAAGAGGATTCAGAACTATTTTGAACAACCATACCCCCATCATTAGTACTACCCAACTTCACCCCTAATCTAGCCAATCGGTGAACATCTTTCACCAACTCCCTCTTCCTTTCATCCACATGGGCCACACTCCCCATAGATATTCTACTAAGTGCATCAGCAACCACATTGGCTTTACCCGGATGATAGTGCACACTCATGTCATAGTCCTTAAGGAGTTCTAGCCACCTCCTTTGCCTTAGATTAAGGTCCTTTTGGGTAAACACATATTGAAGACTCTTATGATCAGTATAGACATCCACATGCACCCCATAGAGGTAATGCCTCCAAATCTTCAAAGCAAAAACAACAGCCGCCAATTCAAGGTCATGGGTAGGGTAGTTGCGCTCATGCACCTTTAATTGCCTAGAAGCATAGGCTATTACCTTGCCCTTTTGCATTAAGACACATCCTAAACCAATCTTTGAAGCATCACAATAAACTACAAACCCTTCTAATCCTTCCGGGAGAGTCAAAATAGGAGCAGAGGTAAGTCGATCTTTTAAGGTCTGGAAACTCTTCTCACACTCATCTGTCCATATGAATTTGGATTTCTTTTGGGTCAATTTTGTCATAGGAGATAAGATGGAAGAAAAGCCTTTGACGAACCGTCTATAGTACCCGGCTAGACCTAAGAAGCTCCTAATGTCTGAAGGAGATAATGGTCTAGGCCAATTTTTGACTGCCTCTATTTTCTTAGGATCAACCTTGATTCCATCACCGGACACTACGTGACCAAGAAATGCTACCTCCTTTAACCAAAATTCACACTTACTAAATTTTGCAAATAATTGTTTATCCCTCAATGTTTGAAGCACAACTCTCAAGTGATTTTTATGTTCTTCCTCACCCCGAGAGTAAATTAAAATATCATCAATGAAGACTACTACAAAGGTATCAAGGTAAGGTTTGAACACCCTATTCATCAAGTCCATAAACACCGCCGGTGCATTCGTCAACCCAAAACTCATCACCACAAACTCATAGTGACCATACCTTGTTCGGAAGGCTGTTTTGGGAATATCACACTCCCTTACCCGTAGTTGGTGGTAGCCGGACCGAAGGTCGATCTTGAAGAAGTGACTTGCCCCTTGTAATTGATCAAACAAGTCATCTATTCTAGGGAGTGGGTACTTGTTCTTAATGGTCATCTTATTTAATTGCCGATAGTCTATGCACATTCGAAGTGAACCATCCTTCTTTCTTACAAATAGAACGGGAGTACCCCATGGCGAAATACTTGGTCTTATGAACCCCTTCTCTAACAAGTCCTTTAATTGTTCCTTTAGCTCTTTCAATTCTGCTGGGGCCATGCGGTAAGGAGGAATAGAGATAGGTTGGGTATCGGGGAGGATATCAATACCAAAATCAACTTCCCTTTCGGGAGGGACACCAGGAAGGTCATCGGGAAAGACATCAGGGAATTCATTGACTATAGGAACTGACTCAAGAGAAGGACTTTTGGAGTTGACATCCCTAACCCTCACAATATGGTAAATACATCCCTTAGAAATCATTTTGCGAGCCTTAAGATAAGAAATAAACTGACCCTTAACCACCGAATCACGACCCTGCCATTCAATAACAGGCTCATTTGGAAATTGGAACTTGACTCGACGATTCCTACAATCTATGGAAGCATAAGATGCATGTAACCAATCCATCCCAAGAATGACATCGAAATCTATCATATCAAGCTCAATGAGATCACAAGGAATAACTTTATGCAAGATAGACACAAGGCAACCCCTATAGACCTTTCTAGCAATAACTGACTCACCAACGGGGGTAGACACCAAATAAGGCTCTAATAACATTTCAGGTAAAACATCAAATCTATTAGCAAGGAATGGAGTAACAAAAGATAAATTTGCACTCGGATCTAATAGTGCATACACATCAAAAGAAAAAACCTTTAACATACCGATAATGACATTGGGTGCATCCTCAACCTCTTGTCTCCCATGCAAGGCATAAAAGCGGTTGGTGCGTTGGAGACCTCCTTGGACTTGTTGACCATGAGCAATTTGGCCTTGAGTCCTACCACCACCATCTCTACAATCCTTAGCATGGTGGCCCAGCTTGCCACACTTAAAGCATGCATTGGAGCCAGCTAAGCATTCCCCTTTGTGAGTCCTTCCACACTTCTTGCAAGCAGGGAAAGTTTGAGTAGCAACATTCTCTCTGGGAATCATTGGTTTACCACTCTTGTCCTTGTTGAACCTTGGAGGAGGAGTATTGGTGGAACCTTGCCCCATAAATCGTTGCCCACCTTGGCCTTTGCCATTGTTACCATAATCGGACCTTTGAGGGTTAAACCCTCCACCATCCACTCTAGCCTTTTTGAACCCCCTTGATCTCTCTCTAAGCTTCTCTTCTTCAATTTGTTCTGCGTAAGTCATTAACCGAGAGATATCCATCTCCTTGATCAACATGGCCGTTTTGCACTCCTTGGACACCAAGCTTGAGACACCGGAAATAAACTTGCTCATTCTAGCTCTTGGGTCAGAGACCATGAAGGGAGCATACTTTGACAACTTAGTGAATTTGAGAGCATACTCCCTCACACTCATACTTCCTTGACGGAGGTTGATGAACTCTTGGATTTTGGCCTCCCTTAGCTCCAATGGGAAGAAGCGGTCTAGGAAGGCACCTTTGAACTCTTCCCATCCTATCGACCCTATTTCTTCATCCCTCTCAACAATCCATTGTTCGTACCACACTCGAGCCACACCTTTGAGTTGATAGGCCACTAGCTCGGCCTTCTCATTTGGTGGCACACCCATGATAGCCACAATCCGGTACACCTCATTAATGAACTCCATAGGGTCCTCATCTAGTTTAGAACCATCGAACTCGGGCGGATTCATCCTTTGGAAATCCCGAATCCTAGAGGCTGGATTTTACATTTGGGGAGGAGGAACACCTAGATTCCCTTGGTTAGCTACGACTTGAGCTAACAAAGTAATAACACTGCGAAACTCGGCATGGGTTACCCCATCCTCATGATGTTGGGCATTAGGAATCGGAGGAGTTTGGTCCTCATTGTCAATCCTTGCTCTTTGAGGTGGTCTTCCACGAGTCATTATCTAGAGAACACAAAATGGGTAATTAGTTAAAGGAAAGCTTAGGACACTCTAAGGCACGACATAAATTTGAAAGAAGTGAAAATTTTCCTAAACGCCTCATAGTCTCTTATTCATAATTGTGGCGCGCTTCACAACCATGAACAAGACCCTATTCGACGCGGTATGTTGGACTCCAAGGATCATTCAAAACCTCGGGCTCTGATACCAAGTTTGTCACGACCCAAGCCTAGGGCCTAGACGTGACATAGCGAATGAGGAACCCGAAAGTACCTCAAACAAGCCTCTTAGCATTCTTTTAGCCTTTCATAGGTAATGATGATAAATAGACAAGCGGAAATCATAATAATAAATATTCAACTTACATATGTCCAACAATACCTCTAACTATTAGATTTAATGGGGCTAAGACAAGTTCCTAGCTCACCCTCAATCATAATAGAAGAAATGCCATAATAAAATATCTTAACATATCATAAGCTAGAAAGACAAAGGAGTATTGTTCCCGGAACATGGGAACTCACCAAAAGTAGTCTTCGATGGAATATCAACTAGCCACGTGGAGGAGAACGAGGAGGAGCACCGATCCCTACATGGTGATATCATGTAGGCAAAAGAGTATGCGTTAGTACTTTGAATGTACTAAGTATGTAAGGATGCATGAACATTGAGAAAATATTATAACATTTATGTAATATGGAACATAATGTAATACATGCATAATAAATCATATGGATATCCTTTAAAACATTCATTTTGTGGGAAGCTAACCATAACCGACATTTAAGACCATGCGAGCTATTACATGGAATCCAACATAACCCCCTACGTTGGCCGGGGAGACTACTTGCCAGGTAGAACTCCGTCAACTTCATTCATTTCTTTAACTTTAACTTTAAGGGCTATTTATGGATCCATTAGCCTAAGGCTACAAGGGCTCCTATGTTGGCACATAGTTAATGAGACAAGGGGTTGCTACTAGGATTCCCTTACCGAATCCCACCTCAATGCCTCATTCGGTGCTAAGTCAATCCCACGGAATAGTTTAATACTTTAAAATATTCATAGCATATAACTTGAGAATTCAAACATCATATTCGGTAGAATAGCTCATTAAAACATTTGATAATTCAAATATGCAAGAATTGTCCTTATTGCATAAAGAATCCATGATTCATATCATTTCATCATTCTTTCATTTCATAAGACTCCCTTTTTTGATCATGGATATTGCTTTCATAAACATTTATTTGGAGTCAAAGCTTTCAAGTCAAACTTTATTAAAAACATAATAAAACTAGGTGGGTTCAAATCACTTCAACTTGCAAATATGTATGTAAATAAATATTCATAAATACTTTGAAATCCATTCATTAAAAATCATGCTTTAAACAACCCACCATGAATTTCAAGAACCTTTAAATAGATAAATAGAGGAATTACTTGTAAACCATCAATTCATACATATAAAATTATGTTGTATCAAAATAGACCAATAATCATTAGTTTAACCATAATTCATACTATTAAGTAAAAATAAAAATTACCATAACAAAAATATTACTTGAAATCAAGAGACTTAATTGAAAGAGTTTTTGGACTATATGGATGGAAGAATTCATGGATAAACACCACATAACTTAGAGTAAAGCTTAAAGAAAATAAATATAATTTATCATATAATCAAAATAATTTAGACATGAGAGTGGAAGGAATACTCTCATTGAAACCTTACATACCTGGAAACCGAAGCTTTAGTTGGTACCAGAAGACTTAATGAACACTCTTGAGTCCTAGCTTCTCTCCTTGCCGGAACGTTTTGTGTACTACTCGGAATATATGAATCACCGGAATAGTATTTCTTCACTACTAAGAACTAAAACTATATTTGAGAATGTATATAGAGAGAAGATTTGCTTGAGAAAGCTTGATGAATAAAATGAGGAAATAAGGTGGGTATTTATAGGTGGGAAAGATGACCTAACAATAAATAAAATAATTATAAATAAAAATCTGAAAATTTAGTGGAATATATTGATGTCATGGATGATGTTAAATGGAGGACAATTTATGTCATGAGTGATGTCAAATGTATCTAGATCTTTCTATGGTAGGTGAAATGAGTTATCTTTGACAGAATACTCTTTTTGGAAGCTGCGTTTGAATAAGATAAATTCCTTATTAGGATTTGGTGTCTTCATAAGAATTGTAGATATGGAAGTCTAGTTTCATATCGTTCAAGAATCAAGCAATTTGGATAAACCTACAGTGAGATATGAATTTTCTTCTATAAACACTCATTTCCGTAACAGCATCCTACCTTACAAAGATTAATTTATTTGACCTACTTAACCTACGAATCTTAAAATATGGTCTTCATAAAAGTTGTAGGTAATGATCTTGTGGTTACTCAGAAATTTGAATCACTCAATGTGGATATTTCTATGAAAAGTTATGACCAAAATACAGAGGCTGTATCATGTTTAGGCAAAAATTGAAATATCGTATACAACGTTTTTAGGGGATATTACACTCATGAACCTTAAGCTGTATCGAAACATAGGCTATCACCTTCCCCCTTTGCATCAACACACAACCCAAACCAATTCTGGATGCATCACAATAGATCACAAAGCCCTCTGTACCATTGGGCAAGGTTGGAACAGGAGCAGTAGTTAGCTTGGTCTTCAATTTCTGAAAACTCTCCTCATAAGCATCAGACCATTGGAACTTAGCCTTCTTTTGAGTCAGCTTAGTTAATGGTGATGATATGGATGAGAATCCCTCTACAAACCTTCGATAATAGCCAGCCAAACCCAAGAAGCTCCTTATCTCTGTCGGGGATGTGGGTCTGGGCCAATTCTTTACTGCCTCAATCTTCTGAGCATCAACCTGAATACCATCTCCAAATACAATATGGTCTAAGAAGGCCACTGATGCAAGCCAAAATTCACATTTAGAGAACTTTGCATACAATACCTGGTCCCTCAAAGTTTGCAAGACGACTCTAAGATGATGGGCATGCTCCTCCTCATTCTTGGATGGTTTGAATACTCGGTTCATGAGATCCATAAAAGCGGCGGGGGAATTAGTCAACCCAAAGGACATGACCAAAAATTCGAAGTAGCCATAACGAGTTTGGAACGCAGTCTTCGGAAAATCACATTCTCTCACCTTCAACTGGTGGTAACCGAATCGCAAGTCTATATTTTAGAAACACGTGGCACCCTGAAGTTGATCAAATAAATCGTCTATCCTGGGAAGAGGGTATTTGTTCTTTACAGTGACCTTATTCAGTTGCCTGTAGTCAATATACATTCTAAGAGACCCATATTTCTTCCGAACAAATAGGACCGGAGCTCCCCATGGTGAGACACTCGGCCTAATAAATCCCTTATCTAATAAGTCTTTCAACTGCTTCTTCAACTCTCTCAACTCAGCTGGGGCCATTCTATATAGAGGAATTGAGATAGGCTGGGTATCAGGAAGAATGTCAATCCCAAAGTCAATCTCCCTATCAGAAGGGACTCCAGGCAGATCTTCAGGAAAGACATCCGGAAACTCGTTGACGATCGGAACCGACTCAAGGGATGGAGACTCAATGCTGTCATCTTTCACTCGGACAATATGATAAATACACCCTTTTGAGATTAGCTTCCTGGCCCTAAGGTATGAAATAAACTTACCCTTAGGCGCAACAGGACTACCCTTCCACTTTATGACAGCCTCATTCGGGAATTTGAACGTGACAATCTGAGTTCTACAATCAATAGAGGCATAACAGATATAGAGCCAGTCCATGCCAAGGATCACGTCAAAATCAACCATGTCCAACTCAACTAGGTCGGCCAAGGTATCCCTGTAATGAATTGACACAGTGCAATCTCTATAGACTCTCTCAGCTAAGACAGAATCACCGACAGGAGTGGCCACACAAAAAGGCTCAAGAAGACGTTCAGGAATTTTATTGAATTTACTAGCCTTATAGACTCCCTAGGACACTTGAACTCTAGGCTCTGATACCATGTTTGTCACGCTTCGGGAGGGTACCCTAGATGTAACCGGCACCCGAAGGCCATTTCTGACCTCCGAGCGAACTACCTGGTCCAGTCACTCATTCATTAAATCACATTTTCTTAGCGGGAACTCAATTAATGAAATACTATTCACAATATGAGGGCCGAAGGCCAAGCATTCATCAGCTCAACAACAAAAATAATAAGGCTCCTCGAATTAACCGCTCAACCTCCCCATACTCCAGTCTATGAAGCCTCTATCCAAGTCTAAAAGGTGCTAATGACAAGTCCATGGCTACCAACAATCAAAATAGAAGAAATGACAACAAAACTGTACAAGAAGGCACAATATCCTCCGGGAACTAAGGGGACTCACCAACTAGCTGGGAGTGTAAGTGGATCTTCAACGGAGCGCCGATTAATAATCTCTGGTAGGCCAAATGGCGTCAGTACATGGAATGTATGAGTATGTAAAATGGCTAGAGGAAACAACATCAAGAAAGCATCCATATCAACTCAGGATATTAACTCATATATATATATATATATATATATATATATATATATATATATATATATATATATATATATATATATACATAACAACTCACTCAAATGTCCTAAGTCCAACAAGAATAGTTTAGACAGGACTAACTCATAAGCCACTTAACTCAACTGACTCAGAGCACTATCAAGGCCTAAATGGGAGTTTCTCTTAACCGACAACCATCACCTATGAGCCGGTGATAGTACAACAATCAGACGTTGTTACCACGTCCGTCCATACCTTGCCAGGGCATGAATGCCTCCCTAATCATGGATACCATCGATTAGTCAAGTCCTATCATTTCAGGACAGTAAAATGGGAAACATCCGACTTTAACGGTTTGATCCCATGGGAAGCATCTGACTTTAACGATTCCATCCCTACCTATGTTGGCGGCGTAGTTTCTGGGATTCGAGTATGGACTATACTCTTGCCCGCTTCGGTGCTCGATACTCCTCCCATGACTTTATGCTCATAAGACTCCCTCCAATCATCTCAAACAAGCCCTCACGGCTAGTCTCATGTGGAACATTTCCCACTCATCAACTCTATCCTCATTCTTAACTCAATTTGAGTCATAATGGCAAGTCTCATTTAGGACCTTGTCTACTCGTCAATTCTATCCTCCAATTAACTCAATCAACTCATATCGACAAGTCTCATTACAACCTTGTCAACTCATCACTCTACCATGATCAAATCTCTCTCAATCACACTATCCGACCAATCTCAATCATATCTTTCAAGAGAAATTTAAAAGCACATTTATAACCGCATATAGATATAACCAATCATTTACTCTATCCGTTTGAGAAATATTTGAGACTCATCACAACTCAAGACTTTAAATCACACTTTATAATAGGTAATATTTCTTAGGAAAATAACCTCTTTCATCATAATCCACATAGTTAAGAAGATTAATAAAATATATTTAACAATTTCATCTTCACGACTCATACTCACATAAAGGCTCAATTTAGGAACTCCTTGGCTCAACAACATCAACACATATAGAATCAAATACATAGGGGACAAAGTTCATACAAGCATAAACCATACCAAGAAACTCTATTTTTATGAACATCTAACCTCAAAGCAAGAGTAGGGCACATGGGTGAACTCAACCTATGTTTTAGATAGCCTTACATACCTTAGTAAAGACTTGAAGAAAACCTTGTGGTTGGGTCTTCAATAAAAAACTCAAACCTTGAAGCTCTTGGAACTCTTCTTGTTGGAGAAGGATTTGGAGAAGAAGAAGAAAAGAGAGAGGGAGAAGAGGTTTTAAGGGCTTTTAGAGAGAGAGTGGGGGCTAAAGAAATGATCCCAAAATAGTCTAGGGTGATACATATAAAATTTGGGGTAATTCCCAAATTGCCCCTTCTCAAAAGTTCTGAAAAATAGGCAAAAATGCACCTGGCGCGATAGTGGCGCGTCGCGCCATTGCAGCGCCAGGCCAGTTATGCCTAAAACCTGCACACCTCGCAGTGGCACGCCACGCCAAAGACCAAACTACTGAGGTATGTTTCTGGCGCGATAGTGGCGCGTCGCGCCCTTATAGCGCCAAGGCCAAAGTTTTTGAATTCTGGAAAATTAGCCTAAAACACCCTGCACAACTTTTAGTGGCGTGTCGCGCCAAGGACCAAACTACTGAGGCATGTTTCTTGCGCGATAGTGGCGCGTCGCGCCCTTACAGCGCCAAGGCCATTTCCCCAGCAGTTGCAACCCAGGACAAAATGAAATTCCTGCCATGCTAGCTCGTCTTAGGATCGTCATATCTTTTGACTCTGAACTCCAAAATTTACGTTCTTGGTGGCGTTGGAAAGAAAACTCGACGAACTTTAATTTGATAGGTCATGGGCCACCCAGATTGACATCCTTCAAAAGATAGGGTCGTTAAAAGTCGACCCTTATACAAACTCATCCTAATCTTAGCCACGACGGATCCTTTGGACTTAGCTCGGTCCTAGGGGTCCATGGTGACCCCACATCACCCCTAACACTGCTCAGTCCCTCAGAGACTTGTCTTAACTCATGAATATACTTCAGGATACTCGGGTTCGACCCCTCCCGAACACAAGAAGGGTTCGAATCTTGGGAAAAATTTTGAGAGGTGTTACACATATCCCTTTGATGAAGGAAAATCTCCCAAAATAATATTTGAGTCATGTATTATCAGCCTCAAAATAGTAGGTAAAACATGTGAAAAGTATAGGAAAAGTGTACCCTAAAAATATAACACAAGAGGGTATTTATAGAAACCTAAAACTAGTCCTAAACCAACTAGGAAAATGAAACTTGATGGACTTTGGATTGCTCCGAAAGGCAACCACCATGGCTAGTGGTGGGAACCACAGATCATGGTGGCCTTCCTTGGTGGTATCCTTAGCCTTTTGTGGCTGGCCATCCCACCACGTCACCCACCACGGCCAGTGGTGAGGAAAATGGCTCAGGTAAGGCCCTTGGTGGTCGCCTTGACGATGTTGCTCCTTGCTTTGGCTCTTGGTGATTTCCTTGTACTTGAAACTTCTTACCTTGGAATTTTGATGTCTTTCTCTTTACTACGGAAACCACAACGGCCATTGGTAAGCACCACAGCTCGTGGTAGATAGGTGTGGTGCATGCCTTAGCCCAAATGTTGGCTACCTTCTCTTGGCCGCATCCTTCACGGATGGGGGCTTCCTTTCACATCCAATATTTCACACCACGGACCATGGTGTCTGTCTTGGTGTGTATACTTGGTCAAAAAATGATGATTTAATCTTCCAACTCCCATTCCAAGGTCCTTCAAGTTCTGGTGAAGTTCGTTCTTTGAGTTCTCCTTTCAAGTTGTCATGAAACCTTGCAAAACTCAAGTCAACCTAGAACTTCTTGCATATTTTTCTCCCCTTTTGACCTCATCTCAACACCAAGCTACCAACATCCTTCAAGATCAATCAAATTTCCATATAAACCATGCCAAATGACATCAACCCAAGCGTTCTTGAATTTTTCGAAAAACTAACTAAAAACACATATCAAACTAACAAAATGTGCTTAAGAACTTATAATAACTCCTTTTTTTTGAGCATCGTAAATGTCGTATTTTGGCAACACATCAATTAGATTTTCCCATCCCTTGTTATGAGTTAGCCATGCCTTACCTTTCATGCTTTAGCCACACCAATGACAAGATCTAGCTTCAATCAAACTTGATCTTGAACGAAGTCATTGGGCCTTGGTTAGATTCCTCATGTAAATCCCAAGCTACTTAATGTATCAAACTGATGGTCTAACAAACTTCCCCCACCATATGAGCTTATCTTCCTCAATGAGGCATAATCTAAGTATGTCTTGATATTGTCCTCAAACTACCACAGTGATGGTCCTTTTTTCCAAGTTGTATCACACACTTGCTTTCCCTTTTATTGAACTCGAAACTCTGTTCGCCGATTCTTCTTGCTTTAACCCAAAGTCTTATGATCCTGAATCTTCTCAAGTTGTTCTTCAAAATTCTTTCACATAATAGGAGGAGCATGTCTGGTTGCTGACCTTGTTGGATCCTCAACATCCTTGTGAAAAGGCTTCAGAAAAGCTCACATAGAATGTAAGGTGAATCTTCAGTCTTTCCGGAAAGTCCACCAACTTTACCCACTTTTTTCTATAACATCAAAAGGTCCATCATATTTTGAAATCAATCCATAATGAATCGTCTTGCAACTGATTTTCTTCCAGATTTCAGGATTAAATTTTAGCAAGACCTTATCCCCAACCTGAAATTCCAAATCAAGATGATGTTTGTCAGTATACTTTTCATCTGCTTTATTGCCTTCCTCAAGATGTCTTGTGCCTCATCTAGCAACTTTTACTTGTCTCGCACATACCTATAAGCAACAGGGCAACTTGTCATGACCCGACCTAGGGCCTAGTAGTAACACGATGATTAAAATCTTAAAGGGCTCCAACCAAGACTTTTGTACATGCAATAAGCATTCATAAGGTAAGGTAAGAGCTGAAACATCATAAGAGTGTCTAAATCATGAATAGAAATTTAAGAACGACATATGAAAACATAAACTCGAAACATTTGTCCAACTAGATGCCTCTACTCATGAATATGGGCGGGGGCTAAGACATGTCCCTAATTCACCCTCAATATAAAACATAGCAAAAGACTTTGAAAACAATAGCTAACTCGATAACTAGTCCTCGATAAATCAGGACTCACCACAACCGCTGGATAGGAAAGCTTAACTAGCCACGTAGATGAGTGTGATCTTCAACCTCAACCCCTACATTATGAGACAATGTAGGCAAAAAGTATGCATTTGTACGTTGGAATGTACTAAGTATGTAGGTAATGCAATGCATAGAAAACCATATTTGTACAAATGACCATTTTACATAGCATGATAGGAGAAGTAGTCGAAAATCATAAGTAGTCTTAAAAAAGGACCAATGCATAATAAACCATAAGAGTATCATGTAAAGTTAAATGTAGGATTAGTCATTTAAAACATAAAAAAGATCATACATATGTGGGATAAGAACCATAACCGATAATAAAACCATGCGAGCTATAACATGAAATCCCGTTGTCTCCCCATACAACGAAGAAAAAGGGGAATCTACTTACCAAGGTAGACTCTACCCCGCTAAACGGGTCATGCATATGCTATATGTAGATCCATTAGCTAGGCCATGAAGGCAACCTACGATGGCACGTAGTTATGAGACAAAATACTTTATATAAGGACCCCGTATTTTGAGCCCCCAAGTCCACATTCGGTGTTAAGTCATGCATAACATAAAAATCATAGTTTTATATATCATAGTCATTATCATAGATTTGAAATCATAGAGTAGCTCATTTTCATAACATACTTGTAGTGTAAAAATTTTCCTTTCATCATTATAAATCATACATACGTAGTTCATATTATTAGGCATTAAGGCACCATATTGGGCCCTAAGTCACCCTTTCCATAATTTGCATGAAAATCATCATTTGAAACATACTTATAGTCCATGATCATAATTGAAATACATAATCATAATTCATACTTGTAAATTCATGATCATAGTTTATACTTGAAATTAGGGTAAGAGATGAATGCATGATCAATTGATTTAAAAAATATGAAATCGACTTGAAAACATGCGTGATCATAAACTATATATCATCCCATATATAATTCATATAGATAATATAATTAGAAAGTACAATTGAAAATACTCATATTTTCCATCATGAATCCTAAAAATCAAAATAGGAGAATCCATGGAAAAACTCTTCAATTTAATGCAATAACCATCAATTTATATCAAAATAGACTCATGATCATACTTTGAATCGTAATTCATGCAATAGGAGTAGAGATCATAAAACTCATAAAATACCATACTTTAATTTGATAGAAAACTTGAGAAATTGATTAGGCTTCATGGATGAAAGAATTCATGAATCAATACCCACATACCATAAGTGAGGACAATAAATAATTTGGAAGAACTTGAGAGTTTTGATGGAGAGCTTGAATGAATCTACTTGAAGTCTTCAATAGAGTGCTTGAGGGTCTTTGTAGAGAGAAAAATATTTGGGAAAAGTCTAAAATGCCCTTACTAAAAATCCAACTCATCCAGAAAACCCTTGCCATGTCCGCTATGCGGACGTTTTGCAGACCTTTCTATTTTATGCAGTTTCTTGAGAAATCTATCTTTTGATCTACGGGTCCTAAAAACCGAAACTATTTTTCTGCAAGTTTTGACCCCCTAATCGATATTCGGAACTTAGATTTTCCAAAAATATTAAGGATAATGCATTACATGAGTGGCCTAATCCCAAGGTATTCTTAAGGCACTTGTGAGCATTTTGAGGGATGTTACACAACTGCCTTGTGATTTAGACTTAACAACTTCCAAAGGTGTGTTAGAATGGATGCCCAACACCAACTCAAACAAACTCTTCTTTGTTGTTAATGATATGTGTAGGTTGTAGCCGAAATGTGCAATGCCCAACAACTCAACTAGTTCCTTTAACTTCAGTCACATAGTGTATTAGGTATTATTCAAGCAGATGATTGATCCTTACAGTCTGTTCATCAGTTTATAGGCGGTTTGTCATTGAAAAATTCAAATCAATACCTATCATCTTGAACAAAGCAGTCCAAAACTTATCGGTAAACCTAGCATTATGATCAATCACAATATCTAATGGAACACCAAAATTCTTTGCAACATGCTTATAAAATAACTAAACATCTATCTCCAAAAGAACATAACTTAGGGGAAGCGATAAAGATACTATATTTTGAGAACGTGTCAACCACAATCACGATTGACGCTTTATCATTCACTCTTGGAAACTTGCTAATAAAATCCATCTACATAGAAGCCTACCGTCGCTTCGCAACAGGTTGAGACAGTAGTAAACCAGCTTCCTTGTTTCTTTCATTCTTGTCCAGTTGACACACTAGACATGACTTTACATACTCTTAATGTCATCTTCCATCTTACGCCAGAAATAATTTTGGGACAACAATTCCATCCTACTTTCAACACCCAGATGCCCAACATAAAAAACATCATGTGCTTCTTTTAGAAGTTTTCTTCGCAGTCCATCACCTTAAAGAACAATGGTTCTCCTCTCTTTGAAATAAATCATATCATCCTCGATCCAATACCGTCTAACTATGCCCTCTTTTACTTGATGAATTAACTTAGCATATAATGAATCACTTGCAACACTAAACTTAATCATATCAAGAAAGTCAGATTCAAGTCTAGTACTTACGTAAATATTATCAAATACCTCTTTCCAACTCAATGCATCAGCCACTTGATTTTACTTTCCTAGTTTATGTACCCACACAAAGTCATATTTAGCCAAAATCTCTTTCTATCTATCCTGCTTCGAACTCAGTTTCTATTGAATCTTGAAGTATTTATTAGTCACATTGTCTATTTAGAAAACAAACTTCATCTTAAGTAGACGCACCCTCCAGATATGAAGACAATCATTCTGCCACCATCTCCTTCTCATAAGCAGAATACCTTTGCTCCGTAGTATTTAATTTTCTACTCTCAAATGCATTATGATGTTCAACCTGCAATAGCACACCACTAACAACATAATCAAAGGTAATAGTGTACACCTTGAATAAAATATCAAAGTCAGGCAACCACAATATTGGTTCAGAAGAAATGATCTTCTTAAATGAGTTGGAAGCCTTCTCTCTTGATTCTGATCAAAACCATTTCACATTCTTCTTTACAAATCCATCAATGGGGCAGGATTTTTCCAATTGCCTGTTATGGACTTTTTTTATAACTTGCAAGTTCTAGAAGTGATGTCAGTTCTTTAACCCCGCTTGGTTTCTGACATTCTAATATTGCTTGGAACTTCTTAGGATCCATGTGCACTTGGGTTTTGCTTACCAAATGGCCTAGAAACTTTATTTCATAAACAACAAATTCACATTTTTCATCTTAACATAAAGTTGATATTCTCTAAGTCATTGCAACACCTTTCTCAAATGCAACAGATAATTTTCTAGAGTCCTACTACATATGACAATATCTTCTAAATAGACTACTACAAAATCATCAAGATAATTACAAAAAACATTGTTCATTAAGTTGTAGAAAGTAGCTGGTGCATTAGGCATCCCAAATGACATCACAAGGAATTCATATTCATAACTACTATTTCAAGTAACACAAGTGGTCTTCAGGGCATCCCCTCGACTATGCAAACCTCCCAATAGCCAGAAATTAAATCTCACTTAGAAAATAAAGTAGCCTTAGACAACCTATCTATCAAGTCTTGAGTTAGCGGCAAAGGATACTTGTTCTTCAAAGTCACCTTGTTCAGTGCCCTATAATCAAGATACATCCTATGACTATCATCTTGTTTCTTCTGAAATAGGATGGGTGCAACAAATAGAGACTTCAAAGGTTGTACCATTCAAACATCAAGCAACTAAGACAATTTCTTGCAAAGTTCAGTCAACTCCACTGGAGACATGCACTATGGAGGTTGTGCTGGTGGCACTAATCTAGGAATCATTTTAATCCTATGATCAATTTTCCTCCTTGAAGGAAACTCTTTAGGCAGTTCCAAAGGTATCACATCCTTTTACATAGTCATCAACTTTGCAATATTATTAGGAACTTCAATCTGCATATCCGACTTCACTTCAACCAAAGCAACAAGATAAGCAGGTTCACCTTTCTTCAAGCCCTTCTCAAAAGCTATAGGTGACAACCGTGCATTAATTCTAGTGTTTTTCTTACTTGCCTCATCAAAAGGGTGGATTCCTTTTATGTATCTATGGTATTTCAACTTCACTACTGATGCATTGTCCAAGAATAGTCACAATTGCACCACTCCAGAACTTTACTTCACCAATCACGACCTTCCTAAAGAAGCTAGAGCACATTTAGAACTAGACAAGTTGGGTATGGCTAGATTCAGAAGAAGAAGGCTCAAGAGGATCAAGAAACCACCTTGATTTTAATTTTGATTTGCTTCTCTATTGTCCTAATTACTCTTCAACTTGGCTGTCTCTAATTCTAGTTATAGCTAATTTGAAGTGTCATAATTAGGATCCTTGTAAAGGGGGGAGTCTCCCTCTTACACTAGTATAGTTTCTTTTTGTATGCATCTTCTGTGCAGGTACCTACAAAACCGCAGAAGGATCACCACTCAAATTAGTTATCTTGCAGTTGCAAAGCTGCAACATCCAACTCCAAGCAACAACTTACTGAGCTGCAGCAAAGTGCAGACATATACTTGTGCTATTCTTAGAGATATCCAAAGAGCAACATCGTGGAGTTCTTCAAGGAACTTCACACTTTAGATTTGCAACACTACCAAAGCTATTGCAATTGAGCTTTTATAAGTGCAAGATGCAAGATACAATAACCTATAATAACAATATCCAACAACAATAACTCTAGAGATGCAAAGCTACATTGGGGTAGATCAACACACCATCCAACACCTGTATCTCCCTATAATAGCCACCAAAACACCAGCAACCTGCAACAACAAGGACTTCAATTCTATTCTTTGTGCAGGTATCATACAATAAATTACACCATCTTGCAGCTGTACCCTACAGACCTACAATATCCCAACAACAACAACTATATTACAGCAGCAGAAATTGCCAGGAGTAACACACAATAATAATAACAAACAACAACACTCAACAACATACAACATGCAACACCTTGAAAATGCTTCCAAATATTGCAAACTTCCAGCATTTGCAGAGTCCATGGAGTTACTGCCTGAATTAATAGCTTGGGACATTAGTCGAGCAACCTTAAAAACGTTAGCCGACTTAAAATTCATCAAAGATGTATAATTTCCATACATCCAGAACTGTGGCAACATATATTTTCTATGCACGATGGAATCTTAATTCTTGAACAAATTCGGTATGAAAAGATTAAGAAGGACAAATATAAAAGGAACGATCTCAATTCATAGAAATTAGAAGTTTCATATGCTTGCTCTTGTTCAAATTAGCTATGTATAAAATGTAGCTTAGTTGAACATTACTAGTGTAGGTTTCTTTCTTGTATTCACATGGAAGGGAAGAGTGTCCCTCATTTATGTTTTTCTTAGTCGCATTATATCGAGAGGAGTCCTCTCATAGGTTTATCACTTTACTAGTATTTACGAAGCACCGTATTGTATCAGGGATGAGTTAGCTGACCTTAGTAAGTTAGCCGACTTATGAACTAACTTAAGAATGGAGGTAAGGTTTATGTCCCCCTCCTTATATTTTTATATTTTTATGTATAATAAGGCTTGGGGGTGTGCGACATAACCCCTGGCTGTGCACGAGAGGTAGGAGCCTCATGTAGGGTCTTTTCCCTTAAAAAACAAAAAAATCTAGGGTATTTCTCCCCCGAAAACAACAAACCATCCAAATGAGGTGTAAGAAAAACCTTAAAATTCCTCATGAAATCAATTCCCACTAGTATATTGAAGTTATCAAGTGGTACCACTGCTAGTTAATGCACACCAGATCAATGTGAAATTTTTAGAGGCATGTCAGCCAGGCTGTATAGTAGAATTGACAGCCTTCATCTTTGTTGCGCAATCTGTAACTATCAGTTTGCACTTCTTAACAATCTTTGAGGCAACAAAAGTATTAGTAACACTTGTATCTATAATTGAGATCACACCCTGGTCCCTAATTTTCATGTCAATGTTCTTCTGAACCTTTTCTACGACTCGTCAAACTTCCTACGGGTCTTCACGGGTTCATCTCAGAAAACTCAACTTTCCCAGGTGTCAGGTTGACCTACAAATGCCTTCCTACATCTTATACGACCTCTTAGAGGTCATAAGTCGGCTTGTTAGAGCCTGCACAAGACCAAATTCTGCAATGTTTCTCCTTAACTTGGCTTTCTAACTTTTGGGGTCTTACAAATATCCTAAAGTGGCACGTAGTTATGTGACAAGGAGATTGCTACTCAAGAACGTCACCTCTACTAATGGGTGAGCCTTCATCCCAAAGTCCTCTTGGTGCTAAGTAAACTCTAAATGGAATATCATACAGAACATATCATAGTTTTTGAAAATATTAAAAATCTAGTAATACCAAGTTCATCATAAGATACTTAAGATCATAAGAATAACTCCTTTAATATATCATAATTTTAACATATTCATAAAAGATAATTATCTAAAGCATCTAGATCATGATAAGCTTTTTCATAGAAAGTTACACTTCAATTGAAAGTGTCTAAATCATGAAAATATTTCGTAATGAGAATACTACACTTTGAAGTAACCTTGTTTTCATAAAAACATCCTTGATGCTTTATCTAAAAGCATCATTCAATCATAGTTTCTTCAATCATGATGCATGCATAATTCTCCAAACATAGCTCATAATTATAAAATAAGCATAATGCATGGTTTCATGAGAGAACCATTGGAAACATGTAACTTATATCAAATTATGCATAATATGATCAAATAGGATGAATTTAGTCATAAAAAATTACACTCATAAGAAACTTGCAAAACCCTAGAAAATTTAGATTAAAAATCATGGAAGAAGTAGAGAAATCTTTGGGACTCAATGGATGGAAAGGATCCATTGACTAATTTCCACATACCTTAACTTAAATCCCTAAGATAGTTCTTCAATGGAGACTTGAAGCTTGAAGAACCCTAGCTTTCCTTGGAAGAGAACTTAGAGAAGAAGACTTTGAGAGAGTTCTGCGGTTTTGAGAGAATGAGAGGGAATGGGGAGATTTTGAAGGGTAAAAGTACTTAGAGGACTTAGGAGTAGGTTAAAACGATGTATCTTAGGTGTCACAAGAATAGGAAATGACCAAAACATTCCTGAAAAATAACTGCTAGAGTGACCCTATGGGCGCTCCTATAGATTGTAGGTCTTTCTATAGACCATCCTATTGGTCCGTAAATCAACTTCAGAAGGTAAAAAATCCAATTAAATGCCATGAACACTCCCTATGGTCCATAGACCTTTCTACGGGCCGTAAGTCCTAACCATAAAACCCTTGATCTCAAAATATTTCACCAAGTCTAATGCCCTACCTTCAAACCCCTTCCAACTGGCCATAGGTCTTCCTACAGACTATAGGTCCTCTCTTCCTTCCAACCCTCAACTTCTCAACTCTTTGAATCTCTTCAACGACCATATATATAGGCTATATATACTATCTATGGACCATGGTCCATAGAAAATCTTTTGAGATGTGATAAATTTCTAAATTTCAGGATCTCATCTACGATCATCATCTATTGACCATAGGACCTTGTACGATCTGTTTATTGGACCTTTACGTTCTATATATCACACCCGTAGACCTATTCTGTACTTAACATATTTCAAACTTATCACACCCAACCCATGATTATTTCTATCACAACACAAGCCTAGGGCCTAGATGTGACACGATGAATGAGGAACCCAGAGGTACCTTACCCAATCCTCTTATCATTCATTTAGCCTTTCAAAGGTAATGACAATGAATAATAAGCGGAAATAAGAAGGGGAAAATGGGACTAAGGGAGAACATCATAGAATATGAGTCATTATCAACCTTAGATAATCATATATTTGTGTCCAAACATACCTTTACTAATAGACTTGGTGGGGGATAAGACATGTCCATAGCTCATCCTCAAGTTAAGTATAAAGAAATGCCATAATAGAAGTCTTAAACTTTTGCATAACATAAGCTAGAATAAAAAGGGATGTTGTTCCCAAATTATGGGAACTCACCACAAAAAACCTTCAATCTAATCTAAGCTATCCATGTGGAGGAGAATTAGGAGGAGCACCGATACCTACATGGTGATAACATGTAGCCAATAGAGTATGCATTAGTACTTTGAATGTACTAAGTATGTAGGCACGCATTAACATTGAAGAAATATTAGAACATTATATGGTATAGACATAATGAAATGCATGCATGAGAAATCACTAAATAGTATTTCAAATATACATATGTGGGAAGGGACCACAATCGACATCTAAGACCATGTGAGCTATTGTATGGAATCCAACATAACCCCCTACATTGTCACGGGAAGACTACTTGCCGAGTAGAACTCTATCAAACTTCATTCATTTCTTTAACTTTAACTTTAGATGGTCATACATGGATCCACTAGCCTAAAAAGCCTACAAGGGCCCCTATGGTGTCACATAGTTAATATAACATGAGAAGTTACTTAAGGACCCCTTAAGTCGAGTCTCCATCTACATGCTACATTTGGTTCTAGGTCAAATCCCACGGAATAGTATATAAATATCATAATAACATAAGTATTCATATATCTATAGACATCAAATCATCATTCGGTAGAATATCTCCTTAAAACTTAATTCCAACGTGAAAATTCTCCTCATCACATAAAATCCTTTTTTGGCCAAGAAGCCTTTTTTATCATTATTCGATCATTCTTTTATGTTTCATCACATTTCGTAGCAAATAAGTCTTTGTAAACATTTTGGTTAAAACCCCTTTTAATCAACTCAAACATTCTTAGAAGTCATGGTAAAACGTGGTGGGTTTAGCCAATTCAACTTCAAATCATTTAAATCAATGCTAGCATGCATGAGAGTAATAGAATTCACCAATTTAAAACTTACTTGAAACAGCCTTCCAATTCACCTTAAAACCCTTTCATACCTTCATATAAGAACCTTGATAAATCAACAATTCTATGAAAATTATGAGCCAATATAACCTAAGATAGGTAAATAAACTTCAAGTACTCAATAATCTATACATTTGGAATTATGATATGAAAACCCATAAAATCACAATTGAAATTGAGCTACTAAGTCAAAAAATACTTGGGCTCCATGGGTGGAAGAACCTATTAATAAATACCCACATACCTTGTAGAATAAGGCCCTAGTGCAAGTTTGAAAATGGGGACTTGTTCTTGATGAATTGTAGACTTTTCTTGAGATGAAGAAGACCTTGCGAGAAGCTTGGGAAGGAAGGGTTCTGTGATTTTGAGACTTAGTGTGAGAATGAGGTGTTTGGGATAGCTTAGGTTCATTATATAGGGTAGGATTTAGTCCCAAAATGACCATATTTCATAGATAAAACATAGGAAAGGACTAAAATTCCCTTCTTAAAAACTTAGTCGGACAGACCTACAAATGGTCCTTACGAGTCATAGATGCTTCTATGACTCATAAAAAGGACTAATCCTACATAGTTTTCCCTTGAAAGTTTATTTATGACTCATTCTTATGAGTCGTTGACATTATTACGAGTCATAAACTCTAGTCGTTCTGCAGGTACTGAACAACCTGCAAGTCTAGGTCTCTGAAGTTCTTTGACGAGTCATTTCTATGACTCATCTTACCTTCTATGATTCATAACCTCGACTCGTGGACCTTTTCCTTCAATTGATTAAATTTCTAGCCTCAACATAAGTCCTATGAGTCACTGTTATGACTTGTAGGTTGAATGGAATCATAGAACTTAAATCTAACCCACTCTCCAAAAATTTTCCTTCATTTCAACTTTTTGACTTATGAGGTCTCACAGTTTCTTACAGCCCATACGGCCTTCTATTATCCATACAAAGGGGTATTAAAATCATAGTACCATCAAAATTCTAAACGTTTCCTTTACAACTTCCTAGGTATTATATTTACTAGTCGAAAAGACTAAAGATTCACCCTAATTTTCATGTGAGCTTTCTGAAGCCTTTTCTTGAGGATGTTGAGGATCCAACAAGGTCAGTAACTAGAAATTATCCTTTTGTTGTACAAGTGCAGTTTGAGGAATAAATTTACAATATTCTGGACCATAGGACTTTGGATCATAACAAGAAGAATCAGCGAACAAAGTTTTTGGTTTAATGGAAGAGAAAGTAAGTGTGTGATGCAATTTAGGAAAGTAAGTGTGCGATGCAAGACATACTTAGGTTATACTTTATCGAGGTATATAAGTTCATCTGGTGGGGGAAGTTTGTTAGACCATGAGATTGATGGTTCAAGTGGCTCGGGCTTGGATGGGGATTTACACGATGAACCTAACAAAGCCCCAATGACTTTGATCAAGAACAAGTTTAATTAAAGATAGACATTGGAATTAGCATGGCTAAGGAATGCAAGGTAAGGTGTGTCTAAATAATAAGGGTTGGGAAAATCTAAGGTAAGAAAAGGCTATGATTATGGCATGGTTGTAGATAAACAAGTCTGTAGGCTAAGTGTTGGGCAAGGCTGGATGGCTTAAGAGACTGGACCACAATGAAAAATTGTGTGGAGCATGACCTGTGCATAGCATAGGTACATGGGCATGTAGAAAGATGAGTGAAAATATGCAAATTTAAGTGCCAAATTTGAAGGTTGTCCACATGTCCCTCGCACATGTGTAGGCAGTTAGGAAGTTGGACCTTTGGGTAGTTTCTAGTCATTTGAGACTTGTCAACAATTTAGATAAGGCTTGTATTTTCAAATTTGAAATTAACCTATCATTTGAGGATGTAAACTGACTTGATTAGACATGTTCCTGGCATCTGACTGGGTGTTGTAGCCTATTTATTAGCATAAGCAAACTAGTCTCAGGCATAGAGGGCATTTGGTCGAATTTTATAAGGCTGATTTTGTCTGTTTTCTTTGTGGCATGAGTTTAATACAAATTTGGGACTGCTTATTTATGTGCTTGTGTTGTTCAAATTTTATAGACACTGGCTATGTATTTACATTGATTGAAGTGAAAGAAAAAAAGTTAAGTCTAAGGGTGCTAGACTACCTAAGTGGGTTAGATCATAAGGGTTGACCTAATTACAATTGGTATCAAAGCTAAGGGTTGGCTGGCGGAAATAGTTATAATGAATTATGTATCACACCCTGAGTTTAAACCCTAGGTATGGCCGACACTCATAACCATTACCGATTTCCAAGCAAACCCTTGGCCTGGCTAACTACTCAGAAGAAGACCCAACTCAATAGTAGAATATCAAAAATGGGTATGAATTTAAAGTACATTAAAAGTAAACTCATCATATCTAAAATAAGACTTTGAATATGATAAAATTAATGTTTATAACATAATTAAAGATGTACTGGATTGACTCTCGGCTCTGTCTATAAAGCCTCTAAAACTTTATATAGGTACCGAAATAGACCCACGGCTACCTAATAACTAATAATACTAAAAATAGAAAACTAAAAGAGCTCCTACGAAAGCAAGGAGGCCCTACCAAAAGCTAGATAGATGTGATCTTCAATTAAGCGTCTGTTGAGGGTCTCTAATACCTATATCTACATCATGAAATGATGCAGTGTCAAAAGACATCAGTACATAGAATGTAGGTTATGTAAAATAGCTTAAAGGAATCATACATATTGGATAGTAAACTGGAATGAAATTTGAAGTAACTCAACTCAAATAAAGCATGCAAATATGAAAATAAGTCAATGCTTTACAAAATATAAGTAAGTGATTGCAACTCTATATAAAAGTAATGTTCACTCTTTGGGGAGTTTCTCTAACCAACAACCATCACTATAATCCTCTTGATGATACAATGTATTGCTCACATTCCCAGATTCGTCCATTATCTTACTAGGATAAGGGACGCCACTCAACTCATGAATCCATATAAAAGTTCGTAGCGGGGACTGAAGTGAGGAGTCGCCCGAACCAATGGTATGATTCTATCCTACACTAGCTACGTTGTTCATAGGGTTTGAGCTCTCTAAACTCTTACCCAAATCGGTGTTCAATATTACTACCAAAAAAATCATTCAATAATGTTCATATACTTAGGTGAGTGAAAATACTCAAAATATATCTCATTTTGTCTTTTGTACTTTTCTTATTTTAACTCAAATCTTCTCAAACTCACTACATTCTCTTTAAAATAATTATACTTCTCAATCTCAATAAATGCATTAAAATATAGCTTTTGTTTCTCAACTTAGTCTCAAGATAAATAAATGCATAATTACTCTAATTAATTTTGACTTGATAAAATCATGCACAAAATTAGTAATGTAAAGTATTATGACTTAAGGAATATAATATACACAAACTCTTTCCTCAATCATGACATGTAATATATCATTCTTCAACTCAAAATAATGCATAGTAAAAGAAATTGTAACTACTCAATTAGGTTTCATGTGAATGTAAGCATGAGCGACAAATTCAAGAAATTCAAATTATGGGAATACTCACACTATGACTAAATATACAGAGAACTCAATAAAAGATATCATAACACACTCAAAACCTCAATATAATGTCACTAAAACTAAAGCTTGAATTCATAAGAATAGAATGTAGATGTAGTCACGAGGAAGAACTCAGTTCAATGCTATGATTATCCTTGCATACCTAGAAGAACAATGTTCTTGGCAAAAATTGAAGAATGCAATGACTATGCTTGAACCCTAGCTTTTTTCTCTCAAATCCTTCCTTTGAATCCTCTAAGTGTTAATGAGTAAAAAAGGCACGTAGTGTACTAATAAGGAACCTAAATTAATCCCAAAATGTCAGGATTTTGGTTTGGAAAAGGTGGAAAAAAACCAAACTACCCTTTCATTAATATTGTCTTAGGACCTTATATTGGTCATCCTACGAACCTTAGAACTTTCTACGGGTAATAGAAGACCCCTTGTAGGAATAAGGGCCACAAAGAGACTTACTGTAATTTTCCAAGTTGGGTCTATGGACACCCTTCTATGGGTCGTAGAAACTTCTACAAGCCATAGAAGGTGCCCATGGAAAGGTACTGCGTCTCTGAGGGTAGAGGGTCTATGAACCCTTCTATGGATCGTAGACCTTGTTATGAGTATCATAAAATAATGTGCACTTTTTGGTAACTACTAGAATTTACAAGATGGGTCTACGGACTCCCTCTATGGGTTGTAGACCCTTCGATGGATCGTAGGAAAGGGATTGTAGAAAGGATCTTCGACTGCGTTGCAGGGACTCTTCTACAGATGCTTCTTATGGTCCATAGAAACTTCTACGGGTCGTAGAATCCATCCGTAGAAGGGTCTCAGCAAGTAGAAATTTCATATGTCTGAGAGGGTTTTATAAGTCCCTTGTACATTGCATAGAAACTTCTACCGAGCGTAGATGGCACTCTTACAAGACCTCTGAGGCAAAAACTCAACTCTTTCTCAAGGCTATTTGGACTGATCTAAGTTAGAATATTTTTGGGGTGTCACACTACGTGAAAAGGTTGTAAAGTTGGAGGCCATTCTGGGTTTGGAAAATTATGATAAAAATATGGTTGATGTTCTGCCTCAAATTCAAGGTATGAACATGGTGATGCAGGTGTATCAAGGTACTATTGATGGCCTGACAGCTAAACTATAGGCTTTTTGCGAGTTAGTGGGTACACAAGTTAAGGGCTTTAAGATGGAATATAATGATCTGAAAGAGGTGGTGATTGTACATTGTATGGTTGTTGCAAATATGCCTAAGGGAGGCGAAGAACATGCCAAGATCAAATTTTCTAAACCGAAGTCATTTTATGGTGTTTGTGGTGCTAAATAACTAGAAAACTTTTTGTGCTAAATAGCTAGGGACAGGTTATTGCGATTGAAACAAGTGGGATCTATTCAAGAATATATGAAGAAATTCACATCACTATTGATGGATATTTACAATATTTCAGATGAAGATAAGTTGCATAATAATTTATTTCTGAAATGTAAGGGTGGGCACAAAATGAGTTGTTCAAGCAGAAAGTTAAAGATCTTCCTAGAGAAATTTCTTCTGAAGATGCCTTGATCGAATTTGATCAACCAGTATCACTACTGATCCTACTACATCTAAGACAAAGATAAAGAAGAAGGGAAAAGACCGGAAGAAAGATAGTCCCAAGAAGGATGGGAATCACATGGGCAAGGGAAAGATAGATGTTTCTTCATCTAGTCAAAGCAAATAAACTGGTGAAAACGTTTGTTGGACTTGCTGAAAACCTGGCCATCAAGCAAGGAACTATCCAAAATAGGGGAAAATAAATGCTCTCCTGGCCAAAGAGGAGAAACGAACAAATGGAAAAGAGTAATTATTTCCTATGTTAATCCACTACATTTACTAAACACTCTATCCAGTATTAGTGTGATGGACATAGAAGAAGATGTAGCAGGGGATGTTGCATATGTAAGTGTTTCTCAACTGATGGATGATTTATCAGACGCCTGGTACTTTATGTGGTTCTGAGGAATGAAATTTCAGTAATTGTGAACTCACTCTACAAGAGGGTCCTATGGATCATAGGAGATCCTATGACCTATTAGAAGGACCTGTAGAACGAGTTTTAAAATTTAGTATTTTTGGTTTTAGAAAAGGTTGCAGGATAAAATGGTCTTATGACCTGTAGAAACTCTGATGAACCGTAGATAAGGTACGTAAAGCGGGGCCTGAGTGTTTGAAATTTGGCTAAGTTTTGAGGTTTTTAAAGAACCATTTTGACAACTCGTAAGACCAACAAAAGCTCGTAGACTTGAGTCATCGAGTGAATATGCAATTTCCAGTAGCTCAAATTTTGGTGCACTAGTTCTACGACCTCATTCATAGAACCCGTCGAAGGACCTACGACTCGTAGGTCTCAGTCGTAGGTTCCATTTGACAGTTTTTAGTGAGTGTTATTTTGGGTATTTCCTATCTATTCTACACCTAAGCTATGTCATTTTGAGGTATTATACTAAGCCTATAAGTAACCAATTAGTTAAAAAATCTCTCATTCCCTCTCATTCACCAAAACCCCCAAAGAAACTCAAGTCTTCTTCTTCAAAGATCCTCTCAAAGTGAATTAGGATTATTCAAGCTTCAAGTCTCCTCTTTCAAATTTCAAGGCTAGAATCCATTAAGGTATGTGAGAATTCATCCATGGATCCTTTCCATCCATGGAGTCCCAAAGGTTTCTCCTTTTCCTATCAATTTCAATTCAATGATTCTAGGTTTTTGATCAATTTGCATTGGCACAATTTAATTATGTATTCATTCAATTCTAATGATCTATTCATATGATTTAATCTCAATTACATATTTTCAATATATTTTATAAAGACTCATGCATTATGCTATGAATTTCAAGTTTAAACTATGCATTTATGGTCCAAGATTTATGAAAGTTATGAACTATGTTTTCAAGTATGTTTCAAGAAAGTAACCATGAATTGTGAAAGGTTTTATTACAATATGAAAGAAATTATGATTTGGATGCTTAGAAAGGTAAGTTTCCACATGTTATGTTATGATCATGGTTTTCAAATAACTATTCTTATTATGTTATTTTATGAATGTGCATTGGTATTCATTTGCCTTTTCTAATAACTATATTTTATTCATTCCTTTGGTACTGACTTAGCTCCAGGAGAAATTTGAGGTGGGCATCCACAAGGGAGCCCTAGTAGAAACCCTTAGTTCCAATACTGTGTGTCAACGTAGGTGTTTTTATGGCTTAGTCAGTGAATCCGACTCCAAATCAAGTCTAGTTATGCAAATTATCTCATTTAGTCACATTGGACTTTTATCAAATCAATCATCATCTCAATCGTTAATGCTTTCATTTAACACATGGTTATAACTCAATCATGCATTCTCATCACTCTTCCTCAAAATGATCATTTATGATATGAAAATATTCATGTTTTAAATAGTAAAAATGCTTAAAGACATCAATCTTGACTCATGCTTAATGCATCCTCTTTCAAGACATTCACAATCACACTTTCAAACCCAATCAATATAGTAGATATTAAATGCAAATTCAATGAGGGTTCATGTGAATGAAGGACATGAACACATACTTTGAATACTCAATTCAGTAACACTATCAAGACATGATCAATTAGGTACAATCAAGGACTCATTAGAGTCATAATTAGCTCAACAAAATCAAATCATGGAAACATTCAAAACTCCAATTGAGACTCAATTCGGTTCAAAGAAGATGTAGGGCCCATGGACGAACTCAGTCCAATATTTGGATAGCCTAACATACGTGGAAAATCAGAGGACAATTAGCTTGAACTCTAGCTTTCTTTCTCTTCTCCAATCCTTGCTCTCAAATAATCTAAGTTTTAATAAGAGTATATGAATACAGGGTACTGATAAGGGACTCTAAATAGTCCCAAAACATTAAGGTTTTTATTTAGGAAGAGTGGAAAAGACTAGAATACCCTTCATAAAACCCGATACTGGCCATCTACGAGTTGTTCTTATGAGTCATCGAGGATCTTTTGAGTCGTAGGGACGACTCCTAAGCCATGCCAACACTTAGAAATTTTCCCAGAACTCAAGACCCTTCCTACAAGTCTATTCTATGACCCATCAAAATTTGCTGGGTCATAGTATCCATTCGTCCTTGCAAATCTGAAAACCCTGAAAACCTAAGTCTATGAAGTTTCTCTATCGGTCCATTCTACGAATTGTAGTACCTTCTACAAGTCATACTTTTGACTCGTAAAAAAATTACTGAGGCCTGTGTTTTTTTTCCATAACTTAGGCAATGACTCTTCGATTCATTTCTACAAGTAATCAACATTCTTTCCAGTCCATCCTACGATCCATATAATCCTCTACGAGTTATAGATTGACTTGTAAGGACTGGCACAATCCATATTTATCAATTTTCTCATGGTCTCGAGCTTAGTTTAGGGTAGGATAACATGAGTGTGTTATAGTTTATGAGAGCCTCTCCAGATTATGAGCCAGTGAATGCCTCATGGAAGCCATCTATTAAAAGACTACTAAGAACTTTTGTTGAAACCGTTTGCTAAGGGAATCCCCACGACACCCTTTATCAGATATGGAGGAATGTACAAGTCGTGAAATGCATACATGAATGAAGAGAAAAAAAAGATTCAGGAAATGGCCAAGGAGATACCCACATGCCTTACCATGGGACATTTAAATTACCATGGGTCATGTATGTTGCTTATATAGAAAGCAAAGATGATTCAAGGAAAAGACTGAGGGGATTTCTACGAGTCTAATCATAGAGCATGGTGTCTGGAATAGATTATGAAAGTTTGTCGTAAAGTGGTGTAGCAGGAAGAAAATGAATTCAAGGAAATGACCATGACTGATCTCCATGGACAGTATATCGCACCACCACTCGTGAAGAGCCTTCGTGACATGCGTCGATCCTATTTTCCTAGTTGGTTTAGGATTTGGTTTTTTACTTCTATAAATACCAAAAGTTGTTTTGTTTTAAGAGTTATGTGTTTTTACTGATTTTTGCGTATTGTAAATATTGTGAGAACATAACTTTGACTACTTTTACAAGATTTAAATGTGCAAACTAATCTTTTGTTCATTCTTGATTCGTTCTTTGTCTTGTGATCCAAGGTTTACTTTTCCAGAAATATAAGTATTGTCTTATGAATTCTATATTGATCCTTGATTCATTCCTTTCAAATATGAGTAGATAAAGCCCATAACTAGGGTTGTGGGAACCATGATATAATAATAAAGTAGAGAAACTTATATATGATTGTCATTAAGTGTTTACCACTACATTGTAGTTTTCTTCATCTTGTTTTCCTTTTAACGAGTGCACACATTTGTATTCATAACTTTCTTTGGAGAGGGATAGTGATTAGGAAAACAAAATTACAATATAAATTTGAGGTCTAAAGCTTCATCTAAGAATTTAGCCTGGGAGGAGATAGTTTTCTAAGATCAAAATCAAGGGTTAGTTGGTAATATATTCTGAGACCGGAAGGTGATGAATGAAATACATCTAATAGGACCTGGGGGTGTTTATATGTACATAACTTGCTAGATTTTCCATGCGATGCATTGATAGGATAGCACCATTACCTAACGACTACTAAATTACAGGTCATGGGGAACATAGTCTTAGTCATCTTCTCATATTGTTAAAAACGTCAAGTTTGTTTTACTCTATTACTAAAATCATTTACTTACACAACAAAACCCCCCATTTACTTTATGCATGTTTATTGTTTGGAAATATTGACTACAACTGAGTTTAAGTGCTAGTAGACATATTTACTCCTCAATCTATATGGGTTTGACCCCAACAAAGTTGGGTTCTATATTTGAAAGCGACCGCTTTATACTTCTTAATTGAAGTGTAAGTTTGTGGGTATCAAATTCTGGCGCCGTTGCAGGGGAATACGACTTTGAAATTCTCTATTAGTATTTATTTCAATTTTGTAGTCTTATTTCTTAATTTTATTTTTGTTTTATATGTTTGTTCATACATGGTACAGGTTAATGCATTCACAATACCAAAAGTATGGGTGAACCAATACTCCATTACGATCCTGAACTATAGAAATCTATTAAAAAATGAATGCACAAGAGTGCGAGGTGCAAAGGTTGAGAGAGCTTGCAAAAGCTCACGTCGAAGGCAATCATAGTTATAAGGATAATCTTGGGGATGAAATAAAATATGAAATATGCACCCCAACATCATCCACCAGTGCAACGAGGTAGAGCGCAATAGAGGCCCATTGATTTTTATCTAAAGTATGATGATCCGGATATGGATAGAGTTGGAGCTACTAGGGCGATAGTTCTTCCTCCACTACCACAAGGCGTGAATTTAACCATTATTAACACCATACTTGGGCTCTTGAACTTGAAAGGATTATTTAAATGAGTAGCTGGAGATGAGGCACATCAACATTTGATGAACTTCATTGCTACATGCAAAACTTATGATATCCCTAGGGTTAGCCAAACAACAATTTACCTGTGACTATTTCTATTATCTCTATCAAAGGAGGCAGCTAAGTGGCTAAATAAGCTCCCGCATGACTCAATAACCAACTGGAGAGAGCTGAAGGAAGCATTTATAGAGCAATTCTACTCAACCTTAAGGAAGTTTCTTATCAAGGATGAGATCAATGTACACAAGAATCTCCCTCATGAAGCTTTACATGACTCATGGATGAGATTCAGTTAGAAGTTGAAATAGTTCCCTAATCATAATCTCACAGACGAGCATTTGATGGAGCTATTCTAAAAATTATGCAATTTTGTAATTAAGCAGTAGTTGATCATGATTGCGGTGAATCATTCATGTCCAACATCTTTATAAAAGTGTCAACAATTTTGGATCAGAAGAATAGAAGGGCTTGGAAAACTAGAGACTCTGAGGTTGGATGCCTGGGATATACATTTAAAATATCGGTTGAGTAGAGAAGGAGAGAAGAGGAGTGTGATAAGGGGCTCATATCAAAACCTAGATAGATTTACTGACTAATTGCTTACTATCCGAAGGTTCTGAGAAAGTAAATATAGTTGGGGGTGCTAAAATGTATGATGATTCAGAGATAGATTTTAAAAAGGAAGCGAAATATCTGAATAACTAGGGGGCTTCTGAAATTACAATTCTAAAAATGAAGGTCAGAACTTTTAGAAGGATGGCTATTATGACCAAGCTGTTAACCATGATCAAGGAAACTAGCAAACCAAAGATACCTTCAACAACAACTATAACGGTGTGTATGTGCTTCTTAAGAAAGAAATCAAGATGCGACTGGTTCAAGAAAATTAAAAATAAAAGACATGCTGGTCAAGTTTCTACAAAAGGTAAAATCAATAAATGTAGGTGTCAAAGACTTGAAAGGATATATTTCCAACATAGGTCAACTAGTAGATTCACACTCCACTATGATCAAACAGTTATCCCACTAGATAGGACAACTATCAGCAGCACTGAATCAGAAGAAGAATGGCACACTACCTAGTGATAATGTACAAAACCTAAAGAAAGTATGGCAATGACAACCAGAAGAGGTAAGATGATTTAGGGACCCTCACCTGCATGTATTGAGTAGGATAAGGTTGTTGCATCTGATATGGATGAGCAGGCACAGAGTGGTACACATGATACAATTATGGTTGATGATAATGACGAGGTTGGGAGATAGCGGTAGAGACAAAGATAAGAGATAAGTCAAAAGATAAATAGCTAGTGGAGTAGAGGTAGCAAAATCGCTGCTAGAAATCCTCAAACTGACTCCTCCCTTCTGACATAGACTAAAGAAGAAGGTCGAGGATGGGAAATTCTTGAAATTTATCACCATACTGAAAGAGCTATCTATGAACATTCCACTGGTAGAAGCATTGGAGCAAAACTGGGTTATGCGAAGTTTATGAAAGACCTGGTTACTAAGAAGAGGATAGTCACTTTTAAGCCTGCTGAAAACCTACACCAATGTAATTCTATTGCTATAAGGTCATTGGTTGAAAACAAGGAGGATCTAGGAGAATTTACTATTTGATGCACTATTGGTGCATTCAATTTTGCAAGGGCATTGTGTGACTTGGGAGATGGTATCAACCTTATGCCACTAAAGATCTTTAGATAGTATATCGACTAAAATACAGTTATTAATGGCTGACAGATCAATGAAGAAGACCATAGGGATTTTATGTGATATGTTGGTGAGAGTTGAGAGGTTCATATTCCCTACTGATTTTTTCATCTTGGATTGCAAGGTGGACTTTGAAATTTCCCTATAATCATGGTAGACACTTTTTGGCCACGGTATGAGCTTTGGTAGATAGGGAAATCAAAAAGCTCACCTTTAGGATTAACAATTAGGAAGTAAAATTCAATGTGTGCAAACCTATGAAGCAACCTAGAGACATGACTGTGATGTCTATGATTGACTTAGTTGATGAAGTAGTTATTGAGGCATCCATTGAGGAATGGTTCACTGTCAAGACATTAGCTGCCGTTGTCATGAATTTTGAGGGAGATTTTTAGAGGAGTTTGATGTGACTGTAAATGCTTTGCAGGGCATGGGATGACACTCATATGCTCCTAAAAAGCTAGATCTAGACTTGAAAAATAGACCAACTCCTCCCACTAAACTATCCATTAAGGAGCCGCCAGTACTTGAATTAAAAGAGTTGCCATGTCATTTGATTTATTTTTTGTAGGGTAAAATTAATATTTTACCAGTTATTATTGTTACAGATTTGAATGAGGAGCAGGTTCAGGTGCTTGTTGAGGTCCTGAAAATGTACAAGAAAGAAATTGTTGGACCATTACTGACATTATTGGCATACCACCTTGCATTTTTCACTCATAAAATCTAGTTAGAGGAGGATTGCATTACTACCATTGAGCACCAATGGAGATTGAACCCACCTATGCAAGAGGTGGTGAAGAAGAAGATTATAAAGTGGCTTGATGCAAGTGTTGTGTACCCAATTTCAAACATCAGTTGGGCTATTCTTGTGTAGTGTATCCCCAAAAAGGGTCGTATGATGGTTGTTACAAATGATAAGAATGAGATAACTAGTCAAAGGATGGCGAATCTGCATAGACTATAGGAAACTCAATAAATGGACCTTGAACGACAATTTCCCAATGCCTTTTTTAGACCAGACACTAGACAGGCTAGTAGGTAGAGGTTGGTACTACTTCCTAGATGGGTACTTTGGTTAAAATCAAATCTCTATAACACTGGAGGATCAAGAGAAAACCACTTTTACATGCCCATATGACACATTTGCATTCAAGCACATGCCTTTCAGACTATGTAATGCGCCCGCTACATTCTAGAGGTATATGATGTGAATATTCTCAAATATGGTGGAAGAAACTCTTGAGGTATTCATGGATGACTTTTCTGTGGTAGGTGATGCATTCAATGACTATTTGTTCAATCTTAGCAGGGTATTGCAGAGATATGAAAAGGCCAGCCTAGTTCTTAATTGGGAAAAGTTCCACTTCATGGTCAAAGAAGGTATTGTGCTGGGCTATAAGATTTTTGAAAAAGGCTTGGAAGTGGACAAAGCAAAGATAAAGGTTATTGAGAGGCTCACCCCTCCTAACTCTATGAAGGGTAGTTGTAGTTTCTTGGGACATGTTGGGTTCTACAGGAGATTCATTATGGACTTCTGCAACATAGCACATCCATTATGTAAATTATTGGAGAAGTTGGTGAAGTTTTATTTTGATAAAACGTTCATGAAGGCGTTTGAGTGCTTGAAGGCAAAATTGATTTCAACGCCAATTATTGTTGCTCCTATCTGGTTTACACCATTTGAGATTATGTGTGATATAAGTGGTGTTGCTTTAGGAGTTTTACTAGAGAAAAGGCACGACAATATCTTTTACTTGATCTGCTATGTAAGCAAAGCACTCAATGCAGCTCAGAAGAACTACAGTGTCACTGAGCAGGAGTTGTTAGAAGTTGTGTATGCATATGAGAAATCCATAGTGTACCTTTTAGATATAAAAGTGATAGTGCACACTGATCATGCAACTTTGAGGTACTTAATGGCAAAGAAAGATGTAAATCCAAGGTTGATCAGATTGGTTCTCTAGCTACAGGAATTTGACTTTGAATCTAAGGAAAGAAAAGGTTGTGAAAATCAGGTATCAAACCACTTGTCTAGGCTAGAAGCTGAAAAAAAGATGGGGATGAGCTTGAGATTGATGATTCTTTCCTAGATGAGCATGTATTAACCACTACTCATTATATTATCCTTTGGTATATTGACTTTTCCAATTATTTGGTTAGTGACATGATGCCCGAAGACCTAATATTCTAGCAAAGAAAAACGTTCTTACATGATGTGAACAAGTACTTTGTGGATGAGCCATATTTTTTTTGAATATGTGCTGATAATATGATCAGGCGGTGTGTGCTAGAAGCTAAGATGTTGAGATTCTTGAGAAGTTTCACTCTTCACAAGTAGGTGGACATCATAGTGGAGCCAAAATAGCTCAAAAAATGCTTCAATGTGGATATTTTTGACCCACCCTCTACATAGACGCATATGATTTGGCGAAGAGTTGCGAAAAATCCTAAAGGCAAGGTGCAATATAAGGGTGCCAAGAGTTTCCTATGACTTTTATGTTGGAGGTTGAGCTTTTTGATATCTGGGGCATCAATTTCATGGGACCACTCATGAGCTCATATGGTATGAAGTATATCCTGGTTATAGTCGACTATGTCTCCAGGTGGGTGGAAGGTATGGCCTTAGTAAACAATGAGAGTAACAGTGTAGCTTGTTTTCTGAAAAAGAACATCTTCTCCAGATTTGGCATTCCGAGAGAAATTATTAGTGATGGGGGTCCCATTTTTGTTATTAGATCTTTCGCACTCTATTAACCAAATATGATATAAAGCAACACAAGGTAGCTTCTCTATATCATCCTTAGACGAGTGGGCAAGTTGAAGTGTCAAACATGGAAATCAAAGAGATCTTGGCTATGTCTGTGAATGCAAATAGAATTGATTGGTCAAGGAAGCTTGGTGATGCACTGTGGGCATATCAGACATTTTTAAAACACTCAGTGGTATGTTGCCATATTAGTTAGTGTTTGGAAAGCCATGTCATTTTCATATAGATTTAGAGAAGAAGGTGTTGTGGGCATTAAAAAAGCTAAATCTGAGTTGGAGGGAATCTGTAAACATAAGGCTAGAACAGCTTAATGATATGGATGAGTTTTATCTAAGAGCATATGGGAGAAAAGCCTTGTACAAAGAGCGAATGAAGATATATCATGATTGGCGTATAGAGAAGCGAGTGTTTTGCCCCGGTGGCAACTACTGTTCAATTCAAGACTGACATTGTTTCCTCGTAAGCAAAAGACCAAATGGTCTAGCCTTTTCACTGTATCAAGAGTGTTCTCACATGGTGCACTTGAGAAGGAAGAACAAGATGAGCGCAATTTCAAGGTAAGTGGACAGTGTGTGAAGCTATTCTTGGGAACCACTAAGGAAGCAAGGACAGTTGAGAAGCTCCAACTTGATAAAGTCTTAGTAATCAAGGAATTTGCGTTGTTCCACAACATTAAATAAGGCACTGCATGGGAGGAAACTCATATGGAAAGCTTCACGAAGTCTTAGTAATGAAGTCACCTACATGGTGCCACGACGTTAAATCAAGCACTACTTGGGAGGCAACACAAGGATTGTACTTGTAATAGTTAAACTATATTTTTTTTCTAGAAATTTTTAAAGTGTCACTGTGTGTTTTGTGAGTGCAGGTTTCCAATAAAGGAGAAAAAATCAGCAATTGGCCCAAGTCCCCTCACCACGGGCTACTATGCGGAGCTTGTAGAGTAACACGTCTTATGGTGTGTGAGAGTTAAGGTAAAAGGAAAGAAAAGCATTAGGTTCACGGTTAGGTTTATGGCCCGTGAATGTCACCACCCAAACTAGGGCCCAGATGTGACACTGCGATTAGGATTCCTAAAGAAACCCAACCTCTTAGCATATCATAAGCATACATAAGGTAAAAAATAAGTGAAAACTCATAAAAGTCCAAAACGACAAAGCATAAGTAGAGAGAATCAAGATAACATAGACTCCTTATACATATGCCCAATATGCCTCTACATGACTATATAGGCAGGGACTAGGACATGTTCTTAGCTCACCTCAAAGAAAGTAATGACACAATATAGAATAGTCTTTAAATATCATCATAGTCTAAAAATGACAATAAAAGGGAGAGAATGACTCGGTTTGCCCTCGAAGCATGAGGACTCACCACTAACACTTCAAATGGTTTACCAACTAAACACAATAATAGAATGCAGCGTCCGTCCCTACATTATCATATAATATGGGCAATAAAGTATGTGTTAGTATGTTGGAATGTACTAAGTACGTAGGCAATGCAATGCATAGAAAACCATGTTTTTGCAAATGACCATTTTAAATAGCATGATAGGAGAAGTAGTAAAATCATGAGTGAATATAAGAAGGATCCATGCATATTAAATCATTAAAGTATCATATAAAGTAAAGTACAAGATTAGTCATTTAAAACATCAAAGGTCCAAACATATGCGGGAGATAAAATTCATTGTGGATGCCATAGTCTTTTCTGAGAGATACCGTTAACCGACATAAACCATGTGAGCTACTACATGGAGTCCCCATGTTTATCGCTACATCGGAGGAAAGGGAGAGGCTACTTGCCAAGGAAGACTCCTATATGCCTATGTGAATCCACTAAGCTACATGAAGAATAGAGCCTCTACTACGGGTGACCCTTAAAGGAATCAAGCCTCTACTATGGGTGATCGGTTATCCTACAATGGCATGTAGTTATGGGACAATGGGATCTTACTATGGGTCTCTTGCGTCTACTATGTGAAAGAGCCTATATCCAAAGATCCACTTGGTCCTAGGTGAACTCTCAATGAAATAGTTATAATCAAAAGTCATAAAGTCATCATCATGTGAGAGAGGTCATATCTACTACCCGTCCATTATTTATAAAAAAAACATAATCATAGAGTAGCTCCTTGATCTTGTCTCATGTAATGTGAGTGTAGGCCTTTCATCATTACACATCCTTTTCATAAAACATCATTAGTATCTTAAGTCACCCACATTTATAAAACTTACTTTCATACTTGAAATTCAAAATCATAACTTATACTTGAAATTATGAAAAACATGAATACATGATCAATTGACTTGGAAATCATAAATTTAACTTGAAAAACTGCATAATCATATATTTTATATCAACTTATACATAATTCATGAAAATAATATTAATTGAATGCATAATTAAAAATATCCATAATCCATATCATGAACATTAGAGATCAATGTAGGAAAATTTATTTAAACACCTCTTCAATTCCATTCAATAATCATCAATTTATATTAAAATAGATTTGTAATCATATTCAGAATCATAATTTATGGAATTGGAATGAAGAACATAAAATCCATAAAAATACATAGTTTAATTGATCGAAAAAGTAGGAAATTTGTTGGGATCCATGGGTGAAAGTACCCTAGGATAAAATATCCACATACCATGAGTGAGAGGACCAAAAAATTTGATAGAATTTGATACTTTTGATGGAGAGCTTGAGTGAATTGCTTGAACGTCTTCAATGGAGTCCTTGAGAGATTTTATATAGAGAGAAATATTTGAATGAGTGAATTATGGTATAATTAAGAATAATAAGGGTTTAGGTTAGTTTATAGAGTCGAATTAGGTCCTAAAAACGTCCAGATTCATCTAATACCATGTAAGGAAGTGTCTAAAGTGTCCACACTTAAAAACTGAATCAATTAAATTTTTGAACTTGTAAACTACACTTGAGGAATTCAATTTATGAATAAAAGGGTAAATCACATTTGAGGGATGCAGTTTATAGCCGATTAGAGTGAATGAGGTTTTTGGTCAGATTTTGGAAAAAATTGCATTGTGAGGGAGAAAATCCGGGACACAGACTTGTCGCGCACCATACTGTTTTTTACAATTCTTGAAAAAAATTAACTTTCGATATACGGATCATAAAAATCTACCAAGACTATTTTTAGAATACTTAACCTTATAATATCATCTTCCAACCTTCAAATACCCGGGGTATTATAATATCTCCTCCTTGGAAACATTTACCCTCGAATAAGGTTGGACTAGCTTGAATAGAGTAGAGTGTATAGCTAACAATCCAGCATGAATGCAATTATGCAATTTAAAACATCATTTAAAATCAAGTTTATGGGCATGCTTGCATGTAGTGAGACATAGAGAGGTTGAAATGTGAGATTTTGGAGGATTCGAGCATGAATAGCTAAATACACTAGACCGAAATGGAATAAAAGAGATAAGGATATCATTTCATCATGGCCTCTTCCTCTTTCGTTGTAGAACTTCCAATTTCTTGATTCCTCCATAAGACTTTAATGGGTGTAACTTCCTTGTTTCTCACCCTTTTAACTTGGCGGTCAAAATTTCTTCTGGAACCCTCGTAAGTCACGTTTTCTTCAACAATCACATTACCCAAAGGCACAATGGTTTTAGGATCACCTACACATTCAATCAACCTCAAGTCCTAATCAAAAAGCACCTAATATACCATACATGTACCCACTAGACATCAACACTATATTCCATCCTAGTTCTACAACCATTTTAATACACTCACTTGAAATCCTTCACAAGAAGTCATTAATATACTATTATAATCACTTACATATTGACAACCACTCATTCAAGCCTATATTCTAACCACTCTATGAAAGTCAATATCACTTAAGAATTTCCATGTCTACCTTTGCATCTCTAATCCGAATTTGCATTACTTCCTACCAGAGGGCACACCAATATACTCTTACCTACCTATTGCACATACAAGATCTCATATAGCTCCTTCTCCATGTCTATAACCTTAAATGAAATAATCATACTTCAATTATCATGATACGAAACACCCACTCTCTTTCCAATCTGCGGTAACTCATCCATCGAGATCTATGGGTTCTACTCAATTCTATTTCTCTTAGGCCATCAATATTTGGAACACATAGCTGACCTGGTAATGAAGTACTCCATCTCTCCCCTGTGAGAGAATCTCAATCTTCTATCAACCACAGATTTTTCATGCACTACCAATCATAATTTCGAACCATTTTGAACAATAACACCAACCTAATTAGTATCAACCTCTCTTTGGATTGGAGATCTCCTTTGAGACATAAATCGTAAAGAATAACTGTTAGGGAGAAAATACCTAGAGTAAGCTTTATCGCATGATATGGATCATGAAAGAAGTGAAGATTTCCTAGAACACGTCATAGCCTCCTACTCATAGATGTGGGGTACTTTACACCCATGAAATATACTCTACTTGACGAGGCATGTTGGACTCCCTAGAACACTTAAACCTTGTGCTCTGATACCAAGCTTATCATAACCCAAACTAGGGCCTAGATGTAACATGGTGATTAGGATTCCTGAAGAGACCCCAACCAATCCTCTTAGCATATTATAAGCATACATAAGGTAAACAATAAGTGAAAACTCATAATAGTCCATAAAAATAGAGAATAACTAGAGAGAATCAAGACAACATAAACTCCTTATACATATGCCAAATATTCCTCTTCATGACTACATAAGCAGCGACTAGGACATGTTCCTAGCTCACCCTCAAAGAAAGTAATGACACAACATAGAATAGTCTTTAAAACCTTTCAGAGTCTAAAAATGAAAATAAAAGGGAAAGAATGACTTGATTTTCCCTTGAAGCATGAGGACTCACCAATAACTCTTAAAATGGATCACCAATTAGTTAGAAGAAAAGAATGGAGCATCATCCCTACATTGTGATATAGTGTAGGCAATAAAGTTTATTTTAGTATATTTAAATGTACTAAGTATGTTGTAGGACCCCATAAGTTTAAAAGTCAAAATGAAGGAGTAAACCTTAGAAAGTGGTCTGCATCAGTCTCTACCCTAAGTCTCACACTAAGTCTCAAAGACCTCCTCTCCCAAAGCTCCTCTCAAGGTCTTCTTTTTCACCAAGGGATTCTAGAGTTTCTCAAAGTCAAGTCTTCTCCTCAGATTTCAAGTCAAAACCACAAAGGTATGTGTATCTTTAATCATGGGCCTTTCCCCCATGATGCCCAAGCCCTTTCTCAATTATTTCACTACATCAAAATTATGGAAATTGCATGGGATCTTACCCTTTAATCTCAAATGCTTATATTATGCTATAGTCATTATTATTAGATTATATTTGATACCTAATGACTCTTAATTTAATGAAATTGGTACTCACAATGAATTTCGTATACTAAGCATGTTAGGGTTTTTAAGGTTATGGTAGGTTGATTGAATAATGAAGTCAAATTGTTTGATTTTAAAGTATTTATACTTTGTTTAGCTAAATTACAAGTTTTAATGTTGTTTTACGCAAAACCCACCTAAGATGTCTTATTTTTCAATGAATTGTTACTTGAATGAAAAAGGTGTCAAATGAAAATTTATGAAAGGTATGAGCATGATTAAGGTTCTTCAATGAATGAATTATTGAAGAAATGATTATGAAATGACAGATTCCACTTGTGAAAGCCCATTCTCACTTGTGTGAATCAAAGAAGGGTTTTTAATGAGCTATTCTATCAAATGATGTTTTGATGATCTAAAGCTATGTAAATTATTATGTTATTTTGTTATATGAACTATTACGTGGGATTTGACTTAGCACCGAATGAGGCTTGAGGTGGGGTTAGGTAAGGGAATTCTAGTAGCAACCTCTAGTTCTTGACTTATGTACCAATATAGGAGCCCTTGTAGGCTAGGCTAGTAGATCCACAAATAGCCTAAAATATTAAATACATGAATGAAGTTTGATGGAGTTCTACCCGATAAGTAGTTGCCCCATGCCAACATAAGGGGTTATGTTGGATTCCATGTAATTGCTCGCATGGTCTTAAATGTCAGTTAGAGTCACCTTCCCATAAAATGAACTTTTCAAGTGTTATTCATATTGATTGCTTATGCATGCATCTACTTATTTACTTTACTTTATAATGCTTTAACGTTTTCATTAAATTGCATGCCTACATACTTAGTATATTCAAAGTACTAATGCATACTCTTTTTCCTATATGATATCACCATGTAAGAACCGGCGTTGATCTACATTCACCTCCACGTGGTTAGTTGGATTCATTGAAGGCTACAATTTTAGTGAGTTCCCATGTTTTGGAAAATTTTCCTCTTTTTTTCTAATTTATGTTATGTAAAGACTTTTGGATACCTTTCATGGTATTTATTTCTATTTACTTTGATGGTGAGCTAGGGACATGACCTTACCCTTGTCAAGTCTGTAAGTAGAGGTATGTTTTGACACAATTAGATAATGATTTGAGGTTGATAATGATTCGTATTGATGATGTTCTCTCTTAGCCCACTATTCCCCTTTTTATTTCTGCTTATTGCTTATTATCATTACTTATGAAGGCTAAATGAATGCTAAGACACTTGGGTGAGGTACCTTTGGATTTTCTCATCTGTCATGTCATGTCTAGGCCCTAGAATTGGTTCATGACAAATATGGTATCAGAGCATGTAATTTTGAATGGTCTCGAAGTCTAATATACTGCATCAAATAGTGTTTTATTCATGGTCGTGATGTACACCACAACTATGAATGGGAGACTATGGGACGTTTAGAAAAGTTTTCCCTTCATTCATGACTTATGTCGTGCTTTAGAGTCGTCCTAAGACTTCCTCCAACTAACAAATCATTTTATGTTCTCTAGATAATACCTCCAAGAAGGTTACCTCCACCTATAGCAAGGGTAGAAGCTAAGGACCAAGCTTCTTTGGTTCCCGAGGATCCACATCATGAGGAAAGAGTCACCCATGAGGAGTTATGAAATATCATCACCTTGTTGGCCCAAGCCGTAGACAACCAAGCTAATCAACGCATTGTTCCTCCTCCTCCTCCTCAAGTGCCTACTCCAGCTTCTAGGATTCAGGACTTCAAGAGAATGAATCCACCCAAATTTGATGGTTCCAAGGTAGATGAGGACCCTATGGAGTTCATTAAAGAAGTTTATCGAACTATAGCTATCATGGGAGTGCCTCCAAATAAAAAGGCTAAGCTAGTAACCTATCAAATCAAGGGCTTTGCAAGGATTTGATATGAGCAATGGGTTGTTAAAAGAGTTGACAACATAAATCCCATAGAATAGAAAGAGCTCAAGGGTGCCTTCCTATATCGCTACTTTCCCTTAGAGCTAAAGGAAGCAAAAATTCAGGAGTTCATCAAACTTCTCCAAGGGAGCATGAGTGTGAGAGAATATGCCATCAAATTCACTAAATTTTCTAAGATGAGCAAATTCATCTCCGGTGTTACAAGTTTGGTGTCCATGGAATGCAAGACGATCATGTTGGTCAAAGTGATGGACATCTCTTGACTCATGACATTTGCAGAAAAAATTGAGGATGACATATTAAGAGAGAGGTCAAGAGGATTTAAGAAGGCTAGAGTTGATGGTGGAGGTTTCAATTGTCAAATGTTTAGTTATAGTGGTAGTGGAAAAGGCCAAGGTGGGCAATGATTTGTGGGGCAAGGTTCCACCAATACTCCTCCTCCAAGGTTCAATAAGGATAAGGGTACCAATATGATGGTTCCAATGGAGAATGTTGCTACTCAAGATTTCCTCACTTTCAAGAAGTGTGGGAAGACTCACTAAGAGTAATGCTTTGTTGGCTCCAATGTAAGCTTCAAGTGTGGTAAAACAAGTCACCAATCTAGAGATTGTAGAGGTGGTGGTGGTAACCTCATAGACAAAGTGCTCATAGTCAATAAGCTCAAGGAAGTGGCCAAGGCACCAACCGCTTTTATACTTTGCATGGAAGGCAAGAAATTGAAGAAGCACCCAGTGTTGTTACCGTTATGTTAAAGGTCTTTGCTTTTGATGTGTATGCACTATTAGATCTGCGTGCTAATTTGTCATTTGTTACTCCATTTCTTGCAAATATATTTGATATATTACCCGAAATGTTATTTGAAACCTAGTTGGTGTCTACTCCCGTTCGTGAGTCGGTTGTTTCTAGGAAAGTTTACAAAGTTTGTCCTATGTCTATTTTTTACAAAGTTGTTCCTTGTGATCTCATTGAACTTGACATGGTAGATTTTCATGTTATTCTTGGGATGGATTCATTTCATGCATCTTATGCTTCTATATATTGTAGAATTTGTAGAGTCAAATTTCAATTCCCAAATGAGTCTATTCTTGAATGGAAGGGTCATGATTTGGTAGTAAAGGGTAGGTTCATTTCTTATCTTAATGATTGAAAATAGATTGCTAAGGGTTGTATCTACCATATTGTGAGGGTTAGGTATGTCGACTCAAAAGGTCCCTTTCTTGAGTCAGCTCCCGTGGTCAATGACTTTCCCGATGACTTTCCCAATGGTCTTCCCTGTGTCCCTCCTGAAAGGAGAGTCAATTTTGGTATCAATTTTCTCTCTGATACCTAACCTATATCCATTCACTCCTATCGAATAGCCCAGTATAATTAAAGGAGCTAAAGGAACTATTAAATGACTTTTTGGATAAAGGATTCATAAGGCTAAGTATTTCACCATTGGGTGCCCCTATGTTGTTCGTGAAGAAGAAGGATATGTTGCTTCGGTTGTGCATAGACTACCATTTATTGAAAAAGGTGACTATTGAGAATACATACCCAATTCCCAGAATAGATGATTTGTTTGACAAATTGCAGGGGCAAGTCACTTCTCTAAGATTTGCCTCTAGTCCGGCTATTATCAACCAAGGGTAAGGGAGTGTGACATTTCCAAGATGACTTTTTGAATGAGGTATGGTTATTTTGAGTTTTTGGTGATGTCATTTGGATTTACGAATGCACCGATGGTGTTTATGGATCTAATAAATAGGGTATTCAAACCCTACTTTGATATATTTGCGGTGGTCTTCATTGGTGACATCTTGATTTATTCACGGGGTAAGAAAGAACATAAGGATCACTTGAGAGTTGTGCTTCAAACCTTGAAAGATAGGCAATTGTTTGCCAATTTTAGCAAATGTGAATTTTGGTTGAAAAAGGTGGCATTTCTTGGTCACATAGTATCCGGTGATGGGATTAAGGTATATTCTATGAAAATGGAGGTGGTGAGGAATTGTCCTAGATCATTGTCTCATTCGGACATTAGGAGTTTTTTTGGGTCTAGCCTGGTATTATAGAAGGTTCATTGAAGGGTTCTCTTTCATCTCATCTCCTATGAAGAAATTGACCCAAAACAAGGCAAAGTTCCTATGATGGATGAGTGTGAGAGGACTATCCAAACCTTGAAAGATCTACTTACTTCCACTCTTATTTTGAGTATACCGAAAGGATTAGAAGGGTTCGTGGTACATTATGATGCCTCAGGAGTTGGTTTGGGTTGTGTCTTGATGTAAAATGGCAAGGTCATAGCTTATGATTCTAGGAAACAAAGGTACACGAGCGTAACTACCCTACCCATGATCTTGAGTTAGTGGATATTGTGTTTGCTCAAAAGATTTGGAGGCATTACCTCTTGGAGTACATGTGGATGTGTTCATCGATCACAAAAGTATTCAATATGTGTTCACCCAAAAGGACATCAATCCAATGAAAATGAGGTGATTTGAACTCCTCAAAAACTCTGACATGAGATTTCATTATCATCTGGGTAAAGCTAATGTTGTTATCGATGCAATTAGTAGGGTATCTATGGAGAGCATGGCTCATGTTAATAAAGGGAAGAGGGAGTTGGTAAAGGATGTTCACAAGTTGGCTAGGTTGGGAGTGAAGTTGAGTGGTTCCGATGATAATGGTGTGTATGTGTAAAATGGGTCTAAATCATCTTTGATAGTAGATGTTAATTCGAAAGACCTTGACCCAACATTGATGAAGTTAAAGAATTTGGTGAAGGAACTAAGAGTAGAAGTTTTTTCACAAGGGACTATGTGTCCCGGATATGGATGGCCTAAGGGGTTTGATCTTGAAGGAGGCTCACAATTCTTCATATTCTATTCACCCTGGTTCGACAAAGTGATAACGCTCAACTAAAACTTTACGATTTAAAGTGTAGGCGGTCACTAGCAATATAAACCCAATGTGTAAGGTCGGGATCAAATCCCACAAGGAATAATGTGTAGGCAATTGAAGAAATAAAGAATTAAAAGCCACTTTTTTTGAACCTGAAACAAATGATAAAATTATACTATGAAGATTTTAGTAACAATTTAGGATAAGGGAGAGGGAACACGGATACAAGGGAAAAGGCCTTTACAAGAAAGGAATCAAACGAAATTTGGGGAATGGAAAGTCAACTATCATTCATATGATCCGTTGCACCTTAATATCATGCAATTTTAATTAATCATGGATAAAATCATATAGGCATAGAGTCTAAGTTATTCACCTATTCCTCTCGAATATAGGCAAATATTTCTCAATTAGTTCTTACGAACCCAATTGAGTGACAATACAATTGATTTAACATAGGCAATGCATGAATTAAACTATTTCCAGATAAAATCGGAAGTATGAGATGCTAAACCTCAAATTATGTACTAATCAACTTTTCTCAAACTCAATTGTTCTTTCAAGCTCAATAGAAGTAATGGGCAAGTCCAAGGAATGATCAAATCCATAGGAAAGCATTTAAAATATGAAATTGATTCGATAATTAGAGACCCAATTCATAAATGAGAATATATTCAATTAATTGCAAAAGCAAAAGAATTAAATGAACAACCCATTCAATTGTCTATTTCTATCACAAAACACCAATTCTATTATGGTAATTACACCTACAATTCATGAAAAACAAAGAAAGGAAGTGAAGAATGGATAACCATAGTTACAATTAAGATTTAAATCTCCAATCTGATAGGGAATTGTAGGAAACTTTCTACGAGAACCTAAGCCCAATATATGGAGTGTTCTTAAAGGTGTTCTAGCTGTGTGTGATATAGAATGATCTAAAAGATGGTTGTTGATGGGTGTATAATATGAATTTGGGCTCAAATTGTGAAGTTCCAAACTGTCACTGTGCCTGACTCTTTTACTCATCGCGGTCGCGATGGTTGACCATGATCATGAAGTCAAAGATGACTAAGCTCTCGCGATTGCGAACAGTATTCACGCGATCATGAATAGTTGACAAATGTTAACTGCGATAGCGATGCATGTTTTCACGATCGCGAAGATTATTTTTGTGCCAGATCCTTTTTTCTAGCTTTTGCCTTCTTTTTCCTCATTTTCACTTAGTTTCTTCCATTATTCCCCAAAGATGCTAATAACTCCTTATCCTACACAATATGAAGAAAACCCCATCAAAAGCATCAATTTTCACATGAACAAGACAAAACTATGAGTTTAAATATCTCAAAATGAGTGGAAATCACCCACTCTTCAACACCCCCAACTTAGAAACTTTGCTGGTCCTGAAGCAAAACAAAATCAAAGCACAAACGGCATTCACATTTAGCACAACTCACTTTTAATTCAACTAAGGATCATGATTATGGCTTTGGTTGGTACCAACAATTAGTCCATTTGAAATTTTTCACAAAACAACCCCCTTCACTTTCATGGTATATTTTTCAAACCAAGAATGATTAAATGACAACAACTCATACTCAAGAACTGACTCAACTATTTAACTCTTTTATATGCTCACTTGATTCAATTCAGAATGTTCAAGATCACCACTCAATCAACTTACATTCCCTCATAAGGAAAGGAATGTCCTAAAACCACTCACAAAGTATTTACAAACTAGGGAGAACAACACACACTCACATTCACAATAAAACAACTCACGAACATAAATACCACACTATAGGCTTGCCCATATTTTCAATCAACATTGACTCAACTTTGCTTGGTTAGAAATCTTAAAGGACTTTGTTGAGCTTGTAATGTAGGTTTAGAAAAGGTTAGGAAATCATTTAGGTATAAGTGACCACACCCTCATTGTATAACTCATCAACTTTCAACATTTCCATTTTTTTCAAACCAATGCACATTCCAAATTTTTATTTCCACTCAAAATGCCCCACACATACAATCATTTTCAATCTTTTAGAGGATTCAAAAATTAATTTATTCACTTTATTTCCTTAATTTTTAAAACTTTTTTATTCTTTACAATTTTTTCCTCCATTCATCCATCTCTTTTTTTTTACCAAGCTCTTACGTGATAAGCATTCCTTCCATAATTTTTCCATAACACCCCTAACTTAGGATTTTAGCGTCTACTTTCACAATTTCAAGTTCAAGGAGGGTAAAGGTTCAAAAGAGGAATGTTGGTTCAAAATTGTTAAGGCTTGTAATATGGTTGCCAATAAAAGAAATAAGGCTCAACGGGGACAACTAAGGATAAATATAGTGCAAAGGTGGGATTTTTAGGTCAAGTGGATTTTAATAGCAATCAAAGAATACCTAAGATCATTTTCCCAACAAAACTCAATTAAGACCAAAATTTCAAGAACAATCAGGCAATTTCTAGGGAGGATAAGAGAGAATTATTCAAAAACTCACCACACATGGAGTGAAAATTAATCAAGATGGTTCAAAATCATATTTCCTTCTCAACAAACAAGTGGCATTGAACATTCAACCAGATAATGAATCAAAAGTCACAAAAAGAGTTATAAGAGTTGTCACAAAATCATTCACAATATACAAATTTCAAAATGGAGGGGTATGCAACATGTAAGACTATGTTCCCAGTACCAACCAAGCCACAATCTCCAAAAAGACGGCGATTTTGGCCTTAAGAAAACCGTCAACCAATCTATCATTGGGAAAACTCATACATCTCTTTAGGACTGGCATATGACTACTCAAAATTCGCCATACAACGGCATTGAAATACAATTACTACCAATCAACGATTTTCCCTTAAGAAATTCATCACTCTATCTATCATAGGGCATCACCATTCAACAACACCATCAGAACAAAGAAAATTACCAAACGAACTAAGAAAGGGATAACAAAGTAAAAACAAAAATGACTATCTAAATAAAACTGACTATCAATAATCATCAATGCCCGACAAGGGTACACAACTTCATAACAATCCCAGTAAGGGAAATATCAAGATAATCAATAGAAGAACTAACAATTCAGAATCACAAATCCCAACATCGACTATACAAAATAAAAGACCCTAAATAAAGCACCCCTAACTAAAAATACAATTGTGTCCTCATAGTGCAAATATCAGATAGAGAATACGAGGGCCTCACTGGATATCTCAATCAGAACAGGAGCTACTGGGCCTAAAAGGATATCATCATCATCTCCGGAACCACAGAACCTCCTGAGTGTCTTCATCATCTTGTTGAGGAATTTGCTCTTCTTTTTATCATGCTCCTTCATCTTCTTCTGCCTCCTATCGATCTTGGCCAACCTATCTTTATTCTGCTGCTGCTCATTCATAATAGTAGACAAGGTTGAAGACATAATACCTGAAGTGGAGGAAGAGGACTCTCCAGGGCCGGTTGGGAGGTGCTATAGAAGCTCTAAAATTTGTGAATCAACACCATGCACTTGGACTGATATGTGGGACAAAGTTGGAGACCTAGTCTATAGTGGCCCTCTAGATAAAGAAGTGGATTGTGGATCTAGGGGACCACTACTCTCTGCAAATGTACCAAACACCGGTTCAAGTATGTCAATATTTCTCTTCTTTGTTACATTCCCCGGTCCCTTCTTCTTTAATGGATGGATTGGCTTTTTGGGACCCTTAAGGCTTTCCTTTTTCTCAACCCCAGTTGTCCGGCATAAGTGAGTAATCAAAGAAGGAAAGTATAGACTTTTGGTACCTCTAATGTCTACCTCATAAATATGTTGGGAAATCAACTCACCAAAAGTTATTTCAACACCCTTCATAATAGCACATATAAGCATAGCCATGTAAAGGGACACATTGGTTTTATTTCTTGAAGCTATAATACGGCTATAAATGATAGATAGCCATGTTTTGGCCTCGACAGTGAATTCAAAGGAATCAATCTCAAGATTAGAAGCATTCCATTATGATGTATGGCCATCATTCAAGTACCTTACAAACTATTCTTTTCCTTTGGTCCATGCTCTTATCTTATGCACATTATTTTCTGCATCTCGGAGGCCATAATAAGTATTGATAATGGGTGAGTCAAAACAAACTTGCTTCCCTCATACCATGACCACAAAATTAGTGTTGAATTCCATTTCAGCAGCATTGGCATATAATTCAAGAACCATAGAGTAATTCACATTGATAGGATCTGATGCAAAGCACATCCAATTGTTGGCCTCCAATCGCCCATAAAATAGGCATTTTAGCTTGAAGCTTCTCCAAAAGAATGCCCCTCTCCTTTGTGATATTTTTGGAGGCGAGGCGATCATTCAATTAGTGACACTTGATTAATACGAACAACTATCGGTTGTAATACTCTTCATCCCCTAATAGGCCATTTTGTACAATTAAAGTACCTATAAATGATGCAAACTCGTTAGATAAGTGTATAGGCACATAAAGCAATGTATTAGTATGAAATTAGGCCAAAGGAATAGATGGAAAAGGGCTTGGGGACACCAGGGCACAACTACTATTTTTGGATAATTTTACTTCCAGGGAATTAAATAATCGCGACTGCGGAATTGACCCTCGTGATTGAAACGTAATGTTGTGGTCAACCTTATTTTAACCCTTCGCGATTGCATGATTTTGTGCATCACGATCGCGAAGGTAAGTTGAGTCTAGAATAAATTTTCATCAGGCATTTTGTCAAATACATAAAGTGCATCAAGTTTTAAGCAAATACTCAACACTATGAAGCCACCCTTCACCCCAAATATCAATTAACATCCCACAACAACATATTATCAAACTACTTCCTGAATTTCCATTGAAACAAGATGAGTTCCTTCTCAAAATATTTCGTTGAGAATCAACCCATATTTCAACTAACTTACCACTCAAGAGAGAACAAAAAAAGAGGATTAAGAACATATACCTTGCAAGATTAAATATTGAGAAAGATCTTAGTACAAATTAAAGCAAATGAGAGTTGAGCATTTGGATTAAACTTTGGGTTTTGGTGGGAATGGAAACTGTTAAGTACAAATTAAAACTCAGTCTTTTTGACAGACCACGATTCATTGCAGTCGTGACCAACTCCTCTCGATCGCGATTGGATAGCTGATAATACTTCACGATTGCGGCCCTTCTCTCTCACAATCGCTATGAGTTTCTCACTGATTTAACTTGTAAACTTTCTAGAATTTTTGGTGAGGAGCGATTCCTTTGCGATTTGCCCTTCAACTTTGACGATCATCATCTTCTAAAAATAATTTTCAAAGTTGAGTTGATACGGATGGGTTGCCTCCCATCAAGAACACACTTTAATGTCTTGGCGCGAAGCTCATTTCATCACCATTTGTATTTTTACATCGAGGCAATGAACCTTCTCCCCAACTTCAAATTAATTTCTTTTTGAAACTTATGGGGACAATATGAGAGCACCAAGAATCTCACTCGATCTCTCCACTTTGAAGACTTGAATTTCTTACCCAATTTCACATTATTTTTTGGTGAAGGAGTATTAGCCAAGAGTTATAGAGTCACTACGGCATTCGAACATCGAACTTCATATTTCTTGGCCTTCAAGTGAATGAAACTATCACTTTAAAATGAACTAGAGTTTCCATATATGATTTTTTGGCTTTTTCTTGCAATTCTAATATGATTGCTTTGATTTTGGCACCTTGGAATTTTATTGGCTTGGTTTGATTGCAAACATCCAAGATTTCATCAATGTTAAGCACAACCCCTTCTTCTTTAGATTCTAACTCCCATTTGCTATTTTTGACCACTTGGTGAGGAGCATGACATGCTCCAATTCTTGTTCTTATGTTGGCCTTCAAAGTTTCAATTTCAAACTCAAGTTGGATTATTTCATGGCACCGAGTTAGGTGAAAATTCTAGAAATCATCCCTCATTTTAGCATTAAATAGCGTAGCCTCTCACAATGTCCAATCATTTGGGCTAAGCTTATGAGTCAGGATTGAATCACCACACCCATTTTTTCTCACATCTCTTCATCTAGAGAGATGTCAACAACACAATCCCTAACATGAAGTCCTCGACAATAAGGCCAATGGGCCATCAAGGTAAGGATTACAATCACCAAGCATTGTTTCATAACAAAAAGCCATAGAAACAAACAAAAACAAAACAAAAGAAAAGATGCACTATTTAGATGTAAACTAGCAAACTATAAATTCTAAATCAATTTAATACGCCAAATTGTTCTCCGGAAATGGCGCTATTTCTGATAACGCTCAACTACACCTTTACGATTAAAGGTGTAGGTAGTCGCTTGCAATATAAACCTAACGTGTAAGGTCAGGGTCGAATCCTACAAGTAATAATGTGTAGGCAATTGAAGAAATATAGAATTACAACCCACTAGTTTCAACCCGAAACAAATAATACAATTATAATATGAAGATTTTAGTAACAATTTAGGATAAGGGAGAGGGAACACGGATACAAGGGCAAAGGCCTTTCCAAGCAAGGAATCAAAGGGAATTTGGATAATGGGAAATCAATTATCATTCGTATGATCCATTGCACCTTAATCTCATACAATCTCAATTAATCAAGGATAAAAGTATATATTCCTAGAGTCTAAGTTATCCACCTATTCCTCTCGAATATTGGCAAATATTTCTTAATTAGCTCTTACGAACGCAATTGAATGATAATACAATTAATTTAATATAGGCAATGTATGGATTAAACTATTTTTAGATAAAATCCGAAGTATGAGATGATAAACCTCAAATTATGCACTAATCAACTTTTCCCAAACTTAATTATTCTTTCAAGATCAATCGAAGCAATGGGCAAGTACAAGGAGTGATCAAATCCATAGGAAAACATTCAAAATATGAAATTGATTAGATAATGAAATAACCAATTCATAAATGAGAATATATTAAATTAATTGCAAAACGCTAAAGAATAAAATCAACAACCCAATCTATTGTCTATTTCTAGAACAAAACCACAATTCTATTGTGATAATTACACCTACAATTCATGCAATACAAAGCATGGAAGTGGATAAAGGCTAACTATAGTTACAATTAAGATTTTAATCTCCAGTCCGATAGGGAATAGTAGGAAACTTGCTACGGAAACCAAATCCCAAGCTATAAAGTGTTCTTCAAGGTGTTCTTGTTGTGTGTGATGTAGAATGATCTAAAAATGACTGCCGATGGATGTATAATGTGAGTTTGGGATCAAATTGTGAAGTTCCAAACTATCCCTGCACCTGACAGTTTTACTCATTATGGTCGGGACGGTTGACAGTGATCTCAAAGTCAAAGTTGACTACGCTATCACGATCGCGACTAGTATTCATGAGATTGTGAAGAGTTGACAAATGTTGACTGTTATCGTGATGCATGTTCTTCACGATCATTTCTATGCGAGATCCTTTTTTCCTATTTTTGCCTTCTTTTTGCCTCATTTTCACTTGGTTTCTTCTATTATTCCCCCAAAAGCTAATAACTCCTTATCCTACATAATATGAAGAAAACCATATCAAAAGCACCAATTTTTGCATAAACAAGATAAAATCCTGAGTTTAAATAGCTTCAAATGAGTGAAAATCACAAACTCATCAACAAGATGTACTGAGACCTAAAGGAGATTTATTGGTAGGGTGGTATAAAAAGTACATATCTAGGTTCATAGCTGAATGCCCAAATTTCCAAAAAAATAAGGCCAAACACCAAAGGTCGAGTGGCCAAGCACAAGACATTGAAATTCCCAGTCGGAAGTGGCAAGATGCAAATATGGACTTTGTAGTGGGTTTATCTAGTATTCGAAAGCATCATGACTCTATTTGGGTGATTGTGTATATAATGACAAAGTTGTCTCACTTTCTATTGGTCAAGACTTCTTATAGTTTTGAGGATTATGCTAATTTGTACATGCGGGAATTGTTAAGGTTGCATGGTGTGCCTTTGTCAATTATTTTAGATCGTGTTACCAAATTTACTTCTTATTTTTGGAAATATTTTTAAAGTGAAGCTAAGTACCTCATTCCATCCTCAAACTGATGGTCAAGCCAAATGGACAACTCAAACACTAAAGGATATGTTAAGGTCTTGTGTGTTGGATTTCAAAGGAAGTTGGGTTAACCGTCTACCGCTTATGGAGTTCGCTTACAACAATAGCTACCACTCAAGTATTGAGATTGCGCTATTTGAGGCTTTATATAGAAGATGATGTAGGTCTATGGTTAGTTGGTTCGAAGTTAGTGAGATGACTTTGATGGGTCCTAATTTAGTGCTTGATACTTTGGAGAAGGTGAGAGTCATTAAAGAAAGGTTGAATACGGCTCAAAGTCTTCAAAAGTCCTATTCCGATGCTAGGAGAAAGGATCTTGAGTTTAGTGTGGATGATTAGGTATACTTGAAGGTTTCACCCATGAAGGTTGTAGTTCGGTTTGATAAGAAAGGGAAATTGAGCTCAAGATATGTAGGGCCTTATATAATCTTGTGACGTGTTGGCAAGGTTGCTTATGTGTTATACTTGACTTTTGGAATGACTATGGTTCATTCGATGTTCCGTATGTATATGTTGAGGAAATTTCTAGGTGATCTAAATTCCATTGTGCCTTTGGAAGTAGTGAATGTTGAAGAAAACTTGACCTATGAAGAGGTCCTAGTTGATATTTTGGACCGGCAAGTCAAGAGGTTAAGAAACAACAAAGTTGCATCCGCCAAGGACCTTTGAAGGAATCAACAAGTTGAAAGTGCTACATGGGAAGAAGAAGAGGATATGATGAAGCGATACCCTCATCTCTTTCATTCTACTAAAGCCTAAAGTACTAAGTTGTTCATGCTTGAATTGTTTAAGACTCCCACGTTTCTGTTTTCCTAAGTCTTCATATGCATATATGTTCATAAAGTTGTCTTTAAAGTTATGTTTTCTGTTAAGTATGAAAGTCTCATGGTTTAGGCATGTTTATGTGTCATTGCACTCATGTTGGGTTACTAGTTCTTATTTCATGCCCTGTCTATGCTAGATAAATCTCATTCAAGGATGAATATTTCAAAGGGTGAAATATTTTACTAAGGGAAGGGTCTACGAGTCAAGTTACTACTTATAGAAAATATAACGATTCATAGAAATGACTCATCAAGAAACTATAGAAACTTGGATTTGTAGGGTTCTTAGACCCTGCAGGACGACTTGGTCTTACTACTTGTAAGCAAAATGATGACTCGTAGAAATGAGTTATAGAGGACGTTTAGAAACTAAGTTCTTAGGTTCTTTTTCATACCCTACAGAACGAGTCCTCTCTACGACTCATAGAAGTTACTACGAGTCCTAAGGAAATATTGTAGGGTCTATCCGACGAGATTTTTATAAGGGCATTTTGGTCCTTTCCCTTATTTTATCAGCAAAGTGTGGTCATTTTGGGGACCAAATCTACCATATGTAATGACCTTAAGCTATCCCAAACCCCTCATTCTCACATTAAGTCTCAAATCCTCAAAAACCTCCTCTCCCATAGCTCCCCTCAAGGTCTTCTTCTTCACCAAGGGATTCTAAGGTTTTTAAGGGTCAAGTATTCTCCTCAAATTTCAAGTCAAAACCACCAAGGTATGTGGGTCTTCAATCATAGGTCTTTTCCCCCATGATGCCCAAACCCATTCTCAATTATTTCACTAAGTCAAGATTATGGAAATTGCATGGGCTTTTACCTTTGATCTCAAATACATATATTATACTATATTGATTATTATTGGATTATATTTGATAGCTAATGACTCTTAATTTCATGAAATTGGTAATCACAATGAATTTCCTATACTAAGCATGTTAGAGTTTGGCTAAGTTTTCTTTAAGAACAAGTCTCCTTTTTCAATCTTAACGTGAAATTCAATCAAGGTATGTAGGGATTGATCCATGGGTCCCTTCCACCTATGGAGTCCCAAGGTTTCTACTAAAAATCTCATAAATTTCAACTAGATTTGTAACCATAATTTATTTAATTACATTGGGTTGTTTTAATTATTTTTTGAATGATTATATATGATTATTATAAGTATGTTTCTACATGAATTATATAATTTCTAACTCAAATTATGATTTCCCATTCATGAAGCAATTTTCAATGATGATATTATAAATTATGATTATAAAATCAATTATTTTAAGGTATTATCATGGTTTTCATTCAAATTGACTATGCATATGATTTTTTCTCTAGATTCAAGTATGAATTATGATCATCAATTACCAGTATGTTCAAATTATGAATCTCATGCAAGTATGAAGATAGGTGACTTAGGGCCCTATGTGATGACCTAGGAACCTAATGACATGAATTATGCAAGTATGATTTATAATGATGAATGGTCAATACTAACATTGTAATTATGTTATGAAATGAGTTGTAGAATTATGAAGTTTATGAATGAGTTATGATATATGTTAAGTATGACTACTATGATATGTATTCTGTGGGATTTGACTTAGAACTGAGTGGACTTGAGGTGAAAAGCCTTACTAGCAGCCTCAAGTCTCTTAAACTATGTGCCATTGTAGGTTACCTTATGGCTTAGTTAGTGGATCTATATATAGTATATGTAGATGACCCGCCTAGCGGGGTATAGTCTACCTTCACAAGTAGATTCCCCTTCCTTTCATTGTATGGAGAGACATCGGGAGTCCATATTATTGATCGTATGGTCTTATTGTCGATTATGGTTCTATCCCATATAAGTATGATCTTTTATGTACTTTCATAATTTCAACTACGCATTTCAAATGCTTTGATCATTATGGCTTTCTCATGACTTTAGTTATCCTCTTTATTGTATACTAATTTGATCATTTCATCTTATGATTTATGTTGCATGTCATGCCCTCATACATAGTACATTCAAAAGTACTAACGCATATTTGTTTCCTACATAACTTTAAAATGTAAGAGGTCGAGGATCACGCTCCTATCACACGTGCCTAGTAGAGTTTCCTTATTGGAGAAGTGTTTGTTGAGTCCTCATCTGTTGGAGACTAATTATGAGTTGCCAATTTCTTCTTTCAAAGACATTTATTTCTTTAATTTTGAAGGTGAGATAGGGATATATATTAACCCCCCACCAATTTCACGTAATAGTGCCATTTGTTGGACATGTTTAGATTTTATGTTTCCAATTCTCATACTCTTTATGATTCATAATTTAGACTCCTTATTATGTATTTTCCATACTTAATTTACCTTATGTATGTTTTATGATATGTCAAGAGGCTTGGTTGGAGCCCTTTAGATTTCCTATCACCATGTTACGACAAGGCCCTAGGTCAGGTCGTAACAAACTTGATATCAGAGTACAAGGTTTAGGATGTCCTAGGGTGTCCAACATGACACATCAAGTAAAGTCTTGTTCATGCTAATAAAGCACGCCATATCTATGAATAGGATTCTATGAGGAGTTTTAGGAAATTTTTACTTGTGTCATTGTCTATGTCGTGCTATAGTGTCTACCTTAAGACTTTCTCTCCCTAACGATTGTTCTTTGCAATTTTTAGAAAATGCCTCCAAGAAGAAAACTTCCCTAAGACAATGGTCCTCTACCCGACCAAGTTACGAATGCAGAGTTTTTGACCGCTATTACTATGCTAACCCAAGTTGTGGTCAATCAAGGGGTTGTGGCTCCTTCTAATGCTCCTACCTCGGCTTCTAGGGTGAGGGAATTTGCAAGAATAAACCCTTTAGAGTTCCATTACTTGAAAGTCGATGAGGATCCTCAAGAATTCATTGACGAGGTCTATAAGATAGTAAGCATTATGGGGGTTACAATGAAAGAGAAAGCGGAGTTGGTGGCTTACCAACTTAAGAGTGTTGCTCAATTATAGTATACTCAGTGGATGATAAAGAGGGTGGATGAAGGACCTATTGAATGGGAAGCCTTCAAATTTTCTTTCCTTGATCACTTTTTCCTTTTTGAGCTAAGGGAAGCTAAGGTGTTTGAGTTCATAAATCTTTTACAAGGCAACATGGGAATGAGAGATTATGCCCTTAAGTTCAACAAGCTCTCCAAGTATACTCCTTTATTGGTTGCCGAGCCACGTGCCCAAATAAGTCAATTCATATCAAGGTATCTGACTTGGTTGCTAAGGAATATCGTACCACCGACATATCTCAGCTCATGTCTTTTGCTGATCAAATTAAGGGAGAGAAACTCAAAGATATGAGAATGAGAGATTCCGAGTGCCCTCATCTTACTAACAAGGGTTGAAAAGGTTGTCCTCAAGGCCAAGTTTGTCAAGGAGGTCAAGTTCCACAAGATGCCCAAGCTCAACTGAAGGGTGGCCAATGCAACAACTAGTTCTATGCTCTTCATGGTAGACAAGAGGTGGAGAAGACTCCCGATATAGTTATCAGTATGTTATAGGTCTTTTATAATGACGTCTATGCTTTGCTTGATCCGGGGTCATATTTTTCTTTTGTTACTCCTTATGTGGCTATGAGGATTGTTGTATGCCCCGAAGTTTTGCCAGAACCTTTTTCCATCTATACTCTCATAGGTGAGTCGGTTATGACTAAAAGAGTTTATAGAAATTATCCCATGTTGGCTTTGGACAAATTTATCCCTTGTGATCTTGTTAAACTTGACATGATCGATTTTGACATTATTCTTAGTATGTATTGGTTACATTCCTCTTATGCAACCATTGATTATAGAACCTGTAGAGTCAAATTTCAATTTCCTAATAAGCATATTCTTGAATGGAAGGGTAATGATTCAATGGTTAAGGGTCGATTCATTTCATGTCTTAAAGCCTGGGAAATGATTTTTTAGGGTTGCATCTACCATCTAGTTCGAGTTAGAGATACTAACTCCGAGGCTCCTACTCTTGAGCCAGTTTCACTTGTAAATGAATTTTTGGAATTTTTCCCTGAAGATCTCCCGAGCATTCCTCCCTAAAGGGAAATTGACTTTGGCATAGATCTCATTCCTGATACTCAACCTATTTCTATTCCTTCTCACTGCATGGCTCTGGCGAAACTTAAGGAGTTGAAAGAGCAATTGAAGTATTTGTTGGATAAGGGTTATAAGGCCAAGCATTTTACCTTGGGATGCTCCCGTGATGTTTGTTAGGAAGAAAGTTGGTTCACTCCGAATGTGTATAGATTATCGGCAATTGAATGAGGTCACAATTAAGAATAAGTATTCCATTCCAAGGATTGATGACTTGTTCGATCAACTTCAAGAAGCAGCTACTTTTCAAAAATTGATCTCCGTTTGGATTATCATCAATTAAAGATAGATGAGTGTGATATTCCCGAAATGGCATTACAAACTCGGTATAGTCACTTTGAATTCTTGGTTATGTATTTTTCACTAACAAATGCCCCTGCAGCTTGTATGGATTTGATGAATATGGTGTTTAATCAATATTTGGATATGTTTGTGATCGTCTTTATTAATGATATTTTGATTTACTCGCGGGAGGAAGAGCATGCCAATCATTTGAGGATTGTCTTGCAAATTCTCAAGGACCGTTAGTTGTATGCAAAGTTTAGCAAATGTAATTTTTGTCTAAGTTGGTTGGTTTCCTTGGTCACATTATTTTTGAAGAAGGAATTATGGTTGATCCAAAGAAGACCAAGGTAGTTAAGAATTGGCCTAGACCGTTGAGTCCTTCTAATATTCGGAGTTTCTTGGTTTTAGCCAGTTATTATAGATGATTTGTGAAAGGATTTTCTTCCATTACATCACCCTTGACTTCTTTGACTAAAAAAAGGGTGAAATTCCAATGGTCCAAGGCATGTGAGAAAAGCTTCCAAGAGTTGAAGGATAGACTTATATCTACTACGGTGTTGACTTTACCAGAAGGTTCCGATGGTTTTGTTATGTATTGTGATGTTTCATAAGTTGGTATTGTTTGTGTTCTAATGCAAAATGGTAAGGTGATAGCTTATGTTTCATGGAAACTCTAGGTGCATGAGAAGAATTACCCAACCCATGACTTGGAGTTGGCGGCAGTGGTATTTGCGTTGAAGTTTGGAGACACTATCTATATGGTGTCTATGTAGAAGTTTTCACCAATCACAAGATTTTCCAATATGTATCTACTCAAAAGGACTTGAACCTTCAACAAAGGAGATGGCTTGAAATGTTGAAGAATTATGACATGAGTGTACTATACCATTCGAGTAAGGCAAATATGGTTGCTGGCATTCTTAGTAGGTTGTCTATGAACAATGTTGCTCATATTAAGGGTGGGAAGCCTTGAATATGGACTTTGTTAAAGGTTTTCCTTGTACCCATAGGCAACATGATTCCATATGGGTGATAGTTGACCGAATGACTAAGTTGGCTCATTTTCTCCTTGTTAAGACTTCATATTCAGCTGAGGACTATACTAGATTATATATTTGAGAGTTGGTGAAGCTCATGGTATTCCATTGTTTATCATTTCTTATCGAGGTACTCAATTTACATCTTATCTTTGGAAACCTTCCAAAAGGGTCTAGGTACCCAAGTGACGCTATGTATAACATTTCACCCACAAATAGATGGTCAGCCTGAACATACCATTCAGACATTAGAGGATTTATTGAGAGCATGCATGATTGATTTTCAAAGAAATTGGGATGATCATTTTCCATTAATAGAGTACTTATAATAACAGTTATCATTCTAGCATTGAGATTGCTCCATTTGAAGCTTTGAACGGTAGGCAGTGCAGATCCTGTATCGATTACTTTGAGGTAGGTGAAATTGCTTTGATAGAACCCGAGTTGGTATTTGAGGCCATGGAGAAGGGTAGACTAATTAGAGAGAGATTGAAAATGGCCCAAAGTTGACAAAAGTCCTATTTGGATATGAGGAGAAGGGAACTTGAATTTGAAATTAAGATTGGGTTTACTTGAAAACTTCACCCATGAAGGGTGTGATGCATTATTGGTAAGAAAGGGAAGCTAAGTCCCCTCTATGTTGGCCCATATCTGATTTTGATGTGAATTGGTAAGGTGGACTATGAGTTGGATTTTCCTTCAGATTTGGCATCGCTGTATCCGATATTCCATATGTCATTATTGAGGAAGTTTGTTGGTGATCCTAGCTCCATTGTGCCATTAGACAATATTTAAGTTAAGGAGAGTCTTTCTTATAAAGAGGTTCCGATTAAAATCTTGAACCGACAAGTTAGAAAGTTGAGAAACCAAGAAATAGCTTTAGTTAAAGTGTCATGGAGGAATCAAGAGGTTGATGGTGCTACATGGGAGGCCGAACCCGATATGATATCCCAATATCCTCAACTCTTTCCTTCCGTGCCTAGTTAAGGTATTTAGCTCCTTCATGATCCAACTAGACCAAGTCTTGTGTTTTAGTTATTCTCGTGTTTTCATATTCATTCATTTTCATAAAATGAGTTGCAAAGTTATGTTTTTGGTTAAGATTAACGATTTCATATTTAATGCATTTTAAAGATGTTTTGCATTCATGTTGGACTGTTATATTCCTTTCCTATTTATATCATGCTAGCTTGGGTCCTAATCTAGGACGAATGTTTCTAAGGGGGAGATATTCTAAGGCCCCAAAATTTGGAAAGTCGGAAAATGATGATCAAAACATGAAATTTCTGAAAAACCTACAATTTTGGCATCAGGTAAGGACCAAGGAAGGCCATCACGGACCATGGTGAGCACCACGCCTCGTGGTGAGCATCACGCCTCATAGCGAGCCACCGTGGTGGTAACCTTGAGGATCTATCTTATAGGGTCAGGTCACGACAAGGCACCACTGACGGTGGTGAGCACCATAGTCCATGAAGCCCTCTATGGCGACCCCTTCCCTGAGACTCAGAACATGATTCCAAGGCAAGGACCACACCTCACCACCACAGGCAGCACAGAGCTTTATAGACTGTGGTGGGTTCCATAGTGAACACTCCTGCATACCCACCTGCATGGCCTACACCACGCCCATGTTTCATGGGCCATAATACACTCCACGGACCGTGAAGGATTCCGTGAAGGAAGTTTTGAAACCCTTCCCTTTCAAATTCAGAATTCTAATTCCAAATCAATCATCACAGACAACACCATAGGCTGTAATGAGAATCACAGATAGTGATGGGTCCCCCATAGTGAGTCCTAGTCTAGTTAAATAAGGGGTAATCCGGTCAACTCTCTATTCTTTCATTAATGTATGTGGACGTTTTTGGGACTAGATTCATTATGAAATATCCTAAATACTTCTAAACCTATTTATTTTCCTTCATTAATTCTCAATCAACTTTACGACTTCTCTCTCAAGTTTCATTCAAGGGTTCATCTCTTTCATCAAGTTTGGCTAGGGTTTCTTTAAGAACAAGTCTCGTTTTTCTATTAAGGTCAAATTCAATCAAGGTATCTAAGGATTGATCCATGGGACCCTTCCACCCATGGATTTCCAAGGTTTCCATTCAAAATCTCATTAATTTCAATTGGGTTTGTAACCATAATTTGTTGAATTGCATTGGCTTATTTCAATTATGTTTTCGATCGTTATATATGATCATTATAAGTATGTTTCTATATGAATTAAATGATTTTAAGTCAAATTATAATTTTCCATGCATGAAGCTATTTTCAATGATGATATTATGAAGTATCATTATGAATTCAATGATTTCAAGGTATTACCATGGTTTTCATTCAAATTGATTATTTATATGAGTTTTACTCTAAATTCAAGTATGAATTATGATCATGGATTACAAGCATGTTTAGCTTATGAATATCATGCAAGTATTAAGATAAGTGACTTAGGGCCCTATGTGGTTACCTTGGAACCTAATGACATGAATTATGCAAGTATGATTTGTAATGATGAAAAGCCAATACTCACATTGCAATTATGTTATGAAATAAGTTATTCTATGAATTATGAAGTTTATGAACAAGTTATGATAGATGTTAAGTATGACTACCATGACATATATTCTGTGGAATTTCAATTAGCACCGAGTGGACTTGAGGTGGGGCCCTACTAAAAGCCTTAGTAGCAGCCTCAAGTCTCTTAAACTACATGCGATAATAGGTTGCCTTATTTCTTAGCTAGTGGATCCACATATAGCATATGTACATGTCCTGCCTAGCGGGGTAGAGGCTACCTTGGTAAGTAGATTTGCCTTTCTTCCATTGTATGAAGAGACATCGGAATTCCATGTTATAGCTCGCATGGTCGTATTGTTGGTTATGGTTCTATCCCACATAAGTATGATTATTTATGTACTTTCATGATTTCAACTACGTCTTTCAAATGCTTTGATCATTATGGTTTTCTCATGAATTCACTTATCCTCTTTTTTTTATACTAAATTGATCATTTCATCTTAAGATTTATGTTTCATGCCATTCCCTCATACGTAGTACATTTAAAAGTACTAACGCATATTTGTTGCCTACATTACTTTATAATGTAGGAGGTTGACGATCACGCTCCTATCACAAGTGTCTAGTAGAGTTTCCTTATCGACGAAGTGTTTGCTGAGTCCTCATCTATCGGGACTAGTTATGAGTGTTATACCCCATTTTAACTCGGGGTCTAACGGTGTACACCAGATTGGTGATTCCTAAATTATTTAACTTAAGGAGTTGCTACCTAATTTTTTTTAAAGAAGGTAAATTAGGATACCTAAATAATTAACTAATGTAATGCTAAAATAAACTCCAATTAGTAGTCTACTTAACTTATGTGATTCTAGGTAAGAGTTCTATTTATCCTAAAGCGAAGGGGTTAAGCATCCTTTAAAATTCGTTAAAAAACGATTACCGACCAAACTTAGGTTAATTTATTTTTATTAGAAAAACATCTTTTATACAACTAGTTAGACAAGAATTTCTTAAAGCTAAAGCTGTCAAATTTTCAGCATTATATAATATGCATTGTTTGACCAAAAGATATATCTTTGTCCACTTAAAGGTTGTATTTCTTCTTCAAATTGACTTGTTTAAGGGTTTCCAAAAGAGTTGCGTTTTTAACTCTAAGCATGTTAATGTTTTTTTTAATACAAAATTTTTGCATTAAAGTGTGTTAAAAATGGTATATTTTCATTCAAATCAATCTCTTGATATTTAAATTGCTTTACTTTAAAGCTCTTAAAAAAATTACATTTTTACATCAAAAATCTATTTCTCGAAGTTGTTTATATAAATATAATTTTTTTTTGAGAGCTTTTATAGTTTAAAAGATAATAATTTATCAAAAATAAATTTAAAAAATATATATATTTACCTAAAACAAAAGTTCAGATTCTAAGGCTTTCAAAATTAAAAAATAAGTTAAGTAAATAAAACTAAATTAAAAGCATCATTCCGAATAAATATACTAAACCCAATATCTAAAGGATAGATAGACGAGTGACTACATCTTACTATTGTTCTTAGTTGGTTTATACAAATTCAAACACATATAAAGGCAAGCATCAGTATAAGTGTAAAATATGTAAAAACATTAACCAAGGGATAACAACATATGTATGCAAAAAATAAAAACATAGAGCTTTGAAGTGAGGAGGAAGTGATTGGATTTTTTTTGGAGTGAATAAATCACTATAGACTCGAGCTAAAATGCATATACTGATCGCTTCTCTGATTTGGACAGAGATGGAGTCATATCATAACTCCACATGCGCTCCTGAGTGTACATGTAAAATAGAGTAAAGAAATTAGTAAAACGATTCAACTTTTCATGATATTAACTAAATCAAATATAGAGTCATGTAAATTACGAACACAAAATACAAGAATACAAAATATGCAAAAGTTAAGGGTTGGACAAAAGACCCATATTGAAATGCATGACTTTCGGACCAATAAAAAATAATTAAATAAGAATATATATCTCTTGAGCATAAATAACCATTTTTGACTAAGGAAATCATTTCTTTTAAGACGTGAATGAAAATAAAATAAAATCCTATATATGCTAACAGAACATGAAAGGAGTTTCAAGTTTCATAATTTAAGTCATCAACCAATACCTAATCCTATGACTAAATCATAAATTTTTAAATTCATGATGGCTAAAATGTGAACGGAACATGGCGTTAGATCTATACGGATCTCAAATGAGAATCACACACATTTTTTTAAACATCATTTTTATTATAGCTAAAGTGAACAGAGATAACACTTTATCATAATGACAACGAAAACAGAAGAACATGGAATGAATATTACCGGTTGCAGGGCAGTGAATGAGAATACTTCGATCACGAATCTACCCTTGCTCTACAAGTAAAGTCCAATGCAGTAGAGAGAAAAACTCAAAAATTCTTTGCAAGAAATATTTTTAAAAAATCAGATTGTAAGGATTTTCTATGAGTGTTTAAGCCCCATTTTTTGTTCAAGATTCTTCTCCGTGTTCAAAAACTCCTTCTGCATCCCCTTCCTCCTCCTTTTTTTAGAGTGAGTAATAGAACACATATTGGGATATGTGGATGAATAAAATAATAGATAATGAGGGAAGAATAAAATAATGTGAAATGGGCAGATGAATAAAATAATACGAATTGGGCGGATAAATAAAATAATACGGAATGGTCAGATGAATAAAATAATACGGAATAGACGGATAAATAAAATAATACAGAATGGGCCAACTAATAATATATTGGGGAATGAATATTATATATATATATATATATATATATATATATATATATTGAAGAGGGGACAAAGGGTGATGGCGTGCGTGGTGTCAGAAAAGTGTAGAAATTGAGGGATGGATTAATATAATATTATATATTATTTGCTGAAATGTTGCATGATGTAGTATTAATTATTAATGTAGAAATTAAATATTATTAATATGGTATTAATTATTTGTTGGAATATTGCATAGGAATTAAATATTGGTTTAAATATTGTAGTAGTCACGTGGGAGTGTGGGAATTGTATGGGTTAAAGTTATTAGTATGGGGTAGGGAATATAATAATGCATAGGGTTTTTAGGTATATTAAAAAATAGTTATAAAAATGGCTACAAGGATTAAAAAGGAGTCAAAAAACGTAAAAATCAAGATAAAATGAAGTAGTGAGATCGGCTAAAATTTAAATTGGAAAAATTAACACTAATTAATTAACAAGCTTTTTAATTATAAAAAATAAAATAATTAACCTAATCATAAACTAATTAATTCAAAAATAAAAGTTACTAATTTACGAAATAATTGATAAGATAAAAAAAATCCCTTATTTTAGATCAATTTTGAATATTCCTAAAAGGTAATAACTATATAAAAAAAACTATATGTATTATCTTAAAACAATGAAGATGACAAAATTATTTTTAAAGAACTTAAAAAAAATATTTTGAGTTTTATAAAAGCCAATTATTTCAATTTATTCAAAATTAAAGAAGTCTAAAAATAAGATGAATAAACATCAATTAATTAACAAACTTCTTAATTTTGACAAAGTAAAATAATTAACTTAAGTTTAAACTAATTAACTAGAGTCTATTAATTAAGCCAAACTAATTAACAAAATATTTTAGTTAAAAAATAAAAAATCTTTCTGAGACGATTTTTGGATAATGATAAAAGTAATAATTACATAAGTAAAAATATATATTATCATTCAAGAATTTTTAAAAAATATATATATTTTTTGATTTTTTTTAATTATGTTGTGGAGGTCAAAAATTGGGTGTCAATAATTGTCCCTCTTTGACCGAAGATGATAAAAGAGATTTTGGGCAAAGAAGTTGACGTAATAGCCAATTTTGTCCCGACCATCAATGTTGAGATGAATTTTTTTTTCGGGGATAAGAAAAATTGTGAAAAGATTATGGATGAGCTTTGGTTTTTGAGCTGCCTGTATATCTCGGGTTGCATTAGAATTAGGCCAAATGTAGTTCTAAAGTTATGCCAGAATAATGCGGAGTGAGTTCAAAACACCATCATTTATAAAATCATATCGGTATTAGTGAATGAGAAGAACGATAATAAGGGCCGTCAAGGAAAAGAACAAAATTGAACAAGTGAAGAGTTATATAAAAAAATAAAGTGAAGTAAAATGGACCTTTAGGATGGTAAAAAATGAAATTGAAATTCGGACTCAACAAAGAGTGAGAATATTGGGAAGAACGAAGTAAAGTCTAACCCAAAAAATTATCCCATTATCGAGTTATGGCAAGACTAGATTTTAAGAATGGTAAGTAGATCGAAGAAAAAATATTGGAAAATAATTATAAACTGCTAAAAGATTTGTGATTTGGTCGAAAACTTGATGTGGAATTTCTACATATCCCGAATTGTGGAACATAGGTTGAGTAGAGTTTGAGAGTAGATTCATGACCATTGTTGGTGAGTTTGACATTCCAACAAATATCTCTAGTTCAGTGCTTAGAAATAGTTCCACATTATGCTACTGTTTTCTGCAAAAACTTAAACTTTATAAGACAATTAGTAAATAAATATTAAATATATAGCGATGTACAACAAACTGATGGAAATGACACCTCTAGGGTGTGAGTATATGAATATGTGGCCTTGCAAGCCGTAATGATTTAATAAAATCAAAGATTATGAAAAATAGAGTTTTAAGGCCGATGATTCGTGATAATGGTGCCTTTCAGCGATGATTAATGAAATGAGGCCTTAAACCAAATGATTTGTGAAGAATGTGACTTTTAAGTCTGCAATTTATGAAAATAAGGCTTCTCAAGTCGATGATTTATGAAAGTGACATCTTTGCAAATATTAAATTTTTTCGAGCATTTCGTGCAATTGTATTTAAAGCATTTGTGCAATGCATTAGAAAGCAGTTGAAAGTCATGTGGAACACATTTTAAAATACCTTAAAGCATTAGTGCAGTGCATTTGATAATGTTTGAAAGCATTTATTTAGTGCATTTGAATATATTCGAAAGCATTAGTGCAGTGTATTTGATAATGTTTGAAAGCATTTATGCAGTGCATTCGAATATATTGGAAAGCATTAATATTGTTCATTTGATAATGTTTCAAAGCATTTGTCCAGTGCATTTGAATATATTGGAAAATATTTATGCATTACATTTAAAAATATTTGAAAGCATTTGTGCAATGCATTTGAAGATATTTCAAGACATTTGTGCAATATGTTTGAAGATATCTTAAAGCATTTGTGCAGCGCATTTGAAAATATCTGTAAGCATTTGTGCAATGCATTTAAGAATATTTATGCGGAGCAATTTAATATCATAGGTATTGCAATTGAAAATATTTGTGCATCAAGATATTTGAAAATTTCAGGAAGTTTTATTTATAAGTTTCCCAAAACATAAATATATAAGTAATTCAAATTATTCGGCGTATGGTCCTTTTGAGGCTGTAAACATTATTGACTTCTTTGCTGACGGATAATTCTGACAAGCCTGCATTCAAAGAAACATTATGAGTTTCAGGGAGGTTGATTCACATTAACTTTGAAGCTCTAGCTCTTCACACTCCTTCTTTCTTCAACTTATTTGGACTTGCAATCTCCGTCCATTCTAAATAAAAAAAGAACAGCCCGGTGAAAGCTCCAGCTATCCGCAGGGTCCGTCCATTCTAAATCTTGGCTAATAAATAATAGAAAAATATTTGATTGAAAGGTTCATATCAAAAGTAATAAGATAAATTTATATATATATATATATATATATATATATATATATATATATATATATATATATATATATAATAGTAAACAATTTCTGCAAAACTTTAGATTGTGACATGTAGTGAAACAAAGTAAGCATTATTTTTTTTGGAATCTTTCTTCTGCCTGATTATTTGATTTACCACATACCCTTCAATTTTCTTGTTGTCTTCTTTTAATGCTACCCGCAAAATTTCCCAATTTTGGTGAAGAGAGATATTGACATTCTATCATGATCTGACCAAGCCATCTATAGACTGCCTATTATTCCATCAAGCATAATTCGTGAATATATTTCTTGAGAATTTAAGACAAAGGGGACGAACCCTTCACTAGTTGCCTATGTATCCAATATGAATCAAACCAACATAATTTGTTACATACAAAAATAAAAAAGGAAAAATTAAAAATTTCTCATAACGTTACCGAAGCTGATGTAGACCACCTACGTATTCCACCAAGGAAATCAGGCCAAGCGTAGTTCATAAATACATAACAATGTAGTCTTTTTTGCAAAATTTCTACTAAGTGACCAGACCTGATGTGGGTTTCCTACGTATCCCGCCAAAGGAGCCAGATCGGAACGTAGTTCTTCAATACATACCAAAATATTACATGAAAATAATATAAAAGCTAATAGACATAGTATTTCTTAACCGCATCTGAATTGATGGATTTCGGCCATATATTTCCGTTCATTTCTGCTAGAATCAATTCTCCTCCAGTCAATACTCTGTGAACAACATAAGGCCCATGCCAATTAGGTGCAAACTTCCCCTTAGCTTCATCTTGATGTGGGAATATTCGTTTTAAAACCAATTGTCTCGGTTTGAACTGTCTCAGTCTTACCTTTTTATTGAAAGCTTTGGCCATCATATGTTGATAGAGTTGTCTGTGACAAACTGCATTTATTCTATTTTCATCAATGAGCATCAACTGTTCATATTGGCTTTGTATCCATTTGGCATCACTCAACTCAGCTTCTTGGATTTTTCTCAGGGATGGTATCTCAACTTCCATTGGTAATACTGCTTCTATTCCATAAACCAAAAGATAGGGTGTTGCCCCAGTCTAAGTCCTAATTGTGGTGTGATAACTGAGGAGGGAAAACGGAAAATTCTCATGCCAATGCTTGTAATTATCAATCATCTTTCGCAATAGTCTTTTAATATTCTTGTTGGCATCTACAACTGCTCCATTCATCTGAGGTCGATAAGGAGTAGAATTGCAGTGGATAATTTTAAACTTCTCACATATATCATGCATAAAAACGCTATTGAGATTAGCTCCATTATCTATTATAATTGAATTAGTAATGCCAAATATACAAACTATGTTATTGTGAACAAAATCTGTCACAGACTTGTGTGAAGATGCTTCTACCCATTTTGTGAAGTACTCAATAGCTACCAAAATGAACCCGTGTCCATTTGATGCGGCTGGCTCAATAGGACCAATGAAATCCAGCCCCAAGCTGCGAACAACCAAGGAGAACTCATCACATTGAGTTCATTTGGTGGAACCCAGATCAAATAACCATGAATCTGACATTGATGACATTTTCTCACAAAATGGATGTAGTCTGTTTCCATGGTCATCCAGAAATATCCAGCCCGCAGAATCTTCTTTGCCAAAGTAAAACCATTCATGTGTCACCCACATGTACCCCCATGTATTTCTTCAATCAACTTGCTCACCTCTTGAGAGTTAATAGACCATAATAACCCTAAATTTGTATTCCTCCTATAAAGGATTTCTCCACTTAAGAAAAGGTAATTTGCAAGCCTCCGTAGTATTCTTTTTTGAATATTGCTTATGCCTTCTGTATAATCTCCTTCTTTGAGATACCTCACAATGTCATAGTACAAAGGTTCTCCATCCAATTCTTCATCTACATGGAAATAATAGGTCGGTTGATCCTGCACATTGATCTTGATCGGATCTATGTAATTTTTTTTGGATGTTGAATCATAGAAGACATGGTTGTCAAAGCATCTGCAAACTCATTTTGAGCTCTAGGAATATGCCTGAATTCTATCTTGACAAATTTCTTGCATATTTCCTTCACACATTATAAATAGGAGAGTATCTTAATATTCTTGGTGCTACATTTTCCTTGTACCTGATGAATCAATAAGTTTTAGTCACCTATAATAAAAAATTCTTATATATGCATATCAACAGCCATTTTGAGTCCAAGAATACAAGGGTCATATTCCACCATATTGTTAGTGCATAGGAACTTGAATTTTGCTAAGATTGGATTATGTTGACCTGATTCTGAGACTAGCACTACCTCAGCACCAACTCCATTAGAATTTCCAGCACCATCAAAGAACATCCTCCACCCAGGATATTCTTCTGAAATATCCTCCCCAATAAATAATACCTCTTCATCAGGGAAGTAAGTTTTAAGAGGTTTGTACTCTTCATCCACAGGGTTTTCAATAAGATGATCAGCAAGCGCTTGTCCTTTGATGGCCTTTTGAGTGACATAAATAATATCGAGTTTACTTAGCAAAATTTGCCATTTTGCCAACTTCCTAGTAGGCATAGGCTTCCGAAATATATATTTGAGTGGATCCATCCTTGAGATGAGAAAAGTGGTACACACACATAAGTAATGTCTTAACTTTTGTACAACCCAAGTCAAGGCACAACAAGTGCGTTCCAATAAAGTATACTGAGCTTTGTAAGGTGTGAATTTCTTACTCAAGTAGTATATAGCCTATTCTTTTTTCCCAGTTTAATCATGTTGTCCCAACACACATCCGAATACATTATCCAATACCAATAAATATAGTAGCAATGGTCTTCCCGATTCTAAAGGTACTAAGACAGATGGACTAGACAAGTAGTCCTTGATTCTGTCAAAAGCTTGCTGACAATCTTCAGTCCATTTGATAGCAACATCATTCTTCAACAACTTTAAGATTGGTTCATAAATTATCATTGACTGTCCAATAAATCGTCTAATGTAATTCAGTTGACCAAGAAAACTCATTACATCCTTTCGACTGTTTAGAGGAGGTAAGTCTTGAATAGCCTTTATCTTTGAAGGATCCAATTCTATGCCCTTCCTACTCACAATGAAACCCAAAAATTTTCCAGCAGGGACACCAAATGCCCACTTTGCAGGATTTAATTTTAGATTATATCACCTTAACCTGTCAAAGAATTTCTTCAAATCTGTAATGTGATATGAGCTCTTTTGTGACTTGATAATGATATCGTCCAGATATACTTTAATCTCTTTATGGATAATATCATGAAAAATGGTAGTCATAGCTCTCATATATGTTTCCCCTGCATTCTTGAGTCCAAAAGGCATTACCTGATAACAATATACTCCCCAAGATGTGATGAATGTCATTTTCTCAACGTCTTCTTCATCCATTAGAATCTGATGGTAGCCTGCAAAGCAATCAACAAACGACTACAACTCATGCTTTGCACAATTATTAATAAGTATGTGAATGTTCGGGAGAGGGAAATTTTCTTTCGAGCTAGCCTTGTTGAGATCTTGATAATCTACAAATACTCTGATTTTTCCATCTTTCTTTGGCACTGGCACTATATTAGCCAACCATGTAGGATACTTTGTGAGTCGGATGACATTGGCATTGAATTTATTGTAAACTTCTTTCTTAACTTTTAAACTTAGATCAGGCTTGATCTTTCTTGGCTTTTGCTTGACGGGGGAGGGGGGACAAGATGGATCAGTCGGCAACTTATGTGAGATAATGTATGTGCTTAGACCCGGCATATCATTATAAAACCATGCAAATACATTCATATATTGTCTTAAAATATCAAGAAGTTCCTTTCTTTGAGACGGAGTCAAATGGATGCTAATTCTTGTTTCTTTCATTAGTTCTGAATCTACTAAATTTATCGTCCCAGTTTTATCCAAATTTGGCTTTCCTTTATTCTCAAAATGTTCAAAATCTTCAATCAACTATTTAGGCTGTACATATTCTTCATATTCTGCAAAAAAATATTCGGTACTTGGAATTTGTTTGCTTGTTTCATTATGTCACATTCTCAATATTGGCAGATTTATTAATTTGCTTGCTGAAAGGGAAGAAGAAATAAAATAAATTAATAATTAAGGAGAAAATTTTGAAATTTAAGGCAGAAAATATAGTTTAGATTGGGCATTTAAGTTTTAAGGTGGAGACAAAACATATTACGTTCATAAACATGATTCAGGCCTCAATTTTGAATCAGGTTATTTTATTAATTCTAATATAATCATCTACCAAGATTCTCGGAGAAATGGGAATGGGTTACAAGTCCAATTATTCAAAGAATCCCTAGGCTCAACATCCCATATAGTCGGGATCTCGGCCCAATCCTCCAAAATCATATTGCATTCCACTTCTTCAATAAACAGTTTTTGAGTCCTTCTACGAGGTTGTCTTCAGGGGCTTTCTTTGATTCTTTTGTAACCCATGCCTTGAAAAATGACAGATTCAAGAGTGGGATGGGCTGTGGCAATGGAATGTCACTTTTGCTTTTTAGATCGGCTAATGAGACTTTATCAGGGGTAGGATCGTATCCTAAACCAAAAGTGTATTTCTGGCCAAGCAACTAAATTGGTTCCACTTATCCACCCAAATTCACTCTAACACCTCGACCGGGAATGAAACCATTCTTCAACATTTTCCAAGACACCATCATAAGCACAGGTGGCAATTTTACCCTTTCAACTTAATTGACATACATAATCTCTTTAGCATGGAATACAGACTCATCCAGTTCTTCCATACTTTTAATAATAGGGATAGAATTGTCAGGATACATTGAATTACTACCTTCTCCATGAACAACAATGTCATGATGATTCCAAACAAATTTCAAATTTTGGTGTAGGATAGAAGGGACTGCACCAGTCATATGGATCCATGGCCTACCAAGCAACAAATTATAACTCACAGATATGTCCAATACTTGAAATTCCACTATAAACTCCTCGGGTCAAATTTGCAATGTCAAATCAATTTCTCCAATGACTCCCTTTTATGTCCCATCAAAACCTGTAACCCTTACATGACTTTCACAAATTTTCCCAATATCAACTCCCAAAGCTCAAAGGGTAATGAAAGGACATATGTTAACGACTGAGCCATTATCAATCAGAACTCTAGAAATAAACTTGTCCCTACACCTGACAATAATGTTCAATGCTTTGTTATGCTCCAAACCTTCAAGTGACAATTCATCTTCATGAAAAGAGATTTTGTTAGATTCTAAAACTTGCCCTACCATAGCTGAAATATTCTCACTTATGATCTCGACCGGGACATAAGATTCACTTAGGACTTTTACGAAATCTCTCCTATGAGTTGCAGAATTCATCAGTAATGACATTAAGGAAATTTGGGCGGGAGTCTTCTCCAACTGTTCAACAACAGAATATTTCTTTGTTGGCATTTTCCTCCAGAAATCCTCTATTTCAGCATCTATCATAACATTTTTTGGTCACTCTCCTTATTTAGTCCTACTCATGCAACCTCTTCAGGAGAATAACATCGCCCAGATCTTGTCATTCCAGCAGCAACAGTTTCTACAACTATTTTTTCTTATTCTCTATCCCTTGCGTTAGTCGGGTAACTCCAAGGAACTGCTTTAGTGTCAAAAGAAGTTGATTGGGCAACTAAAACTATAATCTTAGGCTTGGGAACCAGAACTTCCACTTCAATTGGCGCTCGTGTATGTATGTGATAATAGGAGCGATAAAGGCTGATGTCATGACATTTTTCTTTTCTTTGACTGGCACAATGGTCCCTTCCAAATTGCATTCTTCATCAATGGTGATCATGTTCACATTCTCATGATTTGGCAGAGGATTGTTATTTACATTAAGGACTGCACCTTTGAGTTGAATAACTTCTTCTTTGATCAATGCCTCAATCTTATCCTTGAGAGTAAGATAATTTTTGGTGTCATGTCCAACAGCTCTAGAGTGATAAGAGCAATGCTTAGTCTCATCATACCATCCTTGAAGGAGATTGAGAATTCATCCTTGGATTGGTCAGAGTACCCTTGTGGTTCTTAATCTTTCATATAGTTGGGATAAAGGTTCGGCTAAAGCTGTATAGATTTTGGCTGGTTTTCTTTCAAAGTTTGGGTGGGGTATGGGTGGATTTGATGGGAAATTTTGTGATAATATTGGGATTGAGATGGGTATGTAGGCTGGTATTGTGAGAGATTTGGATAGGTAGGTGCTCTAGGTCGATAATATATTGGCTGAGTGGTGTAAACTGGGTAAAGGGCGGCAAAAGTCTAGTAATATGGCTGAGGAACTTGGGTATATTGATTATAGTATGAAGGTTGGGGTAATGGGTTTTGGTATGTTAACATTTGATTTGGCCTACGTTCCTGGATGGTCATGACAGCGGACACTCCATCATTCTTCTCCTTAAGGGCTCCTCTAATTAAATCTGATTGAATTGCCTTACCTGTTGCTTGCAAGGCTGCCAAATTAGTGATTCTCCCAGTTTTAATACCTTCTTCAATGAATTCTCCCATCCTTAAAACTTTAAAGAACGTTTGTCCTACAACACTTATCATCTTTTCATAATATGTTGCATCCTTTTGAGATTGTATAAAAAGTGAGGTCATCTCGCTTTCCGTCATTGGAGGTTGAACTTTCGCAGCGTCTACTCTCCACCTCATGGCATACTCCCTAAAAGAATCTGTTCACTTCTTTTCTAATTTCATTAAATAGAACCTATCTGGTATAGCCTCAATGTTGAACTTGAACTTACTTGTGGTTGGTTGATAGGTTATTTGGGAGCAGTCAAATTGGTTTTGAGAAAGGAAGGATTTGGAAGGAAGTCTTGAGGCGGGGGAGAGTCAATAGGTGGAATAGTTGCATTTGTCCTATGTTTAGGAAGTGGTGTATTTAGGCTGATGGAAAACTTAGTAAGGTTTCGAAATCAATTGATTTCGCTTCGCATATTGGCCATTTGTTTCATCAGGTTAGCAATGTGTTCATCATAAGGGATTGGATCCCTTTCTTCTGAAGTCTCAGGTTTGTTTCTTGGGATAGTAACAAGTCCCAAACCACTTTGATCGAATGTACTTGATTTAGTCATATCGGTGGATGATCAAGCTTTTGATCTAGTGAAGTATGGATGATCCGCCAATTCGCAGTAAACGCGAATCAACCTTTGGGGAAATAAATCAAAAAGGAAAAAGAATCTTTATAAAACAAGAGAGAAAATGTTAGTATAAAGTGAATAATCGTTGCTTTAATCAATAAATTAGCCAAATAGTGTTTAGAAAGAAGAAAAAATATATCACATAGAAAATAAATCACATAGTAAGAGGAGAAATCAATAATACAAATATGTCATAATATCCATGGGACCTCTTTTATGCCAGAGGTGGTCCTAAATGCCCAATAAACGAGATTATGATAGGTTGATCCTAGCCATTAAGTTGAGACAACTCGAGTTTGGATGAAAAATAATAAATAGCAAGAGAAGAGTACAATAACAAAAATACATGAAAAGATGACATAATAGCGAAACAACTTTAAGACTTGGCCTAGTTTCTTCTCTTAATCAAAATGGTTGAGTGAATGAGGATGATGCTCCAACACTATTAGGCCCTTCTCTCGCATTATCCAGAATCTACATTATATTCGCCATTTGAGCCCACATCTCTAGTGTAGCTACTTTGGTTCCAAGATGGAAGTGTTGTATCCAAATTGTCGTCTTAATATCCTCAAAACCTTGCTCACCTTCTAGGCTTATGTTATTGTGATACTCTCGAAGCCATGCCTGATATTTTAGAATTCTTCTTTCTGGTCCATCTCCTACCTCCAACATGATAAAATTATCCCATTCATGAAGAATCTCATCAACTCTAGGGATTTTAAAGTCTAATTCGAAGGAAATTTCAGAAAATTGTATGTTTGCTCATAGAGGAATCATTTGTGCTTGACCAACTATTAAAGCAAACGTATCGGGGCATATGGATGGAGACCTTTCAATTCGATAAGCTCGATGTAGTAAAACCCTATACATCTTATGTAGGCAATAGGACATGAGAGTAGTGGATATTTTCATTGAATTTGGTCACTAGTGCGGGAAATCAAGAACTCGTACCAATCATTAGTACCAACTAGAGACACAAACCTTTTCATCCGATCATAAAAACTGTTAATATGATTTGTTTTACTAAAGCATATGTCTACCATGTCATCACATTGGTAAAACTGTTCTATCGCCCACATTTGCGAAAGAAGATTACAATCTTTAAGAAGCTTGTTTCCCCTCTTTTATACTTTTCGAGGGCTCGAAGTATTTCAGCCAAAATCATAGGAATCAAGGTCATTTCCTTTCCTTCAATTCCTTTGAAAAGTTCTTTAGCCACATAGCATATACAAGTGCTAATCTTCCCATATTCTCGTTGGAATACCAAGGTTCATAGTAAAGCCACAACAAATGCAATAGGACGGTTAACTTGCCAATGGGTAGAGGTACATGAGAATTCTTTTCTGAATAACTTGTAACTGTACGAGCATCCATACCTCCTTTATAAGCAATTCAGGGAAACCCAATTATGTTCGAAGCACCTAAGTTCCCTGGTGTTTTTCAATCCTAAGTATCGAAGAAATTTCTTCCCTTACTGGCAGTGTGGAATAATCTGACCTCTTCCTCGATACTTCAAACTAGTGAAATAATGAATTTACTCCAATGTAGGTGTTAGCTCAAAGTCCTTGAATGCAAACACAACACGATCTGGATCCCAAGATGGAAGTAACGCTCTAACCACATGCTTATCCGGGGAGATCTTGAATAGTATAGTGAGGAAACCCAATTTTTTCGTAACTGCTGATGTCTCACTAGGGATAAAAATTTCCCACCGTTTCTCCAATTTATATGGAACACCCTCGACCATCCTAATTTTGGGAACTTGGAGAATTAAATCCATCCTACAATACAAATTAATAAAATGAGGACACATTTTCCAAACTCATCCCGTCAAAATTGGCTTGGATCCGTCTATCATTATCACATTCCACAAAATATGTTTATTGATCGTTGGGTCGTGAAACCCATCGACATATGGATGGTTTTTCTAAATGTGGAATTTACACCATTGGTCAAACCACCTAAGGTATATGCATGCATGACATAGATTGAAGGGAAGCACAACTCTATCTTATATTTTTCTAAGATTTGGCTCACTAGACAAAATATTTCCGAGCGGACAACTCAAGTGAGAAGGCTACGCGGCTACACGGAATAAAGATCTGGACACCCTGCGCAAACACAAGCTCTCCTAAATTTTGGGATTTTTGAAAAATTTGTGGGTGCGCAAAACATACCTCACGCGGACGTGTGACAGAGTCAGTTTTCCAAAATTGGAGGAAGTATGAACGGGATGACAGTTTATAAAGCAGTAACAAATATACAATCACATAAAAAAAATAAAAATTACAAACATACAATTAATATCAAGCAACTGCAAATAAATAATCACATAGATAAAATAACCAACAATTAAAGTAAACTATACAAATAAATAATAATAATAATAATAAAATCTAATAAATAGCCTAAGTCTGTCATGGTTTAGAACCTAGGTCCCTAGCAGAGTCGCCAAGCTATTATACCCCATTTTAACTCGGGTTCAAATGGTGTACAACATATTGGTGATTCCTAAATTATTTAACTTAAGGAGTTGCCGCCTAATTTTTTTTTAAAGAAGGTAAATTAGGATACCTAAATAATTAACTAATGTAATGCAAAAATATACTCCAATTAGTGCTCTACTTAACTTATATGATTCTAGGTAAGGGTTCTAGTTATCCTAAAGGGAAGGGGTTAAGCATCCTTTAAGATTCGTTAAAAAATGATTACCGGCCAAACTTAGGTAAATTTATTTTTATTAGAAAAGCATATTTTGTACAACTAGTTAGACAAGAATTTCTTAACGCTAAAGATGTCAAATTTTCAGCAATATATAATATGCATTTTTTGCCCAAAAAATATATTTTTGTCCACTTAAAGGTTGTATTTCTTCAAATCGACTTGTTTAAGGTTTTCCAAAAGAGTTGCGTTTTTAACTCTAAGCATGTCAATGTTTTTTTTAATACTAAAAAAAATTCTGCATTTAAGTGTTCTAAAAAAGGTATATTTTCATTCAAATCAATCTTTTGATATTTAAATTGCTTCACTTTAATATATATATATATATATATATATATATATATATATATATATATATATTAAAAGCTTATAATTTATCAAAAATAAATTAAAAAGCAAATATATATTTACCTAAAAAGAAGTTCAGATTCTGATGCTTTCAAAATTAAAAAATAAGTTAAGTAAATAAAGTCAATTAAAAGCATCATTCCGAATAAATATACTAAACTCAATATCAAAAGTATCGATAGGCGAGAGACTTCAACTTACTATTATTCTTAGTTGGTTTATACAAATTCAAACATAAATAAAGGCAAGCATCAGTATAAGTGTAAAATATGTAAAAACATTAACCAAAGGATAACAACATATGTATGTAGAAAATAAAAATATAGAGCTTTGAAGTGAGGAGGAAGTGATTGGATGTTTTTTTTGGAGTGAATAAACCACCCGGACGATCGGAGTAGAAGGGGGATGCCCTTTAATTAAGCAAATAACACACCGAAGCTAGACAGATTGGAAAAGCCCCTTTATGGAAGGACCTATGTAGAAGCTCATTCCGGACAAAGGAAATCTCTGACACAGATTTAGGCATCCTAGCGGAATGTGGCACCGGTTCGTTTTATGGGAACACCTACATCCACAGCGGCGAGCCAGTACTCTCTTGCTCCAATGTATGCGACCCAATTCACTGGTATGAGAGGACCAATCCTCTCATTACTAAGGGTGAATCAAATCCACATATCGCACGTTGTTGGACCTTCTTTAGCCTCATGGGAACACCAAAATGCATATACTGATCGCTTCTCTGATTTGGACAGAGATGGAGTCATATCATAACTCCACATGCGCTCCCGAGTGTACATGTAAAAGAGAGTAAATAAATTAGTAAAACAATTCAACTTTTCATGATATTAACTAAATCAAATATAGAGTCATGTAAATTACGAACACAAAATACAAGAATACAAAATATGCAAGAGTTAAGGGTTGGACAAAATACCCATATTGAAATGCATGACTTTTGGACCAATAAAAATAATTAAATAAGAATATATATCTCTTGAGCATGGAATGAATATTACCTGTTGCAGAGAAGTGAATGGGAATGCTTCGGTCACGAATCTACCCTTGCTCTACAAGTAAATTCTGATGTAATAAAGAGAAAAACTCAAAAATTCTTTGCAAGAAATATTTTTAAAAAATCAGATTGTAAGGATTTTCTATGAGTGTTTAAACCCCCCTTTTTGTTCAAGCTTCTTCTCCATGTTCAAAAACTCCTTCTGCCTCCCCCCTCCTCCTTTTTTTAGAGTGAGTAATAGAACAGATATAGGGATATGTGGATGAATAAAATAATAGGGAATAGAGGATGAATAGAATAATGCGGAATGAACAGATGAATAAAATAGTATGAATTGGGCGGATAAATAAAATAATACGGAATTGATGGATGAATAAAATAACACAAAATAGGCGGATAAATAAAATAATACGAAATGGGCCAACTAATAATATATTGGGAAACAAATATTATTATTATTATTATTATTATTATTATTATTATTATTATTATTATTATATATTGAATTGAGAACAATGGGTGATGGTATTGTTGATGGGGATGGGTATATTAATATAGTAGTAGTGTTGGTATATGGGTGAGGGAAAAAGAGAATAGGCGTGTGTGGTGTCAGAAAAAGTATTAATATAATACTATATATTATTTGCTGAAATGTTGCATGATGTGGTATTAATTATTAATGTAGGAATTAAATATTGTTAATATAGTATTATTTGCTGGAATATTGCATAGGAATTAAATATTACAGCAACAACAACAACAACCCAGTGAAATCCCATAACGTGGGTCTGGGGAGGGTAAAGTGTACGCAGACCTAAGTCCTACCAAGGTAGGCCGGCTATTTCCGAAAGACCCTCAGCTCAATAAAAACATAAAAGCATAAAAGAGGTTAGATAAGGCATATATGAGAAAGCAAATAACAAGAACGATAGGAATAAAATAGAGTAATCAAAGTACAGAAAGTAATAGATAATAACAGAAATCAGAGCACAAGAAATTATAGTGCGGTAATGGGCCTACTAATAGGGAAGAATAACGAGACTATGTACTAGCCTTCTACCCTAATGTGGTTCCTCCACATCCTCCTATCTAGGGTCATATCCTTGGTAAGCATAGGAATTAAATATTGGGTGTAAATATTGTAATAGTCACGTGGGAGTGTGGGAATTGTATGGGTTAAAGTTAGTAGTATGGGGTACGAAATATAATAATATATAGGGTGGTTAGGTGTATTAAAAATGATTATAAAAATGGCTACAAGGATTAAAAAGGAGTCAAAAAATGTATAAATCAAGATAAAATTAAGTAGTGAGGTCGGCTAAAATTTAAATAGGACAAATTAACGCTAATTAATTAACAAGATTCTTAATTATTACAAAAATAAAATAATTAACCTAATCGTAAACTAATTAATTCAAAAATAATCAAGGAGTGACGTCTCCTTCTAATGCTCCTACCCCAGCTTCTAGGGTGAGGGACTTTTTAAGAGTGAATACTCCGGAGTTCCATGGCTCGAAATTCAATAAGGATCCTCAAGAATTCATTGATGAGGTCTATAAGATAGTGAGATTTATGGGGGTGACGTCGAAAGAGAAATCGGAGTTGGTTTCTTACCAACTCAAAAGTGTTGCTCAAGTATGGTATAATCAATGGAAGATAGAGAGGGTGGACGAAGGACCTATTGAATGGAAAGCCTTCAAACGTGTTTTCCTTGATCATTTTTTCCCGTTTGAACTAAGGGAAGCTAAGGTGTTGAAGTTCATAAATCTTCAACAAGGCAACATGGGAATGAGTGATTATTCCCTCAAGTTCACTAAGCTCTCAAAGTATGCTCCTTCATTGGTTTCCAATCCACATGCCCAAATGAATTAATTCATATCGGGGGTATCCGACTTGGTTGCCAAGGAATGTCCTACCACCATGATTATTAATGAGATGGAAATATCTCGACTCATAAATTTCACCAAGAAAATTAAGGGAGAGAAACTCAAAGAGATGAGAATGAGGAATTCCAAGAGAGCCCTATATGAAGGTGGGTTCTCAAATGCTAGGTTTGGTGGTGGTAATGGCCGTTCTTAAAAAGGACAAGGTTCTGGAAAGAAGTTCGTTAATGATAGGGTGTCTTACCCTAAGGATCAAGGAGGAAGTGTGAATGCTACTAGCCCTTCATTACCTAAGTGTGCAAAATGCGGGAAGAATCATAAAGGGAGATATTTGAGGAGAACGGGTGCCTGCTTTGGATATGGAAAATGGGAAATAGGCAATCCGAGTGTCCTTATGTTACCACTAAGGGTAGAGAAGGTCGTCCTCAAGGCCAAGTTGCACAAGTAGGCCAAGTTCAACAAGGTGTCCAAGCAAAACCTAAGGGTAGCAAACACAACTTACCATTTTATGCTCTTCATGGTAGAGAAGAGGTGGAGGAGACACCTAATATGGTTATTGGTATGTTACGTGTCTTTCACTATGAATTTAATGCTTTGCTTGATCAGGGGTCAAATTTTTATTTTATTACTCCTTATGTGTCTATGAGGTTTGATGTATGCCCCAAATTATTGCCAAAACCATTTTCTGTCTATACTCTTTTAGGTGAGTTGGTTATGGCTAAAAGAATCTATAGAAATTGTCCCATGTCAGTTTTGCAAAAAGTTATCCCTTATGATCTTGTTGGACTTGACATGACCGATTTTGACATTATTCTTGGTATGGACTGGTTACATACCTCTTATGCAACCATTGGTTGTAGAGCCCACAAAGTCAAGTTTCAGTTTTCTAATGAGCCTATACTTGAATGGAAGGGCCACGATTTAGTGGTTAAGGGTTGATTAATTTCATTTCTTATAGCCCGAAAAATGATTTTCGAGGTTGCATCTACCATCTAGTTTGGGTTAGAGATACTAACTACGAGACTCCTACTCGTGAGTCAGTTTTAGTTGTAAATGAATTTTTGGAAGTTTTCCCCAAAGATATCTTGGGCATTCCCTCCTGAAAGGAAAATTGACTTTGGCATAGATCTCTTTCTCAATACTCAACCTATTTATATTCCTCCTCACCACATGACTCCAACGGAACTTAAGAAGTTGAAAAAACAATTCAAGGATTTGTTGGATAAGGGTTTTAAAGGGCCAAGCATTTCACCTTGGGGGTTCTCCCATGTTATTTGTTAGGAAGAAAGATGGTTCACTATGAATATGTCTAGATTATCGGCAACTGAACAAGGTCACAATTAAAAATAAGTATCTCATCCCAAGGATTGTTGATTTATTAGATCAACTTCAAGGAGCAAGCTCCTTTTCAAAGATTTATCTTCGTTCAGGCTATCATCAATTAAAGGTAAGTGAGAGTGATATTCCCAAAATGGCATTTCAAACTCGGTATGGTCACTTTGAATTCTTGGTTATGTCTTTTGGACTAATAAATGCCCCTGCAGCTTTTATGGATTTGATGAACAACATATTTAAGCAATATTTGGATATGTTTGTGATTGTCTTTATTGATGATATTTTAATTTACTCGCGGAATGAGAAAGAAAATGACAATAATTTGAGTATTGTGTTACAAATTCTCAAGGTCCATCAACCATATGCAAAGTTTAGCAAATGTGATTTTTGGCTAAGGTCGGTTTCTTTTCTTGGTCACATTATTTTCAGAGAAGAAATTCTGGTTGATCTAAAGAAGACCGAGGAGGTTACGAATTGGCCTAGACCATTGAGTCCTTTTGATATTCGGAGTTTCTTAGGTTTAGCCAGTTATTACACATGGTTTGTGAAAGGTTTTTCTTCCATTGCATCACCCTTGACTTCTTTGACTAAAAAGAATGTGAAATTCCAATGGTCCAAGGCATGTGAGAAAAGCTTTCAAGAGTTGAAGGATAGACTTAGAGCCCATTTGGATGGGCTTTAAGTTGGTCAAAACCAACTTAAAACCCTGTTTTAGCTTTTGGACGTATTTGCCTAATGCTAACTTTAAGCCATAAAGTTTTTAAAGTCAGTCAAAAATAAAAAGTTAGGATTCCTAACTTTTTTTAAGTGCTTAAAGTCATTTTCTTTGACCATAGAAATTACTTTTATATCCCTTATATTTTTTAACTAAATTTCCAAACTACCCTTTTTATTCTTTTAACCCTAAAATTCACATAATTTTCCTCATTTAAGCACTTTTATCCAAACACTCAACTACTTATTTATAAAAATAACTTTTAACACTTCAAAATTCTAAAAACACTTCATACATAAAAATTACTTTTTTATGCCCATCCAAACGGTCTCTTATCTCCTCTTCGGTGTTGAATTTATTAGAAGGCTCTAATGGTTTTGTTGTGTATTGTGATGCTTCACGAGTTGGTCTTGGTTATTTTCTAATGCAAAATGGTAAGGTGATAGCTTATGCTTTAAGGCAACTTAAGGTGTATAAGAAGAATTACCCAACCCATGACTTGGATTTGGCGGCGGTGGTATTTGCTTTTGATGTTTTGGAGACACTATCTATATGGTGTCCATGTAGATTTTTTCACTTATCACAAGAGTTTGCAATATGTATTCAGTAAAAAAGACTTTAACCTTAGACAAAGAAGATGGCTTGAACTGTTGAAGGATTATGATATAATTGCGCTATACCAATCGGGTAAGGAAAATATGGTTGCCGATGCTCTTAATAGGTTGTCTATGAATAGTGTTTCTCATATTAAGGATGAAAAGAAACATCTAGTTCGTGATGTACACAGATTAGCCCGTTTGGGTGTTCAATTAGTTGATTCCATAGATGGGGGTGTTATTGTGAAAAATGGTTCCAAATCGTCTTTTGTGGTGGATGTTAAGGAAAAGCAAGATAATGATCCCTCTTTGGTTGAATTGAAAAAAGTGGTGTCGGAAAGACCATAGAGGCTTTCTCCTAAGGGGGAGATGTTATTTTGAGATATCAAGGCTGATTGTGTGTGTCGAACGTTGATGGCTTGAAAGATATGATATTGTCCGAAGCTCCTAGTTCGCGGTATTCTATTCATCCCAATTCTACTAAAATGTATCGATATTTGAAAGAAATGTATTGGTTGATTGGCATGAAGAGGGATACTACATAATTTGTGGCTAAGTGTCCCAATTGTCAATAGGTTAAAGTTGAGCATAAAAAATTGAGAAGTTTGGCTCAAGACATTGACATTCCTACTTGGAAGTTAGCAGCCTTGAATATAGACTTCGCTACTGGTTTGCCTCATATCCGTAGGCAATACAATTCCATATGGGTGACAGCTGACCGAATGACTAAGTTGGCTCATTTTCTCCTAGATAAGACTTCATATTCAGTCGAGGACTATGCTAGATTGTATATTCAAGAATTGGTGAAGCTTATGGTATTCCATTGTCTTTCATTTCTGATCGAGGTACTCATAATACATCTTAGTTTTGGAGATCTATCGAAAAAGGGTCTTGGTACCCAAGTAAAGCTAGGTACTGCCTTTTACCTACAAATAGATGGTATGGCCAAACGTACCATTCAGATATTAGAGGTTATGTTGAGAGCATGCATGATTGATTTTAATGGAAATTGAGATGACCATTTGTCGTTAATAGAGTTTGCTTATAATAACATTTATCACTCTATCATTGAGATGGCTCCATTTGAAGCTTTATATGGTAGGCGGTGTAGATCCCCTATCAGTTGGTTTGGGGTAGGTGAAGTTGCTTTGATAGGAATCAAGTTGGTATTTGAGTCCATGGAGAATGTTAGACTCATTAGAGAAAGATTGAAAATGGCCCAAAGCCGACAAAAGTCCTATTTAAATGTGAGGAGAAAGGAACTTGAATTTCAAATTAATGATTAGGTTTAGTATAAAATTTCACCCATGAAGGGTGTGATGTATTTTGGTAAGAAAGAGACGCTAAGTACTAGCTATGTTGGCCCATATCAGATTTTGAGGCGAATTGGTAAGATAGCTTATGAGTTGGATTGGCCTTCAGATTGAGCATCGGTGCATCCGGTATTCCATATATCATTATTGAGGATGTTAGTTGGTGATCCTAGCTCTATTGTGCTATTACATAACAGTGAAGTTTAGGAGAGTCTTTCTTAAGAAGAGGTTCCAGTTGAGATCTTTGACTGGTAAGTTATAAAGTTGAGAAATAAAGAAACAACTTCAGTTAAAGTGTAATAGAGGAATCAAGAGGTTGAGGGTGCTACATGGGAGGCCGAAGTTGATATGATGTCCCGATATTCTCAACTCTTTCCTTCCAGGCCTAGTTGAGGTATTTATCTCCTTCATGATCCAACCAGCCCAAGTCATGTGTTTTGGTTGTTCTCTCATGTTTTATATGCATTCATATTCATAAAATGAGTTTTAAAAGTTATGTTTTTGCTTAAGACTAAAGATCTCATGTTTCATGTATTTTCGAGATGTTTGGCATTCATGTTGGGCTGTTATGTTCCTTTCCTATTCATGTAATGCTAGCTTGAGTCCCATTCTAGGAAGAATGTTCCCAAAAGGGAGATATTGTAAGGCCCCGGAATTTAGAAAGTCAGAAAATGAGGATCAAAGCATGATATTTCAGAAAAACATGCAATTTTGGTGTCAGGTGATAACCACTGACAGCCATCAGGGGCCGGCCGTGGTGAGCACCACGCCTTGTGGTGAGCTACTGTGGTTGTAACCCTGAGGCTCAATTTTGTTGGGAGAGGTCCACGATAGGTCACCACATACCATGGTGAGAACCACGGGCCATGAAGCCTTTCATGGCGAACCCTCCCCAGAGAACTTAAAACATGACCACGAGGCAAAGACCACACCTCACCATCATGGGTCGTACAGAGCTTCATAGACCATGGTGGGTTCCATTGTAGTCACTTCTGCTGACCCATAAGCTTGGCCTACACCACGCCCATGTTTCATTAGTCATACTACACTCCACAAACCATGAAGGGTTCTGTGGAGGAAGTTCTGAAATCCTTCCCCTGCAACTTCAGAATTTATATTCTAAGTCAATCATCACGGAATGTGATGGATCCTCTATGGTGGGTCATAGTCTTATTTAAATGAGGGCTAATCTGGTTATTTCCCTATTAATTTATTAATATATGTGGACGTTTTTGATACTAGATTCATTACAAAATATCCTAAATACTCCTAAACGTATTTTTTCCCTCATTAATTCTCAATCAACTTTAAGACTTCTCTCTTAAGGTTCATTCAAGGGTTCATCTTCTTCATCAAGTTTGGCTAGTGTTTCTTTAAGAACAAATCTTCTTTTTCAATTCTAAGGTCAAATTCAATCAAGTTATGTAAGAATTGATCCATGGGTGTCCCAAGGTTTCCACTCAAAATCTCATGAATTTCAATTGGGTTTGTAACTCTAATTTGTTGAATTGTATTGAATTATTTCAATTATCTTTTCAATCGTTATATATGATCATTATAAGTATGTTTTTACATCAATGACATGATTTTAAGTCGAATTATGATTGCCCATATATGAAGCTATTTCCAGGGATGATATTATAAAGTATGATTATGAATTCAATGATTCCATGGTATTATCATGGTTTTCATTCAAATTGATTATGAATATGAGTTTTACTCTAAATTCAAGTATGAATTATGATCATGGATTACAAGTCTGTTCAACTTATGAATATCATGCAAGTCTGAAGATAGGTGACTTAGGGCTCTATGTGGTGACCTAGGAACCTAATGACATAAATTATGCAAGTATGATTGTAATGATGAAAGGCCAATACTCACATTGCAATTATGTTGTGAAATGAGCTATTCTATCGATTATGAAGTTTATGAATGAGTTATGATATATGGTAAGTATGACTACTATGATATGTATTCTGTGGGATTTGACCTAGCACCGAGTGGACTTGAAGAGGAGGCCCTACCAAAAGCCTTAGTAGCAGCCTCAAGTCTCTTAAACTAAGTGCCACCGTATGTTGCCTTATGGCTTACCTAGTGGATCCACACATAGCGTATGTACATAACCCGCCTAGTAGGGTAGAGTCTACCTTGGCAAGTAGATTCCATTTTCTTCTATTGTATGGGGAGACATCGGGATTCTATGTTATACCTCGCATGGTCTTATTGTCGGTTATGGTTCTGACCCACATAAGTATGAATTTTTACGTTCTTTCATGATTTTAACTACGCCTTTCACATGCTTTGTTCATTATGATTTTCTCATGACTTCACGTATCCTATTTACTTTATACTAAATTGATCATTTCATCTTATGATTTATGTTGCATTTCATGCCCTCATTCTTAGTACATTCAAAAGTACTAACACATATTTGTTGCATACATTGCTTCATAATGTAGGGGTTGAGGATCATGCTCCTATCACACGTGGATAGTAGAGTTTCCTTATCGGCGAAGTATTTGGTGAGTCCTCATTTGTTGGGGACTAGTTATGAGTTGCTTGTTTCTTCTTTCAAAGATGTTTATTTCTTTCATTTTGAGAGTGAGATAGGGACATGTCTTATCCCCGCCATTTTCACGTAGTAGAGACATTTTTTGAATATATGTTTAGAGTCTATGTTGTAAATTCTCACACTCTTTATGATTCATGATTTACACTCCTTATTATGTTGTTTTCCAAACTTATTTTACCTTATGTATGCTTTATGAATGTCAAGAGGCTTGGTTGGAGCCTTTCGAAGTTTAGATCGTCGTGTTACAACTTGGCCCTAGGTTGGGTCAGGACATATAATAACTCGCATTAATGATGTTCTCCCTTAGTCCCATTTTCCCCTTTTGATTTATGCTTATTGTTTATCGCCATTTCTTTTGAAGGCTAAATGAAAGCTAAGAGGCTTAGGTGAGGTACCTCTAGGTTCCTCATCTATCGTGTTACGTCTAGGACCTAGGCTTGGTCGCATACGTAGGCAACGTAATGCATAGAAAACTATATTTTTACAAATGACCATTTAAAATAGCATGATAGAAAAATTAGTAAAATCATGAGTGAACATAAGAAAGATCCATGCATAATAAATCATAAGAGTATCATATAAAGTAAAGGATAAGATTAGTCATTTATAACATCAAATGGCCATACATATTTGGGAGATAAAATTCATTTTGAAAGCCAGAGTATTTTTGAATAATATCATTAAATGGTATAAGTCATTTGAGCTACTACATGGAGTCACGATATTTACCCATACATCGGAGGAAAGGGGGAGACTACTTGAAAAGGTAGACTCCTGTATACCTATGTGGATACACTAAGATACATGAAGGATCTAGCCTCTATTACGGGTGACCCTTAAAAGAATTGAGCCTCTACTACGGGTGATCCTTTATCTTATAGTGGCATGTAGTTATGGTATAATGAGATCTTACTATGGATTATTTTCCTCTACTATGGGAGAGAGCCTTTATCCCAAGGTCTACTCGGTGCTGGGTGAACTCTCAACAGAATAGTTATAATCAAAAGTCATTAAGTCATCATCATGTGGGATGGGCCATATCTACTACCCATCCACTATTTATAAAAAAGCATAATCATAGAATAGCTCATTGATCTTGTCTCATCTAATGCGAGTGTAGGCCTTTCATCATTACACATACTTTTCATAAAACATCATTAGGGTCTTAAGTCACCCTCATTCATAAAACTAACTTTCACACTTGAAATTCAAGATCATAACATATACTTGAAATTAGTGTAAAACATAAATACATGATCAATTGACTTGGTAGTCATGAAAATAACTTGAAAACATGCGTGATCATATAATTTATATCAACCTATACATAATTCATGAAAATAATATCAATTAGATGCATTTTTGAAAATACTCATAATCCATATCATGAACCCTACAGATCAATATAGGAAAATTCATAGAAACACTCTTCAATTCCATGTAATAATCATCAATTTATATTAAAATAAATCATAATCATAATTAGAATCAAAATTCATGCAATTGGAATGAAGATCATCAAAGCCATAAATTTATATAATTTAATTAATTAAAAATGTAGGGACTTTGTTGGGCTCCATGGGTGAAAGTACCTTAGGATCAAATACTCACATACCTTGAGTGAGAAGACCAAAGAATTCAGAAGAATTTGAGACTTTTGATGGAAAGCTTGAGTGAATTGCTTGGAGGTCTTCAATGGATTCGTTGAGAGCATCTCTATATCCACATTTGATTTACATCCTACTAAAGGGCACACCAATGTACTCTTACCTATTTATTGTACATAACAAGATACCATCTAGCTCCTCCCTCATGTCCATAACCTTAAGTGGAATAAGCATACTTCAATCATCACAATATGGAACACTCACTCTCTCCCCAATCTTTCCTAACTCGTCCATCGAGAGCTATGGGCTCTACTCAATACCATTTCTCTTAGGCCATCAACATTTGGAACACATAGCTGACCTAGGTAATGAAGTACTCCATCTCTCCTTGTGAGAGAATCTCAATCTTCTATCAACCACCAATTTCTCATGCACTACCAATCATAAGTTCTGAACCATTTCGAACAAGAACACCAACTTCATTAGTATCAAGCTCTCTTTGGCTTGAAGGACATTCTCTGAAAATCACAAAGAATAATTGTTAGGGAAAAAACACTTAGACTAAGCTCTATCGCACGAAATGGATCAAGAAAGAAGTGAAGATTTTCTATAACGCCTCATAGCCTCCTACTCAGAGATGTGACGCGCTTTACACCGATGAATAAGACTCTACTTGATGTGGTATGTTGGACTCTCTAGAATAGTTGAACCTTGTGCTCTGATACTAAGTTTGTCATGACCTAAACTAGGGTCTAGATGTGATATGGTGATTAGGATGCCTGAATAAACCCCAACCAATCTGCTTAGTATATCATAAGCATACATAAGGTAAACAATAAGCTTCATTCATAAAGGTCCAAAAAGACAAAGCATAACTTGAGAGAATTAAGAAAACATAGACTCCTTATACATATGCCCAATATGTCTCTACATGACTACATAGGCGGGGACTAGGACATATTCCTAGCTCACCCTTAAAGAAATTAATGACACAACATAGAATAGTTTTTAAGCAACATCATAGTCTAAAATTAACAATAAAAAGAGAAGAATGACTAGGTTTACCCTCGAAGCATGATGACTCACCACTAACTCTTCAAATGGATCACTAATTAGACACATGAATAGAATGGAGCATCCGTCCCTACATTATGATATAATGTAGGCAATAAAGTATGTGTTTATTCATTTGAATTTGCTAAGTATGTAGGCAATGCAATGCATAGAAAACCATGTTTGTGAAAATAACCATTTTAAATATCATGATAGGAGAAGTAGTAAAGTCATGAGTGAACATAAGAAGGATCCATGCATAATAAATCATAGGAGTATCATATAAAATAAAGGACAAGAATAGTCATTTAAAAAAAGGGTCATATATATGTGGGAGATAAAAGTCATTTTGAAACTCATCGTCTTTCGAAGAGATTCCATTAACCAATGTAAACCCATGTGAGCTACGAGATGGATTCCCAATGTTTACCCATACTTCAGAGGAAAGGGAGAGGGTACTTGCTAAGGTAGAATCCTATATGCCTATATGGATCCACTAACCAACATGACAGATCCAGCCTCTACTATGGGTGACCCTTAAAGGAATCGAGTCTCTACTACAGGTGACCCATTATCCTACAGTGGCAGGTAGTTATGGGATAATGGGGTCTTACTACGAGTCTCTTTCCTTTACTATGGGAGAGAACCTGTATCCTAATGTCCACTCGATGCTAGATGAACTCTAAATGTAATAGTTCTAATCAAAAGTCATAAATTCATCATCATGTGGGAGGGTCCATATCTACTACCTGTCCACTATTTATAAAAGAAACAATCATAGAATAGCTCAATGATCTTATCTCATGTAATGTGAGTGTAGGCCTTTCATCATTACACATTCCTTTTATAAAACACCATTAGGGTATTAAACCACCCTTATTCATTAAACTTACTTTTATACTTGAAATTTAAGATCATAACTTATACTTAAAATTAGGATAAAACATGAATACATGATCAATTAACTTGGAAATCATGAAATTAACTTTAAAACATGCATGATCATATACTTTATATCAATCCATACATAATTCACGAATATAATATCAATTGGATGCTTAATTGAAAATACGCATAATCCATATCATGAATCCTAGAGATCAATGTAAGAAAATTCATAGAAAAACTCTTCAATTCCACACAATAATCATAAATTTATATTAAAATAGATTTATAATCATAATTACAATCGTAATTCATGTAATTGGAATGAAGATCACAAAACCCATAAAAATATATACTTTAAGTGATTGAAAAAATAGGGAATTTGTTGGGCTCAATGGATGAAAGTACCCTAAGATCAAATACTCACATACCTTGACTGAGAAACGACCAAAGACTTTGAAAGAATTTGAGAGTTTTGATGGAGAGCTTGAGTTAATTTCTTGGAGGTCTTCAATAGAGTCCTTGAGAGCTATTGTAGAGAAAGAAATATTTGAATGTATGGATTGTGGCAAAATGAAAAAGAATATGGGTTTAGGTTAGTTTATAGAGTCGAATTAGGTCCTAAAAATATGCAGATTCATTAACTAACATTTAGAAAAATGTCTAAAGTGATCCACTTAAAAACTGAATCAGTTAAATTTTTGAACCTGTAAATCGCACTACATGAATGAAATTTATGAACAAATGGGTAAATCGCATTTGAGGAATGCAATTTATAGACAATTTGAGTGAATGAGGTTTTTGGTCAGATTTCAGAAAAATTTGCACTATGAGGGAGCAAGTTTGAACGTGGACTTGCCGCGCACCCTTCTATTTTGTGCAATTCTTGAAAATATTTATCTTATGATATACGGGACCTAAAAATCCACTGAGACCATTTTTGAAATATTTAACCTTATTATATCTTATTCCAACCTTCAAATACCCGGGGTGTTACAATATCTCCCATTTGGTAACAATCGTCTTCAAATAAGTTAGGACTACCTTGAGTAGAATAGATCCCATGAATGCAATTGAGCAATTTAAAACATCATTTAAAATTAGGTTTATGAGTATGCATGCATGTAATGAGATATAGAGAGGTTGAAACGTGAGAGTTTGGAGGATCGATCATGAATAGCTAAATACATAAGATCATAATGAAAGAAAAGAGATAAGAATATCGTTTCATCATGTCCGCTTCCACTTTCCTTATAGAACTTCCAACTTCTTTATTCCTCCAAAAGACTTAAACGAGTGTAATTTCCTTGTTTCTCAATATTTTAACTTGGCAGTCTAAAATCTCAACCAGAACCTCCTCATAAGTCAAGTTTTCTTCAACAATCATATTACCCAATGGCATATGGTTTTGGGATCACCAACACATTCAATCAACCTCGAGGACTACTCAAGAAGCACCCAATGCACCATATATTCACCCACTTTCCATCAACACTACATTCAAGACTAGTTCTATAATCATTTTAATACACTCACTTGAAACCCTTAACAAGAAGTAATCAATAGCCCATTACAATCACCCACATATTGACAACCATGCATTCAAGCCTATATTCTAACCACTTTATGGCTCCCTCGAAGTCAACATCACTTAAGAATTTCATGTCTACCTTAGCATAGCTACATCTACATTTGTATTACCTCTTACCAAAGGTCAAACCAATATATTCTTACCTACCTATTGTATATAACAAGATCTCATCTATCTCCTCCTCTATGTCCATAACCTTAAATGGAATAAGCATACTTCAATCCTCACAATACGGAACAAGCACTCTCTCCCTAATCTACCCTATATCATCCATATAGATCTATGGGCTATACTAAATACCATTTCTCTTAGGCCATCAATATTTGGAATATATAATCGACCTAGGTAACGAAGTACTCCATCTTTCCCTTGTGAGAGAACCTCAATCTTCTATCAACTACAAATTTCTCATGCACTACCAATCATAATTCCTAACCATTTTGAACAAGAACACCGCCCTCATTTGTATCAACCTCTCTTCGGAATGGAGCTCTTCTTTGAGGCATTCTCTGAAAATTGCAAAGAACAATTATTAGGGAGATAACACCTAGAGTAAGCTCTATTGTACGATATGTATCATCGAAGAAGTGAAGATTTCATTGAATGCCTCATAGCTTCCTAATAATAAATGTGGAATGCTTCACACTCATGAATAAGACTCTACTTGACGCGGCATGTTGGACTTCCAATATACTTTAACCTTATGCTCTGATACCTAGTTTGTCGCAACCCAAACTAGGGCATAGATGTGACATGACGATTGGGATTCTCGAAGAAACCTCAACCAAGCCTATTACCATTTCATAAGAAGACATAAGGTAAAAAATAATTGAAAACTCATAAAAGTCCAAAAAGACAAAGCATAACTAGAAAGAATCAAGACTACATAGACTCCTTTGTATATATGCCCAACATGCCTCTACATGACTACATAGGTGGGGACTAGGACAAGTTCCTAGCTCATCCTCAAAGAAAGTAATGACACAACATAGAATAATCTTTAAACATCATCATAGTCAAAACAAGGAAAGAATGACTCAGTTTGCCCTCGAAGCATGAGGACTCACCACTAACTCTTCAAATGGATCACCAACTAGCCATAAGAATAGAATAGAACATCCGTACCTCCATTGTGATATAATGTAGGTAATAAAATATGTGTTAGTGCATTTGAATATATTAAGTATGTAGGCAATATAATAGATAGAAATCCATGTTTGTGAAAATGACCATTTTAAATAACATGATAGGAGAAGTAGTAAAATTATGAGTGAACATAAGAAGGATCCATGCATAATAAACTATAAGAGTGTCATATAAAGTAAAGGATAGGATTAATCTTTTAAAACATCAAAGGGCCATACATATGTGGGATAAAAGTTATTTTGAAAGCCATATTCTTTGTGAGAGATACCATTAACTGACATAAACCATGTCAGCTACTACATGGAGTCTTGCCTCTACTATAGGAGAGAGACATTACCCCAAGGTCCAATCAGTGCTAGGTGAACTCTAAATGGAATATTTAGAATCAAAAGTCATAAAGTCATCATCGTGTGGGAGGGGCCATATCTACAACCCGCCCACTATTTATAAAAAATATAATCATAAAATAGCTCCTTGCTCATGTAATGTAAGTGTAGGTTGTTCATCATTACACATCTTTTTCATAAAACATCATTATGGTCTTAAGTCACCCTCATTAATAAAATTTATTTTCATACTTGAAATTCAAGATCCTAGCTTATACTTGAAATTAGGGTAAAATATGAATACATGATCAATTGACTTGGAAATCATGTAATCAACTTGAAAACAAATATTATCATACTTTATATCAACCCATACATAATTCATGAAAATAATATCAATTGGATACATAATTGAAAATATTAATAATTCATATCATGAACCCTAGAGATCAATGTAGGAAAATTCATTAAAAAAATTAATTCCATCCAATAATCATCAATTTATATTAAAATACATTCTTAATCATAATTAGAGTCATAATTCATGCAATTGGAATGAAGATCATACCCATAAAAATACATACTTTAGTTGATTGAAAAAGTAGGGAATTTATTGGGCTCCATGAGTGAAAGTACCCTTGGATCAAATACCCACATACCTTGAGTGAGAACACCAATGAATTTAGAAGAATTTGATATTTTTGATTGAGAGCTTGAGTGAATTTTTTGAGTTCTTCAATGTAGTCCTTGAGAACTCTTTTGGAGAGAAAAATATTTGAATGTGTGAATTGTGGTAGAATGAAGAAGAATAGGGGTTTAGGTTGGTTTATAGAGTCGAATTAGATCCCCAAAAAATCCAAGTTCATTAACTAAAATTAGGGAAATGTCTAAAGTTCCCCCACTTAAAAATTGAATCAGTTAAATTTTTGAACCTGTCAATAGCACTTGAGGATTTCAATTTATGACTAAAAGGGCAAATCACATTTGAGGGATGCAATTTTTAGCTAATTTGAGTGAATGAAGTTTTTGGTCGGATTTTTGAAAAAATTGCACAGGGGAGCAAGTCCGCGACGCAGATCTACTACGCTCTCCACTATTTTTTGCAATTCTTGAAAAAAATTATATTTTGATATACGGGTCGTAAAAATCCATCAAGAACATTTTTGGAATGCTTAACCTTATTATATCATATTCCAACCTTCAAAGGCCCAGAGTATTACAATGAAAATCATCACGGACTGTTTATCTTTTTGTGAACCCTTAGATAAGTTTTTTCATTTTTTTCTTTGGAGAAAGATATCACACGAGGGACCACGACCCGTAGTGCTCTTCACGAGCATCATGCACATGCCGTGGTGGGGAGGTCGAGTAAATTAAATAAAAAACTCGACCCAATTTGACCTATTCCCAAATTCACAAAGGTAATTAGGTTTTTACCTAAACTCCACCCAGAATATGGGTCATTTACAAAATCCCCAATACGATCAATACTCCCTCTCTGATTCCACACTTGCAAATCACACCCCCCATCAATCTCCCTTTGCAAGGTGATTCAAGTTTTTAGTAATGTCAAAATTCCACACACGTCAGTCCTCGAGCCCTAAGTTAGTCACATTTGAATTTAAAAGTAAGTTTCTTAGTGAACTCACTGAGTATTGATAAAATTTTGGTGTGGGTCTAGTTTGTGATCTCTAAACATTGCTTAAAGTTTCTCATATGATGATTATATTGTGTGTATTTCAAGTCCCTACTTGAGTCAAATGTGTAAAAAATGGGTTGCCTATGTTAATAGTGATTAAGGGCTAGGGCTCGAATTTCATGCTTTGAATGGAAACAAAATGGTTAAAGGGGTAATTTTATTTGTAATTGATTTTATTATGTTGAATTTGTGTGTGCTTTGTGTTGAAATTGGACATAGGGAGAATACACCATTAGTGAACTATTATGTCTGGGGATGAAAGCACTTCCACTAGCCGTATTACACTTAACGATCCATGGTAAGTGCCCGTGGTCCTCAAGGTGGGAGCACAAGGCAAAAGTTTTAAGTGAGGGATAACGGGAAGCTTCAGGTCTCGTGAACTTCTTCATAAATCGTGAAGTGCAATCATGATCCAACACTTGGAAAATTTACTGACTTCTTCTCAACACCTCTTCGCTACAACTCCTTCACGATCTATCCACGGGTCGTGTAACTATTAACGTCCCATGATGAGCACCTATGCTGAAATAGTTGGAAAAAAATCTAAAAAACTTGAAATCCCAAAAATAAACTTAATTTCCGATTTAGCTTGAGATCAACCTATGATGGATTGACCGACGTCATTTCTTAATGGCTATTACTATGCTTGTATAATTATGGGTAAGTCTTAGTACCCATTTAAATTATTTGCACTTTCCTATTTGAATACTAACCATTTGTCGTCTTTTCAAGTACCATGGGACCTAAACACAAAAAAATCAGTCCCAACTCCACAACTCGCCTTCCCAAGAATAAAATGCGAATTCAGACCACTAGTCAGGATAGAAGACATCTAGTGGGTGTGAAGTACGATGTGAAATGATTGTATTACCTCACTCGCCATGTACTACGAGATCAATGGTTGCCTGCAAGCCCAAAGCCTCACACTCCCAGTCTAAAGAGGAGGTGGCATGATCGGGAAATGAGCAAAATAGTGAGAGTGAGCAGTCCAAAAATAAGGCTAATGATTTCGACAATAGCGAGGAAAAATCTAAGAATGGATAGATCTTTGAGAGGTATGCATCTGCTCGGATATCTAATCCGATCGAAAGAAAAGCTATTGTAAATTTCTTGCAATTAGGTGGTAAATATCGGGAGCCCAATGAATCTTAGACAATAGTCTCTCCAAATGGTCAAGTGGCCTAAGCAAACAGGCTGTAGTTCCTGAGATTTGGGTTTTCACCGACAACCCATCATCAGTTTTTAAGATCAAAGCCATGTTCAATAAATATCACTTTGACTAGATGAGTATACCATAGGAGTATAATTGTTAGCGGCTCATGCAAGAGTTCTATTCTACCTAAACTTCTACCATACTAAATTCCATCACCGACGATCCTTTAAGAAGAAGAAAAAAGCCATAGATTTGAAGATACCTACTTTGGAGAAAATACAATTGAGAGGTTCTCGAGTGGATATATCCGAGGTCACTATTCTCATAATCGTACATGTCCCTAATTAAACTCCACATCCTTCGGGGATGTACAAACACATGCATCATTTAGTTACAGATAAAGAACGGATGGAGGACCCTACTCTCCAGGATGATATTTTGAGATGGATAGAACAGATTATTGCTATCGAGGGAGCCAAGGAAGTTTAGCTGACCAACTTAAGATAGTTAATCATAAAGGCATCTCTCACCTTCATAGCTAAATTCTTATAGTCGTAGTTCATGCCCAATTGAGACCAATAGTTAATGATAATACCCTCTTCCTATATCAAGCACATTTGGTAGCTTGTATTTATACCGATCGAAATGTGAGATCGGGCACTTAATGAAAAATTCGATCTCCCCTTCCTGTACCTAATTTAGTGACTATGAATGCACTTGAAAGTTCCTCTTTTTCGGTTCATAGATAAGCACACTATAGTCACCATGTACATAAATATTGAACTAACAAAATATTTTGAGAACCCACTATATAAGGTAATGACATCTGGAGAAGCTTTCCTAATGACTATCACACCGGGTCCACCACCGACCAATCTATCATTAGAGGGAGTTTCTCATGCCCCCGCCTACTAGTGAGGCTTCTGAGCAGCCCAAGGGAGAGAGTCAGCCTCCTCCGACAATGGCGAGTACTAGGATGATGGTGATTGTTTCATACGAATTCCTTTCTTGCATTGTACCTAAGAAACATTAGACTAAGGCATTTCTGACTAGGTCATCGAGTGGCTTTCACAGGTTGTCCATACTCTGGTACAGCAGGTAGAGACCTGGCTTCGCACTGACCTCAAATAGAAAAATTTTATATTATAGGGTCATGCTGATAGCCTATAGGACCACCTCATTGAGTAGAGGGCTAGCCTAGGTTCTATGAAAATAGCGTCCATGTGGACTCAATTAGCCACCTTACATTGGGACTTGACTGTGCTACAAGCCACATCTATACCTCTGATAGCTAAAGAGGCTTTGTTATAATTGTTTGTTACCCCACCTGAGCCCACTCGATTGGATGAAGCATAGGTCTCTATTTCGGCACCCAAGCTCTATAAAAAGGTCAAGGGTAATAAATGTCTACATAAAGATAGCTCCCCTGATGATGAAGCAAAAGAGAAGAGGGCTGAGAAAAAGCTCGCCCGAAGAGTTGTACATGCTTCCCAAAGGAAAGCCCAGGAGAGGGAAAAGTTAGCGAGATAGTAGCTTGAGGCTGCAAAGGTTAGAGCATTTTCTAGTGGAGTCGCTCCTCTTGAGGTGGCAGAGAACCCAGTTTTTGATGTTACTACTAGTGAGGTGCCTTCCAGAACACTCACTTCTGTTATGGGTGATGACCCTTAGAGTGAGCCCATATCATTGAGTGCACTACCCACTGCTAGTTCAATGACACCACCACCTACTCACACCTAGGGTATCATAGGTATGATCCCTTGTATTTAATTTTTGAGTATTTTGACGTGAAATTGAGGACACTACACATCTTTTTTGATAGGGGTAGGGCATCCTGACCTCTTGAGAGTTTTTATTGCTATTTTTCTTTTCTCTCAAGCATATTATCTAGTAGAACTAGTATGTTCAGGTTGTTTTTGTTTAAATACAAGAGTCTATAGAAGTATATAGTATCTTGAGATGATAAATGCTTTGAACTGAACAAAAATGACTCACAATTGAAAAAGTTTTGAAATACTATGTGATTGTGTCTGAAATGTGAAAACTGACTTGTTACAATCTCCATAGGACATTATACATATTGACTTGTCAATCATATTTTATCTAGAACATGATTGTATTGATTGGTGGTGAGTAGTGTTACATATGTGCCATATGTGTATGAGGTGAACTACCTAGTTTGAACAATGCATCTATAAGCTAGAACTTTTCTGGTTAGTCTCACTGAAATAATTAGATAGCTTGATTAGGACAGGATCATAGTCCATTGTTGAAAATGAGTCACTTATCCTAAAATAACCAACCAAATAAAATTGTACCCTTTGAACCAAAAGTTTAAGCCTAAAAAAGACGTTTCTTTGAAATAACACAATTTACTTTCCCTGCCGGACTGCAAACCTTAATCTTGGCCTTGGTCCCTCTTAGTACAATTTGTACCTCAACTCAGGCTAAATGCTTAAGTTAAGTGTGGATACTATAAGGAGAAGCAGAAAAGTTAGGCCATGAAAAGAATTGTGTGATAAGATGAGAGGAAAAAGAATAGTAATTAGGTGTGGCTTCTGAAGAAATAAAAGAACAAGTGTAATGCATCATAAAATTCAAATTGCAATGATAAAAGCACTTAGAAGAAAAATTAGAAATAGTACCTAGGGATAAACAAAGAAAGCAAAAGGGGATGAACTAATTTGGGGTTGAAACTGAAGTAGGTACGTCAAAATAGCATCACGGATGGGAAAATAGTAACTTAAATCCTATATGTATCCTACCCGAGCTCAGGCCTACGCTACAAGCAAAGAAAGTCCTAATGTGATCCTATAAGAGCTATTCAAAAGTTGAAGTGTAGAAACCAAGGGCAACCCTATGGTCTATACATGTGTATTGATCAAACATCATTTACTTATCTATTTTACTTATACATATCGAGTAAGAGGCATCCTTGTGGTGAGGGCATTGTGAGTTTGTGATTCTATTGTTGAGTTGCTATATTGACTAGTACATTATTGTTTGCATTGACTTGGTTGATTGTGTGTAGTGTGATGTCTTAAGTCGATCCTTATGAGTTAGTTGGACTATCAGTGCATTGTATAACTGAGTTGGTTGAACAAGAGGGTCATAGTTTTGTGTGTTTGGCTGCTATATGTCTTCTTATAGTCATTTGTGTTTATGCATTATGTTATTTTATTTTATGTCATTTCCTGAGGACAAATAATTATTCTAAGTTTAGGGTGTTGATGTGTCGCATATTTACAAAACTTTCGATGCTTAAAATGGTGGATAACTATGAGATCTAAGCGTGTTTTTGTAAATATGAGGTGTGTTTGGTTATTTTGTAGGAAAATGGAATTGAGTATATGTTTTTGGTTGTTGCGGAGTTTTTGCTAGGAAATTGGCTAAAGTGTGATTTCATTAGACAGTCCATGGATTGTGAGCCAGTGACTGCCTCCTGGAAGCCATCGGTTAAAAAATGCTAAGAGTTATTGCTGAAATGGTTTGCTAAGTCAATCCCCACGACACGTAGAGGAATGTACAAGCCATGAAATGCGTGCATGAATGAGGATCTAAAATGGATTCATGATATGATACGAAGATCCCTAGAAGCCATAACATAAGACTTTTAAAGTACCACAAGTCATGTATGCTTCTCGTGAAGAAAGCACAAATGATTCAAGGAAGAGTCCAAGTGGATTTCTACGAGCCTTATCATGGAGTGCGGTGTCCTGAATGGACCGTGAAATTTGGTCGTGAAGTGGTGAAGTACTAAGTAGATGAAGTCAAGGAAATGACCATGACTAATCTCCACGGACAGTTAATCACACCATAGCTCGTGATGAACCTTCATTACATGCGCCGACCTAGTTTTCCTAATTGGTTTAGGATTAGGTTTTGTACTTCTATAAGTACCCAAACTCATTTTTTTAAGGGTTACGTGAGCATTGTTACCATTGTGAGAATATATCGTCGACAACTTTTCAAGATTCAAATGTGCAAACTAATCTTTTGTTCGTTCATGGTTCGTTCATCGTCTTGTGATCCAAGGTTTACTTTTCTAGAAATGTAAGTATTGTCTTATGAATTCTATATTGATTCTTGATTCATGCCTATAATACCCCGAGCGTTTGAAGTTTGGAATATGATATAATAAGGTTAAGCATTGCAAAAATGGTCTTGGGTATTTTTAGATCGAGTATTTTTGAAGATAGAATTTTTCAAGAAATCGAATTTCCAGTAGGGTATGCGAAGGGTGCGTGGGCATACCTACTCCTCCACTGTGCAATTTTCCCCTAAGTCAAAATCTTCCCAAATTCTTATTCTCTCAAAATTGGCCTAACACGGAACAAATCCGCGTCACAGACCTGGGCAAGATTTTCTTTCTGAATTTAGTTTTTAAGTAGGGACACTTTAGAAATTTTTCTAACTATTAGTTAATGAACCTAGACATTTTTAGGACATAATTTGACCCTATAAACTAACCCAAACTCCTATTTTCATTCATTATAGCGCAATTCATCTAATCAAATAATTCTCTCTCTACAAAGGCTCTAAAAACTCCATTGAATACATTCAAGGAATTCTCTCAAGATCTCCATTAAATTTTCAAATTTCTTCAAGTTTCTTTGATCCTCTCAGTTAAGGTATGTGGGTAATTCACCCAAGGATACCTTTCACCCATGGAGTCATACAAATTCTCATCTTTCTTTGATAAATTCAAGTAAGTATTTTTATGGTTTTATGATATCTAATTAAATTACATGAATTATGATATAAATTATGATTATAAATGTAATTTACTATAAATTAATAGTTATTGCATGGAATTGAAGATTTTTTCTATAAATTTTCCTACATTGATCTTTAGGGTTCATTATATGGATTATGGGTATCTTCAATTATACATTCAATTGATATTATATTCATGAATTATGTATGGGATGCTATAAAGTATATGATTATTCATGTTTTCACCTTATTTTCAAGTATAAGTCTTGATTATGAATTTCAAGGGATTTTTAATGACTAATTATAAATGACCCATGAAAGGTTTTGAATGATGTGCTAATGATGTTTCAAGAAACTATTATGAAAGATGGTGATTTAATACCTAAATGATGCTTTCATGAAAAAGAATTCTTAATGATGGAAGGCCTACACCCACATTACATGAATCACATGAAAATGAGCTAATCTTGTGAACAAGCTTTATAAATTATGATTATAAAAAGCTTATGATTTATAACAAGTATGATTTATGATATGATGTGTATTCCGTGGGATGCTGTCTTAGCACCGAGAGGTTTTTTGGGTGGGGGCTCTACCTAAGGGGTCCTTAGTAGTAATCTCTAGTCCCTCAGCTATGTTGCCACCATAGATTGCCTTTTATGGCCTTGCTAGTAAATTCACATATAGAACTTGATGATGATGATATGGGAGTTACATCGGGATTCTATGTAATAGCTCGCATGGTCTTATTGTCGGTTATGGTTATCTCCCACATATTTATGGTTCTTGTGAAGTTTAAATGACTAATCATATCCTTTACTTTTATATGATACTCTTATGGTTTATTGTACATTGATCCATCTTATGCCTATTTATGATTTTACTACTTCTTTCATCATGCTATTTAAAATAGTCATTTGCACAACATGATTTATTATTATGCATTGTATTTCCTACATACTTAGTACATTCAAACGTATTAACACATACTTCATTGCCTATATTATATTTCAAAGTAGGGAAGGATTCTCCATTCTCTTCCTGTGGCTAGTTGGTGATCGATTGAAGATTAGTATGGTAAGTCCTCATGCTCCAAGGGCAAACCAAGTCTATCTTTCCTCTTATTGTCACTTCAGACTATAATGACATTTTGAGACTACTTCATGTGATGTCATTGTCTTTCTTTTTTGGGTGAACTAGGAACATGTCCTAGTCCCCGCCTATTTAGTCATATAGAGGCATGTTGGATATATGTGAATGGATCCTATTTCATCTTACTTCATTCTAGCTATGTCATGTTTCTTAGACTTTTATGAGATTCCTCTTATTTGTTACCTTATGTATGCTTATGAAATGCTAAAAGACTTGGTTGGGGTTTCTTCGAGAATCCTAATCACTATGTCACTTCTATGCCCTAGTTTGGGTTTGATAAACTTGGTATCAGAGCACAAGGTTTTGAAGTGTCATAGGGATTCCAACAAGCCACGTCAAGTAGAATCTTATTCATGGGTGTGAAGCGCGCCACATTTATGAGTAAGAGTCTATGAGGAATTTAAGAGATCTTCCCTTATTTGATGATCTATGTCGTTCTATAGAGTATACTCTAAGCCTTTTACCTCTACCTATTATTCTTTGAAATTTTTAGAAAATGCCTCCAAGAGCAACTCAATGTCAAAGAGGGGTTGATGCTAATAAGGTAGAAGCCCTTTAATCTCCTCATGATCCTCTAGCCGATCAAGTTACCCATGTCAAATTCTAGACTGTCTTCTCTATGCTAGACCAATCCATGACTACTCTAGTGAACCAAGGAGTAGTGACCCCTCCAAATATGTCTATACAAGCATCAAGATTTTGGGACATTACAAGGATGAACCCTTTCGAGTTTCATGGGTCCAAGGTCGATGAGAATCCCTAAATTTTGTTGATGAAGTGCATAAGATTGTTGTCATTATGGGGGTGTATTTGGAGGAGAAGGCAGAGTTGACGGCCTTCCAACTCAAAGGTGTTGCTTGAGTATGGTTCAATTAATAAAAGTCTAAAAGGGTTAAATGAGGTCCTATAGGTTGGGAGCACTTCAAGGTTGCATTTCTGGACCACTTCTTCTCGCTTGAATTGAGGAGGCGGAAGTGTTAGAGTTCATCAACCTCAAGCAAGGTAATATGAGTATAAGCGAATATGCCCTCAAATTCACAAAGTTGTCCAAGTATGCTCCTTCTTTTGTAGCCGACGCCTGTGCCTGAATGAGTAAGTTTATTTTAGGAGTGTCAGAGTTGGTGATGAAAGAATTTCATGCCATAATTCTCACCAAAAAGATGGATATTTCTAGGCTCATGACATATGCCGAACAAATAGAAGGGAAGAAGCTTAAGGAGAAGAGGGTGAGGGAGTCCGATATGGCTCAATTTGAAGGTAGGTTTTCTCAATCAAATTCTGGTAATGGTAATGGCTGTATTCAACAACGACAAAGTTCTTCACAAGCTTCGGGCTAATTATTTGACAAAGATAGGGTGTCCAAACCTAAATCCCAAGGTGGTGATGCTAGTGGGTCTGTATTTCCTAAGTTTTCCAAGTGTGGGAAAAACTATGGAGGTAAATGTTTGTTTCGTACGGATGCTTGGCTTGGATGTGGTAAAATGGGGCACAAGATCTTCGAATGCCCTAAAGAAGGAAGAGAAAGATGTCCTTAAGGTCAAGCTACTCAAGGTAGGAAGGTTCAACAAGATGGTGGCCCACACCAAAATAGGTTTATGTACTCCAAGCTAGTTAAGATGTTGAGGAGTCTCCCGACGTGGTTATGGGTATGTTGCAGGTCATTTACTTTGATTTTTACGCTTTACTTGATCCGGGTATCACATTGTCTTTTGTTACACCTTAACTTTCTATAAGATTTGATATATGTCCCAAAATCTTGCTGGAGCTTTTTTTGGTTTATACCTCCATTGGTGATTTGGTTCTAGCAAGGAAGGTTTATAGAAATTTCCATGTGTTGGTCTTGCATAAAATAATCTCATGTGATCTTTTTGAACTTGACATGATCTATTTTGATGTCATTCTTGGCATGGAATGGCTACTTTCTTCTTATTCATCTATTATGATAGAACTCGAATGGTCAAATTCCAATTTTCTAATGAGTCAGTTCTTGAGTGAAAGGGTAATGATTCGATATTTAAGGGTCAATTCATATCATGCCTAAAAGCCTGGAAATGATTTCTAAGGGGTGTATCTATCATTTAGTATGGTTTAGGGATACAAATTTTGAATCTCCTGCTATTGAGTCGGTTCCAATTGTCAATGAATTTCTTGATGTGTTTCCCAATGATTTACCTATTCCTCACAAAAGAGAAATCTATTTCGGTATAGATCTTCTTCTCAACACCCAACCCATATATATTCCTCCTTACCGTATGGCCTGGGCAAAACTTAGGGAGTTGAAGCAACAATTGAAATATTTGTTAGATAATTATTTCATAAGGCCAAGTATTTCACCATAGGGTGCTCCTGTATTGTTTGTTAGAAAGAAGAATGGGTCATTTCGCATATGTATAGACTATCATAAATTGAATAAGGTCACCATAAAGAATAAATATCTCATTCAGAGAAAAGATGACTTGTTTGATCAACTCCAAGGTGCAAGTCACTTCTCCAAGGTTGATCTCTGTTCTGGTTACCACCAATTGAGGGTAAGGGAGTGTGACATACCCAAGCAGGCATTTTGAATAAGGTATGGCCATTTTGATTCTTGGTTATGTCATTCGGGTTGACTAATGCTCCCGCTTTTTTTATGGACTTGATGAATAAGATTTTCAAACCGTACCTAGACATGTCTATTGTGGTCTTTATTGATAAAATATTGATTTATTCTTGAAATAAAGAAGAGCATATGTCACGACCCAAGCCTAGGGCCTAGACGTGACATGGCGAATGAGGAACCCGAAAGTACCTCAAACAAGCCTCTTAGCATTCTTTTAGCCTTTCATAGGTAATGATGATAAATAGACAAGCGGAAATCATAATAATAATAAATCTTCAACTTACATATGTCCAACAATACCTCTAACTATTAGATTTAATGGGACTAAGACAAGTTCCTAGCTCACCCTCAATCATAATAGAAGAAATGCCATAATAAAATATCTTAACATATCATAAGCTAGAAAGACAAAGGAGTATTGTTCCCGGAACATGGGAACTCACCAAAAGTAGTCTTCGATGGAATATCAACTAGCCACGTGGAGGAGAACGAGGAGGAGCACCGATCCCTACATGGTGATATCATGTAGGCAAAAGAGTATGCGTTAGTACTTTGAATGTACTAAGTATGTAAGGATGCATGAACATTGAGAAAATATTATAACATTTATGTAATATGGAACATAATGTAATACATGCATAATAAATCATATGGATATCCTTTAAAACATTCATTTTATGGGAAGCTAACCATAACCGACATTTAAGACCATGCGAGCTATTACATGGAATCCAACATAACCCCCTACGTTGGCCGGGGAGACTACTTGCCAGGTAGAACTCCGTCAACTTCATTCATTTCTTTAACTTTAACTTTAAGGGCTATTTATGGATCCATTAGCCTAAGCCTACAAGGGCTCCTATGTTGGCACATAGTTAATGAGACAAGGGGTTGCTACTAGGATTCCCTTACCGAATTCCACCTCAATACCTCATTCGGTGCTAAGTCAATCCCACGGAATAGTTTAATACTTCAAAATATTCATAGTATATAACTTGAGAATTCAAACATCATATTCGGTAGAATAGCTCATTAAAACATTTGATAATTCAAATATGCAAGAATTGTCCTTATTGCATAAAGAATTCATCATTCATATTATTTCATCATTCTTTCATTTCATAAGACTCTTTTTTTTATCATAGATATTTCTTTCATAAACATTTATTTGGAGTCAAAGCTTTCAAGTCAAACTTTATTAAAAATATAGTAAAACTAGGTGGGTTCAAATCACTTCAACTTGCAAATATGTATGTAATTAAATATACATAAATACTTTAAAAATCATTAATTAAAAATCATGCTTTAAACAACCCACCATGAATTTCAAGAACCTTTAAATAGATAAATAGAGGAATTACTTGCAAACTATAAATTCATATATATAAAATTACGTTGTATCAAAATAGAGCAATAATCATTAGTTTAACCATGATTCATACTATTAAGTAAAAATAAGAATTAACATAAGAAAATATTACTTAAAATCAAGATATTTAATTGAAAGAGTTTTTGGACTACATGGATGGAAGAATTCATGGATAAACACCACATAACTTAGAGTAAAGCTTAAAGAAAATAAATATAATTTATCATATAATCAAAATAATTTAGACATGAGAGTGGAAGGAATACTCTCATTGAAACCTTACATACCTGGAAACCGAAGCTTTAGTTGGTACCGGAAGACTTAATGAACACTCTTGAGTCCTAGCTTCTCTCCTTGCCGGAACGTTTTGTGTACTACCCAGAATATATGAATCACCGGAATAGTATTTCTTCACTACTAAGAACTAAAACTATATTTGAGAATGTATATAGAGAGAAGATTTGCTTGAGAAAGCTTGATGAATAAAATGAGGAAATAAGGTGGGTATTTATAGGTGGGAAAGATGACCTAACAATAAATAAAATAATTATAAATAAAAATCTGAAAATTTAGTGGAATATATTGATGTCATGGATGATGTTAAATGGAGGACAATTTATGTCATGAGTGATGTCAAATGTATCTAGATCTTTCTATGGTAGGTGAAATGAGTTATCTTTGACAGAATACTCTTTTTGGAAGCTGCGTTTGAATAAGATAAATTCCTTATTAGGATTTGGTGTCTTCATAAGAATTGTAGATATGGAAGTCTAGTTTCATATCGTTCAAGAATCAACCAATTTGGATAAACCTATAGTGAGATATGATTTTTCTTCTATAAACACTCATTTCCGTAACAGCATCCTACCTTACAAAGATTAATTTATTTGACCTACTTAACCTCCGAATCTTAAAATATGGTCTTCATAAAAGTTGTAGGTAATGATCTTGTGGTTACTCAGAAATTTGAATCACTCAATTTGGATATTTCTATGAAAAGTTATGACCAAAATACAGAGGCTGTATCATGTTTAGGCAAAAATTGAAACATCGTATACAACGTTTTTAGGGGATATTACAGCATATGGGTCACTTGAGAATTGTATTGAAAAGTTTGAGGGATAAGAAACTATTTGCCAAGTTCAGTAAATATGAATTTTGGTTGAAGTCAGGTCATTTCTAGGTCACATTGTTTCCAGTGATGGTATCATGGTTGATCAAAAGAAAACAGAGGCGGTAAATAATTGGACTGAACCATTGTGTCCTTCGGATATTCATAGCTTCTTGGTTTTGGCTAGGTATTATAAATGGTTTGTAGAAGGATTTTCATCTATTGCATCGCCTTTGACTAAGTTGACCCACAAGAAGGTGAAGTTCCAATGGTCGGATGAGTGTGAAAGAAGCTTCCAAACATTGAAGGATCGTCTTATGTTGACTCCTATTTTGACATTGCCAAAAGGTTTGGATGGGTTTGTTGTATATTGTGATGCCTCACAGGTTGGGTTCAGTTGTGTTTTGATGCAACATGGCAAGGTTATAGAATATACCTTTAGGGAACTAAAAATGCATGAATGAAACTATCTAACTCATGATATTGAATTGGCGGCGGTTGTTTTCGCGTTAAAAATTTGGCATCACTATCTTTATGGGTGCATGTTGACATATTTATCGACCACAAAATCTTGCAATATGTGTTTAGCCAAATTGACTTGAACCTTAGGCAAAGAAGGTGGCTTGAACTATTAAAGGATTATGATATGATTGTGTTGTACCATCCAGGTACAGCAAATGTTCTTGCCGATGCTCTTAGTCTATTATCCATGAATAATGTTGCTCATTTTAAAGTTGACAAGAAGGAGTTGGTTAAAGATGTGCACCGATTGTACCATTTGAGGATAAGGTTGAGTGACTATAATGAGGGTGGTATTCTTGTTCAAAATGGTTCGAAATCCTTATTGGTAGCGGATGCAAAGTCAAACCAAGACATGGACCCAACTTTAGTTGAGTTAAAGAAATTGGTGGTTGATAAGAAGATTGAGGTTTTCTCACAAGGGAGATATGGAGTACTTTGTTATGAATGTTGGTTATATGTTCCTAATGTTGATGGACTAAGAGAAATGATATTGGGTGAAGCTCATAGCTCTCAATATTCTATACATCCGGGATCCACCAAAATATATAGAGATTTGAGGGAACTATATTGGTGGGATGGTATGAAGAGGGACATAGCAAAGTTTGTGGCAGAATGTCCAAATTTCCAACAAGTGAAAGTACAACATCAAAGACCAGGAAGTCTAGCCCAAGATATCGAACTTCCTACTTGGAAGTAGGAGGATGTGAACATGGACTTCATAATGGGCTTGCCTCGTACCCAAAAGCAAAATGATTATATTTGGGTGGTAGTGGATAGAATGACCAAGTCAACCCATTTTCTATTGAGTAAGACATCTTATAGTGCCAAAGATTATGCCAAGATATATATTTAAGAATTGGTAAAGTTACATAGTGTTCCATTGTCCATTATTTGGGATCATGGTACTCAATTCACTTCTCACTTTTGGAAATCCTTTCAAAGGGTCCTTGCACACAAGTTAAGCTAAATACCGCACTTCACGCTCAAACTGATGGATAAGCCGAGAGAACTATCCAAACTCTAGAAGATATGTTGAGGTGTTGTGTACTTGATTTCAAAGAAAGCTGGGATGACCACCTATCATTAGTTGAATTTACATACAATAATAGTTATCATTCAAGTATTGGGATGGCACCATTTGAAGCCTTGTATGGAAGAAGATGACGATTACCTATTAGATGGTGTTAAGTAGGAAAGGTTGCCTTATTAGGACCCGAGTTAGTGTTTGAGGCCTTGGAAAAGGTCAAACTTATTCAGGAAAGATTAAGGGCTGCCAAAAGTCATCAAAAGTCTTATTCAGATGTTAGAAGGAGAGATCTTAACTTCGATATGGAACATTGGGTATACTTGAAGATTTTGCCCATGAAAGGGGTAATGCTACTCAGAAAGAATGGGAAACTTAGTCCCAGTATATAGGCATGTATAGGATCCTAAGGCGTATTCGTAAGGTGGTCTATGAACTTGATTTACCATTGGAGTTAGCCTTGGTTCATCCGATATTCCATTGTATCAATGTTTAGGAAATGTGTTGGTGATTCCAATGCCATTGTACCTTTGGGTAATATGAGTGTTGAAGAAAACTTGACTTATGAGGATGTTCAGGTTGTAATTTTGGACCGCCAAATTAAAAGGTTAAGAAACAAGGAAGTTGAATCCATTATAGTACTATGAAGAAACCAAAAAGTTACAAGTGCTACATGGGAAAAGGAAGCGGACATGATGAAACGATAGCCTTACCTCTTTCCTTCCATTCAGGCCTAAGGTACCTAGCTATTCATGCTTGAATCCTCCAAACTCTAACGTTTCAACCTCTGTATGTCTTTTTACACGCATTCATACACATGAACCTGATTTCGAATGATGCTTAAATTGCATTATTGCATTCATGCTAGATTGTTAGCTATACACTCTACTCTACTCAAGCCAATTCTACCTCATTCGAGGGCGAATGTTCACAAGGGGGAGTAGGTCCGCGATGTGGACCTGTCATGCACCCTACTCAAGTATTTGACTGGTCCACATCGCGGACCTACTCCCCCACTGTGAAATTTCTCCCCAATTAAAAATATTTCATCCGAATTCAGATTTTTAAGTGGGGACACTTTAGACATATCCTTAACTATTAGTTAATGAATCTGGATATTTTTAAGACCTAATTCAACCCTATAAACTACCCTAAATCCCTATTCTCATTCATTCTACCACAATATATCAATTCAAATAATTCTCTCTCTACAAAGACTCTCAAAAACTCCATTGAAGACATTCAAAAAAGAAATTAAGCAAGTCTAAATTTCTTCAAGTTTTTTTGATCTTCTCATTTAAGGTATGTGGATGATTCATCCAAGGATGTCTTTCACCCATGGAGCCCAACAAATTCTCATCTTCTTTTAATAAATTCAAGTATATATTTTTATGATTTTCTATAATCTCTAATTCAATTACATGAATTATGATTCAAATTGTGATTATGAATTTATTTTAATATAAATTGATGGTTATTACATAGAATTGGAGAGTTTTTCTTTGAATTTTCTTACATTGATCTTTAGGGTTCATGATATAGATTATGGGTATCTTCAATTATATTTTGAAAATATATTATTTTCATGAATTATGTATGGATTTATATAAAGTATATGATCATGCTTGTTTTCACTAGGTTGTTGTTGTTGATCATTATTTCCAAGTCAATTTATCAGATGTTCATGTTTTCCCCTTATTTTCAAGTATAAGTCTTGATCATGAATTTCAAGGGATTTTTAATGAATGATTATGAACTACTCATGAAAGATTTTGAATGATATTAGCAAGTATTATGAAAGATGGTGACTTAAGACCCCTAAAGATGCTTTTATGAAGAAGGAATTGTAATGATGGAAGGCCTGCACCTACATTACATGAATCACATAAAAATGGCAATTCTTGTGAACAAGTTTTATGAATTATGATTTTGAAAAGTTTATGATTTTTGAAAAGTATGATTTATGATATGATATGTATTCTATGGGATGTTGACTTAGCATCGAGAGGACTTTGAGATGGGGCTCGACCTAAGGATCCTTAGTAGCAATCTCAAGTCCCTTAACTACATTATCACCGTAGGTTGCCTTTATGTCCTTGCTAGTCGATCCACATATAACATTTGATGATGATGATGATGATACAGAGTCTACCCTGGCAAGTAGCCTCTATCTTTATTTATGAGAGAGTTATATCAGGATTCCATGTAATAGCTCACATGATCTTATTGTCGGTTATGGGTATCTCCCAGATATATATGGTCCATATGATGTTTTAATGATTAATCCTATCCTTTACTTTTTATATGATACTCTTATAGGTTATTGTGCATTAGTCCTTCTTATGCCTACTTATGTTTCTAATACTTCTTTCATCATGCTATCTGAAATGGTCATTCGCACAACATGGTTTTATTATGTATTGCATTGCCTACACACTTAGTACATTCAAATGTAGCAACGCATATTCATTGCCTACATTATATTACAATGTAGGGAAAGACACCCCATCCTCTTCCCGTGGATATTTGGTGATTGATTAAAGATTAGTGTGGTAATTCCTCATGCTTCTAAGGAAAATCGAGTTTATCTTTCCTCTTATTTTCACTTCTAGACTATGATCATGTTTTGATACTACTTCATGTAATATCATTTTCTTTCTTTTGAAAGTGAGCAAGGAATATTTCCTAGTCCCCGTCTATGTAGTCATATAGAGGCATGTTTGATATATGTGTATAGAGCCTATGTTATCTTACTTCATTCTAGCTATGCTATATTTCTTTGACTTTTATAAGTTTTTGCTTATTTGTTTCATATGTAAGCTTATGAAATGCTAAGAGGCTTGGTTGGGGGTTTTTCAGGAATCCAAATTATCGTGTCACATCTAGGTCCTAGTAGGGTCGTGACAATTACTTGAGAATATGAGTAGCTAAACCCCATAACTAGAGTTGTGGGAACCATGACACTATAATGAAGTAGACAAGCGTATAGATGATTGTCATTTAGTGTTTAGCGTTGCATTGTAGTTTTATTCATCTTGCTTTCTTTTTAACTAGTACACGCTTTAAAACTCATATGTATTCATTACTTGTTCGGTAGAGGGATAGTTATTAGGAAAATAAAACTACAATAGAGATCTGAGGTATAAACCTTCGTCTAAGAACTTGAGCCTGGGAGGGCAAGAGGGGATAGTTTTCTCAGATAAAAAGCAAGGGCTAGTTGGTAATACATATTGAGACCAGGAGGTGATGAGTTAAATACATCTAATAGGATCGGGAGGTGTTTATATGTATATACCTTGCAAGATTATTCATGAAATGCATTCATACAATATCACCAATACCTAACGACTACTAAATTATATGTCATGGGGAACACAGTCCTAATCATCTTCTCATATGGTTAACAACCTTAAGTCTATTTTTTTTATTACTGAAAACATTTACTTACTATAAAAACAAACCCCCCATTTACTTTATACATGTTTATTGTTTGGAAATATTGACTACAACTGAGATTAAGTTCTTGTAGACTTATTTCCTCCGCATTCCTAGTAGGTTTGACCCTAACCTATTTGGGTTCTACATTTGACAACGACCACTTTATACTTCTAAATTAAAGTGTAAGTTTGGGTGCACTTGTGTTTCATCAATTGTGTTGAGTATGTAATGTTATTTACTAGTGGTTTTCACCTTATGTTTGTGTCATATGGACTCTGAATGAATCCCGGGGGACTACTTGAGGTTTTGAGCCTTAAGCTTGGAAACTATTGGTGCAAGCTTCTGGTGCCATGTATTTTGTGACCCTTGGTCACTTAAGAGATGGACACTTTTATGAAGGAAACTAGAGGGGTAGGGTTTGCTTAAGAGACCAGCAAGCCATTTAAGAGGGGGTTGATTTTGCAACCAAGTTGTCGCTTTAGCGACAGGCGCCCCTAGGATGGGGTTACTTTTTTGACCTTATATTGTCTTTAGCAATAACTGTTGGGTTATTCAAACCCTTTTTATCCTCATTTCTCCAAAAATGAAAACCTATTCAAGAGGAGCTCGGACCAAGGTGTAATTACTCATTTCTTTTCTATTTCAAGTAATTCAAAGTTAAATTTCTTCCTCTCATCTTTATGAACATCATTCCAACTTAAATTTCTATATTCATTTCCATTTATGTCTTGAAATTTGATTGATTATTATTCTAAAAGTAAGGTTTTTAGACCATTTGATGTCCAAATTAAACTCTATTTTCCCAACTTTTAAGCAATCACCTCACTCCGAGGAGAGCATAATGATGGTTTTAGTTTTATAATTCCATAACGTCGTTCGAGGGTCAAATTTTGACCCAATTTTGGTTTAAATTTCATAATTATAATATGGGTATCAATTATTTTATTTTAATGTTTTCTATGCTAATTTGATAGGTGGCACCCATCAGAGGCTATACGAAAATGGAAAAGCTCTAGAATAGAGGTTCGGGTGTGGTTTTGGCCTTGAGGTAGGTCGTTATTTCTTCTTTAGACATGAATCGAATAGTTTTAAGTATTTATATAAGAGTACTATGGTCGTTAAGAAGGATTGTAGGTGATGATGTTAGGATTATATGATCTTTAATATTAAATTGGCCATATTCGGAGATTTTATTTAGTCTTTAGTCGCTAAGCCCTTTATTTTAGGTTGGTTTTTAGATTGTTTGGTGAATTTTACTCATTAGAATGATTTTAGGTGATATGAAACCTAGTACTAGGGTGATATTTGTGTGTTTTGAGTTGTTGTATCTTTGTGTTTCCCAGGAGGTCATGGGTTCAAAATTTGGAAACAGCCTGTGGTAGAAATGCAAGGTAAGGCTGCGTACAATAGACCCTTATGGTCAGGCCCTTCCCTGGACCCTCGCATAGCGGGAGCTTTAGAGCACCGGCTGCCCTTTTATATATAAAATCACTCTGAGGTTGGTCGGTCTATGATACCTTATGGGTACCCGTGTTTTGTTACTCATGCTACACTTCTGCATCTTTTTCTAATGCAGCTCCTAGTACAAGCCACCCTCCGTCAGTATTGGACCTCCCTCAGCATTCACAAACTTGGATCGAGATGATCTCCTAGTGTTTAGAGACTTACTTCTTTCCTGTTTTTGTATTGAGTTGTATACTTTATACTTTGATGAGTCAAATCTCTTGCGTATATAGCTTTCAGTACTTAGTAGCTATTGTATAAGTGACACCAGGTTTGGGATTTTCTCCTATATCAGTTTGTCCTTTTTGGTCAGTTTGGTCCTCTTTTGTACATTCTGTATTATATTATAGACATGATATGACCTACTTCATGTATTTTTTATTCCTGTTTTTCACCCTTTTATTATTATTATTTATTATTCTGGTGTCTTCTGTAATGATATCTCTTGGGATTTTAGGCTATCCTACTTGGGGGTGTAGTAGGCGCCATCATGGCCCGACTGCGGATTATGATAGAGTGGTATCTGAGCTTTAGGTAGACCAATGTCACCAATACAAGAGAAAGTGTCTAGTAGAGTCCTGCAGATCGATACAATGACATTCATATCCTATTTGCGGGAGGCTATAGGTCATTCTTAGGAAAACTTCCCTTTTTTCCCTTTATCTTGTGGTCTTGACTTTAGAAACTTCTGAGTATTTTCTTGTTTCATTCTTTCTCAAATGTTTAGGATGATATTATCTATGGGAGGTCGTGAGCCTCCTACAACCAGCAGAAGGGACTCAAGATAGGGGTCGAGGCTAAGGTCGACCTAGAGGTTAAGTTAGATTATGAGCTATAACATCGGCTAGAGAGTAGGAATGGGCACTGTCACTATAGCTCGAGATGGAGGTTGAGCAGGTTTAACATAAGTTGGACGGTGTAGGGATAGCCCAACCTCTGCCAGGTTTCATTTCCACACCAGTACTTCAAGATACACTGGCACAAATCCTCAGCTTCATGGAGGGTATGTCCAGGCAGTGACTCTGCCTAGCACTTTAGGTGGACCTCAGGTCCTAAATAAGGCTTAGACTCCAGCCCAAATAGGGGCACAAGGTGTTCAGATGCCGAAGGCACAACCTACTGTTATGGTTCCTCACTTGGTGGTCTAGCCCGTTCCTACTTTTGCTAAAACTATGGAACCCATACAAGTCATGTCTTCAGAGGAATAGAAGATGCTAGAGTAATTCATCAGGTTGGGCCCTCCTAAGTTTTTTGGCATAGCAGGCGAGGATTCCAATGAGTTTCTATTTAGTTGCCAGGAGAGGTTGCATAACTTTAGTTTAGTGGAGTCTCATGGGGTTGATTATACCTCCTTCAAGCTAGATGGGTCAGTGAAGCAGTAGTGAGGGTCTTATCTCCAGTGTAGGAAATCGGGTCACCTCTGATGACTTGGGCTCAATTCTCCAAGGCTATCTTAGAGAAATATATACCTTGCAGCTTGAAGGAGTCATTGCGGGGTGAGTTTGAAGACCTAACTCATGGATATTTATCATTCATTAACTATGAGATGTGATTCCATAATTTAGTTAGACATAAGGCTATGCTTATGCCGATAAAACACGAGAGGGTGTGCAGGTTTGTGAGAGGGATTTCATTTTAACTAAGGAGGGATACAGAGCTTATGGTGGAGTTGGGTTGTTCTTTTCTATAGATAGTTGATCATGCACGTACCATTGAGTGGATTCATCATGAGGCCAATACAGGCAGTGACCAGAGGCCTCGCTATCAGGGTGGTTTCAATTGGTCCCAATCCTGCGATAAGATAGTTCTGGGTAAAGGTTACCCACAACAGTTCAGTCCACTAGATTGGTTCAGGCAACCCTTCAGCTTACAGATGGTGGTAGATCTATGGGTGCTAAAGAACAGATGGTTCAGTCTCTGATTCAGTCTTCTCAAGGTGTACATTCCAGGTCTCAGAGGAGTGCATTTGGTTGTCCATTTTTTCATGCCCCGAGCCTACATCTTGGATGTTGTTAGCTCTTGAAAACCATTGTTGGTTCACAGAAAACCTTTGCCTAGCTAACATACACAGCAGAAGACTCAAATCATGAAAAGAGTAACTCAAGTGGGCATTCATAAAAACATTCTCATCAATCTTTAAATAATAATTTAAAGTACTCGAATTAAAATATAACTCAATGTCATAAATCATTAATGAACATCATAGTTTTATAACAGACTTCGAAAGACCTATACTAACTCCACTCCACTCGATCTATGAAGCCTCTACTAACTATTAAGAAGGTGTTGAGACAAGCCCACCTCTACATCAAAGAACTAATATAATAAAATAAAACTGATAAAAATGAGCTTCTCTGAATGCAAAGAGGTCTCACAAAAATTTAGAGAAGATAGATCTATAATAGTGCATCTGTATCTCCATCATAAAATGGTGCAGGTCGAATAACGTCAGTACCTGAAATATACAGTATGTAAAATGGGTAAATGGAAACATGCTCATAAATACTCAAGACATAAATTTTGAAGTAACTCAACTCAATAAAAAGCATGCAGTATAAAATAAGATAATTATTTATAAAATACAGTATGCAATGTAACTTGGTGAAAATAATTTTTACCTTTGTGGAATTTTTCTAACTTATAACCATCACTTATAAGCTAGTGACGATATAATAAAGTGATTTTGTTGCCACATCCATCTAATACCATGTCAGGGTAAGGGACGTCACATCACTGGATCTATATAAAAGTACTCTTTTGGGACTTTAAGGAGTAGCCCGAATGAATGGCAGGATCCTATCCTACACTGGCTATGTAGTTTATGGGGATTAAATTGGTTAAATTCTTACCCAAGTCAGTGCTCAATACTACTCCAAAAATACTTATTATGCTCATATACATCAAGTGAGTGAAATACTCAAAATACATCTCATCTAGTCTCAATGGACATTTATATCAATTTACTCATATTTTCTTATCTCATCCCTTCTGTTAAAGATAGGTAACATCTTACCTCAATAATGCATTTAAAAACATACATTAACTTCTCAAATCAATCTAAAAATAGAGGTTTAAAATATATTAATACACATGCTTGAAAATATACATCAAGAAACTTTTTCAAACTCAACTCATTCCTAATTCACTAATGAAAATAATCATCCTTTTTACTCAAACAATGCATAATATATTTAATAAAAAAATTCAACTAGCGTTCATGTGAATACAAACATGAATAAATAATCTCAAAGAATCAACTCATCAAAGTATAGTCAAATATACATACTAGAATTCAATAAAGAATAATATAGATACTCAAGAATTCACTTTATCGGAATTCAAACTCAAACTCGAAGCTTAAATTGACTATATAAGAATTTAGGGCACGAGGAGAACTTAGTCCAATGTTTTGATAGCCTTACATACCTAGAATGACGATTATCTAGTCAAAATTTGAATACCTCTCTAGAAACCCTTGAATGCTAGCTCTTCTTCTTCTCTCCAATTCTTTCTCTCAAAACTTTCTAAGTGTTAATGAGAGAAAAAAATCTTTGGGTACTAATAAGAAACTAATTTTAGTACCAAAATGGCTTGGGTTAAATTTTGGAAAAGTGGGAAAAGACCAAACTAACCCTCATTAAATTTGACTATGGGCTGTCTATGGGCACTTCAATGTACTGTAGAGTTTTCTACGGATCGTACAAGGGAGATCTAGAAGGCAGATTGTAGAATCCTAGGTCCAAAACTTGGACATTCTAGAAATTGCACACATGGGTCTACGACGTTGTATACCCTTAGATGGGTCATCAAAGTCCCTCATGGACTTCACTGAAGGAAAGATGTATCACAGTCTAAGGGCCCCTTCATAGGTTGTCCAAACTCCTACCAGTCATACACCCTATCGTAAGATCTAACTGCACATTCTAGTAGCTACTGGAATGTATCACCTAGTTCTTCAATCGACCCTACGGGTCATAGAACAGTTTATGGCTCATCAATTGGATCGTATGAGGGATCCTTGACCAATAAAACTTGACTAAGTGTCAAGAGGTTCTATGATTATAGCCTAAATGTGATTGTGAACTTGATGAAATTTCCATTTGTTCATTGTTGATTATGGGAATTGACTTGAAAATACTTGTTGACTGATTGATCAATAATTATGTTAAAAAGGAGTTATGAAATGCAGACTAAATGACTTATAATGATGTGAATGATGTAATTATTGATTTTGATATACTATTGATAGTGTGGTGTGAATTTCATTAATATGAATTGCATTGTGACTATGGACACTATCGGTCTCCCATTATTTGTGTGAACATGCTTATTTACATTGGTTTCAAACATTGTGATAAGAACCAATTGATGATATGCCAATGGGAAATGGTCCGGCAATTGATACTTATGCTGATGGTAAATGGTTCTAACAATTGATACTTATACCGATGGGAAATAGTTCTGGCGATGCCGATGGAAAATGGTTTCGGACATTGATGATGATGTTGATGGAAAATGGTTATGGTAAATATATGGTCCTTGTGCGGCCCCTATGGGTTCTAGTATTTTATGCAGTAGATGTGTATCATTAGGACAGACATGCATCATTTTACATGACTCATATTACTTTTTATCTATCATCATGAAAATGTGTGCGTGCCCCTTCTATCTTTGTGATTGATATATTTGATACTGATATGACTTATTTGGTGAAGCTGATGAGATATTATTGATCTATGTGCTATATGAACCATGTAGTGTAGATTGGGCTAATTTCTATGTAGGTTGTACTTGAGGAGGTTTGGTTGGGATGAAAGGAGTTCTACTGCCTATGAGATTTTCTCTATTTTTTTTAAATTATTGAGTACCATATTGTTTGGTACACACTCCTTGCTATCTACACTTGTGTGGGTTCCAAGCCTGAAATTAATTCGTTTTCATTTGACATGAGAGGTAGTTGTTTGATGTCGGAGATCTCCCTTGTCCCTTTTTATTATGCTTTGTTCTATTCGAGTGACAAAGACATTAAGACTTGTACTTATTTTCATTTCTATTATATTAAAGGCTTGTACATGTGACAACTAGTCTTTAGGGTATTGTAGTAGAATAAAACTTCTGCTTTTATATAATTATATATCTTTTTAAATTGCTTATGCATTATTTTTCGTAGTTGATTGGGTTTAGGCTAAGTTGTTCCGGTGGAAATGCACAAGTGTCATCACACCCCGGTTTGGGTTGTGTTAAAAAGCTTGAGTTGGGTGGTAACATTCTCACTCGGAATGACCTTACAATTGTTACAAAGGCCTCTATATAACTACTTTTATCATAATCCAACTCCGTAGGCCATGACTGGTGCCCGATTTACGCACCCAGACGTACTCGTAGCCCCACTGAGTATGTTAGCAGAATAAACAAATGAGGAAATCAAAAGAGATCGCTAGAGAGTGCACGAAAATAGGTGTAGCATATGAAGGTCGCTAAGGCCGTCACTGAATACAAGCCCAAAACATATATACAAAACTCACATCACAAGTCTACAGATCTCTACAGAATGATAGTCTAGTCATATGATAGGACAGGGCCCCATCGTACCCTTAACCAATATGAACAAACGTACAACAAAAAAGTTAGTACCAAAATAGGGCTCCGAACAGAGAAGCGTTGCCAACCAACAGGGTGGATATCCTAAGCGAGCGAATCGGCAAACCAAGCATCTGTACCTGCGGGAATGTAATGCAACCCCCCGAAGAAAGGGGGGTCAGTACGGAAAATGTACTAAATATGTAAAACACGAACTGTAATAAGTAAAGTCATTACCAGAACAGAATGTGCAAAAATGAGCAAAATATCTAGAATATCATAATGTTAATCACAAATGCAGATAGTGCATTCAAAAAAACATATGTTATATCTGGCCCCATTACGGGACTCAGTGAACAAAATATGGTCGCCACCCCATCACTGACACCACAGCACAACATACATCCAGAGTAGGGAATATCTCCATAACAGATCATATTATAGCAGATGGTCATAGCAGATCATACCATATCATATATGTACATGGCATATCATAACTCCACAAATCCCATGTACAAGTCGTACCTGCCCCTTCACGTCGGGGCACGATGAACAATACAAAGAGGTACGCATGATAACAAACCTGGCTCGGACTCAGTGAAAGAAGCATTGAGGCATCCATGAGTGGAGTAGTGAGAACTATATGCAATTTAAATCATATTTAAGACTCGATGGAATAGTCAAAATGAGCTATCGTTCAAAATCAAGACAAGAGTCATATCAAGTACCTTTTGAAAGTCTCTATGGATTATATCAAAATAAAACTTCTGGAATCATATACCCGTATCCAAGCGTAATAAAATATCTTTTGGAAATCAAAAAATTAGCAATCCTAGTAGCTCTAGGAATAAGAACTTCCTTGGAATCATATAAAATTCATATATTTGTTTCATAAAGACCATGCCAAAAGAAATATTATTTTTTCATACTTATGTCAAAACATACATACTTATGCCAAAACTATGCCAAAAGAAAGAAATGTTAGCTTTACATACCTCTTACGGATTACTCTTAACACGTTCGCCTCGTCGTATCTTGAACCTATTTAACATGAAAGCAATACAAGCATCAACAACCCTTGACTTTCCAGCATCTTAAGTTACATACGAGTATTTATAGAACTCATCTCCTCGCTCGCCTTCTCGACTAGTTCCTTAGTTAGTTAAGGAGTTAACGAAAATCGGGCAGCATCTCCTCTATAACTCGCCCTATCCGAACTTCAAATTACATCTTCAATTAGTACATCCAACCAACAACAACAATCAGAATCTAATACCCAATTATACCACTTCAACATTACACAAAATAAGTCCCAAATAGCCCGTTCAAAACTACGACTCCAAAATAAGGTTTTCAATCTTTATTTCGTAAAATATTCACCACATGAAATGGGGTGTCATGTGGATGCAACCATCAGAACCTATACCCATATTTATACATGTTTCCATCCCTGTAACCCCACAAAACAATTTCCAATATGACGCTACAATAACGACACTAGTTATTGTTTAAGCCACTAGAATACGTCAAAACAGTCTCTATACGACCTGCACCTTTCTTAAGACATAATGTCCATATTTTTATGTATAAAACTCATGTTTACACACCCATAACATTATTAAACCTTTACCAAAATATGGGAGAAGAGAATCAAGCCATACCTTAACAAACGGCTTTCCAAACTTGCTTAAAATTAACTTCGAAAACTCCTTGATGTGGCTGAACTTTTGTGGCTGTTTGCAGCCATACCTTGCTGCCCCAACTATAACTTTCCATTGTTAAACACCCCCACTTAGTTGATTAATACCTTAGATAATTAATTCACAGAGAAAAATCGGAGGGCTTACCTTAAAGTAGCCATGGCCGACGCCCCTCTTTCTTGCTCCCTAGGTTTTCTCTTTTTTTTGTTCAATTTTGCTGAAGTTTTAGGTGTATACAGCATGTAACACCTATATATATGCATCCTTAGGAGGTTCCACATGTTATCCCCCTAGGGGTGACACATGGCGGACCCTCTAGGGTGCCACCTCAATCATGCCTCCAATCCTTGGCTACCACGTGGCAGCGTGGGGTTCACCCAAGCTGCTGCATCACCTACTTGACCCTAAGAAGGTGCATCACCTACTTTCTTTGAGTAGGTGCGTCGTCTCCTTATATCTCTTCCGTGGGTTTGTAATATCATCTTAATCCAAGAGCCTATGTATTCCTTTCTACTTAATCTTGACTTGTACTCAAGTAGCTTAGTTATGTAAGACATCCAAGTCGGTAGCTTATGCAAGTAAGTCGAGTCCTACGACCCATTATTTGGACTCCAACTCCTTTTGGATTCTTATAACTCTATTTCCAATCTTCCCTATTATGGGGTATCTCATTCTCCTTTCCTTAGAGTTATTTGATACATGGTGGATAATCTAGTTCACACGGTTCTTTTCAAGAGACTTAAGAAAGTGTCCCAAGGTACGAAAGTATGGGGCATAACATTTCCCTAGGAGTAAGTAATATATCTGAGTCTTAGCTACCATTCTATGAAAGGTAATAAAGTGGTTCTCCTTTTTTCGGAAAGTATGAGTTAGCAACCACCAACTCAAAAGCTTTAGCAAAATCCAAAAGCGACGCTCCAGCTCTATTTCTCTCCCAAGACCAAATCCTCCAAGGATATCACCAAAGCCACTAGAAGTTTCCTCGATATGGCTATTAAAATATCCGCCAATAAAATATTTCTTGGAGTTTGGTATACCTCACACTACCTCGTCTAACTTCTCCCAAGAGACCTTTTTGACCTCCTAGTTTAAACCCATATGGGGAGCATAAGCACTAATAATATTCAGATGAAACCCATCAATGACTAGCTTAATTGTCATTATCCTATCATTGATCATCCTAACCTCCACCACTTGCTCTCTAAGGTCCCCATCTACTAAAATATCTACTCCATTTTTATCCATTGAGCCTCCTAAGTACCATAACATAAATCCATCCATATCTCATGCCTTGGTGCCTACTCATATGGTCTCTTGGACACAAGCTATATTTATCCTTCTCTTCTTGAATCTTCACTAACTCTATAGACTTTCATGTCAGTGACCCCATATTCCATAACCCTATTCTTAGTTTAACAGATCACGTAACCCACTTACCACTACTCCCCCTCGCCTCTAGCCTCAACCGAAGACATGACCCTAGTCAACCATCATTCCTCCAAGCCACTAGGAAAAAGTAAACCTAAACAACAAGTACAAGAAAAGAGATTCTACTAAAGATGTAAATGAAGAAGAGAGTCTATAACACACTAGAAAATCCACAAACCAAAGAAAAGCAAGAACATATACAAGAGATTAAAAATACTATCCAATCAACAATTTGGTAAAGTCAATAAATCATTTTTTATATAGCAACGAACAAGTATGGAAAATAATAAATCTGAATAGTATGCTATAAAACTCTAAAGACAGTAACACATAGGCAAACACGAGTAATCAAGAACAATGAACAAGAGAAATCAAGAACAGTAAGCCAAAAATAAATCAAGAATAGTAGGGGAATAAGTGCACGTGATGGCTGCTAATGGAGTAAACGACGGAGAAAATCAATGGAGTCTTGAAAATGATTTTGGGGTGTTCCAATACTCTGTTCAAAACTAGGGTAATAGAGCTTCCAGCAATGAATGTGGATGACGGAGCATCTAGAATCTTAATTTTCCAGCAATTGAGCTTTCGGCATTAGGAAATAACAAAACACAAATGCTAAAAAGTAGGAAAAAAAACTCAAGTTCCAATTGAAAAACTAAAAAAAAGCCAGATCACTTGGTAAAATTTTACTTATATCTAAGACTTTGTGAAATTTGAAGGATAGGGTCGATCACCAAAGATGCGAAATACGATGAACCGATGGTAGAATTCCCTAATAATCCATCGGCATACCAGGCTGTAACGTGATGCAACTTCTAACAATAACATTTGATTGCCTGAAATGAAACGTAGAGAAAATCCAACTTCTTTGGACCCCTTCTCTACCTTTCTAATGACCCTCCAGGTCATTTTCATCCTTTTTGATCTTGTCAGCATTTAGAGATTTTTTGTAGCAACCCCAAGCCATTTATGATGTATTGGCACTGACAGGTCGGTTACCTGTTTGTTCATTTGGATTTTATGGTCGTTTCCATGTGTTTGAGTTCGTGGAGTTTGAACAATTGAATTCAGTCAAACCTCTAGGAAGACGACCTCAGAAAAATATTCTAATGGTTTTATCAACTTTGGAATGGACAAATTAGGCTAGTAGCATGGTCAGAACGAGTATCGAGGCAATCGGTGCGAGTATGAGGCCATTTGGGTTTTTAGCCTTTGAAATTTGACCTAAGGTTGACCTTGATCAACATTCTTTATAAACATGCTTGGATTGAAATTATGTTAGTGTGGTTAGCTCCAAAATATCGAGTTTTTTCTAGAATGACCTTTTGTTCGTGTCTCGAGGCTAACGGTCCTATTTTGATCCTTCTTGAGGAAATGGCAAAATTATGCTAGTATGTAGGACCCATATTTTGTTGAGACAACCTCGGATGGAAATTCTAATCGCGCCATTGAGTCTGGAATATTGAATTTGGTGGGGTAGTACAGTCCATTTATGCGCATGGAATTCTAAACGAATCTCGAGCACCCTATCAGAGAATTTGGTCTTGGCCAAAATGTTATTGCAACACCTTGCTGGTGCAGGACAACCTTGGCCTTTGCGATCACGAGATCACTGTCACAATATCGATTGCATTTTACTTGAAGCTCACAATCGCGATACATTGTCTTACCTGGTCTTTTAATTTAAGACCAGACGCGAATAGCCCCGACCCACATTCTCTCTTTGGCAATTTTGGGATCTACAGAGCTCCAAATTGAGCGATTCCAAGTCCAGTTGTTTTGTAGGAGTCATAGCTACGTATTGGGAGGTTTTGGGATGTATGAAGATCGTCAGTTTGAGGTAATTTCTTTCCCAAAGGGGATGCTAAAGCTTAGTTAGAGTTTTAATGGTGAAAATAATTGTTGGGCTGATTAGGTCATTTTGAGCATCGATTTGTGCCCCATTTTGGGATACAATCCCAACAATGTATTTAGAACATTTTTACAAAGTCATTTTTAGGATTCCCATTGCGGTTGAACAATCCCATCTTAGACCCAATTTTGAGTCCGTCTCCAAAAATACAATTTTAGTGTCAAAATGTTTGTATTGATGAGATGATAAATATTTTGATAGCATGGAGGAATTTGGTATAAATAGCTTGTAGTTTGGATTGTATGTGATGGGTTAGTCTCTATTTCCAGTTTCTTGCTTCTTTGTCCTAAAATGAGCCTTAGTTTAGATTGCCTTCATGAGACCCCAGTCTATTTGGTAAGATTAATGATTTTGCCTTAGCTTGGCCTTGGTTAGCCCATTTTAGGTGGCTTATTTGGCATTTATGATGATTGGCAGAGTTGCGCCTTAGGATTGATTTCGGGATGAAACTTAGTTGATGTAGCCATTGTTAGCCGAATGTTATGAGACTTAGTGTCCTTCACTATTATAGCAACTATCTTGAAGCTATGGTGTAGAGATTTCCATCGGTTTAGGCTTGTGAATTATCATTGGATCCCATTGCTGGATTTAGAGATAGAATCCCTTAAGCTTTCCTATTGCCGTTTGGCGGGGCTATATGTTGTTATGAATCTCGGGGTGATATTTTCCCTGGTGGATCTGGAGGTATTGATTGACTAACTGAGCACCTGTTTTCTCATTTTCCTCCACATTGTTACCCAGTTAGGGTTGAGTTCCCTTTTGGGCTGTGTGATTAAGTTAGAGGAGTAGAGTTGAGCTTTAGGCCTTGATTGAGGTCGGTTGCATTTATTTGTCCTATTTCTATGCAATAGAGGTTAAGGTACTTATGGAATCATTATTGTATGTGATTGTGCATGTTGTAGTCCTATTTCTATGCAATAGAGGTTGAGCTTTAGGCCTTGATTGATGGCATGCATTGCATTGGATCATTGTTTTCTCACAGATCTAGTTGACCTCGGTGAATGCATTGGTTCTTGGCATTAATTTAAGAAAGTTGGGTAACCCAAACTATTTTATACTGATTTTTGAATAGGGGTTGTACTACCTTTATTACTACTATTTTCAATGGACTGGAGACATCGAGGATGCACTTATTTTATGATATTTATTCGAGGCATCGAGGATGCGCTCATTTTATTATATTGATTCGAGGCATCGAGGATGCACGCATTTATGATATTGACCTGGTCGTAGAGATTTCCAACATATTCTATACAGATTAATAATGATATTGATATAAGACCTGGATTAGGACAAGGCAAGTATATAGGGGAGTACCCGAGCCCCCCATGGCGATCCCAGAGAGGTGTATGGGTTCTACTTCCTGATCGAAACTAAAAGTAGGTGTATATATCTTGGTATGAGGTAGGTACAGATGGTATTACTGGTTTTATTGCATGACTTTCATTCATATATCCATTGCCTATCACCAGTATAGTTGTTTGTACCTATCGGTAGTAGGGGATGTCGTGCGGGTTTACCTATTTGTGATTGAACTTCCTAGGCACACAGGGGCTCGGGACATATTTTCTTACTATTTGCGAACTTTTGACGGTAATGTAACATCCCTCAAAATGTTCATAAGTGCCTTAAGAATGCCTTGGGAATAGGCCGCTAAAGTAATGCATCATCCTTAATCTTTTTGGAAAATATGAGTCTAGAATATCGATCAGGGGGTTAAAACCTGTAGGAAAATAGTTTTGGTAGATTTTTAGGACCTGTATATTGAAACATAGATTTTCGAAGGAATTGCACAAAACAGTAAGGTGTGTGACAAGTCCGCGTCGTGGACCTGGTGATGATTTTTCATGGCCGAAATTTGTTTTTAGTAAGGGCATTTTAGACTTTTCTAAAATTGTTAGCTAATGAACCTAGATTCTTTTAGGACCTAATTCAACTCTATAAATTAACCTATACCTCTAATTCTATTCATTCTTCTAAAATTCACCTACTCAAATATTTCTCTCTCTACAAAAGACTCTCAAGGACTCCATTGAAGACTTCAAATAAATTCACTCAAGCTCTCCATAAAAACTCTCAAATTCTTTCAAATTAATTGGTGTTCTCACTTGAGGTATGTGGGTATTGATTCATGGATTCTTTCACCTGTGAAGCCTAATCAATTTCTCAAGGTTTTCTATCAAATTAAAGTTTGATATTTTATGAGTTTTATGATCTCGATTCTTATTGCATGAATTTTGATCCAAAGTATGATCATGAGTCTATTTTGATATAAATTGATGGTTATTGCATTAAATTGAAGAATTTTTCCATGAATTCTCCTATCTTGATCTCTAGGGTTCATGATGAAGTTTATGAGTATTTTTGATTGTACTTCCTAATGATATTATCTATATGAATTATGTATGGGATGATATAAAGTTTATAATCATGCATATTTTGAAGTCAAGTACATGATTTTCAAATTAATTGATCATGTATTCATGCCTTACTTAAATTTCAAGTATGAATTATAATTATATATTTCAATTATGATAATGGACTATAAGTATGTTTTGAAGGATGATTTTAATGCAAGTTATGAAGTAAGGTGACTTAGGGCCTGTGGTGACCTAAGACCAAATGATATGAATTATGCAAATATGATTGTAATGATGAAAGGACAATTCTTACATTACAAGTATGTTATAAAAATAAGCTACTCCATGATTTCAAACCTATGATAATGACTATGATATATGAAATTAAGATTTCTATGCTATGTATGTATTACGTGGGATATGACTTAGCGCCAAATGTGGACTTAAGGTGGGGGATCGAAGTACGGGGTCGTTATACAAAGTCTCTTGTCTCATAACTACGTGCCACCATAGGATTGCCTTCATAGCCTAGCTAGTGGATCCACATATAACATATGTATGACCCGCCTAGCAGGGTAGAGTCTACATTGGCAAGTAGATTCCCCTTTTTCTTCATTGTATGTGGAGACAGCGGGAATCCATATTATAGATCGCATGGTCTTATTGTCGGTTATGGTTCCTATCCCACATATGTGTGATCTCTTGTGTACACTATGATTTTAAATTATGCTTTTGAATGCTTGGGTTAATATGTTTTTCTCATGACTTTACTTATCTCATCTTACCTTGTGATTTACTTTACCATTGCACTCCATGATTTACGTTGCATGTCACGCCCACATACTTAGTACATTCAAACGTACTAATGCATACTTTTTGCCTACATTGTCTCATAATGTAAGGATTGAGGTTAAAGATCACACTCATCTATGTGGCTAGTTAAGCTTTCCTATCAAGCGGTTGTGGTGAGTCCTCATTCATTAGGGACTAGTTATCGAGTTAGTCATTGTTTTCAAAGACTTTTGTTGTGTTTCATATTGAGGGTGATCTAGGGACATGTCTTAGCCCCCCTCCCATATTCATGAGTAGAGGCATCTAGTTGGATAAATATTTTGAGTCTATATTTTCATGTGTCGCTCTTAAATTTCTTTTCATGATTTAGACTCTCTTATGATATTTCCGCTTTTACTTTACCTTATGTATGCTTATGATTTGTACAAGAGGCTTAGTTGGAGCCCTTCAGATTTCGATCTCCATAATATGACTAGGCCCTAGGTCAGGTCGTGACAAACTTGGTATCAGAGAACAAGGTTCTTTTATTCAAGTGTCCTAGGGTGTCTAACATGCCGCATCAAGTAGAGTCTTATTCATAGGTGTGAAGCACGCCACACTTACGAGTTGGAGGCTGTGAGGCATTGTAGGAATTCTCACTTCTTTCATGATCCATGTCGTGCTATAGAGTTTATCATAAGACTTTTTATTCCTCATGGTCTTTCTTTGCTATTTTCAGAAGGATGGCTCACAGAAGACCACCTTTTCTAAGGGGAGATAATGTTAATGAAGCCCAAGCTCCCCCGGCTCTTCAAGACAATAGTCCTCTACTAGGCCAAGTGACTAATGTGGAGTTCCAAACTGCCATTACTATGCTAGCCCGAGTGGTAACCAACCAAGGTGTTGTGACTCCTCCTAATATTCCTACTCTGGCCTCAAGAATAAGGGACTTTGCATGAATGAATCCTCCGAAGTTTAATGTATCAAAAGTCAATGAGGATCCTCAAGGGTATGGGACCCACTTTTTATTAAAATGAGCTCATATGGAAATTCGTATGCGCCTTTGAGACCAAAACATCAAATTTTATGGGGTATCCTATCTTGTTTGCGCGCCGGGGTTTTGAATAGATCCTGAGCATCCCGTTGGAGACTTGGACAATGCGAAAACTCCTTTGCACTAGTTGTACCTGGTGTCATCGCTAAAATGACCCCTAGTTGCTAAAGTGACTATTGCTAAAGCAACAACAGAGTCTCTAAAATGTGACTGTTGCATGTTCGATTTAGGACTTATTCGAGCCTCGAATTGTGTTCCATTTGGGATCTTAAAAGTTTGGGGTAGTTTTTAGGACCTTTTCATAGAGTCAATTTTTAAATTACTGAAGCAGATCCCACATTCTCTCTTTTGACTCTGAATTTAATAATTTTAGTGTTAAAAACACTGTATTTACGGTAGCTCCTCAATCGGACGGTGGTGCCACAGGACCTTAACTATAAGGATGGACCTAGAACAAACCTGACAACATCTCTGGCTAGAATACCAACCGACTCCTCAACAAAAGTCAGACAATCACCCAACTCAACAGAATCATACTGAAGTACGTCGGATGCATCTGGGATGTACCGACGCAGCATAGAAACATGGAAAATAGGGTGTATAGATGAAAATACTAGAGGCAAATCTAACTGATAAGAAACCTCTCCCACTCGCCTCGGGATCTCAAAAGGCCTAATATACCTAGGTCTAGGCTTACCTCGCCTGTCGAATCTAATCATGCCTTTCAAGGATGACACCCATAAGAACACCTGATCTGCAACCTCAAAGCATAAGGGTTAGTACCTATAATCAAATATTATGCCTACTCTAATTTGTCATAAGCCTATCCTGAATAACTAAGAACTTGGCTATGGCATCCTGAAGTAAATTGGTATTGTGCGCCCTAGGCTCCAAAGACGCGAACCGACCAACCGAAGTGCGATAATGCCTACCATATAAGGCCTCAAATGGGGCCATCTAAATAATAGAGTGGTAGTTGTTGTTGTACAAAAAACTCTGCCAAAGGCAAGTACTGCTCTCAATAACCCTCAAACTCTAATACACAAGCTCGCAGAATATCCTCCAGAACCTGAATAGTGTGCTCTGACTGGCCATCGATCTATAAATGAAATACCGTGCTAAGGTCAACCTGGGTGCCAAACTCTCTCTGAAAGGTTCTCCAGAAACTAGAAGTAAACTGAGATCCCTATCTGATATAATAAACACTGATACCCCACGAAAATAGACCACCTCTTGAATATAGATCTAAGTTAGATGCTCTGTTATGAAAGTGGACCGCACTGGTAGGAAGTGTGCTGACTTAATCAATTGATCAATGATGACCAAAATACCACCATTACCTCTGGGTGTTTAAGGCAATCCCATCACGAAGACTATGGTAATCCTCTCTGATTTCCACTCGAAAATGGGTAATCTCTTAAACACTCCACCAAGCCTCTGATTGCTTGGCTTTATCCTACTCGCAACTCAAACAACGGGATGCATACTCAGCTATATCTCTTTTCATGCCATACCACTAGTAATGTTGTCACAAATCCCAATATATCTTCATTGTGCCTAGATGAATAGAGTACTTGGAATCGTAGGCCACGCGTAGAATCAATTGAATAAAGTCTCCAACCTTGGGAACACAAAAGAGACCATCAAACCATAGTACCCCATATGAATCTATAGAAGCCGAGCCACCCTCACCTTGAAATAACAACTCTCAGAGCTCTACTAATGCTCTATTCTCAAACTTTCAGCCACGAATCTGATCCAATAGAGATGACCAAGCTCCTACAAATACCAAAATCAATCCAGAACCTGAGATGTATAACCTAACCATCCTATTAGCCAAAGACTGGATGTCCAAGGCTGGGGGTCTCTCCATAGTAGGCAAGTAAACTAAACTATCCATACTCCCCACCTTTCGACTCAAGGCATCTGCTACTACATTCTCCTTGCTCGGATGGTAGAGGATAGAAAAGTCATAATCTACTAAATGCTCAATCCAACACTACTATCTAGAACTAAGATCCCTCTGACTCATAATATACTATAGGTTATGATGATCTGTATATATATCACATAATGAAACCCGTATAAGTAGTTCCTCCATATTTTGAGCGTGAAAACTACCACCGCTAACTCTAAAGCATGAGTGGGGTAGTTGCGCTCTTGCGTTCTCAGTTGTCTGGAAGCATAAGCAACAACTCAGCTCTTGATTCATCAAAACACACCTAAGACCTACACCCAAAGCATCACAATATATTGAGAAGCTCTTGCCTATAACTAAAAAAGTCAGGAAAAGAGCGGTGGTAAGCAATTCTTGAGCTTCTAAAAGCTTGACTCGTACTCCTCGGACCACACAAAGAGAATATCCTAACGGTTCAAATGGGACAATGAGGCTACAATGGTGGAGAAACCCTCGATGAAGTGCCTGTAATAATCAGCCAATCTAATGAAGCTCCGAATCTCTGTAACAGATGTAAGCCTAGCCCAACTACGAATAGCATCAATCTTCACCGGATCTACCGTGATGCCCTTCTTGGACACCACGTATCACAGAAATTCCATAGAATCCAACCAAAACTTGCACTTTGAGAATTTAGCATAAAGCTTCTAATCTCTTAAAGTCTGAAGCACAACCCTCAAATGCTACGCATGCTCCTCTCTACTCCATGAGTATACAAGTATATCATTGATGAATAAAATCATGAAAGAGTCAAGATAAGACCTGAATACATGATTCATAAGGTACATAAAGGTTGCGGGGGCATTACTACGACCAAAAGACATCACAAGGAACTCATAATGGTCATAACGAGTCTGAAAAGCAGTCTTAGAAATATCAGCAGCTCTAATCCTCAATTGGTGTTTACCGGACCTCATATCAATCTTAGAAAACATGGAGGAACCCTGAAGTTAGTCAAATAAGTCATCGATAGAGGCATGGGGAAACAGTTTTTCAACGTCAGCTTATTCAACTGTATATAATCAACACACATCCGCATAATCATATCTTTCTTCTTAACAAATAGGACAGGGGCACCCCATAGTGACATACTCGGACGAATAAATCCCTTACCTAGGAGATCCTCAAGCTACACACTGAGCTTCTTAAGCTCTTCAAGGGCCATACGGTAAGGTGGTATAGAAATGGGCTTAGTGCTGGCTTCAAATCTATAGCAAAATCAATATCTCTCTCTAGGGGTAGGCTAGGTAGGTCAGTAGGGAAGACATCAGTAAACTCCCATACCACAGGAGCTGAATCAATAGAAGGGGCCTCGCTGGACACATCATGGACATATGTTAAGTAAGCCAAACACCTGAATGCAACTATCCATTGGGTCTGCATAAAAGATATGATCCCTATCAGTGATCAACTATAACCACTCGGCTACAAGATCGGGGGAATGCCAGGCATGGATAATACAATGGTCTTGGCATAATACTACAAAACTTCATAGTGAGGGCATAGCCAATCTATGCCTAGAATAACATTAAAGTCCAGTATGTCAAGTAAAATAAGATCTTCTCGGGTCTCGTTCCCCTGGATAGTCACCTCACAAGATCTATAAACCTGATCTACTACTAAAGAATCCCCTATTGGAGTCGAAAGATACGATGGTACCTCAAGTGACTCATAAATAATACTCGAACAGAGAGCTAAACATATAGACACATAAGAATACGTGGAACTTGGATCAAATAAAGTTGAAGCAGTCTACTAACATATAAGGATAATATATGTGATGACATCATCTAATACCTTGGCCTTTGCCCCATATCTATCTAACCTACCGCTCGATCTGCCTCCCTAGAGACCTCCCTAAACACCCTGCTAGCTATCGCCATGGCCCTGACCCCGATCTTCATCTTTGGGCGGGGGCTATACTGCTGTTAATGTACTAGCCCAGTTGGGACACTCTCTAAACCAGTGCTCTAGTGATCCACAATCAAAATAACCCAAAGCTGAGCGGCCTTTGATAACCCATCCACAATAGGAATAAAGTGGACATAATCCCCTCAAGCCTCCCAGCGGTGGAACCCCTCGAATAGGTCTGACTATCCTCAACTACTAGCAGGGAAGCCTAAACCAGCTGGCTAGACTGACCCTACTGGTACCTATGATGATTGAACCGCTGGGAAGGCCTGTCATAACTGTCATGACCCCTCAATTGGGACACACTATAGCTTCCCTGATGTCTGGGCCTCTTATTACTTCCCCCTTAGGCCTAGTGATGAATGATCATTATAGTGCAGGCATGATCCACCATATCCAAAAAAGGGCAGCCCGTAGAAATCAAGTACGCTGTCCCAACCTCAAGTAGGGCCTTAATTTAAGCACAAAACATTGTACCCACTCCTCCTCGGATAGCCTTTGGAATCTGGCCTCATACTCGGTGATATCATCTAACCCTGCTCCAACTAAGTAAATTGATCCTAGAGTCAGTCCTTGAAACTCCTAGGATGTACCAGCCAGAAAGGCCTCTAAGTCTTGAGCCCATGACAATAGTGGTGACCAATCTGGCTTGGTCTGCAAGTAAGAGTGTCATCACTACCTGGCTGACCCATAGAACTAGTGAGCTGTGAAGTCGGCGAATCAAGGAGTAGAGTTTCTCCTAGAGATCCAAGGAGTAGAGTTTCTCCTAGAAGGTAGTCAGAAACTCCATTGCATCCTCGCTAATGGCTCTAGAAAATGTCAAGGGTGACAGCCTCTAAAAGACCCCTAACATCTTCTGCTCCTGTAAGGAAATAACACCCTCTAGGACTGCTGGTGGGGATATAATAGCTGGCGAAGGTGGTTAAACCTAGGGTGATGGCAGTACTAGCAGATCCTGCGGTTCTGGCAAGTCCGCTACTAGAGCTTAGGCATGTGGTATAACCCTGATAGCTGTGAGGAGTTGAGCGATCACCGCCTGTAATGCAGGGGTCATAGTTATTGCATCTGGAGGTTGTCCTGCTGGTAGTTGCCCCTTTGGATAAGGAGAAATAGGTTCATCTTGCTACTTCTCTATATGATCAAGAGCTATATCTAGATTGGGGATAGGTGTTTCTCTCTTGCTGTGTCACGGGACCGACCTCTCGGTTAGCCCAGTCATAGTGGATCATCACCACTGATAGTACTGCACGTATGAACCATCCTTGCAAAAAAGTGGAACAAATGAGATTTCAAGAAACCAATAAGACACAAAACTGCACAAAATAATACAACATAGAGAACATTCCTAATGACATCCTGTAGCCTTCTAACGATAAGTTACAGACATCTCCGCACCCATCCACGGGACTCTACTAGATGTTGGCTCTATACAACTGAGACTAATGAACGTGGACTCTGATACTAACTTCTTACGACTCGATTTCTCGAGTCATGATGGCACCTTCCATAACTCACCAGTAGGTAAGCTAACCTGCAACCCAAAATGACAAGTAATGGGTCTGAGGGTAGAAACTAAACAAGAATAGGAAATGCTAAAATAAATAGAATAGTTAAGCAGAAGAAAACCCAAACCATGATATGTATAACTAAAGATCCCTCCCAGAATTTAGAGGTCACAAGTACATAGCTACTACAAAATAAAGACGAGAACAAGTCCCAAAAGTAGACCAAAAATATATATACAACAATTGGCTAGTTTAAAAAGGCCAAAGACAGGTCATCCATGCTGAAGGAGACAGAATTGATACCAAAATGTCAAGTGCTCACCCTAGTGTCAGGAACTGACTGTAATAAGCTCGATCTATCTACGACAGTAGTTGATGATCGATCATGTATTAGAAAGTAGATGCAGAGTATAGTATGAGTACCAAGACAACAGGTACCCAGTAGTCATCATAGGCCGATTGAGCAGGAAAGGTAAAAATAATATGAAAAAAGGAATAAGACTAACTAGGAATCATAATAAACATGTAAAGTGAAAGAGGTACCATCTAAGAGAGCTACCACTAACTATACGCGATAGGGCCCCCATAAGCCCAAACATAAAACTCATGCGTGAGTTTAAATACAAATCTGTATGAACCCCCATAAGGTCGTCGGGTACACAAAATAGCTACAACTATCAACGCCAAAAACCAAGAATCTATGATATCAAGAACTAGAGAACCATGTTATTTCCAAAACAAAATCTCCCTGAACTGATGAACTAAGAATTCTCAGGGGATCGATACCGAGACTAGCTACCCAAAATCTCCCCTGAGTTCTCAATGTAGTCAAGGCCAGGGCAGGAACTCGGATGCTTGCCTGAACTGTCAAAGTGGTCAAGGCAGGGCCTGAAACCTGGATGCTTGCCCAAATATATCGATACAGTCGAGGTCGGGACTGGCTAGCCGAATATTCACCATAATAGCAAGTCAACAGACGTCGGGACTGGCTACCCAGATCCATCTCGAGGAAATCTCAGAACAAAAGCCATGACTGAGGACCCGAATACTCATAGATAATTTATCCGAAGGTGCCGATCATTCTCATTTCCAACTGGATACTAATAATTACCGAGAATGTCCTTCCTAATGCATCAACTGATATACTGCCCAAAGCTTGAGCTGGAGCCAAAACAAGACGATCACAAAGTCTAGTATCACAAACGCATCTTTATAGTTGCAGTCATAGAAAGTTATGGATGAGGATATTAATAAGAGCAAGGTTACTGCCAAGCTAAGGCCAAACTACCAGGCACCAACCTGCTACATCATTTTATATGGATCTAATCCCACTGGAGTGATGCTGAGGCATCTAAATCAAGTTTCACAGCCTATACTAAGTCCAACATGCTCCACAATACCATCATCATATTCATTCTACTCCTCTTACAATACTAACAATTAACAAAAAAGATCACATGTTTCCAATTATCTGAAAAAACCCAATAAAAGCCTAAAATATGATTTCTAACACCTAAGATATAAAAATAAGGTAACCAACCCAAATTCCATCAATCTTAACATACTTTCACACATTCTAGCTCAATCTAAAGTAAGGAAAGTTGTAGCCTACCTGTAGGTTGTATACGTGTGCTCTAAATTATTATGCTAGAGCTTTACCTTTCCGAATGGCCTCAACACGCATCCACACTATCAATAATAGAATCAAAATATCGTTATGGTTATATAGACACAAATTTTATAATTTTCAAAGAAGGACCAATTTTGGGTCTAAAATAGAAAATGTAGGACCCGCATCCAAAATTCAGAAATTGACCCCAAAAACTAGTCCAAAATAGCACCCCACATTCAAGGATCAAATTAAAACTCAGCCCGGGTTGGAAAACAATGGGAATCGATCATGCAACCAAATTTCCACAATTTAAGCTAAAAGGAACAACTATGGAAGCATCTATAAGCAGCAATTTATCAAAAACGAAACCCCCATGACCTAAACCAAGCATACTATCTTGTTACTCTTGGAAAAGCTAACAATTAGCCTCAATAATCACTAAGAACGGAGCTAAAATGGTCAAGATACATTTCTCCAAAATTCATTAAAATTGCAATCCAAAAATGACAATGGCAGTAGCTAAGAAAGCAAATTTACCTCACACGAAGCTCAAAACCCAGTTTCCAAGCTCACCAATAGATTCCCCACACAATTTTCTTTAATTTAGACCCTTGGATCACCAAATTTGGTTGAGAAATGGAAGAGAAATTGATGTTTGAACATGTAGGATAATTTTGAGTTCGTCCATAGTCTTTTATTTAAACACCAAGGTTTTGGCCTACGCAAATATGGCCTTAGTGGCCGCGAATGCAAAGGTCAGGACAGTTGAACTTCGCGAACGCAGCCAGAGGTCCGCGAACACAGAGGTAAAAGAGGCATACCTCCGCTAATGTGGCCATGACCCTACAAACTCAATGAACAAAGACCTAGGTCTCCACAAACCCAGCCAAGGGCCCGCGATCGTGGATTATAATTTGTTTTGCACCAGATATTAGCCGAAATGCTCTTTATTCACCAAGTTCAAATATTCCAATGGGGTGCTCGAAATTCAATTAGAATCCCATGCATGCAAACGTGATATACTACCCCACCATATTCGATGCTCTGTACTCAATGGCGTAGTTAAAATTTTTATACGAGGTCGTTACGATTAAAAGCAGATCCCACACTCAAGTGTCATTTTGAGCCTAATTCCACAAAAATCCTTGATATTAGACCAAAAGCCTTGGGAAGCGAACAAAGGGCCATTCTAGACTAAACTCCATATTTCGAAGCTAACCACGCTGTCAGAATTTTGTTCGAGTGCATTTTCCATTAATGTTGACTAAAGTCAACCATGGGCTAAATTTCAAAGGAAAAAGCGTCAAATGACCCCAAACTCATATCTATTACCTCGATACTCATGCCGACCATGCTATTAACCAATTAGGCCATTACGAAGTTGATGGAACTGTCGGAATTATTTTTTGAGATTATTTACCTGAAGTTATGACCGAAATCAATTTTTCAAGTTATAAAAACTTCAAAATAGGGAAGCAGGTCTAAAACCCAAATAAACAACCAGGCAACTGAGCTACCGACGCTAGCAAGTAACAAATGACATGTGGTCGCTATAGGAATTCTCTAAATGACAAAATGGTAGCATTGTTAGGAAAATGACTTGGAGGGTCATAACAAATACTTTGCAAGGGTAAGGGATGTCACCTCTCTAGATCCACATCAAAAGTCCTCTTATTTGGAACAAGAGAGGCTTTGCCTCTATCCTAAGTTGGCTACATAGTTTATGGGGTATGAGATTGCCTCTATTCTTACCTCAAATCAGTCCTCAATACTACTCTCAAAATACTTTATTATGCTCATGTACATCAGGTGAGTATTTACTCAAAATATAACTCATCTAGTCTCATTGGATTTTACATCAATTTACGCAACTCTTCTCAACTCATCTCTTCTCTTCAAATTAGATACCAACTCAACTCAATGAATGCATTTAAAAATATAATTTTAACTTCTCCAACCAATCTCAAAATAGATGTTTTAATTTAATAATATTCAACTCATTTATACTCAAAATACTCATGCTCAAAATAATAATTAAGAGACTTCTCAAACTCATGCTCAAAATAATAATTAAGAGTTTTCTCAAACTCATGCTCAAAATAATAATTAAGAGACTTCTCAAACTCAAGCTCAAAATAATAATTAAGAGACTTCTCAAACTCATTTAAACTTAATTCTCATGCTCTTTAAAAACTCAATAAAATATGCATAGACTCAGTTTAAATCATACTTTTTTAATGCATGAAAATCATTCTCATCAACTAAAAATAAATAAATATTAATATAATGATCATCAATTCAACTAGGGTTCATGTGAATGAAACCATGAACAATAATCTCAATAATTCAAGGTGTAGAAACAATAATAACCTCGATGCACAATTATATAAAACTGAATGAACGAAAAAATTACTCATTCGGAACTCAAGAAACTAGGGGTAAAACTCAACTCAACTCTTTAACGATAGAATTTAGATGTAAGGCGCATGGATGAAGTCAATTCAATGCTATGATTAGCCTTACATACCTTAAATACTTCAACTGAAAAAATCTAACGCTGAAGAGGAATCCCAAAAATTCCTTCTTGAACCTTGACATGAGTTCTTGTCCTCACTAGATATGGGATGAGGATTTGATGTTCGAATATAGTTAAGAATTCACAATTAGAGATTGAGAATGTTTAGAAATACTAGAGATATATGGGAGGGACATACCTTGGTGTTGTAGATGGAGGAGAGGAGAGTATTTGAGAGAAAATAATCCCTAGTTGTCCAATATGAAGTTTATAATGACCCATAGACTTAACTTAATACATAGTGCAATTTAAAAATCTAGACCCTCAAAATTGGCTTGGCAAGGTGCGCCAACATCATAGGTTGTGTGGAGCTCACAGCCACATAAAAATATAACTAGGCTTGTAGAAAAATGCCCTGGTGCAGTGCATCCACACTACCAGGCGGGTGGAGCGCACGGCCAATCTGGAAGTCCTTCAGTAAAACATACATAATTTTTTACTTCAAAATCCAAATGAGGCAAACTTGGTGGTATTGGAAAGAAGACTCATAGACCTTTAATTGGATAGGTCAGATACCTAAATTATTATATACAAAAAGTTATGATCATTTAAAAGTGACCCTTACATAAACTAATATGAAAAACTTAATCGGTAGAATCGTTTTGAACTCAAATCAGTACTAGAGGTCTCTTATGACCCTAAACCTCCTCCAATGAACTTAACACTCATTGGAATGAACCTCCACACATAATCCCAAGTAGGACACTGTCCGATTAAAGCTTAGATACTTATGATGAAAGATTCAAATTTTATAGAGGAAATTTGTGGGGTGTTACAGTTATGCATGGACTCCAAGCTATCATCGTAGGTAAGGGGTTTATTTGCCCAGAAGACTATATATATTATACAAATAGCCATATTTGGCAATATGAGACCGTCATTGCTAACATTTGGTTGGGTATGTAGTACATTTGCATCTATATATTTGTATGTACTACATATGATTACACGAGCATACCATGCATATTTGATTACTATGAGGTCAAATGTTGGCCATGGAGGCTATCAGAGTTTCAGTGTTAGGTGATGTTTCTATTATCCTTCTTACTGCAGATATTTATGATTCTACTTTTACCAGTAAATTTTAATTCGTATGGACGTCCCATTGCCTAGGGATATTGCATTTGTGTTGCTGGTTCAAACAAAGATCTTTATCTGCCTTAAAATAAGAAATTTATCTCAACTAAGGATTGGTAAGCTCCATTCTTTCTAGAGTTGTTGGTAGTCTATAGGTTTTGCATACTCAAGTTTTGTACATAATTATTAGAACCTTCGGAGACTTTCACCAAACAATTGAGTTGTAGTATTCATAGAGACTTGTGGACATAGTTGGTTGGGTCTTCTCATCTTTTATTTATCACTTTGTTGGCTTATTGTATATGATTTCAGTTGCAACCTTATCAGCTTGCTAGTTCTTTATCAATTAATTTGGCTTTGTTGGCCCTTTTATAATGTCATTGAATATTATTGTGACCTCATCAGTCTAGTTATCTTATTTCAGCAGTTGATTGTGATGGCCTTGGCGGCCTTACTATTCTCTTTCCATTATGTTTCAGAGGCTAGATCATTGATCAGGGTACCGAGTGCCCATTAGGCCTCCCTTAGTTTGGGGCATGAGATCCTGAAACTCAATGTCAGTACCCTTTTTTCATGGATATACAAATTGGTCCATAGAAAGGTTTACGATCGTAGAAAGAGTCCGTAAACTCAAATTTTAGAAGCCCTAATTTTCTAGTCATCTTGTAGGAGTGGCTTCTACGGCCCATAGAAGTTTCTACGGACTGTAAATGGCCCCACAAGAGACTTTGTCAGATTTTAAAGAAGGTATTTTAGGTCTTTTTCCACCTTTTCTAAGCCTAAACCGCAATGGTTTTATACCTAATTAAGTCCCCTAACAGTATCATTCAATCATTTTTCCTCTCACAATCACTCTCAAGACTTAGAGTAAGGTTTCAATAGGAGAAAAGTTAGGGTTTCGTTTATTTTCTTCAAGTTCATTAAGAATTAACTTCGTCCAGGTATATAAGGGTATTCATAGTACTGGACTAAGTGCGTTCTCACGCCCTACATCTAAATTTCATTAGTAAGAGAGTAATCAAGGATTGTAACCCAAGTTTTCTTCAATTCTGAAGTGAGTCTTAAATTTCATCTATTGAATATTGAGTATTATCATTGGTGTATGCTTATTCATGTAATTCTGATATTTGAATTATAGTTCGTGTTTATTCCTCACATGAACCCTATTTAGCTAATAATTTTGAAGTTTTTGCATTACTATTCATTATGCATGATTTTCAGAATTTAAGTAAGATCAACTATTTTGTGTTATTATCGAGAAAGAGTTTTAAGAGAATAAAAGAGTTACAAATGTATTACTTGTATTAAGAAAAGCATGTAATTTAAAAGAGAGCATAAATAGTTTCAAAAGTAGTTAAAGAGAAGTTCAGTACAGCTTCGAGAAGTATTTTGAGCACTAACTCAACACATATAGTATTGATATTATGAGCATTATTGCATTGTTTTGGGAGTAATATTGAGCACCGATTTGAATAAAAGTTAAGATAACTCAAATTACATAAACTGCATCGCAGCATAGATATGCTCCATTGACTTGGGCAACTCCTCACCAACCTCGTTGAGGGCTTTTAGATGGATCAATAAGTTAAGTTCATCCCACTATTTTGGCAAGGTATTGGATGACTCGGGCAATGCGGGTAGGATGTTGTATCACCATGAGCCTTATAGTAGTATTTGTAGGTTAGAGAAACTCTCTAAGAAGTAAAATTATTATTTTTCGATTAAGTATATTGCATTGTCTTAATTGTGAAGCTTTACATGTTTTACTTGGCACTCATACTATATATTCAGCTAAGTTATTTTCAGTATTTCCTTTAAGTCCATTTATTATTTTTATTAAGCCTTATTACATAATGTATAATCCATTTACTGACGTCTTTCAATGCCACATCATTTTATGATCCAGACGTAGGTATTCAAGATCATCAATTGGTGCTCCATTAAGATCTTACTTTTTCAGCCTTTGATAAGACCTCCTTGCTTTCAGAGGACTCCTTTTCAGTAATTGCTTTTCAGTATTTAGTAGTTCTTTTAAGGTAGCTGGGGGTAATGTCTCATCACCTATCTTTAGTGATTAGAGGCTTCATGGTTAGAGTTAGAGAGTCAATTTAGTTATGTTAACTTCATGTTTAAGACATTATTTATTTCTTTATTCAGTTATTTCAGATAGTGCAGGAGTTTTACTTAAAGTATTTTAAATCCTCATTCTTTTAAGATTCCACACATATGTTTAGTCTTTTATTCAGTAGTCAGTCAGGCCAAAGGTTCTCTTGGGACCATCAATGATTTTTGAGTACCATCCATGCCTAGGGTGTAGATTCAAGAAGTGAAAAACTTGATAATAGAGCTCTAGGTTCAAGAGTCCTAAGATGTCTATGAAGTCGTGTCTAGTAGTGTCCTTATTATTAGTGTGAAGCATGCCACATCTATAATAAGGAGGCTACAGGACATTGGGAATATCATCCTTCTTTCATACTCTAGATTCATGTGATAGAGTTTAACTCTATAAAAGTTTCTTCTAACTCGTATATTCACGCCTTTTCAAATCATACCTCTGAATTGCACTGTTTATCAGAGGAATGTCTCCATCACTGAGGTCCATCGACTACTATGCCTCCACTTAGGAATAGAGCTCACTTAATTGATCAAGGTGATGATATTGGGACTCAAAAGGTGCCTACTAGCACTACAAGGGTTGCACGGACACTAACTCCTCAGCCTCTACTCACTTAAAAGGTCGATTGTAGGAGTTCTATTACGATGATCACTCAGTTGATAGTTACTTGATCAGGCATTCAAAGCACCCCAGTCACTAAATTTAGTTCCCAAGAGTCGTCAGCTGTGATTAGGATCAGGGACTTCTTAAGGATGAACCCACATGTGTTCATCGGGTCCCAGGTATAAGAGGATCCTTAGAATTTCATTGAAGAGATGTGAAAGATACTTAAGGCTATTGATTCTACTGAGATCGAAGGAGTTGAACTTTTTCTCCTATCAAATCAAAGATTTATCTAACAATAAGGCCCTAGAAATTGAAAAGTTAGAACTAAAGAAAATCTCTTAAAATATTGTTTTTCCTCAAGATAACGAGCCACTCTGACTCTTAATCCTTTATATGACTCATAGGGACGAGTCATAGAGTGAATACTAAGGGCCTATCCAGGACCAAAACTCAGTAGAAGTCCTACAACTCAACAGGATGAGTCATCATCTTTTTAACGAGTTGTAAGAATGACTCGTATAAAAACTTATGAGACCTTCAAACTTGCAGGTTTTTAGACCTTTATAATGAGTCGAGTTGATAACCCGTAATCACAATGATGAGTTATAATAACGAGTCATAATGATGGCTCGTAGAAGCAATCTTCAGAGACTCAAGTCTCAAGGTTTTTCATACCCTTCAAAATGAGTCAAGACTATGACTCGTAGACTAAGAGATGAGTCGTAGGGATCAACTCGTAGGTCCAAATCTGAGTTTAATAAAGGGAAATCTTGTCTTTTCCCAAAGTTTGGTTCAATATATATAGATACTATTATGGCCAAGTTCAAGCCTATAAACACCCTTTCCTTCAAAATTCTCTCTATTCTAAATCATTCTTCAAAAATTCTCCTAAGTCAAGATCACAAATCCTCTCAAGATCTCCTTCAAATTCCAAGATAGGGTTTCAAAAGCAATCAGATTCTTCTCTAATTTTGAGTTGATTTCACCAAGGTATGTGGGGATTGATCCATGGGTTTCTTTCACCTATGGAGTCCTAAAGTTTTCTCAAAGTTTTCTTGAAATTTTATATCCATTAACCCTAGTTTTGATAAATTGTATTTGGTTGTTTCAATCACATTTTAATTTGTTATCAATAATTATTCTAAACATGTTTCTAATGAATTTCATGATTTCAAATTGAATTATGAATGTCAATGCATAAAGCTACGTTTAATTATGATTATGAGGTTCAATAATAATATACATGAGTTTTAATTATGAGTTCTAATTATGAGTTCAATAATTTCAAAAGAAAGCTTTTATAAATGATGTTAAGATTCATGATTTAATAATAAAAGTTCTACTGATGATCAATTATGATCCAAGATAGTTACTATGGTGTGATAAATACAATTCTCACACAATCATGTTTAAGATGGTGATAAGGACAATTCTCACCAAAGTTGATGGATTTCAATGAATCACTAAAGTTCATGAGCTACTCTTATGATTATTTTTATGATAAAGTTAATCATAATATTTCTATGTTTTAATGGATTCCGTTGTGATACTGACTAAGCACCGAGAGGACTTATAGGTGGGATTTAGTCCGATAACGTAGTTAGTTACCCAAGAAAATCCTAGTAGCAACCTAAACTCCCAAACTATATTTCCCCGCAGGTTGCCTTCATATCCTAGCAAGTGGATCCATATATAGCTCACAAAGTTAATTTTTTTCTCATGGAGTCTACCTTGGCAAGTAGCCTCTCTCTTATCGATGGGAATTATATCGGACTCCATGTTATAGCTTACATGGTCTTAATATATCGGTTAAAGTTCTTATACTACACTCAAGTTATATGAAAAGATGAAGAGTTTACTATGAAGTTTTATGATGTATTGACCATAAATTTTCATGATATTCAAATGTTTTTAAGTTGTTTCATGCTCATTATGATTGGTCATATATCCTATGCGATATTGTTCATGTCCTATTACTTGTTCATGCATAACTCACATACTTAGTATTTTCTATGTACAAATCCATATTTTCCCTACATTGTCTCATAATTTAGGGACGGATGATACTCACGCTTCTCATATTCGTGGCTAGAGTTCATCTAGTTCTCAAGAGTTGGTGAGTCCTCATTCATAGAGGACATGAATTTTTCTTTAATGTTGTTTACTTTACTTTTCTCTAATGATTCGGGTGATCTATGAGCTTGTCCTAAGCCCACATCAAGTCTAGAATAGAGGTATGTTTAGACATTTCAGGTTGATGTAAGTCCATTTTAGACCTTTGGTTGGAGTTTACTTTCCTTTGACTTCTTTTAAATGGATTCTTTGCTTACCTTTTTCATGTTTCCTTACCTTATCTATGCAATATATACTAATATAACTTAGTTGGGATACTTCAGTTTCCCGATCGCAATGTCAAGTCTAGTCCCTATGCTTGGGTCATGACACTAACATCTGATATAATCAGTGAGAGAAGAGTCGTAGAAAGGATGCTAAGCCAGCAATATGGGATGATTTTGAACAGACATTCTTGGATTATGTCTTTCCCTTAAATCTAAGTGGGGCGAAGGTAGAAGAGTTTGTGAATTTGAAACAGGAAGGGTTGATAGTAAAAGAGTACAGTCTCAAGTTTGTTCAGCTATCAAGTATGCTCTGGAGATGGTTCCAAATGTAAGGTACAAGATGAGAAAATTCATCTCTGGATTGGACAGACATGTGAAGAAGCAGTGCAAAGCTACACTTTTGATTTCAGACATGGATATCTCCAGACTCATGGTGTATTCTCAGCAGGTTAAGGAAGATAAGAAAAGGGATAAAGAGGTATATCAGAATAAGAGGGAAAAGTCAGTAGGATATGAGCCCAATTAGCAGGGAACTGGTAATGGAAACTGGTCATTTTTCCAGAAAAGGTCTTCTGTCCATGCACCATCATCAGCAAGTGCACCGACGCTGAGTAACAGGAATGATTATATGCCACAAAGTAATTAGAATTTAAAGCTCAGGGTTCTCAGTCCTAAGGAGTATGACACAAGGGTATTCTCAAAATCCACCTTATGGTAAGTGTGGTAGGCTCCATATGGGAAAGTGTCTTGTTGACACAAGTGTTTACTAAAAGTATTGACAGATGGGTCACATCTTGAAGGATTATTCGATGGGAAAGCAGGGTAATAGAGGCAATAAGACCCAGTCTTTATTAGTAGCTAGATGAGGTAGAGCTACCCAATGGGTAATACTTCTGGGACACTTGGAGGTTTAAACCATCTGTATGCTATGATTAATCTCCAAGTTTAGGAGAAGTCGCCAGACGTCATCACTAGTATTATAACATCCCGAAAATCTCTAAGTTAAGACCCGAACCATTATTCATATGTGTTTAGGATTGTATCAGGCGATTATTACTTATGCATATGTGTTAAGGTTAATTCTTTAGTGTGGGAAGATATTTGGAGATGGACTAAGTTCATAAGAATCCTCTAACGCAAAGTTGAGTTTAAAGTTTCCTTATGCATTGAGTTTCGATATAAGATTGTAATTGTCCAACTTCAAATGATCATATCTCTTAGAATATTGACAGTTAATTGGCTCATAACCTATCAAGTTAAAGTTTCATGAGTCTTCTTTCCAACTTCACCAAGTTTGTGTCATTTGGAGTTTGGAATAAAGAGTTATAATTATTTTACTAACATGATGCAGTGTAGTTACGTTTTTGGCTGATGGGAAAATACTAAAAGAAATGTTATTTTTGTCCTTATACCCCTATGAAAACCCTGAAATGGATTTCCTAACTCCTATAAGGCCCAAAACAATCAGATTTCCATCTTTTAATTCCTCCTTCTCATCTCTCAAACCCCAAGACAAAATTCTAAGTAAAATCAAGCATAAGACTTCCAAGCAAGGTTCTCCCAAATCTTTTTCAAGATTCTTCTTCAAGATAAGTTATTCTCCAAGGATTTTCAATCTTTCCAACTCAAAATTCTTCATGTAATCATGAAACATCAATAGAAATCTTAACTCTTGACCGTAGGATTTTCAAGAAACTATTTCAAGAATCTCAAAAAAGAATATCTTGATCATTATTCTTCAAGTTAGGGTTATTATTCAAAATTAGTGGAGAGTTTAAGGTATGTAAGATTATGAAAGTGAGGAACTTAGTTCTTCCTCACGCCCTATATCTACGATTTTTATTAATAAGATCAAAGTTAGGATTTTTACCCTATGATTTATAATTTTTGAATTCTCACTACCTTCTATTGTTGATCCTTGATTTTATTATCAAAATTATGGTACTTCACATCATTGATGTTCTTTGATTCATGGTTCATGCTTATCATACCACATGGATCCCTTTTTATCCAAAGTTATTTGAAAATCTAGTCTTAATATTTCATTTGCATTATTTTCATGAATGAAGTAAGTTCAAAAATTTCATAAGCATTATTTTCATGAATGATGTAAGTTCAAAAATTTCTAGAAGTATTTCAAGAAAGTATATTTTCCTTTAAATGCATTATTTTAAAAGAATTTCAAGAAAGTATATTTTACTTTATTTACATTATTTTAAAAGAGTGTCAAGAAAGTATATTTATTTTAAGTGCATTATTTTCAAGAATTATTTTAAGAAAGTATTATTATTTTAAATTTCAAGTGCATTATTTTCAAGAAAGTATTATTATCTTTAATTTCAAGTGCATTATTTTAGAAGAATTTCAATAAAGTATAATTTACTTCAAGTGCATTATTTTCAAAAAAGTATTATCTTTAATTTCAAGTGCATTATTTTATGAAATAATTCAATAAATTAGATTTAGCTTCAAGTTCAGCGACTCTATCAAGTTTGTTTCATTCAAGGTATGAGATGACTTCATCAATGGGTTTCTCTTCACTAGTTGAGTCCCAAAGAAATCCCAAGTTCTTCAAGTTATGATTTCTCCAAAAACTTCTCCTTCATGATTAGTCTCCAATTGCATGGTTTTGATTATAATTCAATATTTTTAATGATATTTTCCTGAACCCGTGACATGCAAGTATTATCATGATCACAATTATACTATTTTCACATGCATGCTTTATGAACTCAGATTTTCATGAATTATGGATGCTTTCAGATAAAGTATCATTAGTTTATATGATTATCATGATCTAGATGCTTTCGATCATGTGTCTCTTATGAATTAATTATGTTATGAAATCACGATATTTTAAAGGAGCTATCTTATAATTATGAGTCTTCATGAACGATTTGGTATTACTAGATTCTTACTTATTCAAAGACTATGAATATGAAAATGATATGATTATGCATGTCTTCCATTGGGAGTTTACTTAGAACCAAGTTGAAATAGTGGCGATTACCCAGGTCCCATGGTAGGATATCCCAATTAGACAAATAAGCTGGAGCTAGTGAATCTACATATAGCTCATTACATGGTCCTTACCCAAAAAGTAGGACAACCTTTTTTCGGTGTGGGGAAGATACTGGACTCCGTGTTATAGCTCACATGATTTATGTCAATTAACGGTATCTCCCATAGTTCTATCTTTTAGATTATTGCTTTGACCTTACATTCAGTTATTTCTGTTTCAATATCTATCAGATGCATGTTTTACTACTTGTCATTGCATCAATTTATGTATTTCAGTTCCATATTCATTTTAGCATCTCAGACTCATCATCTCCATATTTACTAATTATCAAAGATATCTCTCATACTCAGTACATTCAAAGTACTAATCGCGTACCTCTTTTTTCTACATCTTTTATTTGATGTAGATTTAGGTTCTTACTATTAGGATCCTAATCAGTTGGATCATAGCTTCCAATCAGTAGGTGATGAGTTCTCATTTTTTGAGCAATCAAGTCATTTGTAGTTCTAGTATGTTATTTCTATTCGCATGTATTGATTAAGGTGAGAAGGGGTCATGTCTCGACTAACTATAATTAGTATTAGTAGAGACTTCATTGATAGTTAGTTAGAGTTATTGTATTCAGTCTATTCTTTTCAGAAATATATTGAACTAGTATTCTATAATTATGCTTCTACTTAGTCATTTAAGATCTTTTACATGTTTATGTTTAGTAGCTCATTACTATATCAATATCAAAGGTTAGCTTGGGATCAGTTGTGACTCTAAGAAATGTGTTACGACTTGGGAGTAGTCTCGGATCATGACAAATATGCTTAAAGTCTTTACCTTGATATTTATACCTTACTTGATCAAGGTTTTCAAGACCCAAGCTTAAGGCCTAGACGTGACACAGCGAATAAGGAATCCGGAGGTACCTCACCCAAGCCTCTTAGCATTCATTTAGCCTTTCATCAGTAATGATAATCAATAATAAGTGGAATAAAAAAGGGAAAGCGAAACTAGAGGAGAACATCATAGAATAAGAGTCATTACAACCTTACATCATCATACATTTATGTCTAAATATACCTCTACTAATAGACTTGGCGGGGGCTAAGACATGTCCCTAGCTCACCCTCAAAATAAATATCAGGAAATGCTATAATAGAAGTCTTAATGTTCTACATAACATAAGCTAGAATAAAAGGGATGTTGTTCCCAAAACATGGGAACACACCACAAGTAACCTTTAAGATAATCCGAGCTAGCCACGTGAGGGAGAACGAGGAGGAGAACCAGTCTCTATATAGTGATATCATGTAGGCAAGATTATATGTTAGTACTTTGAATGTACTAAGTATATAGGCATGCAACATTATATAAACATTAAGACATTCATAAGATAAAATACATAAGTGAATGCATGCATGAGTAATCATATAAATAGCATTTGAAATGTTCATTTGTGGAAATATGATTATAACCGACATTAACACCATGTGACTATTACATAAAATCCAACATAGCCCCCTATATTGGCTGGGGAGTCTACTTGCCTATGGTAGAACTCCGTCAACTTTACATTCATTCTTTAACTTTAACTTTAACTTTAAGAACTTTCATGGATCCACTTTTCTAAGTCTACAATGGGTCCTACGGAGGCACATGGTTAATGAGAATAGGGGTTGCTACTAGGATTCTCATACTGAATCCCACCTCAATGACCCATTTTGTGCTAAATCAATCCCACGGAATAGTTTGATACTTTAAAATAGTCATAGCATATAGCTTGAGAATTCAAAATATCACATTCGGTAGAATAGCTCATTAAAAAATTTGGTGATTCAAATATGCAAGAATTATCCTTATTACATAAAGAATCCATCATTCATATTATTTCATCATTCTTTCATTCCATAAGACTCTCTTTTGATCATAGACATTGCTTTCATAAATATTCATTTAAAAGTAAAAAGTTCTCAAGTCAAACTTTATTGAAAATATAGTAAAACTAGGTGGGTTCTACTTACTTCAACTTTCAAACATGTATGTAAATAAAACTGTAACATCCCCTAAAAATATTGTATACGATGTTTTAATTCTCGTCTAAAAATGATATAACCTCCGTATTTTGGGCATAACTTTTCATAAAATTATCCACATTGGGTGATTCAAATTTCTGCGTAACCACAAGATCATTACTTATAACTTTTGGGAAGACTATATTTTAATTTTCAGAGGTTAACTAGGTCAAATAAATTAATTGTTGTAAGATAGGATGTTGTGATGGAATGGCGTATTTATAGAAGCAAAATCATATCTGGCTATAGGATTATCCAAATTAGTTAATTTTTGAACGATATGAAACTAGACTTTCATATCTACAATTCTTATGAAGACACCAAATCCTAATAAGAAATTTATCGTATTCAAACGCAGCTCCGAAGAAGAGTATTTTGTTAAAAAGAACTCATCTCACCTACCATGGAAAGATCTACACACATTTGACATCACTCATGACATAAATTGTCCTCCATTTAACATCACCCATGACATCACAATTTTCCATTAAATTTTCAGATTTTTTCTTTATAATTATTTTATTTATTGTTAGGTCCCTCCTCCACACCTATAAATACCTACCTTATTTCCTCATTTTATTCATCAAGCTTTCTCAAGCAACTCTTCTCTCTATACACTTCTTTACATATTCTCAAATATAGTTTTAGTTCTTAGTAGTGAAAAAATACTATTTTGGTGATTCATATACTCCGGCTAGTACACAAAATGTTCCGACGGGGAGAAAAACTAGAACTCAAGAATGTTCATTAAGTACTTTGGTTCCGACTAAAGCAGATTCCGAGTATGTAAGGCTTCATGAGAGATTCCTTCCACTCTCATGTCTAAATTATTTTGATAAAATGAATGTTTTAAAGGATATTTATATGATTTATTATGCATGCATTACATTATGTTCCATATTACATAAATGTTTTAAAGTTTCCTCAATGTTCATGCATCCTTACATACTTAGTACATTCAAAGTACTAACGCATACTCTTTTGCCTACATGATATCACCATGTAGGGATCAGTGCTCCTCCTCGTTCTCCTCCACGTGGCTAGTTGAGATTTCGTTGAAGACAACTTTTGGTGAGTTCCCATGTTCCGGGAACAATACTCTTTTATCTTTCTAGCTTATGATATATTAAGATATTTTACTATGGCATTTCTTCTATTATGATTGAGGGTGTGCTAGGGACTTGTCTTAGCCCCGTTAAATCTAATAGTTAGAGGTATTGTTGGACATATGTAAGTTGAAGATTTACTATTATGATTTCCGCTTGTTTATTTATCATCATTACCTATGAAAGCCTAAAAGAATGCTAAGAGGCTTGTTTGAGGTACTTCCGAGTTCCTTATTCGCCATGTCACATCTAGGCCCTAGGCTTGGGTCATGAAAAACTTGGTATCAGCGCCCGAGGTTTTAAATGGTCCTTGTAGTCCAATATACCATGTCGAATAGGGTCTTGTTCATGGTTATGAAGCGCGCCACAATTATGAAGAGGAGACTATGAGGTATTTAGGAAAATTTTCACTTCTTTCAAATTTATGTCGTGCCTTAGAGTATCCTAAGCTTTCCTTTAACTAACGATCCATTTCGTGTTCTCTAGATAATGACTCGTGGAAGAGCACCTCGAAGAGCAAGGGTTGATGATGAGGACCAAACTCCTCCAGTTCCCAATGCCCAACATCATGAGGATGGGGTAACCCATGACGAGTTTTGCAGTGTTATTACTTTGTTAGCTCAAGTCGTAGCCAATCAAGGGAATCTAGGTGTTCCTCCTCCCCAAATATAAAATCCAACCTCTAGGATTCAGGATTTCTAAAGGATGAATCCGCCCGAGTTTGATGGTTCTAAACTAGATGAGGACCTTATGGAGTTCATTAATGAGGTGTATCGGATTGTGGCTATCATGGGTGTGCCACCAAATGAGAAGGCCGAGCTAGTGGCCTATTAACTCAAAGGTGTGGCTCGAGTATGGTATGAACAATGGGCTGTTGAGAGGGATAAAGAAATAGGGCTGATAGGATGGGAAGAGATCAAAGATGCCTTCCTAGACCGCTTCTTCCTATTGGAGCTAAGGGAGGCCAAAATCTAAGAGTTCATCAACCTCTGTCAAGGGAGTATGAGCGTGAGAGAGTATGCTCTCAAATTCACTAAGTTGTCAAAGTATGCTCCCTTCATGGTCTCCGACCCAGCTAGGATGAGCAAGTTTATTTTCGGTGTCTCAAGCCTAGTGTCCAAGGAGTTCAAAATAGCCATTTTGGTCAAGGAGATGGACATCTCTCGATTAATGAATTACGCAGAATAAATTAAAGAAGAGAAGCTTAGAGAGAGATCAAGGGGGTTCAAAAAGGCTAGAGTAGATGGTGAAGGGTTTAACCTTCAAAGGTCCAATTATGGAAACAATGGCAAAAGCCAAGGTGGGCAACGATTTGTGGGACAAGGTTCCACCAATACTCCTCCTCCAAGGTTCAACAAGGAAAAGGGTGGTAAACCAACGATACCAAGAGAGAATGTTGCTACTCAAACTTTTCCCGGTTGCAAGAAGTGTGGAAGGACTCAAAAAGGGGAATGCTTAGCCGGCTCCAATGCATGCTTTAAGTGTGGCAACCTGGGTCACCATGCTAAGTATTGTAGCGATGGTGGTGGTAGGCCTCAAGGCCAAATTGCTCATGGTCAACAAGTCCAATAAGGTTTCCAACGCACCAACCGCTTTTATGCCTTGTATAAAAGACAAGAGATTGAGGATGCACCCAATGTCATTACCGATAAGTTAAAGGTCTTTTCTTTTGATGTGTATGCATTATTAGATCCGGGCGCAAATTTATCTTTTGTTACTCCATTCCTTGCTAATAGATTTAATGTTTTACCTAAAATGTTATTAGAACCCTATTTGGTGTCTACCCCCGTTAGTGAGTCAGTTATTGCTACAAAAGTCTATAGGGGTTGCCTTGTGTCTATCTTACATAAAGTTATTCCTTGTGATCTCATTGAGCTTGACATGACAGATTTCGATGTCATTCTTTAGATGGTTTGGTTACATGCATCTTATGCTTCCATAGATTATAGGAATCGTCGAGTCAAGTTCCAATTTCCAAATGAGCCTATTATTGAATAGTAGGGTCGTGATTCGGTGGTGATGGGTAAGTTTATTTCTTATCTTAAAGCCCGCAAAATGATTTCTAAGGGATGTATTTACAACATTGTGAGGGTTAGGGATGTCAACTCTAAAAGTCCTCCTCTTGAGTTGGTTCCTATAGTCAATGAATTCCCCAATGTCTTTCCCGATGACCTTCCCGGTGTCCCTCCCGAAAAAGAAGTTGATTTTGGTATCGATATCCTCCCCGATACCCAATCTATCTCTATTCCTCCTTACCGTATAGCTCCGGCAGAATTGAAAGAGTTGAAGGAACAATTAAAGGACTTATTAGAGAAGGGGTTCATAAGACTAAGTATTTTGCCATAGGGTGATCCCGTTCTATTTGTGAGAAAGAAAGATGGGTCACTTCAAATGTGCATAGACTACCGACAATTAAATAAGATGACCATTAAGAACAAGTACCCACTCCCTAAAATAGATGACTTATTTGATCAATTCCAAGGGGCAAGTCACTTCTCCAAGATCGACCTTCGGTTTGGCTATCACCAACTACGGGTGAGGGAGTGTGACATTCCCAAAATGGCCTTCTGAACAAGGTATGGTCACTTTGAGTTTGTGGTGATGAGTTTTGGGTTGACGAATGCACTAGAGGTGTTCATGGACTTGATAAATAGGGTGTTCAAACCTTACCTTGATACTTTTGTGGTCGTATTTATTAATGATATTTTGATTTACTCTCGGGGTGAGGAAGAACATAAAAATCACTTGAGAGTTGTGCTTCAAATGTTAAGAGATAGGTAATTATTTGCAAAATTTAATAAGTGTGAATTTTGGTTAAAGGAGGTGGCATTTCTTGGTCACGTAGTGTCCGGTGATGGGATCAAGGTTGATCCTAAGAAAATAGAGGCAATCAAAAATTGGCCTAGACCATTATCTCCTTCAGACATTAGGAGCTTCTTAGGTCTAGTCGGGTACTATAGAAGGTTCGTCAAAGGTTTTTCTTCCATCTCATCTCCTATGACAAAATTGACCCAAAAGAAATCTAAATTCATATGGAAAAATGAGTGTGAGAAGAGTTTCCAGACCTTAAAAGATTGACTTACCTCTACTCCTATTTTGACTCTCCCAAAAGGATTAGAAGGGTTTGTAGTTTATTGTGATGCTTCAAAGATTAGTTTAGGTTGTGTCTTAATGCAAAATGGCAAGGTCATAGCATATGCTTCTAGGCAATTAAAGGTGCATGAGCGTAACTACCCTACCCATGACCTTGAATTGGGGGGCGTTGTTTTTGCTCTGAAGATTTGGAGGCATTACCTCTATGGGGTGCATGTGGATATGTATACTGATCATAAAAGTCTTCAATATGTGTTCACCCAAAAGGACCTTAATCTAAGGCAAAGGAGGTGGCTAGAACTCCTTAAGGACTATGACATGAGTGTGCACTATCATCCGGGTAAAGTCAATATGGTTGATGATGCACTTAGTAGAGTGTCTATAGGGAGTGTGACTCATGTGGATGAAAGGAAGAGGGAGTTGGTGAAAGATGTTCACCGGTTGGCTAAATTAGGGGTGAAGTTATGTGGAACTAATGATGGTGGTATGGTTGTTCAAAATAGGTCTGAATCCTCTTTGGTGGTGGATGTTAAATCAAAGAAAGATCTTGATCCGAAGTTTATCGAGTTAAAGAAGTTGGTAAAGAAAAAGAAGATAGAGATCTTTTCCCAAAGGAGAGATAGGGTGCTATACTACAAAGGTCGGATATGTGTCCCAGATGTCGATGGACTAAGGAGTTTGATCTTGATGGAGGCTCATAATTCTACATACTTCATTCATCCCGGTTCAACAAAAATGTACCGAGACTTAAAGGAGTTGTATTAATAAGGTGGCATGAAAAAGGACATAGCAAAGTTTGTGTCTGAATATATGAATTGCCAACAAGTGAAGGCCAAACATCAAAGGCCGGGTGGCCTAGCCCAAGACATTGAAATCCCTACTTGGAAGTGGGAAGATGTGAATATGGATTTTGTAGTGGGTTTGCCTCATACTCGGAAGCTTCATGACTCGATTTGGGTAATTATTGATAGAATGACTAAGTCAGCTCACTTCCTACTGGTTAAGACTTCCTATAGTCTCGAAGACTATGCCAAGTTGTATATTCGAGAGTTGGTGAGGTTGCATGGTGTACCTTTATCCATTATTTTGGATCGTGGTACCCAATTCACTTCTCACTTTTGGAGATCATTTCAGAAAGGCCTTGGTACTAAGGAAACGTTGAGCACGGCATTTCATCCTCAAACGGAAGGGCAAGCCGAAAGGACGATTCAAACACTAGAGGATATGTTAAGGGCTTGTATGTTGGAGTTTAAAGGAAATTGGGATGATCATCTACCACTCATCGAGTTTGCCTATAATAATAGTTACCACTCAAGTATTGAGATGGCGCCATTTGAGGCTTTATATGGGAGATAATGTAGATCACCAATTGGTTGGTTCGAAGTAGGCAAGATGACCTTATTGGGCCCCAATTTGGTACTTGATGCTTTAGAGAAGGTGAAGATCATTAGAGAAAGGTTGAAGATGGCTCAAAGTCATCAAAAGTCCTATTCTGACACTAGAAGAAGGGATCTTGAGTTTAATGTGGACAATTGGGTGTATCTGAAGGTTTTGACCCATGAAAGGTGTGGTTCGATTTGGTAAGAAAGGGAAATTGAGCCCTAGGTATGTAGGGCCTTATAGAATCGTGAGACGTGTTGGTAAGGTTGCATATGAGTTGGAATTACCATTGGAAATGGTCATGGTTCATCCGGTATTTCACGTGTCTATGTTGAAAAAACGTGTGGGTGATCCTAGTTCCATTGTACCGATGGAAGTAGTGAATATTGAAGAAAACTTGACCTATGAAGAAGTTCCTGTGGAAATTTTGGGCCGGCAAGTTAAGAGATTGAGGAACAAAGAAGTTACATATGTTAAAGTCCTTTGGAGAAATCAATAAATAGAAAGTGCAACATGGGAAGCGGAAGCGGATATGATTAAGAGATACCCTCATCTTTTCCCCTCTACCCAAACCTAAGGTATTAAGTTGTCATTGCTCAATTACTTGAAATCTTTGCATCTCAACTTTTCTTGTCATATGCTTGCAAAATTATAAAATATATTTTAAATGATGTTTTAAATTACACTATTGTATTATTGATGGGTTGTTTGTTTACACTCTACTCTACTCAAGCTAACTCTTTCCTCATTCGAGGACGAATGTTTCCAAGGAGGAGATAATGTAACATCCCCTAAAAATATTGTATACGATATTTCAATTCTCGCCTAAAAATGATATAACCTCCGTATTTTGGGCATAACTTTTCATAGGATAATCCATATTGGGTGATTCAAATTTCTGAATACCCATAAGATCATTACCTATAACTTTTATGAATACCATATTTTAATTTTCAGAGGTTAAGTAGGTCAAATAAATTAATTGTTGTAAGATAGGATGTTGTGATGGAATGGAGTATTTATAGAAGCAAAATCATATCTCACTATAGGATTATCCAAATTGGTTGATTCTTAAATGATATGAAACTAGACTTCCATATCTACAATTCTTATGAAGACACCAAATCTTAATAAGGAATTTATCATATTCAAACGCAGCTCCGAAGAAGAATATTTTGTTAAAAAGAACTCATCTCACCTACCATGGAAAGATCTAGATACATTTGACATCACTCATGACATAAATTGTCCTCCATTTAACATCACCCATGACATCACAATTTTTCGTTAAATTTTCAGATTTTTTCTTTATAATTATTTTATTTATTGTTAGGTCCCTCCTCCACACCTATAAATACCTACCTTATTTCCTCATTTTATTCATCAAGTTTTCTCAAGCAACTCTTCTCTCTATACACTTCTTTACATATTCTCAAATATAGTTTTAGTTCTTAGTAGTGAAAAAATACTATTTTGGTAATTTATATACTCAGGGTAGTACAGAAAATATTTCGGCGGAGAGAAAAGCTAAGACTCAAGAGTGTTCATTAAGTCCTTTGGTTCCGACTAAAGCGGATTCCAGGTATGTAAGGCTTCAATAAGAGTATTTCTTCCACTCTCATGTCTAAATTATTTTGATAAAATGAATGTTTTAAAGGATATTTATATGATTTATTATGCATGCATTACATTATGTTCCATATTACATAAATGTTTTAAAGTTTCCTCAATGTTCATGCATCCTTACATACTTAGTACTAGGGCTGTACAGGGCAAACCGATAAACCGCACCAAACCGACAAACCGAACCAAACCGGAAAAAAAAACCTGACTAGTGGCTTGGTTTGATTTGGTTTGGTGTTCGGAAAAAAAACCCGACCATTATAGGGTTGGTTTGGTTTTAACTAAAAAAAGTAAAACCGAACCAAAACCAACCCGAGTATAGATATATTATTTTTAAATTATATTATACATAAAAATATTTATTAAAATATAATTTGTAAATATTATTTTTAAGTTTCTTTCATAATTTCTGTCTAGATTTGGACTTGAGCCCAACTAATTAATATGTAAAACAGGCCCAAAAAAATGAAGGTGAAGCCCAAAATATTTTCAAAAGACCAAAAGGTCCAAAAGACCAAAACAATCGTCAATCACATAAGAGAGGAGAGCATATGCTCCTCTTTCACAAATCACAACCCTAGCTTCCTTTCCATTTTTCTTCCCTCTCTCAACAATATTCGCCGACCCTCTTTTGCTTTCCTCTCAAATTAGCAACAATCAGATATTTTTTACTTTTTGGTTCGTGGGTGTGTAGAGATCTTGTTGTCTCTTTTATGAATGTAGCCTGTAGGTATATATCTCTTCATCTTTTGTCTGCTCAGTTCTTTTGGTTCTTCGTTTAATCGGTCGAATTCATTTTCTTTTTTGTGCATCTTATGTATGTTTTCATATTTGAGCGAACTAAATTTGGAGGATTTTTGGTTCTTTGGATGTGCTTATTTATTGGGGCCTAAAGCCACTGCTGATTGGAAGCTAGGATTTTAGATCGTTCAGTCTCAAATCTCAGAAGCAAAAATGTTTTATGGAATGTTCATTCATAAGCCTCTTTTTCTCAGTTTATCTCGATGAATGGAAGAGGAGCAAATACTTCTTGCTTGTCCTTTCATTACCATATATGTCCGTGCTTTGAAATTTGTTGACATATATTTGGAGAATGGTCCCTTGTTGTTTGAGATGAAACTCGCAGTTACTGTGGTGTTGTTATTGCTAAGTTGTTTGCAATCTGGCATGATAAAACCTGCAGCATTCCTTATATACTAAGTTGTTATTGTGCTGTTACTCTATTTGTTGTGCTGCCTTATTATCTGTTGTAATATCTTAGAAATAGTTCCATTCATCTATGTTAGTTGTATCTTAAACATCTATTACAAATTATAACCTTTTTTTTGTTATATACAGAAATTGTCTTTCTCGATGGAAGGTACAACTTCTGGAACTAAATCAGTAGTGATTGACAACCACCATCCGATTGTGCCAACAGAATCTCAACAACAAGAAAGTAAGAACATTCCTCATCTATGCACTCCTAAAAAGCAAAAAAGAACCACTCCTCAAGAACCTTCTAAATCTAGGAATAGTGGTAGAGAGACTTCCGAGATTTGGGATCACTTTTCCAAGTTTAAAGCTAAAGGAGGTAAAATTAGGGTAAAATGCAATTACTGTCCAAAAACGTTTGCTGCCGAAAGCAAGAATGGGACTACTACATTATGGTCACATCTAACAGTTAAATGTAAAAAATCTCCCTTTAGAGTCGTTGATAAGAGACAAACAACGTTAAAACCTATTAAAGAAGGGTGGACAGAAGGTCTTTTGGATTCTAATAAAAGGGTAGTGTATAATGTGGATGAAATTAGAAGGGTCATTGCTGAATTTGTAATTATTGATGAGCAGCCATTTAGAGTTGTAGAGGGAGAAGGCTTTAGGAAATTAATGACTAAAGCCTTACCAAATTTTGAACTACCTTCTCGTGTTACTGTTGCAAGACATTGCTTGAGGATTTATCAAGAAGAAAAAGATAAGCTTAAATATCTTATCAAGGACCAATGTATTTGCCTTACTAGTGACACGTGGACATCACTCCAAAATTTGAGTTATATGGTTGTCACTGCACATTGGATTGATGACCAATGGAATTTACAAAAGAAAATTCTGAATTTTTTTACAACACCAGATCACAAAGGCGCGACTATTGCTAAGGGAATTGAGGAATGCTTATTGGGTTGGGGCATTGATAACCTGTTTACAGTAACCTTAGACAATGCGACTGTCAATGATGCTGCCATTAAGCATTTGAAGGTGCTAAAGGATGATTGGAATGGGGTAATACTTGGAAATGAATTTTTACATGTTAGGTGTAGTGCTCACATATTGAACTTGATTGTAAAAGAAGGGTTAGATGAACAAATTGAACCCATTTCTCGTGTAAGAAATGCGGTAAAATATGTTAGATCTTCTCCTTCAAGATTTGCTTCTTTTAAGTCATTTGTTGAAAAAACTAAGATAGATACTCATGGTCTTGTGAGTCTTGATGTTGAAACTAGATGGAAATCGACATATACAATGTTAGATACAGCTTTAAAATTTGAAAAAGCCTTTACAAGAATGTATCTGGATGACCATAAATACCAAAAGTATTATCGGGAAACAAGTGCATTAAGAGGAAATCCATCAACAACTGACTGGAAGAATGTGAGAGTTTTTGTCAAGTTTCTTGATCTTTTCTACCAGACCACTTTAAAATTTTCAAGGACTTCATATGTTACTTCCAACTGTTTCTTTCGTGAATTTTTTAGTCTTCGAAGTTCTATTAAAAAGTATTCTAAATGTGAAGATCTTATTTTGGTTGATATGGCCGACAGGATGAAAAGTAAATTTGAGAAGTATTGGGGAAATTTTGAGAATATAAATATGTTATTGCTTGTTGCTGTTGTGTTAGACCCCAGATTTAAGATAAAGTATGTAAACTTCACGCTTTCCAAAGCATATGGTCCTTTGTTAGGAAGATTAAAGTCGGAAGATGTGGCAAGTGTTTTAACGCGTTTGTATGATTCTTACAAAAACTCTGTCGTTGATGCTTCTTTTAATGGCAATATTGGAGGTGATACTAGCATGTATGAAACCGATGATTTGTTGGAATCTGAGTGGGAGAAACATTTGGCAGACAAGGGAAATATTTCCAACAAATCTGATCTTCAGATATACTTGATGGATGATGTGGTGAAGAATAAAGATTTTGATATCTTGTCTTGGTGGAAAGTTTCATCTAGTTAATATCCAGTTGTTTCAAAAATTACGAGATATGTTCTTGCTATTCCTGTTTCTACTGTTGCATCTGAGTCGGCATTTAGCACAAGTGGCCGAATTCTTGATTCTTACCGGAGTTTTTTATTGCCAAAATCAGTAGAAGCTCTAATTTGTACTCAACAATGGCTACGATCACCTTCTAAAGAATATAATTTTCACAACAGTTTAGAAGAAGTCCAGAACATTGAGCAAGTTGATGAAGGTATTATTAATTGGTTTATTGTTTATTCTATAATTTTTGCATTGCTTAGTATAAAATCAACAAACTGCTGACTAACCTTTTAGCATCAACAAATTTATTGCAAGACTGCTGATTTTGGGGAATACAAAACCACCAGTTCCATACTGGTACAGCTTTGATGATACACAATCTCAAAAGTGAAAAGTACTTCTACAGATAATCATAAATAACATTAGGAATGTAAGTACACAGATAAATAACATGTTCTATGGGTTCACCACTCTCTTTCAATAATTCTTCAGGAAGCACAGATAAGGAACTAGTTCCATGTAGAAGATTTTTTTGTTTTTGTTATTAAAGTGCTACTTACAGGGGATGAACATATATTCAATTTTTGTTATTTTCACTTGAACATATATTCAATTTTTTAGAATCTAGATATATTTTTATATTATTTATCCAATATATTAATTTATTTATTTTTCTTGCAGAGTATCAAGACTCACCTTTGAGCATTAATTAGCCAGTTTCGTTCACGATGCACTATCTGTGTGAGAATTGGTATGTTAATTGATTACACTATTCTTTTATAAAAATTGCAGACTTCTTCTACAAAAAGTTGTTTTGTAAAGCTCATTTTTTTATAGTTATGAATTGACTGGCAGTTGTGAAGTTTGAGTTATGAGATATCTCAGGCCTTCCATTTATCTTCATTTATACTGGGTTGCTTTTCTTGAATGAATTGTTTTGTGCTGGTCAAGAATCACTGCCTTGACCATCTTTTTAAATTGTTGAAATTTTCCTCTGTTTTTTTCCCCAGTTTGAAAAGGGTTATAGGGAACTATTGAATTTTTGAAAACAAGTTAGCTTTAAATTGTTTATTTCTCATGTAAACTCATTCCTGGTTTGTTTATTTTCTTGCAGTGCGGGTCTGGAAGATCAGTTGCTCCTATCAAGTCGGGTTTCATTGCTCGTGTTGGACGTTGGAAAGCTGGGACCTGATACGGCTTAGGGATTGTTTTCTCGTAATAGAGTGGAGTTTTGTATGTCTTGCTTTGTGTTTAACCTGAGGAAACATTGATGTTTGGTGCAACTTTTCTTATGAAAAGAGTCTGTTTAGATTTAATTTGGTGGGAGATGTCATCTTGTGTATTTTTATAAAAGTTGTAGTTGCTTAATTTTATGGAAGAAACTATATTAGTTTTTGTTTATGTGTGATTAAGTTAATTGGCAGAAGTGCAAAACATTTGGTTTCATTATGACTATTTGACATTTTAGTTATATTATAAAGTTAAAACTTCAAATAATGTTTTGCCTTCGTCTATGAAAAACCCGAGAAACCCGAAAAACCCAAAAAACCCAAAAAAAATTGATATCGAAAAACCCAACTTGTATTGGTTTGGTTTGGTTTATAGATTTAATAACCCGACACAAATGGTTTGGTTTGATTCGTAATAAATCCGAACCAACACGGTCTATGTACACCCCTACTTAGTACCTTCAAAGTACTAATGCATACTCTTTTGCCTACATGATATCACCATGTAGGGATCAGTGCTCCTCCTCGTTCTCCTCCACGTGGCTAGTTGAGATTTCGTTGAAGACTACTTTTGATGAGTTCCCATATTCCGGGAACAATACTCATTTATCTTTCTAGCTTATGATGTATTAAGATATTTTACTAGGGCATTTCTTCTATTATGATTGAGGGTGAGCTGGGGACTTGTCTTAGCCCCGTTAAATCTACTAGTTAGAGGTATTGTTGGACATATGTAAGTTGAAGATTTAATATTATGATTTCCGCTTGTTTATTTATCATCATTACCTATGAAAGCCTAAAAGAATGCTAAGAGGCTTGTTTGAGGTACTTTCGGGTTCCTCATTCGCCATGTCACGTCTAGGCCCTAGGCTTGGGTCGTGACAAACACTATGCATGAATACTATAAAATCCATCAATAAAAGTCATGTTTTACACAACCTACCATTAATTTCAAGAATCTTTAAGGAGCTAAGTAGAGAAAATACTTGCAAACCATCAGTCCATACATATGAATTTATTTTTCATCAAAAGAGACCAATGATCATTAATTTAACCATTATTTATGCTATCAAGTAGAAATAAGAATTACCCATAAGACATTTTACTTGAAATCAAAAGAATTAGTTGAAAAGGATTTTGGACTCCATGGGTGAAAGAACCCACGGATAAACACCCATATACCTTAGAGTAAAACTTGAAGAAATATTTATTCTTAGTCTTCAATGAGGAGTCTTGAATCCTTTGAGTTTGAGAAAAAAATAGGAGGAGATGATTTGAGAGAAAGGGGATGAAGTTTAGGTTTTTAGGGAGGCAAAAGACTAAAAAATGACCCCAAAACACGTTCAAGTCCATATATATAGGTAATTGTCCAAGATGCCCTTCATTAAAAAAATCTAGAAAATGGATTCTGGGCACTCTGGCGCACTGCAGGCACACCGCGCAGTGCCAAAACTACTGCAGCTTATTTCGGGAGTACTACTGTCACGCCATGTCAGGCCTCAAACTTCTTCAGCGATAGTCTCTAGTAAAATAGTCATAACTTTTTACTCCGAACTTAGTATGAGGCAACTTGGTGGCCTTGGAAAGAAAACTCAAAGACCTTTAATTTGATAGGTCATGGGCCCTATTTCATTATATTCTAGGAGATATTGTTGCTTGAAGTTGACCTTATTATGAACTAATATGAAAGCTTAACCAATAGAAATTCTTTCGACTTGGCTTGGTGTTAGAGATCCCTTATGACCCTAAACCACATCTAATACACTTTAAATACTTAGTAATTGATACTAACCTATATATACAATTAGAAGTCATCAATTTTGATCCTATACACATATGAAGAATGCTTTGGGTCTTGGCATAAAAAAATTTAGGATGTTATAATATCTCCCCTTGGGATCATTCATCCTCGAATGAGAAAAGACTTAAATTGATAGACTAGAATATAAACCAACAACCCAACATGAATTCATTAGCCCAATTTAAAACATCATTCAAAATACCTTTCATGATTGCGCATGCATATGACAAAAAAGGTTGAAATACAAGGATTACAAATAGTTGAACAACAGGGACAACTTAATACCTTAGGCCTAAGTAGAGTGAAAGAGATAAGGGTATCACTTCATCATATTCGCTTCTTCTTCCCATGTAGCACTTTCGACTTGCTAGTTCCTCCAAAGGACTTGGACGGAGAAACTTCGTTGTTCCTCAACCTCTTGACTTGCCGGTCCAAAATTTCAATCGAAACCTCTTCATAGGTCAAGTTTTTTTCAACATTCACTACTTCCAAAGGTAAAATGGAACTTGGATCACCTATATACTTCCTCAATATAGACACATGGAATACTGGATGAACCATAGCCATTTTCGATGGCAACCAACTCATACGCAACCTTGCCAACACGTCTTAAGATTATATAAGGCCCCACATACCTAGGGCTCAACTTTTCTTCTTGTCAAACCGAACTACACCCTTCATGGGTGAAACCCTCAAGTATACCCCACACTAAACTCAAGATCCCTTGTCTTAGTATTAGAATAGGACTTTTGATGACTTTGAGTCATATTCAACCTTTCTCTAATGACTCTCACCTTTTCCAAAGCATAAAGTACCAAATCGAGACCAAACAAGATCAAATAGGGACCCAAAAAGATCATCTCACTCAATTTGAACCGACTAATCAGAGACCTACATTGTCTCCCATACAAAGCCTCAAACGGTGACATCTCAATACTTGAGTGGTATCTATTTTTATAAGTGCACTCAATAAGCGGTAGATGGTCATCCCAACTTCCCTTGATTTATAAAACACAAGCCTCAATGTCCTCTAGTGTTTGAATTGTCCGCTTGGCTTGCCCATCGATTTGAGGATGGAATGCGGTACTTAGATTTACTTTAGTACCAAGTCCCTTTTGAAATGACTTCCAAAAATTAGAAGTGAATTGGGTACCACGATCTGAAATAATTGACAACGTCACACCATGCAACCTTACCAATTCCCGAATGGACAACTTAGCATAATCCTCGGTCCTACAAGAAGTCTTGACCGGTAAAAAGTGAGCAGACTTCATCATCCTATCAACAACCACCCAAATCGAGTCATGATATTTTCCGGGTATGAGGCAATCCTACTACAAAGTCCATGTTCACATCTTCCCACTTCCAAGTGGGGATTTCAATGTCTTGTGCTAGGTCACCCTGCCTTTGGTGTTCAGCCTTGACTAGTTGATAATTCGGGCACTCTGCCACAAACTTTGCTATGTCCCTCTTCATACCACCCCACCAATACACCCCCTTCAAATCCCTATACATTTTGGTTGAACCGAGATAAATAGAATATGAGAAATTATGAGCCTCCTTCAAGATGAAACTCCTTAGACCATCCACATCTAAAACACATAATCGGCCTTGGTAATAAAGTATCTCTTCTCCCCCTTAGGAGAAGACTTCTACTTTCTTATCTTTCACCAATTTCTCCAACTCCACCAATGACAGATCAAGGTCTTGTTTTGACTTAACGTCCACCACCAAAGATGAATCAAACCCATTTTGCACACACACGCCACCATAATTAAAACCATTCAACTTCACTCCCAACCTGGCCAACCGGTGAACATCCCTTACCAACTCCCTCTTCTTTTTATCAACATAAGCCACACTCCCCATAGACACCTTACTAAGCGCATCAGCAATAACATTGGCCTTATCGAGGTGATAATAGACACTCATGTCATAATTCTTGAGGAGTTGAAGCCACCTCTTTTGCCTTTGGTTAAAGTCCTTTTGTGTGAACACATATTGGAGACTTTTGTGATCTGTAAATACATCTACGTGTACCTCATAAAGGTAATACTTCTAAATCTTTAGAGCAAACATAATGGCCACTAACTCAAGATCATGGGTAGGGTAGTTACGCTCGTGTACTTTTAATTGTCTAGAAGCATAGGCTATAACCTTGCTGTATTGCATCAAAATACAACCCAAATCGACCCTCCAAGCATCACAATATTTAATAAACCCTTTTATTCCTTTTGGTATAGTCAATATAAGAGTGGAGGTAAGTCGATCTTTTAAAGTTTGGAAACTCCTTTCACACTCATCGGTCCATAGGAACTTTGCCGTCTTTTGGGTCAATTTCATCAAAGGAGATGAAATGGAAGAGAACCCTTTGATGAACCTTCTATAATATCTGGCTAGACCTAAAAAGATCCTAATTTCTAAAACAGACAAGGTCTAGGCCAATTCCTTACCACCTCCGTTTTCTTAGGATCAACCTTGATCTCTGAACACAATGTGACCAAGGAAAGCCACTTCTTTCAACCAAAATTTGCACTTACTAAACTTGGCAAACAATTTCCTATCCCTCAAAGTTTGAAGCATAATTCTCAAATGACCCTTATGTTCTTCCTCACCCCGAGAGTAAATCAAGATATCTTCTATCAGGACCACTACAAATATATCAATGCAGGGCTTGAACACCCTATTCATTAGATCCATAAACACCGCTGGTATTTTTCAATCCAAATGACATCACTAAAAACTCAAAGTGACCATATCTTGTTTGAAATGTCATCTTGGGAATATCACACTCTCTTACTTTTAATTGATAATAGACGGATCGAAGAACAATCTTTGAGAAGTGACTTGACCCTTACAATTGGTCAAATAAATCATCAATCCTAGGAATTGGATACTTATTCTTAATGGTCACCTTATTTAATTGACAATAGTCTATGCACATCCGAAGCGATCCATCATTTTTCCTCGCAAACAACACGGGAGCTCTCCATTGTAAAATACTTGGCCTTATGAATCCCTTTTCCAACAAGTCCTTCAATTGTTCTTTAACTCCTTTAATTATGCCAAGGTCATTAGATAGAGAGGAATAGATATAGGTTGGGTATCGGGGAGAAGATCAATACCAAAATTAATTTCCCTTTTTAGAGGGACACTGGAGAGGTCATCGAGAAAGTCACTTTTGGAGTTGACATCCCTAACCCTCATAATATGATAAATGTAACCCTTAGAAATCAATTTCCAAGCCTTAAGAAAAGAAATGAACCTACCCTTTCCTATCGAATCATGACCCTTCCATTCAAGAATAGGCTTGCTTGGGAATTGAAACTTGACTCTACGAGTTCTACAATCTATAAAAGCATATGATTCGTGAAACCAATCCATCCCAAGAGTAACATCAAAATCTACCATGTCAAGCTCAATGCGATCACAAGGAACAACTTGTGCAAGAAAAACACGGGACAACCCTCTTAGATTTTTCCAGCAACAACCAACTTACCAATGAGGGTAGACACCAAATAGGGTTCCAATAATATGTTAGGTAACATATCAAATCTATTAGCAAAAAATGGAGTAACAAATAAAAATTTGGTACCTGGATCTAATAATGCATACATATCTAAATCAAAAACCTTTAACATATCGGTGATGACATCGGGTGCTTTCTCAACCTCTTGTCTCCTATGCAAAGAATAAAATTAGTTAGTGTGTTGTCCACTCTTTTGAGCTTGTCCACCATGAGCAATTTGGCATTGAGGCTTACCAACCCACTTTTACAAACTCTAGCTTGGTGACCCGATTTACCATACTTGAAGCATGCATTGGAGCCGGCCAAGCATTCTCTTTTGTGAGTCTTCCCACACTTTTAGCAAGCAAGAAAAGCTTGAGCACCCACATTCTCCCTTGGAACCATAGGATTGGCACTTTTGTCCTTGTTGAACCTTGGTAGAAGAGCATTAATGAGACCTTGCCCCATGAATCTTTGTCCATTTTGGCCTTTTCCCCCACCACTATAACCGGACTTTTGGTGAGTGAACCCTCCACTATCATCTCTAGCCTTCTTAAACCCTCTTGACCTCTCCCTCAATTTCTCATCCTTAATTTGTTCCGCATATGTTATAAGTGGGAGATGTCCATTTGTTTGACCAATATGGTTGTCTTACATTCTTTGGACACCAAACTAGAAACACGAGAGATGAATTTGCTCAATCTTTCCCTTAGGTTGAAAACCATGAAATGAGCATACTTAGATAATTTGGTGAATTTAAAGGCATACTCCCTCACACTCATGCTCCCTTGGCGGAGATTGATGAACTCTTGAATCTTTTCCTTCTTTAGCTCCAAAGGAAAAAAGCGATCTAGGAAGGCACCCTTGAAATCTTCCCACTCTATGGGTCTCATACCTTCACCCTTCTCAACCATCTATTATTCAAACCAAAGTCTTGCTACACCCTTGAGCTGATAGGCCACTAGCTCGGCCTTTTCATTTGGAGGTACTCCCATAATTGCTACAATCTGATAAACTTCCTCAATAAACTCTATTGGGTCCTCATCTACCTTTGAACCATCAAACTCGAGTGGATTCATCTTCTTGAAATCCCTAATCCTAGTAGTCAGAGTAGGCATTTGATGAGAAGAGGAGCAATATATTGATTAGATTGGCTGGCCATGACTTCGGCCAGCAAAGTGATGATATTTGGAAACTATGTATGTGTAACACCCTCATCATGTGGAGCCTCGAGAACCGAAGGAGATTGGTTCTCATTAGCATCCATTGCTCTAAGTGGAGGTACCCTTCTTGGATGCATTATCTAAAGAACACAAAATGATTTATTAGATAAAGGAAGTCATAGGAAAACTCTAAGGCACGACATGAATCATGAAAGAAGGGAAATGTTTCCTAAACGCCTCATAGTCTCCTATTCATAATTATGGCGCACTTCACAACCATGAACAAGACCTTATTCGACGTGGTATGTTGGACTCCGAAGACCATTCAAAACCAATGGCTTTGATACCAAGTTTGTCACGACCCAATCCTAGGGCCTAGATATGACACGGTAAATGAGGAACTCGTAGGTACCTTACCCAAACCTCTTAGCATCCATTTAGCCTTTCATCGGTAATGACAATCAATAATAAGTGGAAGAAAAAGGGGGAAGCGGAACTAGAGGACAACATCATAGAATAAGAGTCATTACAACCTTAGATCATCATACATTTATGTCTAAACATACCTCTACTAATAGACTTGGCGGGGGCTAAGACATGTCCCTAGCTCACCCTCAAAATAAATATCAGGAAATGTTATAATAGAAGTCTTAATGTTCTACATAACATAAGCTAGAATAAAAGGGATGTTGTTCCCAAAACATGGGAACACACCATAAGTAACCTTTAAGATAATCCGAGCTAGCCACGTGGGGGAGAACGAGGAGGAGAACCAGTCTCTATATAGTGATATCATGTAGGCAAAAATATGTGTATATACTTTGAATGTACTAAGTATGTAGGCATGCAACATGATATAAATATTAAGACATTCATAAGGTAAAATACATAAGTGAATGCATGCATGATTAATCATGTAAATAAAATTTAAAACGTTCATTTGTGGAAATATGACTATAACCGACATTAAGAGCATGTGAGATATTAGATGGAATCCAACATAACCCCCTACATTGTCCGGGGAGTCTACTTTCCTAGGGTAGAACTCTGTCAACTTTACATTCATTCTTTAACTTTAACTTTAAGCACTTTCATGCATCTACTAGCCTAAGCCTACAAGGTCTCCTTTGGAGGCACATAGTAAATTAGACAAGGGGTTGCTACTAGGATTTCCTGATCGAATCTCACCTCAATGCCCCATTCGGTACTAAGTCAACCCCACAAAATATTTTCATGCTTCAAAATAGTCATAGCATATAGCTTGAGAATTTAAAACATCGCATTCAGTAGAATAGCTCATTAAAATATTTGATGATTCTAAACATTCATTTGGAGTCAAAAGCACTCAAGTCAAACTTCATTTAAAACATACTAAAAATAGTTTTATTATGTTTTCAATAAAGTTTAACTTGAAAGCTTTGACTTCAAATGAATGTTTATGAAAGCAATATATATAATCAAAAGGGAGTCTTATAAAATGAAAGAATGATGAAATTATATGAATGATAGATTCTTTATGCAATAAGGAAAATTCTTGCATATTTGAATTACCAAAGGTTTTAATAAGCTATTCTACCGAATATGATGTTTTGAATTCTCAAGCTATATGCTATAACTATTTTGAAGTATTAAACTATTCTGTGGGATTGACTTAGCACCGAATGGGTCATTGAGGTGGGATTCGGTAAGAGAATTCTAGTAGCAACCCTTTGTCTCATTAACTATGTGCCAATATAGGAGCCCTTGTAGGCTTAGACTAATGGATCCACAAATAGCCCCTTAAAGTTAAGGTTAAAGAAATGAATAAAGTTGACGGAGTTCTACTCGGTAAGTAGTCTCCCCGGCCGACGTAGTGGGTTATGTTGGATTCCATGTAATATCTCGCATGGTCTTAAATGTCGGTTATGGTCATCTTCCCACAAAATGAATGTTTTAAAGGATATCTATATGATTGATTATGCATGAATTTCATTGCATTATGTTTCATATTACATAAATGTTTTAATGTTTTCCCAATGTTCATGCATGCTTACATACTTAGTACATTTAAAGTACTAACGTATATTATTTTGCCTACATGATATCACCATGTAGGGACCAGTGCTCCTCTTCGTTCTCCTCCACGTGGATAATTGAGATTTCGTTTGAAGACTACTTTTGGTGAGTTTCCATATTTCAGGAACAATACTCCTTTATCTTTCTAACTTATGATATGTTGAGATCTTTAGACACTTACTATGGCATTTCTTTCTATTATGATTGAGGGTGAGCTTGGAACATGTCTTAGCCTCATTAAATCTAAAAGTTGAGATATTGTTGGACATATGTAAATTAAAAATTTACTATTATGATTTCTGCTTGTTTATTTATTGTCATTACTTATGAAAGGCTAAAAGAATGCTAAGAGGATTGTTTGAGGTACTTTCGAGTTCCTCATTCATTATGTCACATCTAGGCCCCAGGCCAGGGTCGTGACAGTTTCATTTACTTCAAATTTCAAACATATATGTAAATAAAATTATGCATAAATACTATAAAATATATTTTAAAAAATTAAGTTTTAAACAATACACCATGAATTTTAAGAACCGTTAAGGAGCTAAGTAGAGAAAATACCTGCAAACCATCTATCAATACATATGAAATTATTTTTCCTCAAAATAAACTAATTATCATTAGTTTAACCATTATTTATGCTATTAAGTTGAAATAAGAATTACCCATAAGAAAATCTTACTTAAAATCAAAAGATGTAGTTGAAAAGGATTTTGGACTTCATGGGTAGAAGAACCCATGGATAAACACCCACATATCTTAGAGTAAAACTTAAAGAAATCTTGATTCTTGGTCTTCAATGAGGAGCCTTGAATTCTTTGAGTTTGAGAGAAAATTTGGAGGAGATGATTTGAGATAAAGGGGTGAAGTTTAAGGTTTTGGGGAGACAAAAGACTGAAAAATGACCCCAAAACATGTTCAAGTCCGTGTATATATATATATATATATATATATATATATTATTACACCCCAGAAAATTTCGTGTTACTAAGGCTACAGATGGCTTAATCGTGAGCTGAGGTGGAGACCACATGATGGGATATTTATAAAAAGGACATATGATAAGTTATATGGATAATATATGTGAAGTTAAACACAACTCAAGGAAGACCCTTGAACCAAATCCAAGTGTAAGCCCTCCAGAAAGATGTTTTTAAGCTACGTTTTCGGGATATCCGACTTGGGGAGACCATAACGCCATCATAATTTGGGAACTTGGGAAAACTCCTAAAATTAAAGCTGTGGATAATTAGATTATCTTTCCAACCATAGGTCATTTGAATTAATTCGATATAGAGATCAAGAGATATGACTATTTTACTGAATAAAGGTGTTGGCCACAAGTAGAGAGCCTAACACATGGTGGACACGTGGCAGGACCACTCTACCGCCCTTTATTACTATAAGTAGGCTCAAAATAGGTCATAAATAGCATGATAATTGTTATATTTGATATTGTACGTATTGGACTATTCGTTAGCTAATGGACATAAATTTAAGGACTTTTAATTTCGAATTTTAAAATAGTTCGACTTGTTTGCAAATTTATATCAATATAAAATATTAGTCGAGATTAGAGATTAATTAACCATGATTGGATTATTAAGTGGGAATTTGGGATTAATTAAGATAAATTAAGCTAATAGTGGGATAAAAAGTGGCCCCCACTGCCACATGGCCAATTCCAATTGGCCCATGTGTTATGTAGGGGACAAGAATATCTTGGGAAGCACACATGTTCTTCTTGTTGACAAAAAGAGTAGCCAAAAATGTGTCCCAACTCCAGAATATTTAAGAAAGAGAGAGAAGCTCTCATCTTCTCCAAATTTCCTAAGCTTTGAGAAAGAAAGAATAGAGAGAAGTAACGAGAGAGAGAGAGCCATGGAAGCTCCACAAGCACGGCTAGATCCTCCATTTTCTTACACCATTAAGTCCGTTTTACATATTCACCATTAAGTTGCAATTGAAGAGAAAACCACAAATATGAAGTTCAATTATCTTCAAGTATTCCAACAAATTGGAAGGTCTACAGTGACGTGAAGCATCCATTGGAGCAACTAAAAATAGTCATCCTCTCAATCCTCAAATTTTAGCAAACTAAGGAGCTAAGTATCAAGGTAAGAGTTGATCATTTTCTATATGTTTTAGGATAAGTTTGGACGTTTTGTGAGTGTATAAATGTGTGATGAATGTATGAAATTATGTGTGTTGATGCTGAAATATTGGTGAAATGTTGAGGGCTATTTTGGTATGAAAATAATGAATGAATTTTAGGTAGTATTTTGGTTATTGTTATCATGAATTATGTGATGAGAATGAAGGAATTAAATGGTTAAGTTGAGGATGAATTCGTTTTGTGGGATATTGTAGAACATGTGGTGATATTAACATGACTTTCTTGCATATGAATGAATGATGTTTTCGTCGTGTGTGGCTGCTGTTATAGGTCACAAAAATTTGATGAAAAGTAGTATGAAATAAGGTGTAAAAATTATAGGTGATTTGCTTGGCATGTTGTAGGTGTTCACAAGGTTTTTGAGCCTCTTTATGTTGTGAGTTAAGGGCTGTTTTGATAGGTTGTTGTTGTTCTTGTTGGAAAATTAATGATAATTAAGGTTATATGTTGCATTATATGTTGGTTGGATTGTTTTAGGATTGTTTCGATAAAATATTAAAAATATGGATCATTAAAAATAACATGAAGATGTAGTAGTTGCATGTGGATTTGGAATTGTTGTTGAATGTTATGAATGTAGGCTGCCTTAACTTACCAATAATGTTATAATGAAGAGATTAACTTGTATAAAATGGAATTGGAATCAAGAAAACCACATGATTAGTGTTGGTATTAAAATGGACAGATTTGGAGTTGCTTGAATTAGATTGGGTTGATTGTCGTCGTTGTTATTGTTGTCATGAATTATGTGTTGAAAGTGAAGAAATTGTACATGTTAATGTTAAATCTCCGTTTGGGCCATATTGGGGTTGTTCTAAGCTAAAAATGGTGGATGAATATCGATTAATGTGATGGTTATTATTGTGGCTTATTATAAAATGAAAATGAAAGCATTCGACATATCAAGTTGGAGTTGTAATTGATTTAGGATCTACTTATAGTGTGGGCTGCTTGTGTTAAATTGAAGTGATGATTTGCATTGTAGGGTTGATTGTTGGGCTGTTATAAATCATTTCAATAAGGTGTGATGGCTGCAACCTATTAAGAGTTATTCGATAGCATCGTAGTCATCATGTTGATAATCAACGGAAGTTAAATGTTATGTGGGTTTTTTGGAGTATTTTTGAATATCGTCTTGGCTTGCCTTGACATGGCATTTGAATATGTGATTGTTGACGTTGCTTGGTGATTGTATGGCTGATTTGGAAGTGCAGAAAGTGACCGATATAGGAGAGTTGCTATCCATTTTTTTTAGAAATAACCTACTAACGATAAAGCATGTTTTATGCCTTTCCATAGCTTAACCGTAGTACCTAACATTTTAATATAGGTTGAGACAATATTGGGCAGCATGTGCCTATTGAGTTCAAGTAAACTCTAAAGGTATGTAAAGCTAATCTTTCTTTCTTTTTGGCATGATCTTTATGAAACAAATAGATGAAGTGTATATGATTCCAAGGAAGTTCCTATTTTTAAAGCCACTAGGATGGCTAATTCCTTGATTTCCAGAAGCTATTTTATTATGCCTTGATACGTGTATATGATTTCAGAAGTTCTATTTTGATATAATCCATAGTGACATTCAAAAGGTACTTGATATGGCTATTGTCCCAATTTTTGAATGACAGCTCAATTTGATTATTCTATCGAGTCTCAAATATGATTTAACTTGCATATGGTTGCTCACTACTCTGCTCGTGCATGCCTTAATGTATCTTTCACCGAGTCCCGAGTCAGGTATGTATTCGTGCACAGATTTACTATATTGTTCATCGAGTCCCTCACTAGAAGGCCGGGTATGGTATATATATATATATATGATGATATAATATAATGACATGATGATGTGATGATGGTGTCGGGTCCTATGATGGGCCGAATATGATACATGTATATGACAGATTCGCCGAGTCCATAATGGGCCATATATGATATATGATATAATCATGCATGATTTTATTTCATAAGGAATATGTACAGTGATTTCTTAATTATTCCACTTGTCTCCTGAATCTCTACTTCAGATGTGATCTCCTTTATGACAGTTTATGCTTTATATACTCACTACATATGTCGTACTGACCCCCTTTCTTTGGAGGGCTGCTTTTCATGCCCGTAGGTATAGATATTTATTTCGGAGATTCGCCAGCTTAGGATTTCCACTCAGCTGTTTTGGAAGTGTTCCATTGTCCCGGAGCCTAGACTTTTGGTATAGATATTTTGATGTATATATTTATTTATCTAGCGGTATGATGGGGCACTGTCCCGTCATATTTTACGGTTGATATTCTTAGAGGTCTGTAGACATATATGTGGGTTGTATATAGATGTTATCCAGCTGTACTAGTATGACTTATGTTTTGGAAGGTTTCCATTCAGAGTGGCAGCCTTGTCGGCTTGCGTATATACATGTATATTTTGGAATGTGATGTGTAGTGGCAGCCTTGGCGGCTTGCGTATATGTATATGATATATAACGGGACGTTCCTACATGTAATGACAGCCTTGTTGGCTTACATATTATGTTATCTTTTGACGATTATGACTCCCCAGGAGGCAGGTGGTTTTGATATATATATATATATATATAGTAATTGTCTAAGATTCCCTGCATCAAAAAAATCTTTAAAATGGGTTCTGGCGTGCCGCGCCAATACCAAAACTACTACAGTTGATTTTGGGCTCACTGCTGGAGCGTCACGCCAGGCCCCAAACTGCTACAGCAATAGTCTCTAGTAAAACGGTCATAACTTTTTATTCTGAACTCGGAATGAGGCAAACTTGGTGGAATTGAAAGAAGACTCAAAGATCTTTAATTTGATAGGTCATGGGCCACCTAATTTATTATATTCTAGGAGATATAGTCGTTTGAAGTTGATACTATTACGAACTAATATGAAAACTTAACTGATAGAAATTTTTTGGACTTGGCTTGGTGTTTGAAATCCCTTATGACCCTAAATCACATTTAATACACTTTAAATACTTAATAATTGATCCTAACGCATATATACAATTAGAATTCATTGAGTTCAATCTTATACCCATATGAAGAATGGTTCGACTCTTGGCGTAAAAAATTTGGGGTGTTACAAAGGTGCAAATTTATCGTTTGTGAATCCTTATACAACCATGAAGTTTGAGATTAATCCTGAACGCCTTTTGAACCTTTCAGTGTATATACCCAAGTTGGTGTCCATTCTTGCTAAGAGAGTCTAGTTAGTATATATGATATTTTTCATGGTAGTCATTCCAACCTGATTGATGCCAAACCATGCCAATAATCAACAAAAGCTTAGAATTAAGAACGTAATTGTAGACATCAAAATTTTGTAGGATTTTATAAGATGAGTCTTATTTCAGTTAGGGTTTCTTGGAGGCTACTCTACCATAAACTTTAATTCATATCTTTATAAAGGATATTATATTCCCTTGAAAAGGCATCTAGAAAATGCCACAAATCATGGAATATTCATAAAGAGATCAAAATATGTCAAACTCTTCTTGATAATCAAATACTTCAAGAAGATCCATAAATTATTTCATGGAGATTTAAGTTCAAATCATCCAAGCTAGTTCGAGAAATATGTCACTAACGACCCTCAAATCACGATGGAGATCTAATCCAAACCATCCTAGTTCGAGAAATACGACACTAACAGATCTCGAATCAAGGGGAAAATCTAGAGAGAAGAATCAAGGGATAAATAGATTTGTATCCGGATCTTTTTATCAAAAAAATTATATTTTTTCATATTTTATTTGTGAGTGTAATTTAGTTTTCATCACTTTAAAATTTATTGCAAATAAATTGGCATGCCCAGTGAGATCAAATCTGTCTTTCATCTCTTCTCTCACAAATCATGCAAATCTGAAGCCACAAAACTGCAAAGGTGGAAGAATGAGTACTTCAAGCCTCGTCTTTGAGCCTCATCAAGTATACACTACGACAAACCATGAAGTAGGGGCATTTGTAGACATTGAAAGATTGTAGGACTCTGCAAGACGAGTCATATTTCAGTTAGAGATTCATAGAGGCTACTCTACCCTAAACCCTAATTCATGTCTATATTTCTAGAAAAGGCATCTATAAAATGCCACAAATTCATGGGATATTCATAAAGAGATCAAAATATGTCAAACTATTCTTGATAATCAAATAATTTAAGAAGATCCACAAATTATTTCATGGACATTAAGTTCAAATCATCCTAGCTAGTTCGAGAAATACGCCACTAACGGCCCTCGAATCATGATGGAGATCAAATTCAAATCATCTTAGTTCTAGAAATACACTACTAACGGCTCACAAATCAAGGAAAAAATTCAAAGAGAAGAATCAAGGGATAAACAGATTTGTACCCATTTTATTAATAAATTTATATTTGTTCGTATTTTATTTGTAATTGTAATTTAGTTTTCATCACTTTACAATTTGGTGCAAACCATAATATCCATTTCTATGAAGTGCCTTTATAATCAAGGCCAAAAGAAAAATAAAAATCAAGAATGAATATATGAGTGTAGAGACGGGTAATTTCCTATACAAGTTTGCATTTGACACAATAAGATTCTCCATTCAAAAACGGGAATTGTTTCTTAAAAAATGTCTAACAGCTAAATAGGGCAGTGTGAAGTAGCAGGGTGGGGTAGGGAAAGTTTTCAAAAAGAGTAAAAGGATCAAAAATATCCTTTAATTTTTATTTATTAGTTAATTTTAGTCTTATCGTTAAAATTAAGTTATTTTTACCCCTATCATTTACAAAGTTAAAACATTTATTCCTGATTTGGATGAAATCTCTCAAATTGACTTTAATTATTCAATTTCAGTCAAAATTATCCGTTTAAAATGAATGTTCAACTAACCCAACCCGTAACTCATTTAATTAAAATTCAAATCAAATTAAATTCAAAAATCTACCACCAAAACCCAAATATAATTTTCAATTGGTGGTGAATTGAAAATTATATTTGAGTTTTGGTGGTAGATTTTTGGATTTTAATTAAATGAGTTGCAGGTTGGGTTAGTTGAAAAATTATTTTAAACGGATAATTTTGATTGAAATTGGGCAATTGACATTAACTTAGGACTTAGGAGATTACATCCAAATCAGGAATACATATGTTAACTTTGTAGACGGTATGAGTAAGAATAACTTGATTTTAACGATAAGGATAAAGTCAACTAATAAATAAAAATTAAGAAATATTTTTGACTTTTTTCCCTTTAAAAAAAACACTAAAATATAAAACTAACATATGACGGATCAAAATCTTAATAAATCAAGACTTGCCCCGTCCTTAACCGCCCTATTTACATCCCTCGACGTGTTCTTAATATTCTCCAGCTCGTACAACGTGGAAATTCCAAGTTATTCACTTTTACTATTGGGTGAGTCAATATTCTTACACACAAAAACCAAAATCTGATTCTATACGTTCATAGTCATCCATATGTGCCAACAGTCCACATGAAATACACTTTTCTATGTTCTTTTGTGAGGTTTAACTTTTACTTATTCTTTTTTTTTTGTCAAAAAGCCTGCATAGTCGGAAAGTTTTAATAGTTTTTTTTGCAAGGAAATAAAAGTAAGATCTGGAACTACAAATAAAAGGCTTGGTATGTAAATATTCCTTCTTGTTAAGAATCTGTCAGCTTTAAGATTGGAATAAAGCAATTCATATATATACTTTGATATAATCGTTTCATACAACTGCCCTAGCTACCCGAACATTTTAGGATATAATATAATTGATTGGGTGTAAACACATAAGAATTATCAACTACATTGTTCTTTTAAATATACTTTTAAATATTTGTTATTAAGTCAAATTTAAAATATAAAAATAAGCTATAAGTCAAAAGGCTATACGGTTTGCTAAACAGGCTCTAAGTCTATCTCAAGCAAATATATCAATAATAACAAACACTATAAAAAAGCATGAATTAGCAATGGATAATATTTTTGGTCAAACAGTAAAAGTTCGTGGCGAATTTTATTTAACGATATATTAATAGTGGATTATCAAACAATTTTGTTAGCTATGAATGTAACTTATACTTTAGTAGTTTTTACATAATTTTCAAATAAATAAATTTTATTTCAAAAAACTTAAGAATTTTATATTCAAATTTATGATCAAATTAAAATCTAAATTAAGTTGACTCTAAAAATCCAAATAGTGATACATCGATCAATTGGAACGTACCGAATGAATATATCAAATTATGAATAATAGACTATACATGGATGTTCATCAGACCTTTTATTTTTTGCTTACTGTTAATGCAATCTTAAAAGACCTTCATGCACTGGTTATATTCTCTTACTTCAATCTTCTAAGGATAATTAAGAAAAACTTCAAAAGATAAACCGTTAAACTTAAAAGGAATAGATTAGAAAGTCATATATGAAGAGACATGAACTAGTCAATCACAAGTGTCACCTTGAGGCAAATCATAATATAAAGCTATGAGAATTTTGATCCAAAATAAATATAAATAAAGCTGAGATAGAAAGAGACGCAAACGTAAGACGAAAAAGTGAAGGGGGATTTGAATAATCAGCCGAACGCGTTTCTTTCATTGTTCACGACTGTTTGTTTGTTAACGCGGATAAGTCTCACAGTTACGTTACTCATACGACATTCCAACGACTAAAACGTCAAACCTATAATACTCCCTCCGTCTCATTACGGGGCATTTTTCGAGTTTCAAAATTTAAATAAATTATTTTTATTGTAATTTTTTTTTTATGTTGTTACATATTGTGAATTATAATATTTTTTTACGTAATCTTTAAATATGTAAATTTTACTATAAAAAAATACAAATTTCATGTCAAAATTCACAATCAAAATAAAATGATTTGACTCTTAAAATTGAAATGGTACCACATAAATTGAGACATGGAGAGTACTTTCTCCACTTTAATTTATTTGTTTGATTTAATTTGATACAGAGTTTAATAAAAAGTAAAAATATCTTTTTTTACATCTTGTAATTTTATATTAAAGTTATGTAGAAAGTAGGGTGTACATGGACAGATTGGTTTAGATTTTTCAAATATCAAACTAAATCATTTGTATAGTATTTTAAAATCTATAAATCAAACCAAACTAATAAAATTTGAATTTTTCAACCTCAGTTTTTTGGGGGGTTTTGGATTTTTTTCAGATTTTTCCGATAAATTATTCATACAAACATATAATTAACTATTGCTTCAAATATTTCTTTAGTCCTACCAAAATACAACAATCTAAGGTGTTTTTTAAGAAAATAACATGAAATATGAGATAGGTGATGACACTAAAATATTCAACAAAAAATAACATTAAAAATCGCATAAAATAAATATTGCAAATTAATAAGTCATAGTGAAAATGATCATAATTTAAAAGTACTAAATCATGCTAAAATAAGTCTAATAAGTATTAATTACGTGATTAAATATTAAAAAAAATTAAAATTAGATTGTTTTAATTAAAATAAGTCTAAACCAATGTAAAACTAAAGAACAAATACTCAACATTATTGTCATTTTTAGTGTTGAATTGATTTTTTTTTTGTTAGCATTAGTATTAATTTGACTTTGATTGAGCTTTATTGAAATTATTAATATCTATGGACTATAACCTTTATTGGGCCATTCAAAATTCTAAGTTTCAAACTTGAAATAATATGTTAAATGATATAAAGTTTGAAAAAGTATAAGAAATATTTAGATAATTATATCAAAGTAAATATTTTTATGTATAAGATAAAATTTTAAAATTATATATATAATGTTGGGTTGCTTTGATCTGAGGTTGCCGTTTTTAATTAAAATCAAATCAATCCAAGTATAATTGAATTTTTTTTTTCCAATATCAAACAAAATAAAACCAAACCACTAGTCATATTTTTTTTGTCAATTTGAGTCCATTTGAGATTTCTTCGATTTTCTATTCGATTTTGTACCCTCTAGTATAAAGTATCAAAATATTCTTTAAGTTTTTGATTTTAAACATATCATATTTATAAAAAAAATTGCCAAATGAATAAAAAGATATTTTTCTAAACAGACTAAAAAATAAATAATACTCCCTCTATTCTATATTAATTAAATTTTTGGGGCTTTTTTCATAATTCGAAATAAGGGATTTGTTTAAAGTTCAAGATAAAATTTGAATTTTTTTTCATTTTTGCCCTTCATTTACATTTTCTAGCCATATTTATGATTTTACTTTGAATTATTTCTATTTTCAAGAATAGTTTGATAATTATTAAAAAGGTAAAAATAAAAAGTGTTGTTCAATTTATATTCTAATTTTTTTTAATAATTATATATTGCCTTACAAATTCAGTTAATATAGAATTTTAATTCAAGAGCTAGCCTTGCGGTACTCCCACTTTTTTTGGATCTCAATTTATACACTTAGTGAAGCGAAAGCTTTATAACTATTTTCTATGAAATGGGTATTTTATGAGAATATAAATAAATTAAAATGGAGAAAATATTACATTCGGCGTTATGGCCTGTTTCCGTTTCAGCGTTATCTAAAAAGGACCCATTTTGACTTTGCCTCCTTGTCCTCCCTCAGCAAACATTAGTTATTTTCTTAGTAGAAAATTTGAATTTTTCATTTTTTTGGTTAGAGTACAAAATTTCCTTTTTATTTTCTTTAATTGGTTAGAGCCAAAAACTTCGTTTGTAAACAGGAAACCATCTACTTCATTTCCTTTTTGGTTTGACATCTAACCGTCTATATCATAAATCATTACGTATTTTTTATGTTTCGTCTAATACTGACATTTTCTTGTTTTTAATTTTGCTTTTTTGGAAAATATTTTTATGTGTTTCCAAAATATCTAATTTTCAATATCTCATGTCATAACTTATTGAGGGTCCCACTTTCAAAAGTTGAATTCAAAGATGAAAGCACACGTAGAATTCTATCACCTTTCAATCAATTTCTTCTCTGTGTTCTATTTCAATGCATCACGTGGGAGATTATTGTCTAAAGATCCTTGTTTGATCATAAACTCTATTAGAATATTTTTTGTACTCTAAGATGAAAAAAAAGGTAAGATTTGATATCCCCCTTCAATTTATGTACTTTTTTTATTTGAAGTGAAATGGATATGGTAGGGGTCTTGCCAAACTCCATCACAAAAAAAAATGTGCAATTTTATTATAGAATGCTAAGTACTTTTATTCTTAATTAAAGATATTTTAAATTTAATTTTTGAATAAAATTATTTTTAATAGAACTGTATCTTTCAATATGAGATTTAGTGTAAATTTAATTGGACCTCAATACATATATCGAATATTAAGTGGAAAAAAATAATTAAAAATGCAATTTTGCTACAAATTTACTTTGCATATATTCTTTAAGAGGCACGGTCGTTCTTTATTTTTAAATTTCCTATAAAAATCATCACATAAAACGATACCTACATAGTTTTATAATTCCATAAAAGAGCACAACATTGATAAATGATTGTTGAGATTAGTTAGGTAATGGTGCAGCTAAGCTGAAGTTTGTTAATTAAATCAGTTAGTTAGTTAGAAGGGCATTTTTGTTATTACTGAAAACTAGTTAGTTAGTTGGTTAGATGTGTATAAATTAGCCCAGATCCTGTACAATTCATTTTGCTTAACTTTCAATAAACTGAAGATATTTTCTCTTCTCTCTCAATTCTCCTCTTCGTTTCTTTCTTCTTCTCCAAGCTTCAATGGAAGCTCAGTTCAGTTCTTCAATAGAGTTTTATCTTCAATTTTGACATTGTATCAGAGCAAGGCTATTTAATTTTTCCTTCTCCTCTTTTCTCTTTTGATCGAATTCGTCTATCAATCTTCCAAGTTCATCTCATCTCAAGTTTCTCTTTTCTGTTTGAATTCCTTAACTAATTGTACTCATAGAAGGTGTCAAATTCTCATTCTACATATTCAAATACAATGGCAAAAGAATAGATTCAACTGATCCTATGTATATGCACCACTCTGAGAGTGCTGAAAATGGAATGATACTCGCCGCTTTCGATGGAATTGGATATAGATCTTGGCGGAGAGGAATGTTGGGGCCTCTGTCTGTGCAGAACAAAATGGGATTTGTTAATGGCAAGTGCAAAAAGCCAGCTCAAACTGACCCTCTTTTCAATCAATGGGAAAGATGTGATGATATGGTCACATCGTGAATCTTAAACTCACTCTCAAAAGACAATGCTGATAGTCTATAGTATGTCAACAATGCTGCAAAACTCTGGCAAAAGCTAGAAGACAGGTATGATCAAATCAATGGTGCGAAACTCTACCAACTTCAGAAGGAAATCAATGATTTAATTGAAGGATCCATGGATATCACTGTTTATTACACCAAAATGAAACGACTTTAAGAGGAACTTGGAACACTAGATAGTAGTAATCAGTATACTTATGTGTGCATTGTGGTGCCAAAACAGCCATGCCCAAGGATGAACAGGATAGGAGGCTTATACAATTTCTGATGGGCTTGAATGAAGTCTACACAGTGGTGAGAGGTAGTATATTAATGATGAACCCTCTCCCCACTATTGCCCAGGCATTTTCCATTCTAATTCTAGAGGAAAAGCGGCGAGAAGTGAGGCCACGCAGTCACCTAACCATGGAAAGAACATCATTGTATGCTCATAGAGAAAATTAGTTCAGAGTAAACTACAATAATCAATACAACAGTAACACAGGGAACAGGTCCAACCAATCCAATAATTCTCAACATAGGGGCAGCTCTTCAGGTAGTCGACTATTTTTTTATTATTGCAAAAGGCTTGTACACACTAAGGACAAGTGCTATAAACTCCATAGATTCCCACCAAATTTCAAATTCACAAAGGGAAAGAATACAACCTTTGTTGCAGCTGTACATGGAGGATCTGATGAACTGTTTGTTGGACATCACGAGGACTCCAGTTCCCAAGGAGAAACCAATGGCCCCACCAACACTCTTCCACACTTGGACAAGGAACAACACAACAAGCTGATGCATCTATTGGAGAGTTTTCACAGTGGTCCAACATGTGAGGCCTCAAACAACATCACTAGTGGGGCTGCAAACTTTGCAGGTATTCTTGCTTGCTCTACTTATAGTGAAATCATGGTAAATCACTTATATAAATATTGTCATTCACCTACTGACTTCTGAATCTTAGACTCAAGAGCATCTAACCATATGTCTTATAATAAGAACCTTCTCACGAACACTAGAACTTTACCCTATCCTTTTCTAGTTACCTTGCCAAATAGATATATAGTGAAAGTAACAGAAGTAGGTGATGCTATTCTCAGTTCAAAATTGACATTACACAAAGTGTTGTTTGTTTCCAGCTTTAAGTTCAATCTCATTTCCATTCATTCTCTAACTCTACAATTTCTCTAGTCAAATGTTAATTTCTCTGCTTTCTTATGTATCTTGCAGTATCCTTCAATGAAGAGCCCTCTGGAGATTGGTAAAACCAGGCATGGACTATACTTCCTTTGCATAAACTGCCAATTTATTGAAATTTCATCTCCTATTTCTCTCACTGTACCTGTTTTTTCTTTTTTATCTGTAAGCAGTTGTAAAACTACTCTGTGTGATACTTGTGATCCTACTACTTTGTGTGATTTTCATGCTACACAGACTACTGCCCCATCCCCTTCTTCGTCACCTGTAAATATTTACCACTCAGATAATAAAGATGTATGTTCTTCTTCTAATTCTCGATCTGTTCACTGCTCTCCTCATAAATATTGTGTAGATTCTTTGTGGCATAATAGGTTGGTACATGTTTCTTTTGTGAAAATGAGGGGGATATCTTCTATACCAGCTCATTTTGCCTCCAAACAACCATTTTGCTATAAAATATGCCCCATGGCAAGACAAACTAGATCTCCATTTCCACAAAAGTCCACTTCCTCCACCACCAAGCCTTTTTATCTCTTACACATAGATATTTGGGGACCTTACTATCCATATACAATAATTATAAATACTTTGTGACAATAGTAGATGATCATACCAGGTCCACTTGGACATACTTAATAAGTTGCAAAAGTAACACACTCCAAATCTTAAAAGCTTTTGTCCAGATGGTGGAGAATCAATATCAAACCTCTATTAAAGCCAATAGATCAGACAATGGCTTGGAGTTCACTAGTCATGAATCCTTAACCTTTTACCAATCCAAAGTAATTCTACATCAAAAGTCCTGCCCTTATACACCACAACAAAATGGTATAGTAGAGAGAAAATATAAATATTTATTAAAAACTGCAAGAGCACTTTTATATCAATCTAACCTTCCCATAAAATACTGAAAGGAGTGCCTCTTGACTGCTACATACCCGATTAACAGGTTACCTTCTATTACCCTAAATAATAAGTGTCCATATGAGCTCCTCCACCACAAATAACTTAATTACTCTCATCTCAAAAGCTTTGAATGCCTTTGCTATCCCACTATCCTCAAACCACACAAAGACAAGTTTGAACCTAGAACTCAACCTCATAATTTCATTGGATATCCCTTTGGCACAAAAGGATACAAGGTACTTAATCTAGCCACCAAAAAGCAACATGTCTCCAACGATGCTTAGTTCTATGAGAATGTTTTTCCTTTTTCTTGCTCCCCTGATTACTCTTCTTTTCTTTATGTGATAAAACTTGTGAATGCTAAATTGCTATTTATATTTTCTATAGATAACACTTTAAATGAATGTCAATTTCCAACTGGAAATTCATCACATGTAGTTGCTACAGAACCAAATAACACTTCACCTAGTCTTACTGATGATACTGTTGTTCCCACTAACCAGAGCACCTCATACAGCCATGTACATGTTGCTCCTACTCATAGCACTTCACCTAGTCCTACTGATGATATTGTTGTCTCTACTGACCAAAACACCTCACACAGCCATGTACATGTTATTCCTACTTACCACTCACCTGTTTCTAGTAATCCATCACCTATACATGCTCCTAGAAGATCTTCTAGAACTCATAACACACCGTCTCATTTGAGAGAATTTGTTTACTCCATTCCCTCACTGAAAGATTAGGGGCCAGAACCTTCTTTATCTCTCAGTGCTCTTTTCACTTACACCGGACAAGTTCCCCTTACTTCTTTAGATCTTGATAGACAGTAAATTATGCAAAACATTTCTCATGATAGAGAGCCTGATTCCTATGAGGAAGCAGCTATGAATCATGCATGGCAAGTTGCCATGACATAAGAATTTGAAGCTTTGCATGCTAATCATACTTAGGATCTAGTTAGTTTGTTTGCCGGGAAGAAAGTTATAGGTTGCAGATAGGTCTATAAAATCAAGCATAAGGATGATGGAACTGTGGAAAGATTCAAGGCAAGATTTGTAGTGAAAGGGTACACTCAACAATCAAGTATTAACTACACTGAGACATTCTCCCAATGGTCAAAATGATCACTGTGAAAACTTTAATTGGTGTGGCCATTAAGCAGGGCTGGAAGCTTTATCAATTAGATGTCAACAATGCATTTTTGCATGGGAATTTACATGAGGAGGTTTACATGGATGCACCTCAGGGACTGGAAGAAGATTCTCCAGGTTTGGTTTGTAAGCTCAAAAAATCTATGTATGGCCTGAAACAGGCAATTAGGCAATAGTATGACAAACTTACAGAGGTGTTATATTCAAGGGGTTTTGTTCATTCAGTTGAGGACTACTCACTCTTCTACAAGAAGTCAGGTGCTTCATTAGTCTTTGTAGCAGTATATGTAGATGACATAGTACTCACAGGAACAAATCTAACAGAAATCAACAACCTAAAGTCATTTTTGCACAATACTTTCAAGATCAAGGATCTAGGCCAGTTACATTTTTTCCTTGGTTTTGAGTTACTGTATAGAGATGATGGTGTGATAATATCTCAAAGGAAATTTACTACAGAACTGCTCAAAGATTTTGATTGCATGTCATACACTACAGTGACAGCTCCATTAGATTGCAATCTCAAGTTACAAGCAGCTGAGGGTCCTCTTCTCAGTTATCCTACTTACTATAGAAAGTTAGTGGGAAAGCTCAATTACCTTACTAATACTAGAATGGATATAGCATACAGTGTTCAGCATTTGAGTCAATTCATTCAGGCTCCCAAGGAACCTCATTTTAAAGAAGCAATACATGTTCTTAGGTACTTGAAGACTAATCCTACTTTGGGAATATTCATATCAAAAGATCCTGACTTCACTCTTAGAGCTTGTTGTGATTCAGATTGGGCATCTTGCCCAAACACCAAAAAATCAGTTAATGGTTATATTGTGATGCTTGAAAATAGTCCAATCAGCTGGAAGTCAAAAAAGCAACCTACAGTCTCTTTTTCCTCTGCTGAGGCAGAATACAGATCTATAAGAATGGTTGTTGGGGAATTTGTCTGGCTCAGGAGAATCTTAACTGAGTTTGATGTCCCTTGTACCACTCCTACTCCTTTTTACTGTGACAGTCAGGCAACAGTTCACATAGCAAGAAACCCTGTCTTTCATGAACGCACAAAACACATAGAAGTGGATTGTCACTTTGTAAGGAATAACCTGCAAGATGAGATTATTACTCTGCATCATGTGTCAACTAATGAACAACTAGTTGATGTGTTTACAAAGTCTTTAACAAGAATTAAGCATGTTACCATACTGAGCAAGTTGGCTGTGAATTCTTCCCCTCCAACTTGAGGGGGGAGGGATGTTGAGATTAATTAGTTATGGTGCAGCTGAGCTAAAGTTTGTTAATTAAATCAATTAGTTAGTTAGAAGGGCATTTATGGTATTACTGAAAACTAGTTAGTTAGCCAGTTAGATGTATATAAATTAGCCCAAGTCCTGTACAATTCATTTTGCCTAACTTTCAATACATTGAAAATATTTTCTCCTCTTTCAATTCTCCTCTTCGTTTCTTTCTTCTTCTCCAAGCTTCAATTGAAGCTCAGTTCAGTTCTTCAATGGAGTTTTATCTCCAATTTTAATAGATTTTCTCGAAATGAAGACGACTTATCTAGAAGGAAAATTATTCAACATATGAGAAGCTATTAAAATTGCATTTCGCTCACTTAATTCTCTTACACGGGTAATTTATGTTGAATAAACACAATTTATGTATTATAAAAAGGGGATTAAGTTTTCTTACTGAAAATAGTTCTTTTATATCCTATAATTTATATAGTAGGTACAAATTAAGTAAACAACTTATGAATAATTGACCATAAAATAATTAAGTAAACCACTTACTACGTAATATACAACCCAATATAGAATATTACGGCTCTTAATTTAATATATAATATTATGTATAGGAGAAAGTATTACGCATAACGCGATAACTTTTATAAAAATATATAAATGAAAGATATTAATCACAAATATGAGCTAAATTTGATAACAAACTCAAAATATAAGCTAAATATTTTCTCTTAATAAGCATTGAATGTGCTTTTTCAAATAGAAAAATTGATACTCCTTTCGTTTTAATTTATATGAATATTTTCTTTAGTCAGTTTCATAAATATTCATACATTTAATAATTCCTTTATCCTAATTTATATGATTTATTTTTCTTTTTAGTCAGTTCCAAAATAATGACACATTTTTATATTTAATAACAATTTAATTTTAAAATATCTTTTTTACCCTTAATGAAATGATTTCTAGCCACATAAATATCTATTTCTCATTTTAGTTCACAAATTTCAAAAAAATTTCTGAAATTTTATGTCAAGTCAAACTAACTCATATAAATTAAAATGAAAAAAGTAATAGTTTATAAATTTATACACACATACATATCTATTATTTATTTTAATCCATAAATTTTTAAAATTTTTGTTTTCTATTCTAAAAAAATTGTGGTGTATGACGGTACTTTTTACATAAATTGGTATTGATAGAAATAGAATAAACATAACATAGTTATTAATAGATAAATGTAGCAGGTGTTAATTAGCGTGTTACGTTACGTGTCTTGTCCTTATTGTCTGCAACAACTCTACTTTGTGAATTTTCCTCCTCTTCTTCCTTCCAAGTTCCAACTCCAACAACTATATATATATATATATATACACACACCGAAACGCATACACAAAAAATATCACAAAATCTCCACCTACTTAATTTACATCTTTAATTTCAAAAGAAGAATACAAGTGTCTTTATTTATTTAACATGAGTAGCTACAACCAAAACCAGGCTCAAGGTGCGTTACGAGGTTCTTACTTGTTAATTTGTTTTGAACAAAGATTGCAGGAGTAATTAATTTGTTAAATAAATTATATTTGCAGGAACAGGCTATCCACCACAGCAGCAGGCAGGTGCTTTTGTGGCTCCTCCACCGCCGGCTGGTTATCCAACCAGAGATGTACAAGCCGATTCCTCTGCTACACTCACTACTCAATCCAGAGGTGATGGCTTCTGGAAAGGATGGTTAGTATTCTTTTCTTTTGAAAATTTTATCCCACTTTCATCTAAACTTTAATTTTATTGGCGGTGGTTCAATTCTCATTTTGTAATCGTCTTTCCCTATTCCCAATATAACTTTGCAAAATATTTTTGCGTTTTATTAGTCAATTTCTTGAATTATTTTTTATCGATCTTATAAGAAAGGTCATATCTTAGAATATTGGGCGATAAAGATGAACTTTAAGACAAAATCATCTTTTTCCATGTTTTTAGTTTTTTTTCGTATGAGAATTACTAAAGTTAAAAAGAATTGCCCGTCGAATCTCCTTTCTTTCGCAAACAAAGGTCTTTTTCTCGAGGAGAACAATATGGGAAAAGTTTATTCTAGGGTCCTTTGGTAATTACTAAATTTATAATTTATTCATGTATTAATCTAATGTATAAGTGATATAATATTTGATAACTATTTAAAGAGTAATTATTTATGTTAAAATTAATATGAAAATAAAATAATACACGTTTGATTTATTATTTTGAAATCATATATTTAACACATATAAATTATGAGAAGAAATGTATATATTATTTTATATCGAATAAAAAATAAAATAAACAATACCTTATTTGCTAATATCAAATCTTTACTCTATTGGATCCCCAAACTTTAAGTTAATATTTTGACAAAAAAAAAATCCCACATAACTATTGTCTCACCCAATTAGTTTTTCCTTTAATTTTTTTTATATTTTCTATCTCACAGTTGAGATCTTTCATGTCAACAAACTATCTTGTATCACAACTCACAAGATTTCATATTATGCACCAGTTTTTAATGGATAGAGCTTATTTCTTAGTCAAAACAAAATTAAAGTTAAACAATTTACAAGAAATTTGCAATTATACCCTTGGAAGAATTTCTTAGCCACAATCTTTCATATTAGACAACTTTTATTTCCATCAGAAGAATAAAAAAAGTCAGTGGGCACACTATAATTTTGACTACTACTTTTTTCATTTATTTTGATTAATCATTTTCAAGAATTTGAGCAAAGGTTGAATGAAGGTTAATAAGGGTATTAGTGAAATGATTCTCCCTTAGAGAGAGTTCGACAATTATAACTAAAATCTCATACAAATTATAAAGAAATCTGCATGTTCTCTTTCACCATTGGAATTACAAGGGTGTCATTTTGGGATTGTTCTTTTAATTTTATTTCTTTCTCATTTTTTTTAAAGTAACCAAAAAAAAGTTCTTACTTGTTTCATGCTCGAATATTTCAATTGATTAGCTTCTTTTTTCCGCGCCTTAATAACATTTTCTTGTTGTGCTTTGTTGCAGTTGTGCTGCCTTGTGTTGCTGCTGTGTCTTGGATGCTTGTTTCTAACAAGTGACGCCATTTTCCCTCAGAGTGGATTTGCTTTTTATTTCTTGTTATAATGTTATGTTTTTTTAATTTCTTGTTGTATAATTTATTTGGGGTTTCATTTTAACATTCCTTTTGATGACATTCGTTAAACATATAGTATATGTTTTGAAATATTGTTTAATTAATTAGCGTTCTTGGTTGTTTAGTGTTTCAACTGCTTGTCAATTGTTTTAATCGTTACGTCATTGTTCTTATCCAGTAATTCAATTATTTGACAGACAGATATTGCCACGCAAGTTGGATAGGGACTGGTTTGGTCAAGTAGGCCAACACGAAAATGCGTAACGCATATTTTATGCTTAAATCAACCATTTTATATTGATGGTGACTATTTTTAGGTTTGGTCGGAAGGATTGAAAAAAAAAAGGAAAAATTATGTGAATAATAAAATATATACTAGTTAAATAATAAATATAATTATAGTTTATCTAATTTAGGATTCTCACTAATGTTACAATTCGAAATTTGATTAATATAATTTGTATAATTTTTATATAATATATTTTTGTATAATATAATTTGTATAATTGTTTAAAGTTCAGATGTTTGTGTTTGTATAAATTTATTATTTTGAGTTTATATAAAAATACCCACGAATTATGCAAATTCACCCGCAAATTATACAAAGGAGACAATTTAAATTATGGCTACATCTCGTAAATATAAAAATTATAGCTAAGACGTCTAATTAAATTCATTATAATGATTATTTGTAAAATTTTCCCTATTATTTATCACTATAAATGTCAATTTCTCATTGAAGATGGACTGAACCGATCTTTCCAAACAGATTATTATGTAGTTCTTTTATGAAATAGTAGAATCTACGCTACTATTGTCTATATTTGATCATGCATCACAGAATAGCCTCTTTGTCACCTACTCCTTTATATTTCTTTTGGAAAACACTACAAGATAAAATTATTTATACATGTCAATACATCTCTTTTCTAATTCTACAAGATAGAATCATAAAACACGAGGACATTTTTGTTTTTGTCAATCTCAAAAAAAAAATGATATTTTTATTTAATAAATATTTAATGACACTATGAAATATTTTACTCATGTTGATCCCATGACAAAAGGTTCACAACATTTAAGGATAATTTTGAATCTTTGCAAATCTTCCATATTTTTGTGGCAGTCAGAAGTAATAAAATTGCTCGTTACAAAGTACAATTTCCTGTTATCTTCTAGTAAACTAGAGATACTGTTAAAATGAAAAGAAAGAAAAAATATTTGATTTCATAAAATTTATTGTGTGTTCTTACAAAATTTAATCATCCATTGTACTTGAGGTTGTGGATTATTTTCTTTTATGATAGAATGAATATACCTATTAAAAAAGTAGCGGTACCTCACACTTTAATTACTTCAGCGAACTCAAAATTCAGCAACGATATCACATAAAGACTCTTCTTTGTTTGTAAGAAAATATATACAGCTGAAGGAGAAAATTCGATACAGAAAACTATTTCGGAAAAAGAAATGTTTGTTCGAAAGGAACAAGTCCTTTTTAAAACAGTTTCGCAAATTTAAATTTAATTTCGTTCCGTAAATTAATTAACTCCGTCAATTCATTAATTCATAACTAAAAAAATCGGTGAATTAATATTAAGAAAAAGAAAATTATTTAATAAAATGGATAAATAAATTTTGTTTAAAAAATTATCAATCAATCACATCATTTGTCAATGCCAAAGTTGAGCCGAGCGAGTGATGACGTCAACGGCTCGAGGGGGCACTATCTACTTAACCGTAAGAGCTAAAGGAAGTGTTTTCTCATATAAAGACAAAACTTTTCCTCTCTTGTTCGAATGAGGGAGAAATGACTTTTCATTTTTCATTCGCTTGGTTTTCCACATTTTTCAATTCTCATTTCCCAATTCATACCTTACTTAAACCCAACAATTCCCCACATGAATGAGGAATGACTATTATTTAAAACATATGCATGAAAACTGTGTGATTCGTAAGTAAGGATTAACTGCATTTAAATAAATAAGTTTTCCTTTGAACTTTTCATAGATTATAACATGTAACTCCTGAACTTGGGTAACAATAATTTTACTGTCTACCATCTTGTAGTGCAGGAACTTTGCCACAATTAATCTCTTCATTCGACATCCTCTGCTTTGTACTTTTCTTTCAAAGCATCGTAGAGTTTCTTTGAGGTATTCATGTTACTGTACACATTATACATATCCTCTTGTAGGCCGTTCAGAATGTAGTTTTTGCATAAAAAATCTGAATGCTTCGAATCTTCTGTCACTAAGAAGCGCTCTTCATCGGAGTTTCTTCCGACAAGATAGGAACGTTCTCACTGATGAACTTTTGCAGACTTATGGTAGTCAAGTACAAAAACATCTTTTGCTGTCCTCTCTTAAAATAAATGTTGAAATTCTTTTTGAACTTTTCAATCGGTGCAATAGTAGGGGCGGCACTTACACGATTTGGAGGTGTAGTAATGTTGATGCAGCTTTCACCGTTTCAACATTGAATTTATTTAAATTAGTCATTTTTGTCACAAATAGACATACAATGAATACTAACAATAAAGATTGAATCTTTATACAAATTGTTTCTAGTTAACAATGAAATTTTTATATTCTTCAAATCGTCAATCGAATGAAATTTGAATGCTGACGAAGTTTTTATGACTTCAAATGAGTTTCAAATTCAAACGGAGTAGAAATGAAAAGACTTGAATCTCCAGAAATTAAAAAAAATACAGAATAAAAAAATATTAAATTCCTTAAGCTTATTATCTTTTGTATTCAAAATAGTAAACTAGAGATACATTTAAGATGAAAAGGAAAAAATGTCCGAGTTGATGAATTCACTATGTGTCCTCAAGGAATTTACCCCCCTCATTGTATCCGAGATTGTGGATTATTTCATCCCAAGATAAAACAGATGTGCCTATTAAAAAAGTAGTGGTACCTCACACGTCAATAACTCTGTGAACTCAAAAGTCAGTAACAAAATCATACAAAGACTCTACTTTATTTGTAAGAAAATATATGCAGAAAAAAGAGAAAATTTGATGCATAAAACTAAGAGGAAGTCTCTCTATTTATAGCCAACAATAAGTGCGAACTCACCTTTTCAGAACAGATTCATCTGTTCAAAACATGTATGAGGTCTTTTGGAAAAGAAATGTATGTTCGAAAGGAACAACTTCTTTTCAAAATAATTCTGCAAATTTAAATTTAATTTCTTTCCGCAAATTAATTAGTCAATTCTATTTCACAAATTAATTAATTTAAATTAATTCCTCAAATTTATTAATTCATAATTAAATAATTTGGTCATATTAAGAAAAAAAAAATTAATTAATGAAATTGATAAATAAATTTTGTCTAAAAAATTATCAATTACTAACATCATTTGTCAATGCCAATGCCAAAGCCGAGCCGAGCGAGCAACGACGACAACGACGTGAGGGAACACCCTATATTTAACCCTTTAAGGAGTCGTTTGATAGGGTGTATTAGGAGAAATAATTCATATATTATGTATGATATCATTTAGTATTTGTAGGGGTTTTAGGCTTATGTATAACTAATACCTGTATTAGTTATACACTATACATGATATTATAGGGTGTATAACTTATACCTTTCATTTGGTGGTATTAGTAATACATAAGATTTAATATCATGTGATTAATATGTGTAAAGACAAAAACACCCTTCAAATTCGTTTAATCATTTTTTTCACTTTCTTGGTGTATATTTTATATTTGTAGTTTTATACTAGTAAATTTATTTAAATAAATTAGCTTACAAATTTTATTATTTAGAAAGATTTATTTGTTGCTAAATAATTAATATACAGTAAATTAGATAAATAATATAAACCATTCAAATATAGTGTTATTTTACTAGAGTAACACATTCAAATTGATCAACATAAAGAAGGATATTATATCATTAAAAAAAAATTCTTCTTTGATTTGTAATAATATTTATTCAAACTTGCAACAACATTATGCGTTCTTGTGTAACGCCTACTTAATTAAAAAAAATTGGTAGAAAAGCACCGAACATTTGTTTTCCCCAGTAAAAGCACCAATGATGATACACTGTAAATTTTAAACATATAGCATTATCATAATATTTATTTTACTAGTTAAGTTTATCCGTTAAAATTTTTAATGGATTTTTTAAATTTTATTTATTTGTGGGTTCATACTTACATAATATAAAAAAATATTTTTCCATGTCAAATTTATTTAGTTGAGTGATCTTGTTGATACAAAAGCCTAATTGAGTGATTTTATTGATACAAATAAAGTTCAATGATTTTGCTAAATAAAATTCTCAAAGTTGAGTGATCTTTTAATATATTAACTCCATATTAAATTTTTATGTGTAAATATAGATAGTTTATTCGATTTTACTATTGTTTACGTTTTTTCGGTTTTAAAAGTAGATGGTCTATATTTATTAAATTGAAAATTGATATTTTGTGAGTGATCAATTTATTAAGATGACATATTATTTATCCTCAAATAATTCAAGTGAGAAAATAGCAAACATGGCGACAAAATTATTCTTCTCCTAGTTAGTTAGAAGGCCCCCAAAAAAATATATTGTCCGACAGTTATCTACCTTTGACCCAATTACATGAAACAAAAAATCTCATAATAATGCAAGGGTATAATTGGAAAGAAGTTTTTTGTGGAGTCTTAAACCAAACACAAGATTAGGCTTAAAGCAATGGATCGAACACTCGATAAAAAATAATCCTCGCAGTACTAATCTCTGAATTATTATTTTTTGCACCAAACGATCCTTAAGAGCTAAATGAAGTGTTTCCTAATATAAAAATACAATTTTTCATCTCTTTTACCAATTAGGAAAAAATAACTTTTCATTTTTTCTTCACTTGATTCTCTCACGTTTCTCAATTCTCATTCCCAATCACATCTTACTTAAACCCAACGCTTCCATCTACTAAATGTTTACATTTTACTTGTAACTTAACACATCATATCATTAGCATTCCATTTTCCAGTGAAATTCAATTCAAAACAATCATTTGGACTAATTTCTTAATAAACTAGAAACATTTAGGAATAAAATTAGTTAGGCAGGCCCAACTCTCACAAATTATGATGTAGGCTCAATCGCTCGAACTGACCTTAGACAAGCACCCCTCCAAGTGCAATAGAGGTCATCAATCTAGGCCATAGGTCTTATTGATCGTCCATTAATCCCATCCAAGTAAGCATGTTGCCCACTTAGCTCAGCCCATTACTTAGACCAGAGCTTTTGCTTTGCTTCTTTTCTCACCTGGCGATGTGGTAAGACTAAAATTACTCAATGGACCTATTCTTTTACTTCCAGAGCGAGGCCAACCCTCCTCTCAGCCTGGCTCGGCGCGATCAACTCGACTTAACAAACTTAGATAATTTTTTAACTTTTGCACGATAATTTTATAAAACACCCATAACTTTTCGTACGGAACTCCAATTGACGGATGAGCTCTTTCTTTTTCTTCCCTTTTGGGTTTGGATCAAGTGAATCGTTGTTATGGCTAATTATTTATGTTTGGGTCTCCACTCTCCATTACGGATATACACATTTTGGCCCCTATCTGATTATTCATAGTTGTAAATAAGGTGAAATATTCTATAGTAAGGTACAAGTACTTAAGAACGATGTATAACATTCAACCTATATATGAAATTTATTTAAGCTCTATCACCATATTTTTGTCAGACAAGTTGAATAGTTTTGCATCACATAAAACATAAGAATACTGTTATATATAAATTGTTCCTGAAAATTTTAAGTTCACGTTCTAGATTTATAGTGTAAATTTATGATTTCGTAATGAACTAACCTGTAAAAGAGAAATATGATAATTATTAATAGTGCAAATTTATGATTTCGTAATGAACTAGCATGTAAAAGGGAAATATGACACTTAATACTGGGATGAAGCGAGTAAATGACTAAGCTCATTCTATCAAAAATAATTAGTGAAGAGAATGTTGTGTGTATATTATTTTACTTTACTGCTGTATATAAGACAGAATACCCCTTTTTTAGTCCTCACATGAAATTCTTTTGTCTTTTTTATCCTTGATTATGTTTTTATGACTTCGTAGTTCTTACATATTTTGATAAATTTTATGGACTTTTAAATGCTACAAAAAATGGTGATTTCATGAAAATGATGATAGTGACTCTAATCAATGGGTCGTGGTGTAGTGATGTAATTGATTCATCCTTAATTAAATGTCTCGAGTTTTAAATCTGAATAGGGATAAAATTTTATTGGGAGCGTGCGATTTGAATTTAATCGAGAATATAATGCAGGCTCCAAAGATCGAGTGAAAAAAATAAATAAATATATAAAATGATAGTGACCCTAGAAGCACACACATACATATTTTAGTCTTTCTTTTACGTGGGAATGTTATTAAATTTATTTCAAATTATATTGTTTGTTAAGAATTTATTATAAATACAAAAAGAGTTACCCTTTCATTTAATTTCTATCTTAATCTAGACTTATTATTGCATTATTATTGTTCGAAAAATTTTATTCATTATTCATTAATTTTATTTATCATTTATCATTTGCTATTTTATTTTTTTATTTTTCGATTAAACGTAAAGTTTATTTTTTATTTACTCTATAATTTTATGTTGTACGTTCCCTGCAAACATAAGTCCAAGAGCAAGGTTGAAAAGATTGAGAAATAGAACTAATCTTATTTAATTTGTTCTTCAATAGCCACAGGATGATCATCTTAGGGTGATTCTTTTGTCGACGGATGATCTTATTAATTATACTCATAATCACTATATAACATCTACATCGAGAATTTAAATATTGCATATATCCTTTGTAGGAATTATCAGTAATAATGAACTTGCAAAGTGGATTTATTTATCATATAGATATTTGTTGTTCCTGACCCAACTTTACCTTAATTGTTATTTACAAGTAAAAGTTTTATCTTAGTATAAGTGCGGATAACATTTCTCTTTTGCATATCTATGAATTGAAAAATCCAAACATCTCATAAATAGATAAAGAATAATAATTCATCAAATGAATCATACTCGTCCATATACGGCATGAGTCCATTGATAAGAAGGGATTGAGAAAAACTTGAACCCAATTCTTATAATAATGAATATGAGCAATTGAAATTTCCAAAGAATTATACATATGTTTATTGCTAAGACCATTTACTATTTTTTTAAGCTTGATTTTTCTCCCACATGAATCATATAGCCAAGAGAAACAAGATATCACTGAGGTTAAGTTTTAAATTTTAAAAACATATGCAAATAACTTATATCATTGTTGAATACTTAAAAAGGTGTCAAATTGTAAGTTATAGCCCTTATGTCTCAATTGAAAAATGAATTTTAACATAAAAAATACCTAACAAATGACTATATTAAAAAAAGGAACTACAAATATTGTTTTCGTATATATATTCTAAAAATATTTTTAAAAACTGTAATTAGAAAAAATACAATTTGATCTCCAAACAATAATACTATCAAGCAATGGCAGAAAATATATTTGTCACTTTTGTTAATATTAAAATACTTTGTGAAATATGAGATAATCAATAATTTATACTACTATAACTTAGGATGAAATAATTAAGTTCAACATGAAAATGTTATTACAATTTACAATATAGATTCCCCATAAAAGATTCATAAAATTAAGAAAAATAATAATTTTAGAGACCGTCCCATAGATTTTTCCTAGTAAAACTGACCTCTCTTTTTTTTTTTTTTTTTTTTTTATAACAAAACTTTTAATTAATTTATTTGGCTAAATACTCTGTTTGGATCAACTTAGTATATAGTGATATGGGCCAGTTTTAAGCTGCCCATTTTGACAACATATAGCCCAAGGCCCAAACATTTCACGACAACTAGGGTTTCATCCTAAGCTCTGGTACCTTATTTAAGGGATGCAAAGCTATACTTTACACTACTGTGAAAATCTTCCAGACTCTTTTTTTTTTCTTTTTCTTTTTCTTTCTTATTTTTACCTCAAGTAGATTGATCAATTTTAATATTGAAAAACTTGGAAATTTTGGTTTGTGAAAATTTGCTTTCCGAGGCGTTGCGTACATTGATTTATTGATATTCAATGGACGTGTCAAGGGAAGCATAGATTGAACTCAATGCCAACTTATTTTATGTTATACATAAGTGAACTGATTTTTTGTCAGTTTACCCAATTGTTGGTTTGTTACATGTAAATCTAGACTAGATCTATTGTAGGACAAAGATCATTTTTTTATTTTCTTAAATTTTTGTATCTCTTTTTACTTGTTAAAATTTTGTTGCTTCTTATGGTGAACTCTCTTTGTAATAAAGTGAGGGATGTTCAAGTTTCCGAAGCATAAATTAAATGTCAGTATTAAACAGCGTGGTGCATTTTCAATTGCATATTGCTACCTGTCTCCTGCTACATTCTTTTGGGATAAACTTGTGTTTGTATCATCAACTATACTCTTCCAATTGATAAATAATAAGTGTTGATTAGACAAATACAATTATCTCAATTTTAGAGAAATCAGTTAAGAGGTTGATGAAATTTCAATCTTTTGGGATAAAGATTTATGATATAAGTTTATATTTTTTATTTTTCTAATCTAAATTAGATAATGTATTTGAAGGAAATTTTTCTTTCTTTTTAATTCAAAATAAGTAAATAAATTTAAATCCAAAAAAGTTGTTAATCTTTTATTTTTCGAAACCTACCTTGTTTCTTAATGTTAATCTTTGATTTGACATGATATATGAGAAAATGTTTTTTAAATTTGTTTTAAAGATAATTTTAAAATATTTGTGTGGTTATAAATTATTTTAGTAAGAATAAAAGAAAAATTTTAAATTATATTGTTATTAATTATAGTAATTCAATTTTTTTTTGAAATAGATTAAAAAAAACATGTCACCTAAAATGAGACAACAAAATTATGTCTACTTCCATGACAAGTTTTGTGGAAAACAAATGGTAATATTGCAAATTGATGAGTGGTGTAATTAATTAATTTTTTTAAAAATATTTCATACCTCAAACAAATGACTTATTTTGTACTGATTACTCGGGACAATTGGTCTGTAGAATAAAGATAGGAATCATTACCAAAAAATAATAACTTATATAAGTTAACCAAAAAAAGAAGTTAATATAAGTTAATCTACGTTATCAAAAAAAAAGATAGGAATCATTAACAAGTGATGTAAAAACATTGAAAAAAAATATTACTATTAATCTCTTTGAGCTTTCAAAAATTTATTTTTTTATATAAAAAGGAAGTGGAAATTTCCTTGAAATAGGTGAAAGCAACAAATATATTTGTCTAACAATGCTTGTTACTATTAATTTTGTATAATTTTTTAAAAACTATAAATAGAAGGATAATTTTATTATAATATTTTGAAAAATGTAATAGGGAAATGATTATTAATTATTTTAAAATCTTGATAAAGTAATATTCGATAAAGTAATAATTTTGTTAAATGAATATTTTTTCAATTTCAATTTAGATTAATTATATTAAAGTAATATTCTTGCTAAATGTATTAAATAATAATTAGAAATAAAACAGTAAAGGTTCAGAAAAAATATAAAGTGATAATTATTAGAATACATTAAAAATTTATATATATATTTAATTAGTCAATAATATTAGACTAATAATTATTTTTTTTAAAATATGATTTTATAATTGAATTTTCTTTTTTATGTTTACATATTGCGTTTTTTATTTATTTGGTTAAAGATGATTTTTGTACGACTTTTTTAAATAATAAATATGCAAAGACTATACTTTTTAGTTTCTTAGATTTAAAATTTGGAAATTTTTAATTCAATTTTTTTTCTTATGGTACATATTGCAAAATATTATCTTAAGTAATAAATATTTATTTATTGATAAATTAATATTTTATGCGTTTATCGATAAATTAATATTCTTGATAAATGAATATTTTTTTTCTGATTCTAAGTATATGCATTTATAGAGGTTTTATTGTAATGATAAGGATAAATTAGAATTAAGTGAACATTATCTTTTAATTTAATAAATTGAATAAGTATTGTTGAATATTTTCTTCTTTAATACAGTGCACAAGTAAAAATGGATAGATGAAATAATAGTGAAATTGTCGTGCTATTATTACAAGTTTGGGATAAATTTATATGGTTGAACTGATTTTGAAATATAATCATCTATGTTTCTTTAAAAAACTTTTGATTAAAACAAGAATCATGATCTAGAAATTTGATGGCCATCAATTATGTGACAAACTTTAAATTTGGCTAATGATGGTAGTCGATGACCAGTCATCTGCAGGCATGAGACGTTAATCATTTATGTTTTTTTAAAAAACTTTTGATTAAAACAAGAATCATGATCTAGAAATTTGATGGCCATCAGTTATGTGACAAACTTTAAATTTGGCTAATGATGGTCGTCGATGACCAGTCATCTGCAGGCATGAGACGTTAACTCTACTTTCTGCTTCCGTCCTCTCAACTCCTTTGACCCTGTCATTGATGATAAGAAGATGCCTACCTCAAAGATTAATTAGCAGCTTTGATAACCATCAATAACCCTACACTAAAAAGATTGCAAATGTGGAACAAATTTCAATAACAAGTAATACCAATATAGACAACATGTGTTGATAGACATCATCGACAATTTGAATCAACCATATGATAGCATGCAAATAATCATAAAGAACATACAACCCTAAATTACATAAGCAGGATCCTAAAGCCACGACCTTTACTACCAACCACATCACATATACACATACCCCCTATACCAATACCCTGTTCCACCCTTTCGCTGCTAGCTCCACCACTAAGAGCCAAACCATCCTTTATACCTAGTCATAACCCGACCTAACATCACACCAAGTATTTTTCCCAAGTCTATCCTTTAAACCACACCCATGCTTCCCAAGCCTAAACCCTTGTATCAGTTATATGCTAGACCACTTAACAGACAAACACAGTCCAAGTAAATCACTAAGAACAAGACCCTCGATCATTAATCTGTCCTAGTCATCACATTAAACATAAAAAGACAATCATGCTCACTCATATCTGAGTCTCACTCACCTTTCAAGTAACCTAGACAACTCAAGGTTCCCTAATACATACTTTATGGTGTTTAACAGATAATTTTCGGTCCACACAAGAACCATTTCAATATTTAAATACAACAACTCGGCCACTTATTTACCAACACATTACAAGAACAACCCTGTTCACTCAAGTAACCTATACACAGTGATAACTTGTACCAGGTGTGGTACTCGATCCAACAAATGATATCACATACCAGGCGTGGTACCCAAACCAATTGATAATATATACCAATTGTGGTACTTGAGCCAACAAAGAGATATTTTGTACCAGGTGTGATACCTAGCCAACCAAAGTTATCCTGTACCAAGCATGGTACCCAAGTCAACCGTTAGTATCCCGTACCAAGCGTGGTACCTAAGTTAACCAACAATCACAAACCACAAACTACATGCACAATCACAATCACAATGAAAATCACACTTGAAATGACAAGTAAATTAAACAGGTTCATTGGATGAGATTATCAATATGATGCCATTCCACTTTCATCACTTATGTTATCACCACATGCATTGCACAAATAATACAATAAAGCAGTTAACATGCTCACATCACATAAATTAGAATGAAAACAACCATCACCTACTACCATAAAAATATACCTTTCCAACTCGTTCTATTCCCTGGAATTATCACAAGTCTTAATATTTACCATAACCAAGTAATTTTCTAAGACTTAATGTACAATTATGTAACACCCCAAAAATTATTACGCTAACACCCGAATTATTTTTGATATGCGAATAGGTCCGAATTTGATGATTTTTAATTATATATACGTGTTAGTATCAATTTCTAAGTATTTGAAGTGTATTAGATATGGTTTAGGGTCACGAGGGATCTCTAACACCAAGCCAAGTTCAAAGCATTTCTCTCAGCTAAGTTTTTGCATTGGTTCATATAAGGATTAACTTCAAACGATCATATCTCTCAACATGTAAAAAATTAGGTGGCCGATGACCTATCAAATTAAAGGTATATGAGTCTTCTTTCTAACACCTTTAAGTTTGTATCATTTGGAGTTGAGAGTAGAGATTTATGATTGTTTTATTGGAGCATGTATGGACTGGACAATTCGGCGAGCTCACTTGCCTATTTAGTGACTTGTCGAGTGGTTTGGGGACTCAATAAATTACCTCATTAATTTCGCCTGAAAACCTTAAAACTCTGATTATTTTGGCGATATAAAGATTTCTTTTGGCGATTTGCCAAATTATTCGGTAAGAAAACCTCCAGATCGCCGATTTGGCCTACGAAATTCATTAAAATATCATTTTTATGGTCTTCTTATATTTATAGAAGGGTATTCTTGACCTTTTACCTCCAATGAACTTCCTTAAGTCTATCTTATAGTCTAATAACCTTACCATTCATGATAAACCCTTAGACAAATCAAATTCATATGTTCTAAGTTTTCTCAAGGAAGAAGTTAGGGTTATTCACCTTCAAACTTCAGTTCAACGTTCCAAGCCCAAATTTTTTCTTCAATAATTCCCAAGATTCAGGTATGTAAGGCTACTCATAGGGTTGGACTAAGTTCTTCCTCACGCTCTACATCTAAATCCAGTTAGTAATATTTAAATCTAGGGTTTTTACCCTAAGTTTTCTTGAACTCGAATTGTCTTGATTTCTTTATCTTGATTTCTGAGTATTGTCATTGACGTTATATTTCTTCATGTGTTTTAAGTTCTTAACTTATTGTTCATGTTTATTCCATCACATGAACCCTATTTATTGAATAAGTGTTAAAGCTTCTGCATTAATGATTTTTAGTTAAAGTAAAGTTCAAGTATTTTATGTTATTAGTTGAAAAAGAATTTTAAAGGAACATTAAGTGTTCCAAGTGCATTATTTTTATAGTAAAGAGAATGATTACTTTAAATAAAAAGTATTATCAGATATGAGAAAGCATTATCAATTTTCAGAAAGAAAAGCTCAATTTAAAGAAAGTATTTTGAGAAAAGTTGAGTAGAGGCTCTAAGTATCGGATATTCAGTTTTCCCCTAAAGAGGGATATCATTGAAGTTATTGAGCATAGTGCATATTTTGAGAGTAGTATTGAGCATCGATTTGGGTAAGAGATCAGATAACTTGAACCCCCAAAATTACGTAACCTGCATAGAATAAGATCGTACTGAAAGTTAGGTGACTCCTCATTGCCTCTAAGAAGGCTCATAAGATGGATCCATAAGTTAAGTTCATCCCTTATTTTGGCAAGGTGTTGGTTGGCTCTGGCAACGTGGACAAGACGTTGTATCATCACAAGGATCATAGTGATGGTTGTGGGTTAGTGAAATTCCATAAAAAAAAACGTTATTATTTTAAAGAGTTTCATTTATTGTCTTATTTCAATTGTAAAGTTTGATGTTCCATTATACATGCATATTTTACTTCAATTAAAATATTTTTAGCTTGTATTATTTAGTTCAGTTCAATATTGCCATTCATATTTATTACATACCATATATTTCATGTACTAATGCTATTTGATGCTGCATCATTTTATTATGTAGATTCAAGTACTCACGATAGTACACGTTTGGTAAGATCTCTTCCCATCACCAGTTGATGAGACTTCCTCGCTTTCAAGGGCTTTATTTTAGTTAGTTCTTTTTATTTGATTTATAGTCAGGTAGCTGTGGGTCTTGTTTTGGCTCCTATCATCAGTTAGTAGAGTTCTAATAGGTAGACAAAGTAGTGAGTCAATTCAGTCTTTCGTACTCAAAAGTTTTAAACATTTTTACTATTAGTTTTATTAGTATTTATGTTCAGATTTATTCAAACTTTTGCATGAGATGTAATTAAATATTTTAAAGGTTCACTTTCATAAAGTTTACGCATGTATGTTTAGTCTCTCGTTAAGTAGTCAGCGAGGCCAAAGATTTGCTTGAGATCAAAAATAGTTTTTGAGTGCTGGCCACATCTAGGATATAGGCTCGGAGTGTGACAAACTTGATATCACAATCTAGATTTCAAGTGTCCTAGGGTGTCTATGAAGCAATATTTATTAGAATCTTACTTATGGGTGTACTGTACACCACACTTATAATGTGGAGGCTACAAGGGTGTGTTCTGCACCACACTATAATCAAGAGGCTAAAGACATTTATGAGAGTTTCTCATTCCTTCATACTCTAGATCATGCAATAGAGTTGTGTCATAACAAACTTATTTACACTCGTGCGTTTCTCAAATCCGTTCGACTAGCCTTTATACTAATGATGGTTGAAACAGTAAAGTTCTGATCCTTATTGATGATTTACACTCAAATAAAGTCTTCAGAAAGTAAAAAGACTGCATAAGGCTTGATATGAGCCGATTAGAGTACTTAAGTCTATTGATTGGAAAGAATGCACTCTTATTCATACAAATCATGCATTTGAGCCAAAACAAGATATCCTCTCAGACTCTCTTCTCTAAACCTTGCTTCAAATGTTATCCTTGAGGGGGAAGTTATGTCTCTTAATGCTTAGTCTTGTTACCTAAGAGGCAGTGTAATTGCGACATTATGAGCTATAAGTAGTAGAATTACCCTAGAGCTAGAAAGATGAAGTTATAGGAGTAGAACCCATAGAAAGTGAGAATGGTGGTTGATTAAGGCTTGTAACTAAAGTTATGTATATATAAAGTAAGTATGAGATGATAAGTCAAGTCCCTTTGGTTTTGACTAAAGAGTAGTAGTAAGTATCATCTAGCTTTCATGATAGAAAATAGAGGAAGAATTGCTAATTAGGATAAGTTAGAGTATACTTGAACCAAGGAAGGAGTTGATTTGATGTGTTATTTTGTTAATAGAGACCAAGTATAGGTGTTGAATAGAAGGACAAAGTAGTCATAAGGTGATAGATCTAAGCTAGGGTTATGATTTTGAAGGGAGAGCCCCATGATATTCATAGGGTTATGGAACTAATTAGGCAATGATGTATAGTGAATGGGTAAATAGTACTTAGGTTGTGAAAGGGAATGTGACGATAAATTATAACTAGGTAGACTAGGAGATAATAATTGAATACTTGTCATGAGGTCTTAGTGGGTGAGTGTTTCTTAATTTTATCTAGTAATCGTATATTAGTATAACATGTGAACAATTATATTCCTATCCATGTTTAGTACTAGACACTAGAATTGAATTTGAGATGAGTTTCATGATAAAAAAGGATGGAAACATGAGGGTCATGATGTAAGTTTTGAGATTTGACGTTGTAGGTTTGACATAGAGTATGTAAGGAATTAAGTTGTTAACTTTCCATAAATGTGAGTGTTACAAGTGTGGTATTATGACCCTTAGATGAGAGTAATAAAGTGTGGCTAAGTCAATAGATAAAGAAGAGCATTAAAGAGGTGTACCCAAGATGTATATAGTCACATGAGGCTCGAATAAAGTTTATGATTTTCTATATACGCCTAGATAGTATATTTGAGCTATCAATGTGGAGTAGACTGATGTAAGCATTATTTATTACCCGTAAGAGTTTGGTCCAAGGGTCTCTATATAGACAATGATGAGCCTCATAAATACAATTCAAGTGTCCTTCAGTCAGGTAGATATGAACTTAGAAGAGCGATATTAGTGGGATAAGAAGGAGAAGTCAAACTATTAAGAGTTAGATAAAGTGTCTTTATAAGCCAATGCAAGTAACGATTATAGAAAGACGACTGTAAAAGCATAAAGAAGTTAAGATATGCATCTCAAAAAGAAGTTTTAGAAGGAATCTTAGTACCTGTACTTAGAGAATTCAGTAGCCATGATACTAGCATTTTTTGAGTATTTGAGTAAAGCGAATATAGATTAGTTTAGAGAATGTAAAATAGGTTCGTAGACTTAAAGTGTCAGATTTAGATCTAAGGGAGAGATGATAAGATGAGAAATCAAGTGAAGTAATGAGAATCAGATAGTAATTTGTTTAGAAAAAGTTTTGGTGATATATCAGTCCATTCCTACTCTAGTGCACTCCTCAAGTTTCAATCAATATAACACCCTATTGATGTTTCGCATATCAACATTATATCCACGACCTATGCTTAGTGCTCAAAATAAGAGACAAAGACTTTAGCCTAATAAGTTCAATCTTACTCCATAAAGTTTCAAATATC